>NC_135232.1:712589270-713264270 GCF_051348905.1 Ranitomeya variabilis
CCTGGAGATCAGCAAGTTAGCAAGTGCTCCATGGACTTGTCACCAGGACTCAAAGGGTTTGTAACATCTCCCTTCATGCTGGCATCCCGGTTTTATAGTATTGAGGACAGATGTTCTCAAGTAGATGGAATCCAGCAGGATCTGCTTTATAAGTGCAAGTCCACACAATCAGATTTGCAGCTGATTTTCCTGTTGCTTTCTTAAAGGGGTTGTCTTGTCCAAATCGATAAGTCTGCAGTCACTCCGTGTGAGTGCAGACTTATGAATCCCCCCGGTACATGCACTGTGCTCTACAAGGATTCGCCGGTTTGTGATCAGGGACTGTAGTGTGTATGTATGCGTTCGACATACTCCTGGCCGGTGGGCACAGGCTTGCACCATCCAAGTGTGTGGAGAGAGAGGACAGTAGTATGTATAATGCATACATACCCTCTGCTTTGGGTCAGAAATTGCCGAATCCTTGCAGCACACAGTGCATGCAGTAGGGGGGATTCATAAGGTTGCACTCACACTAGTGACTGTAGACTTAACGGATTGGCCCTGACAACTTCCTAAAGAAAACTACCAAATAGATTAAAAGGCTCCTCTTGTGGATTTTGCCCCAAATCTGCCATTAACCCTTAATAAATGAGCAATGTTAAGATGCTTTTCAGCTTCACTGCTCAGTCAGCAGCACAAGGGGCGACCGTCCACGCAGGAATCGCCCCATCACCTGCCTGTATTGTCATCTGCCATGGGGTCAGCATTCATAAATCTCCAGGTAAAATCCACACCATTTCAATCTGTGTGGACGTGGTCTCATGCTTCCTTTAAAGACCTAGAAAACCGCTAAGAATCTCCCTGCCTTGAGAAGCTATGAAGTCTGGTCTGTAGCAGTAGCTGCAATGATTTCCATCTTTGCCTCCAGATTATTTGATTGATTGCTATGATCGAGACCTCAGGGACCGGGATCCATATTTTGAAAGGCAAAGCAATAAACACTTGGACCGTCGGGGATATGAGCGAGAGCGTGAAAGAGACCGCGATCGCTTGGATAGTCATAGGGACAGAGGTGACCATGACAGAGAACGCTTTGATCGTGATCGTCACTCCCGGGAGGAGAGGTAAGAGTTGGTGGACAGTCCCTCAGCTGTCTCGTTAATGCTGTGCTTACAAGTGCGCTCTTCCTGCAGGTCGTCATCTTACCGTGACAAGGAGACCACAAATCGTCGCAGTGGTTCTGACAAGCCCTCCTACGAGAGAAAGCCAGAGCGGTCATCTTTTGAGGCGCCAGCACCTGCATTTGGCGGTTAGAAAGCCTCTGCTCATCCATGACTTGTCCATATGGCAGATGGACTACAAAATAATGTTCTGTCTTCTCCTTACAGCGACTCGCAGACCTTTCTCAGATGAGAGGCCACTGCTGCCTACTCCTGTGCCTGTTCCTCCACCAGAGAAGAAACCAGAGACCAAAAATGTGGACGACCTCCTGAAGAAGCCGGGTCGTGGGAACAGACCTGACCGGGTGAGCCTTCATTCGTCAGCACCCACCACCTTTCACCTTTCTTCTTCAGGCACCTTAATGCTTGTACCATTATTTCTTCAGATTGTCGTTATCATGAGAGGTTTGCCTGGAAGTGGGAAGACGCACGTAGCCAAGCTGATCAGGGTGAGGCCAGGTTTACTTCCCGGACGTGTCGTACCTGTGGTTTTCTATCCTCGTTACTAATCGCCCCACACTATTCATTCACCTCCAGGATAAAGAGGTGGAATATGGAGGTTCTGCTCCTCGAGTCCTGAGCCTTGATGACTATTTCATGACTGAGGTTGAGAAGGTAGAGAAAGATCCAGAATCTGGCAAGAAAGTGGTAAAAAAGGTAAGTGTAGAATGAGAGGTGCGTGCATTGTTTAGAAGCGTCAGACTGTGTGACGCCGGTCTCCTTGTGTTCCTGGAGGTCATGGAGTACGAGTATGAACCAGAGATGGAGGATACGTACCGCTGTGGCATGTTAAAGAGCTTCAAGAAGACCCTGGATGACGGCTTCTTTCCATTCATTATACTGGACAGCATCCACGATCGCGTGCGGCACTTCGAGCAGTTCTGGAGTGCGGCCAAGACCAAAGGATTTGAGGTACATATACAGCTTCAGCCCTCAGGGGAGGCTTTATGGCAACTGGAGTAAAGGCTTGAGGTCATGATCAGTGTATAGCAGCACATAATCCGCAGCACAGTACAAACTCCTCTGCAATGAACCGCTTAGGCTACTTTCACACTAGCGTCGTGCACTGCACGTCGCTATGCGTCGTTTTGCAGAAGAAACGCATCCTGCAAAAGTGCTTGCAGGATGCGTTTTTTTCTCCATAGACTTTTATTAGCGACGCATTGCCACACGTCGCAACCGTCGAGCGACGGTTGCGTCGGACCGTCGCCACCAAAAAACGTTGCTTGTAACGTTTTTTGGTGCGTCGTCTGCAGCATTTCCGACCGCGCATGCGCGGCCGGAACTCCGCCCCCGCCTCCCCGCACCTCACAATGGGGCAGCGGATGCGTTGGAAAACTGCATCCGCTGCCCCGTTGTGCGGCGCAATCACAGCTAGCGTCGGTGCGCCGCAACGTCGCATAGCGACGTGCAGTGCACGACGCTAGTGTGAAAGTAGCCTTACAATCTATGAGGAGAGGAGGACACTGAGCGCAAGAGCTGACCATCTATGAGGAGTGGAGGACATTGAGCACAATTGCTTTCAATCTATGAGGAGTGGAGTGCTCTGTTTGACCATCTTCCTGCAGTGTATGTACCGTATTTTCCGGCGTATAAGACGACTGGGCGTATAAGACGACCCCCCAACTTTACCAGTTAAAAAATAAAATCTTCTTAAAAGTTGGGGGTCTTCTTATACACCGTATGTCGTCTTATAGGGCCGGTGAATATGTGCCTTTTGGGGGGGGGGGGGGGAGTGATCCTGATGAGGACGAGGGGGCGTCTCACAGGAAAGTGAGTATCCCCCATTACCTTATCATAGCGCTGCAGCGTGGGGTCTCTGTGCTGGGAGCGGCGGCTGCTGTGCTGTGGCGGCTCCTCTTCTGCAGTGTGGGGCCTCTGGTGCTGTGGGGCAGTGGCGGCGGCGTATCTTCATGCAGTCGGGGCTCCTCCGGCATCTCAGCCTGGAAGCCCCGCCGGCAACTCCATCGGTACAATGCGGTCAGGTGGCCTCCGGGAAAATGGCCGCTGCTCAGATTCAGATCTCGTCCCGAGATCTCGGGAGACGAGATCTGAATCTGAGCAGCGGCCATTTTCCCGGAGGCAGCTCAATAGGTGCGATGCGGTGGCCCGGCCGCTGGGGGCTGTGCATGCTCAGATTCAGATCTCGTCCCGAAATCTCGGGACACGAGATCTGAATCTAAGCAGCGGCCATTTTCCCGGAGGCCAGCGCATTACACCGATGGAGTTGCCGGCGGGGCTTCTAGGCTTTGAGATGCCGGAGGAGCCCCGACTGCATGAAGATACGCCACCGCTGCCACCGCCCCACAGCACCAGAGGCCCCACACTGCAGAAGAGGAGCCGCCACAGCACAGCACAGCACAGCAGCCGCCGCTCCCAGCACAGAGACCCCACGCTGCAGCGCTATGATAAGGTAATGGGGGATACTCACTTTCCTGTGAGACGCCCCCTCGTCGTCATCAGGATCACTCCCCCCACCCACCCACCATATACACCCGGCGTACAAGGCGATTCCCGGCGTACAAGACGACCCCCGACTTTTAAGAAGATTTTCAGGGGTTAAAAAGTCGTCTTGTACGCCGGAAAATACGGTATATGTGCTTCACACTAAATTAGAATATCATCAAAAAGTTAATTTATTTCGGTTCTTCGATACAAAAGTGAAACTCGTATATTATATAGTTATTACAAACAGAGTGATCTATTTCAAGTGTTTATTTCTATTAATGTTGACGATTATGGCTTACAGCCAATGAAAACACAAAAATCATTAGCTCAGTAAATTAGAATAATTAACAAAAATACACCTGCAAAGGCTTCCTAAGCTTTTAGAAAGGTCCCTTAGTCTGTTTCAGTAGGTTCCACAATCATGGAGAAGACTGCTGTCTTGACAGATGTCCAGAAGGCAGTCATTGACACACTCCACAAGGAGGATAAGCCACAAAAGATCATTGCTAAATAAACGGTCTGTTCAGAGTTCTGTATCCAAGCATATTAATGGATAGTTGAGTGGAAGGAAAAAGTGTGGTAGAAAAAGGTGCATAAGCAACCGGGATAACCGCAGCCTTGAAAGGATTGGTAAGAAAAGCCCATTTAAAAATTTATGGTAGATTGACAAGGAGTGGACTGCTGCTGGAGTCACTGCTTCAAGAGCCACCACACACAGACTTATCCAGGACATGGGTTACACGTGTCGCATTCCTTGTATCAAGCCTTTCATGACCAATAAACAACACCAGAAGCGTCTTACCTGGGCCAAGGAGAAAAAAAACTTAACTTGTGCCCATTGGTCCAAGGGGTTGTTTTCAGATGAAAATAAATTTTGCATTTCATTTGAAAATCAAGGTCCCAGAGTCTGGAGGAAGAGTGGAGAGGCCACAATCCAAGCTGCTTGAGGTCTAGTGTGAAGTTTCCACAATCAGTGATGGTTTGGGGAGCCATGTCATCTGCTGGTGTAGGTCCACTGTGTTTTATCAAAACCAAAGTCAGCACAGCCGTCTTCTAGGAAATTTTAGAGCACTTCATGCTTCCCTCTGCCGACAAGCTTTTTGGAGATGGAAATGTCATTCTCCAGCAGGACTTGGCACCAGTCCACGCTGCCAAAAGTACCAATACCTGGTGTGCAAACAGCAGTATCACTGTGCTTGATTGGCCAGCAAACTCGCCTAACCTTAACCCTATAGAGAATCTATGGGGTATTGTCGAGGAAGATGAGACACCAGATCCAACAATGCAGATGAGCTGAAGGCTGCTGTCAAACAACTCGGGCTTCCTAAATCGTGCCACAGGCTTATCACCTCCATGCCACGCCGCATTGATGCAGTAATTGATGAAAAAGGAGCTCCGACCAAGTACTGAGTGCATTTACTGAACATACATTTCAGTAGGCCAACATTTCGGATTTTAAAATAATTTTTCAAGCTGGTGTTATACAGTATTCTAATTTACTCAGATAATCACTTTTGGGTTTTCATTGGCTGTAAGCCATAATCATCAACATTAACAATAAAGCTGATACTGAGGGTCCTGTATATCACTCTTACAGGTTTACTTGGCTGAAATCTCTGCCGACACTCAGACGTGTGCCAAGAGAAATGTGCACGGCCGCAATCTGAAAGACCTCAACAAGGTGAGCGCCTGGTGACGTGGCAGGGGGCGTCCCGATTCCCCGTGTGCATCTCCCGATTCCCACCCTCACGCCTCATGTGCATCTCCCTCCCGACACCCCGTGTGCATCTCCCGATTCCCCACCTCCTTCCCGAAGCCCAATGTGCATCTCCCTAACGCCCTGAATGTTTCTCCTCGATGCCCCCTCGTCTCATCCTGCCTCTATTCTTAGATGGCTGATAGCTGGGAGGCCGCGCCACGTCACATGATGCGCCTGGACATCCGTTCTTTGCTGCAGGATGCCGCCATTGAGGAGGTTTGTGTGAATAGCCATGTTATGCCGCTGTGGATCAGTGGGGGTCCGTGCTTCGGGGGCTGGTTATGTCCACAACTAGATTGTGGCCCGATTCTAAAGCATCGGGTATTCTAGAATATGCATGTCCCCGTAGTATGTGATTCGCGGCAGACTGTGCCCGTCGCTGAATGGTCGAGGCAACCTTTGACATCGTCGCCATGGCAACCATTATGACATCTACGTCGATACTGTGCCCATCGCTGATTGGTCGAGGCCTGGCGGCCTCGACCAATCAGAGACGCGGGAATTCCAGGACAGACAGACAGACGGACGGAAAAACCCTTAGACAATTATATATATAGATTAGGAGACCAGTAGTTTTGTGATGGGAACTCGGAGAAAGCTCATACCCCAATCCATCAGGACCTGGCGCCCTCAGAGTCGCCCACAGCTGTGACAACACGCTGTCTGGATGGAGCATGGCCTGTGTGTGCCATGTACACACATGACCCGTCCACTACCTCCTGGTGTCTAATACTGCCAGTATCTCTACTCTCTCTCTGAGGGGCTCTATAGTAACGGCACATGTGGGGGCAGAGGATGGGGGTCCTTCTGTGGTGGTTACAGATTTTGGGGGGGGGTCGTCCTGGCTACTTTATCACCGAAACTGAAGTCTACTTTTCTGTAGGTTGAGATGGAGGATTCTGAGCCAAGTGCGGACCCAGAGCAAGAAGTGAAGAAGGAGCTGGAGGAGGAGGAGAGCGAGCGGGTAGGGCGGCTGCCATTCCTCTTACTGTAGGAAGTTCCAGTATCTTCGGTCTGGGCACCCCTCTTTAAAGGGTTTGTCCTGAGGTTGGCCTTCAGAGTGCTGAAGTAGGCTGAGTCCCACAGATTGGAGCGGCGCTTGGCATGTGCTGGTGTTCTTCTGAGCAGTGGGACCCCCAATATTTAATCTTGGGGCAATAGCCCCTCCATCCATTGGCCTTGTCAGTGTCGTCCTTAAAGGAGATTTCTGGTTTCAGTAAACCTGCCCCTCAGCTACAGAAGTGTCAAACTGTTTTCCTCCCCCTCCCCAGGTCCTGCACAATGCCACTGCTTCCAATGTCTTGGGCCTCTTTCACACTTCCGTCTGCTGGCGGGCATCGTAATGTGTTGTGACGTATCGACGGACGTTATGAAAATAGTGAAAAACGTGTGCAATGCATCCAGTGTTTGGACGGATTCCTGTGTTTGACTGTCAGCGACGGATCCTGCGTCCATAGGCTTCCTTTATAGCCGATGACGAACAGCGCAGGCCCCGTCACTGAGCGATTTTCCGATGTGCAGAAAGAACGTTCCTCTGAACGTTTTCTCTCCACGACGGACTGCTATTTAACGACGGGTCCAGTGCACGACGGATGAAACGGATGGCCATCCCTCACAATCCGTTGCTACTACAAGTCTATGGGAAAAAGCAGGATCCTGCAGAAAAATTTGCAGGATCCTGTTTTTTTCAAAACTCGACGGATTTAGACGTGAGACAAAAGACGGAAGTGTGAAAGAGGCCTTAGTCTCGTCTCTGAGCAGCTTATACCATCTACTCAGTCAGAGCCGTTTTGCTCCTTGATTGGTGGCAGCGTTATTGATGTGACGGACATTACCGCTGCAGACAATCACAAACATTGGGCGCAACAGCGAAGAGTCATTGCTGGACCCAGGCAGGGGGCATTCCTGAAAGTGGAAAAGCCGCAATTCAAAAGAAATCGCCACCATTTTTAGTTTTATTGTTAATGAAGGAAAGAAAATTCTTAGTGTAACTAACCCCTTCCCAACCGGGCAATTCTATGTTTTTCTCTTTCCGTCCACATGGCCGTGTAAGATGGCTCCCATGTTTGTCCATGGCCCATGTGAGGGCTCATTTTTTGAGGGCCGAGCCGATTCTCTTACTATGTCATGTTGGTTGGATACGTTTTGATTGTTTTTATTGCGTTTTTTTTTGTTGTTGTTGCAGCAGTGAAAAAACAAAGCCTAATTGAGTGTTTCTATTGTGTCTGAATCACCGTTTTACTTGTGTTTCGGTATTGTGTCCGTTAAGGTCCGATCTACCGAAAGTGTTATTTTTTTTTTTAACGTTGTCTTTTCTAAGGAATAAGTTTATTTTTTCAATATTGTAATACCCTTTTTATTGTTTTTAGTCCCTTTAGGAGACAAGGGTTTAAGTAACAATTACGTCTTCTATGACTGTCGCTCGTCAGCACCCGGCCATGTGCACGTGGGACTGCGCTTCCCTCAGTCCCTGTGGTGCTGTAGATGCCGAAGCACATGGGTTTGCGCTTTCCTCAGATCCTGCGGCTCTGTAGATGCTGCTGTCAAAGTCGACAGCTCCATGTTCCGCTGCTTGCAGCTGGTTCGTGATGCAGCCGTGTAACTGTTCATCGGGATGGGCAATGTGCTCCCCTCGCTGTACAAGTTGCTGAGTTTCTATTGAGTCGCTTCCAGGCAGCTGGGCCCGGATGACTGCTGCAGGGCAGTTCTTTTCTGTCCCTGAACAGCATGGTCTTACTAGTTCTCCCAAGATCTGGCTGCTGAGGAGAGAAGGTGCCGGCCATGGTCACAACATGATTGAGTGGCACAGCAGCCCACACTCCCCACTAATCCCTCACTATACAGTAAACTGCGATACATAGAGAGCACACATGCCACGGTTGCTGAGAAGTCCTGCCATCCACAAGATGGCCGGCACGCTTCAGGAGCATGGTTGTATAGACTGCTATAATAATCTGCATGTAAATAAGGAACATCGTAATAATGAAAGGTGGCCTGTGGTGAGGGGTCCGTCACCGCTCAAGGCCCCCAACATGTGCCAGTGACTCCGCTCCAGCTCTTCTGCGGCCATTGCTTAGTTGCAGCCTTTGTCTTTCACTTTAACGCTTCTGATATTTCTCCCCATAATACAGGGATATCTTCCAAAAAGCAAGTGGGAGATGGACACCTCAGAAGCCAAGCTGGGTAAGTGTGTTGCGGCGCCACAGATGGGCAAGTGATTTCTCCATAGGTTCCTCGGGACAGGTACTTCTGTGTGTCGCAGTCTCATTACATGATGCCGTGTGAGCAGCATTTACCAGCCACACATCAGAGCTCTCACCCCAGGCAGCGACCGTCGACACTCTGGTCTTTCATGTTGCTGGAAAATCTCTCCTAAAGAATTCAGCTTGTGATGTACGACCAAGGCTTTCAGTGAAGCGTTTCTTCCTCGTGATGTTGACTGACATATGGTTAAGATTCACGAGAGTCATTACATAAAGGCCAGTAACGCAGAACAGGGTGTGTAAGACCCTAGTATTACTCTTATTTTTATGATTTATTTTTATAGTGCCTTTTATTCCATGGTGCTTTACATGTGAAGAGGGGTATACGTAATAAGACAAGTACAATAATCTTGTACAATACAAGTCACTACTTGTACAGGAGGAAGAGAGAACCCTGCCCCTGAGGGCTCACTATCTAAAAGGGATGGATGAGGGTAGAGCTGGTCGTGTAGCGGTTTGTTGGTTACTTTAGGTTGTAGGCTTGTTGGAAGAGGTAGGTCTTCAGGTTCCTTTTGAAGTTTTCCATGGTAGGTGAGAGTCTGATATGTTGGGGTAGAGAGTTCCAGAGTAGGAGGTATGTGCAGGGGAAATCTTTTATGCTATTGTGGGAAGAGGAGAGTAGAGAAGGAGATCTTGTGAGGATGGGAAGTTGCGTTCAGGTAAGTATCGGGAGACGAGGTCACAGATGTATGGAGGAGACAGGTTGTGGATGGCTTTGTATGCCAAGGTTAGGGTTTTGTACTAGAGTCTCTGGGTAATGGGGAGCCAGTGAAGGGAGGGGAGAGGCCGGGGAATAGCGAAGGGTATAAGTGGATTAGTCGGGCAGCAGAGTTTAAAATAGATTGGAGGGGTGCGAGAGTGTTAGAGGGGAGGCCACAGAGCAAGAGATTGCAGTAGTCAAGGCAGGAGATGAGGGCATGCACTAGAGTTTTTGCAGATTGTAGGTTTAGGAATGTACGGATCCGGGAAATATTTTTGAGTTGAAGTCGGCAGGAAGTAGAAAGGGCTTGGATATGTGGTTTGAAGGAGAGATCAGAGTTGAGGGGTATCCCGAAGCAGCGAGCTTGTGGGACTGGGGAGAGTGAGCAGCCATTTACTTTAATGGATAGGTCCGTTGGGAGAGTCGAGTGAGATGGGGGAAAGATGATGAATTCTGTTTTGTCTATATTAAGTTTTAGTAATCTAGCGGAGAAGGATGAAATAGCAGACAGACATTGTGGGATTCTGGTTAGTAGGGAAAGTGATATCTGGTCCAGAGAGGTAGATCTGTATGTCATCAGCATAGAGGTGATACTGCAAGAGGAACTGGGTGTGTAAGACCCTAGTGGCGCAGGACAGAGTGTGTAACGCCCTTCTAACGCAGGAACGGGTGTGTAAGATTAACCTTTTTGCTGTTTTTACACATTTTTTATGCAGAAATTAAGTATGTAGATGAAATAGACATGGCGCCCCAGTAGCTGCTGGGCCTTTCTGACCTCCCCAGCCCTATGCCCTTGAGCTCCTTCATACAGTTTTGTGCCTGTGACCGCTTTTATAAGAAACTCCTATATATTTATGTTGATATCTGTATAACTCCAGACCATGAGTGTCCCATGTATCGTTTGTCGGGGGTGCTGGTGGCTTCATCATCTGTACCTTTTGTAAATACTCGTACCCTGATATCTTTGTTCCTGTGCTACCTCTGCTGCTTTGGACACTGGGCTTTGTAGTCTCTTTGTGGTACTTTGTACTCTATAATGTGCTTTTGAGCTTATAAAAAAAATTTAACATTTGTTTGAAAAGTTTAAACATTTTCGAGGTCCGCCATATGAGACATCAGAGCACAAAATCAATGAAATATTTCACGTTTTCACTGCGAAGGCCGCCTCTATTTCGCCACATTGCACCTGCATTTACTTTTTGGAGGACATTAGGCAGCTCGTACGTTTAGCAGCAAGTTTTCCAAGAACTTTCAAAAAGCCAAATTTTATGGGCCAGTGGGTCGGAGTATTAGAAGGCCCTCACACAGGTGTGGGATAGGGCTAAAAGATTCTTGGCAACTACCAGTTGTTCCAAATTTACTCCGTTATGAAATATTTCTTAATTGGTGGAGTTTGTAAAATCAAGTGTGTTTGGGAGATGGGAGCTGATGGGATTACAAGTGGTGGAAAATTTAAAACTACAATATAATACACTTAAGAGGTACAATAAACTTCAACAAGGGTGTGGACTTTACCAGGCTTCCTTTTTCCAATGCCTACAATAGACAGGTGTTCCAGACTTGTGATGCAGCACCTGTAATTCAAAAAAGTTATGCACTTGAGTCATTATCATCTGCAAAATATGCGATTGGTCTAATCTCTAGAATATATCAGCAACTACTGCAGTCCCATCTTGGTGGCCAAAAGTGAACAGTAAAACAAAAATGGAATGTGGATGTGGTGTTGGTTACGGAAGAGCAGTGGAAACAGGTGTTGGAGCATCTTAGACTGTCCCCATGTGAATCTACTCTTGCCAATATACCTCATATAGGGTGGATAGAACTCAGAGCTTCCTTTTTAAAGGTTTGGGGTTTGCTTGAATGCGGAATGCGCGAGAGAGGGGGCGGAGGACACACATTTAATGCACATGTTTTGGGAATGTAGGTGTTTGGGCTTAATACGTTGACCCTAATGCAAAGGGTTTTCAGGGTTCGGCTTCGGCGGGGCCTCTAAGATGTGTTAGGGTATGTGCACACGTTGCGGATTTCCTGCTTTTCCGCAACGTTTTTTACCGCGCAGAAACGCTGCATATCCGCAAGTGATTTACAGTACAATGTAAATCATTGAAAAGAAAAATGCTATGCTAATGGTGCTGAAAAATCCACGCAGAAAACGCTGCGTATCAAAAGTAGCTGCATGTGACTACTTTTTGTGCGGATCTGCAGCGTTTTTGTACCCTTCCATTGTAGAAATCCGCAGGGGTAAAAAACGCAAGAAATCCACACACAATCCGCACAAAAAAAAAATCATCAAATCTGCACCTGCGTTTTCTGCCAAGAGATGCAGAATCCGCACAAAAAATTCCTATGGCAATTCTGCAACGTGTGCACATAGCCTTAGAGTATCTGGTGAGAGTTGACATATTTTGAATTCCCCGTTAGCAATTGGATTATCATGAGTTCTTTATCAAGCTCGCAAACTCATTGCATCGCATTGGTTGGATATTCGGCCTCCTTCAATGAATTAATAAATAGAATAAATGATAATTTCACATGTAAAGCGCCATGGAATAAATGGCGCTATAAAAATGAATAATAATAATAATGATGCTTGGATGGAAAAGGGCTATATAGAAAGAGAAAAGCAATAGACATTTGAAAATCTGTATGGACCCTGGTTGAATATTCCAGGCCTACTGTCCAGTGCATTGATGAGAGGTGACGGCGGCTAATGGTCCCAGGTTAGAAGGTTACAGTGTTCCCAGGTAATGGTCATAGGGGTTGCTTATGGTCAGAAAGGTAACAGACAACTCTTGAACATCAGTCAATTCTGGATATATGTGGTATATTGAAATATGGTGGTAGTTTGTTCTGGTATGTTATGTGGGGGATTGCTTTATATTTTATTAATTAATAAATAAGGGATAAAGATGTTTATGTAACTGGGCAATGTTCACATTTAATCGTTGGCAATACTGTGATGGCCTGTTTTGTAATTATAAACATGTTCTGCTTATTTGGCTAGCTTGTAACAATCTTACCTACCGTATATACTCGAGTATAAGCCGACCCGAGTATAAGCCGACCCGAGTATAAGCCGACCCCCCTAATTTTGCCACAAAAAACTGGGAAAACTTATTGACTCGAGTATAAGCCTAGGGTGGAAAATGCAGCAGGTACTGGTGAATTTCAAAATTAAAAATAGATACTCCATACCGTTCATTATGGCCCCATAGATGCTCCACATAAAGCTGTGCCACATATAATGCTCTGCACCGTTCATTATGGCCCCATAGATGCTCCACATAAAGCTGTGCCACATATAATGCTCTGCACCGTTCATTATGGCCCCATAGATGCTCCACATAAAGCTGTGCCATATATACAATGCTCTGCACCGTTGCCCCATAGATACTCCACATAAAGCTGTGCCATATATACAATGCTCTGCACCGTTGCCCCATAGCTGTGCCATATATATAATGCTCTGCACCGTTGCCCCATAGCTGTGCCATATATATAGTGCTCTGCACCATTGCCCCATAGCTGTGCCATATATATAGTGCTCTGCACCGTTGCCCCATAGCTGTGCCATATAGTGCTCTGCACAGTTGCCCCATAGCTGTGCCATATAGTGCTCTGCACCGTTGCCCCATAGCTGTGTCATATAGTGCTCTGCACCGTTGCCCCATAGCTGTGCCATATAGTTCTCTGCACCGTTGCCCCATAGCTGTGCCATATAGTGCTCTGCACCGTTGCCCCATAGCTGTGCCATATAGTGCTCTGCACCGTTTCCCCATAGCTGTGCCATATAGTACTCTGCACCGTTGCCCCATAGCTGTGCCATATAGTGCTCTGCACCGTTGCCCCATAGCTGTGCCATATAGTGCTCTGCACCGTTTCCCCATAGCTGTGCCATATAGTGCTCTGCACCGTTGCCCCATAGCTGTGCCATATAGTACTCTGCACCGTTGCCCCATAGCTGTGCCATATAGTGCTCTGCACCGTTGCCCCATAGATGTGCCATATAGTGCTCTGCACCGTTGCCCCATAGATAGCTGTGCCATATAGTGCTCTGCACCGTTGCCCCATAGCTGTGCCATATATATAGTGCTCTGCACCGTTGCCCCATAGCTGTGCCATATAGTGCTCTGCACCGTTGCCCCATAGCTGTGCCATATAGTGCTCTGCACCGTTGTCCCATAGATAGCTGTGCCATATAGTGCTCTGCACCGTTGCCCCATAGCTGTGCCATATAGTGCTCTGCACCGTTGCCCCATAGCTGTGCCATATAGTGCTCTGCACCGTTGCCCCATAGATGTGCCATATAGTGCTCTGCACCGTTGCCCCATAGATAGCTGTGCCATATAGTGCTCTGCACCGTTGCCCCATAGCTGTGCCATATAGTGCTCTGCACCGTTGCCCCATAGCTGTGCCATATAGTGCTCTGCACCGTTGCCCCATAGCTGTGCCATATAGTGCTCTGCACCGTCCATTATTGCCCCATAGCTGTGCCATATAGTGCTCTGCACCGTTGCCCCATAGCTGTGCCATATAGTGCTCTGCACCGTTGCCCCATAGATAGCTGTGCCATATAGTACTCTGCACCGTTGCCCCATAGATAGCTGTGCCATATAGTGCTCTGCACCGTTGCCCCATAGCTGTGCCATATAGTGCTCTGCACCATTATTGCCTCATAGCTGTGCTGCTGCTGCAATAAAATAATAAAACACATACTCACCTCTCTTGCTTGCAGCTCCTCGGCGCCATCTTCCCGGCGTCTCTCTGCACTGACTGATCAGGCAGAGGGCGGCGCGCACACTATATGCGTCATCGCGCCCTCTGACCTGCACAGTCAGTGAGGAGAGACACCGGGAAGATGGCGCGACGCCCGGCGTGTGGAACGAGGACAGGTGAATATGCGATACTTACCTGCTCCCGGCGTCCCGCTCCTTCCCCCGGACAGCTGGTCTTCGGTGCAGCAGCCTCTTCCTCTGTCAGCGGTCACCGGCACCGCTGATTAGAGAAATGAATTATGCGGCTCCGCCCCTATGGTGGGTGGAGCAGCCTATTCATTTCTCTAATGAGCGGTCCCACGTGACCGCTGAACAGGGGAAGAGGCTGCTGCACCGAAGACAGTGGGACGGGCAGGGGGAGCGCCAGGAGCGCCGGAACTAGGTGAGTATGCCTCAGCGCCCTCTCCCCCTCACCCGCCGACCCCACCACCGATCATGACTCGAGTATAAGCCGAGAGGGGCACTTTCAGCCCAAAAATTTGGGCTGAAAATCTCGGCTTATACTCGAGTATATACGGTACTTTCTCTCATCAAAAAAAATAAAAAATCTGATAAAAAAAAAAAAGCCCCTCACCCACCTTTGTAAGGAGAGTGCTCCCTATACTAAGCACAGGGGTAGTTAGGAAATGTAACCCATTGTAGGCTTCACATGAACTAATGCAAAGGGGAACTAGTAAATGAGTTTTTTCCATAATGTAGTTTTAGCCCCATAATTTGTAATTTTCATAAGGAGTAGTAGTAGAAAAAACACTTAATTTGTTCCCTAACTTCTCCCGACTGCGGCCATAGCCCTGCATGGTTTTAGAAAATCCCTCAAGACAAATGCTCATGGGGTGTAGTGACTTTTTATAAGTATATTCAATAAATAAATGTCCGACAGGTGGCAAAAAGTGACGTTTCATTCCTTTCTCTAAGATCCATGTTTTCCAAGGTGACGTGGCCGTCACTCGTGCTTATTCTCCAAACTGCCACCTGTTTCTGATGTTTGCACCATGAACTACTTGGTAAAATAACACTTTTCTGCCTCTGCCATCTGCGAGCCATGACCTGTACAAGGTCTGATGGCTCCGTGCTGATTTATTACTGCATTGGGACCATTTTGGGGTTCATGAGACCTTTTTTTTTGTTTTTATTAGTCAAATGATCATAAAATTGCAATTAAAAAGTGTCACGTTATAGTTTGGATTCTTATGGACACTGTGATGCCAAATATGTTGTTTATTGTTTTCTGACTTGGAACAAAATCCTGTTTGAATCTTTTAATTTTTGAGAAACTGTTTTAGTTGAAAAATAGAATGAAAAAAAAATCCTTCTATATTATTTCAAAACACACTTTTTCAGTGATTACTTTGTATCTCCGTTCATACAGCACCCACACACACAAATGATACACCATTTGAAAGGTAAATTTGCCCCCTTCAGCAAGAAAATAGCCAAACAAACCACACAACCATGATGTGATCACAAAATACATTTTAAACATTTAATTTTCATAAAACTGCAGTAAGGAAAAATGACCTGCAGGTGGCACCACACTACCCCATACATACTACCACAAAGCAGAAACAAATCCTAACATTTGCCTTGCTTGCCGAACTCCTTGCCCAGCCGATTTCAGGCAGGTTCATATAAAATATTTGCTACATATGTGGAAGTAGAATAAAAGTAAAACTTTACCTGTTTAAGACTTCAGCTTTAAAACTGAAGATATAAATGCATGCAGCCTAAAAGGGACTGGACATGTTCTGAATCATCAGATTTTCCGTATTATTGGACAGTCATTGAAATGTCTATCTTCCTTCTAAGCTTGCAGCTTATTGGTGACCTGGAGTCACCTCTGGTTCCAAGTAAAAAAATGGCAGCGTTGACATAACTCAGACTGTACATTGTTTCTCGATGGGAGAGATTGGTGGAAACAACCTTGCAAAAATTTGAAAAAAATTATCCAAAGTAGGGGGGGAAAAAGGTAAAATCTGCAGATATTACTTTTTTTTTTTTTTTTTTTTTTAAAGGGATGTTCCCAATTATTATACAATGGTGTAAATACGCTCAGTTATGGGGTCAATTCTCCTTCGTCATTTTTACTGTCAAAGTGGCACTGCTGTACAGGGACCTTCTCCGTTCACATACATAGGGCTGTGTTGCACTTCCCTAAACTGCAGATAGTTGGCAGTGCTGCAGTGGAGGGGAAAAAAATGCTGCTGCTCCTGTTCTTTTGCAAGGTCCTGACAATCAGACCCCTTCTGATCAGTAATTAAAATACCATTATGTTTAATGTTGGGGGATCTCCTTTAGGCTGGGGTCACACACAACGTATAAAAAATCGGTCTGTTTTACACGGACAATCGCAGAAATGTTCCATCAACATCAGTGATCCGTATGTCATCTGTGTGCAGTGCGAGGATTATTATTATTTATTTATATAGCATCATTAATTCCATGGTGCTGTACATGAGAAAAGGGGTTGCGTACAAGGTTATAGATAATGTTTACAATAAACAAATTTACAATGAGAGACTCGTACAGAGGGGAGAGGACCCTGTGCTTGCGGGCTTGCATTCTACGGGATAGTGGGGAGGAGACAGAAGGTCGGGAGAGCGGCAGCTCTGGCGGATGGTGACGCGGCAGATCATGCGTTTTTGTTGCATGTATGCATCCGTGTGACATTCGTATGGTGAGATTTTCTCACTGGCTTGCAAAATGGACATATAATGGATCCATGGGCTTAAATATATATATACTGTATTTTCTGGCGTATAAGACTACTTTTTAACCCCTGAAAATCTTCTTAAAAGTCGGGGGTCGTCTTATA
The DNA here is from genome assembly GCF_051348905.1 of Ranitomeya variabilis. Classification (NCBI taxonomy): domain Eukaryota; kingdom Metazoa; phylum Chordata; class Amphibia; order Anura; family Dendrobatidae; genus Ranitomeya; species Ranitomeya variabilis. The sequence goes on from NC_135232.1 coordinate 712,606,227, forward strand.
CGCCGGGTGCCGTCTTGTACGCCGAGTGCAGACACCAATGTGTATATGGTGGGTGGGGGGAGTGGTCCCGATGACGAAGAGGGGGAGTCTCACAGGAAAGTGTGAGTGGAGTATCCCCCATTACCTCATTGTAGCTGCAGCATGGGGTCTCTGTGCTGGGGAGAGGCGGCAGCTGCTGCTCCTCTTTGTGCCGCATGGGTGCTGTGCCGTGGGGCGGTGGCCGCCGCCGCTCCCCAGCACCCCACACTGCAGCTACAATGAGGTAATGGGGGATACTCCACTCACACTTTCCTGTGAGATGCCCCCTCTTCGTCATCAGGACCACTCCCTCCCAAAGGGCAGATTAGTCACCGGCCTATAAGACGACATACGGCGTATAAGAAGACCCCCGACTTTTAAGAAGATTTTATATTTTAACTGGAAAAGTTGGGGGGTCGTCTTATACGCCCAGTCGTCTTATATGCCGGAAAATACGGTATATATATATATATATATATATATATATATATATATATATATATATATATATATATATATATATATATATATATATATATATATATATATATATACACACACACACACACACACACACACACACACACACACACACACACACACACACACACACACACGTGTTCATCATCTCATGAAGTAAATTTACATTTGACCAGCTTAGTTTTCTTAAAATTGCCTGCGCCCTCGACAACCAATGTGCGAAAATTTCACACGGGCCAACTAGTATATATTGTTTTTTTGTGTTTTTTTGTAATCATATATTTTTTAGTAATATAAATTGTCATAATGAATTTATTGCCAATCAGTGTACATCATGACATCACAATCTATTTTCCTCAGTAGTTTAACATGTAAACATGAATAATTTCTTACTTGGGGAAAGGAAAACTGTGACAACACCAGATTATGCATCTTTGATTATTACAGGTAATGCTGTGTTACATCTCTGCTTCCACAGTATAAGTCTGAATGATCGCCAGGAATGGTAGCGTATTGTTAGCAGATAAAGAGATCATTTCTTTCAAGACAATTCTCATTCACCAATGCTATAATTTCAGCAAATGATGGACACCTAGGATTTTCCAAATAACTTGTGAAGTCATTAGAATAATTAACGAAAAACACCTGCAAAGGCTTCCTAAGCCCTTAAAAAGGTTCCTTAGTCTGTTTCAGTAGTCTCCACAACAATGGGGCCGGCCGCGCCTGTGCAGTAGCATCTATAGGATTGCTGATAGATGCCACTGATCAGGTGTGGCCGGCACCATATTGAGACAGAATTTTTTTTTACCCCTGAATTTATTTAACCTGCCATACATTGTAGATATCCTCCTATAGGAGGATCTCAGAGGGCTATCTGGCTTTTCCTTTCTTTTAGGACTGTACAGACTTGTCCATGTTGGAACACGGGGTGGAATTATAGTCCCCACACACCAGGAAGGCACCTTTCCATCTGCTACTACAGGCAAACTGTCTGACAAATGAGATATAGAGAAATGAGTTTCGGTTCATTTTTTACCGTACCCAGTCTTGTCATTGCTGCTGTTCACCGAATAACGGCGGTTGCCATGAAAAAAGTCAGATTTCCCATTCATTTCTTGCTCCTCTGATATGATCTAGCATACCAGGGGAGAGAGAAATGGGGGTCCCCTGAGCCCCTTTCCCCCCTTCGGTATCCCTGGACCCTCCAGCCCTGTTCCCTAGCCCTCGGCGTCTTCTTCCTGAAAGAAAATTGGTGCATGCTCAGAGCGCCCGCCGAGATCTGCTGCCCGGTACTCAGCAACAATAGGAGATTATTTCCTGTTGGTTCATTTTGATCACTGTGATGGGGTTAACAAACTTCTTGATTGTGGCTTTGAGCACCTCGAGGGGTGCAGGTTTTAGAATGGTGTCACTTTTGGGTATTTTCTGTCATATTGAACCCCCCCACACTCACTTCAAATGTGAGGAATAGTGATGAGCGAGTGTGCTCGTTACTCGGATTTTCCGAGCATGCTCTGGTGTTCTCCGAGTATCTTGGGCATGCTCGTAGGTTATGTTTGAGTCCCCGCAGCTGCATGACTTGCGGCTGTTAGGCAACCTGAGCATATTCAGGGATTGCCTATTTGTTAGGGAATACTTACATGTATTCAGGCTGTCTAGCATCTGCAAATCCTGCAGCTGACACAAACATGATCTACGAGCGTGCCCAAAATACTCGGAGAACACCCAAGCAGTGAGCACACTCGCTCATCACTAGTGAGATGGTCCCTAAAAAAAAAAAAAAAAAAAAAAAGCTTTGTAAATTTTGTTGGAAAAAATGAGAAATCGCTGGTCAACAAAAATAAAAATGTTTCCAAAATTGTGCCAATGTCAAGTAGACATATGGGAAATGTTAACTTTTGTGTGACATAACGCTTTGATTTAACCCCTTCAAGACTTTGCAGTTTTCCATTTTGGAGTTTTCGCTCCCCTCCTTTTTATTTTTCCGTCAATATGGCCATGTGAGGGCTTGTTTTTTGCTGGACAAGTTGTACTTTTGAACGACATCATTGGTTTTAGCATGTCGTGTATTAGAAAATGGGGAAAAAAATTCCAAGTGCGGTGAAATTGCAAAAGTGCAATAACACATTTGTTTTTTTGTTTGGCTTTTTTGCTAGGTTCACTAAATGCTAAGCCTGACCTGTCATTATGATTCTCCAGGTCATTACGGTTCTTTTTTACCTAAGTAGTGAAAAAAATTCCAAACTTTGCTACAAAAAAAAAATTGTGCAATTTTCCGATACCCGTAGCGTCTCCATTTTTCGTGATCTGGGGTCGGGTGAGGGCTTATTTTTTTTGCGTGCCAAGCTGACGTTTTTAATAACATTTTGGTGCAGATACTTTCTTTTGATCGCCCTTTATAGCATTTTAATGCAATGTCGTGGTGACCAAAAAAACGTAATTTTGGCGTATCAAATTTTTTCTCTTGCTACGCCGTTTAGCGATCACTTAAAAAGAATTGGGCAGAACAGTTAAAGTTGAGGAACTGACATAGAGGTAAAACTTGCTTCTTGTTTAGATCCACTTTTTCCTCAGCGTCAACAATTTTTTTTTCTTCTGTTGGGAGCTTGTCTCTTCGTCCACAATCGCCAGCAACCACCCCTACAGCAGAAGTGGCCTCCTGGGGACGTCTGGACATGTATGACTCCCTTCTTGGTGATGATGAGCTGTGGATAGCCCCACTTGTCCGGGATCCCGTTGTCTTGTAAAATCTTTGTCGTTGTTGAGGATTCTCGCCTCTTGTTCAGGGTGACAGCAGACAGATCAGTAACCACCAGGATGTTCCTGAACCTGTCCGGGAGCTCTTTTAAACAGGGCTGTAGAGTCGGTAAGCCAAACCTCCGACTCCTCAATTTCCATGACTCCAACTCCACTAAAATGGGCGCCGACTCTGACTCCACAGCCCTGCTTTTAAAATGGTATAAGTGCAGCCAGGCAATCTCATTCCTGGGCGCAGAGGTGAGGGCATTTTTAGTTTGGGAATCCTGTGCGATCTATCAGGAAGTCCCATTTCTCTGTTTGGAGAATTAATGCTGTAAAAAGGTCAGTTAACTCCTTCAATGCATCTGCAGTATTGCTCTCTGGTATCCCGCTGTACCACAGATTCACATCTGGAGCGATCCTCCATATCCGCCAGTTTCAGCTTCACAGCAGTAATCTCATTTTCCTCTTTGTGATTTTGTGGAGTAGTAAATTCCTCCTGCTTCTCCTCAATTTGTGCGCTTCAATCTCCAATATGCACATTGCCTTTCTGTAATTCATTGATGGCTGAGGTGATGTCTGTGTGTATGACTATAGTGTGGCCCATGTAATGTAGTGATTCCTGAGGTGGTCTGTATATATGGCTTTAGTGTGACCTCTGTAATGTAGTTAGGGCTGAGGTGGTGTCTCTGTATGGCTGTCTTTAACTCATCTAGCTGGGATTTTAGTGCGTCCTTTGTGATGGACAGACCTCTGGGCTGTCAGGTGCTTGCAGTTTGTACCTGGAGGTCTCTGGGCTGCTGGATGCCGAGATGCTACGGTCCTCTGTCAGGGTAGGATGTTCCTGTGCTGGCCTGGGGATGTGTGCGCTCTCATCTGGTGAGGTCTGACCCGATCAGACAACATGGAGTGCTCTGTATAGTCGCCAGCCACATGGTGAGTGCTGCGCTGACCATCTTGATTTTTCCCTTCACCCATGAAAGCACTCCTGAGAGAGGGATCTGCCCAGCCAGGACAGGAAATATACTGAAATAAGGGCGGTACCTCTCCCTCGCTTCAGTTGGGTTTCCTGTCCTGATAGTGACCCTTGCGCGTAAAACATGGCAGTTGAAGATTTTGTGTATCCACTCACCCACGCCTGTCCCGGCACTGGAATAACAGGCAGAGCGCCTGTATGTCGGCCTTCAGGTTGAGGAAGCGCTGTCCGTGTGTCCTGTGGGGCCTCGACGTATGTGCGGCCATGGGGCGGCACAGTCAGTGGTCTAGTTACTCTTATGCGGCCGCCGCGCCGCTCTTCCTCCTCCGTCTGCTGACCACTGCTCCATAGTGAGCTGGGCTTACGGGGCCGCGCGTGAAGCATGCTGGAAATGGGCGTGCCATCGGAAGGTGTGCGCCGGAACCATGATGGCGGCGCCCATAGCGAAAATGCTGGCCGCGGCGCGTGGTTACTGGGTCCTTCCTGGTGGGGCGGCCGAGGGGAGAGGAGCATGAATTGGGACTGGAGGAGGCAGGAAGAGCAGTGGATCCCTCTTATAAGGAGGGATGACCACAGAAGAGGTGCTCGTGTCCGAAGCTCCCCATTATGGAGGATCACAGTGGGCAGGAGCTTTTCACAAGTGCTTATGCCTGATCACCAGCTTGGGCATACAAAGAGTAGCAGCCATCCCGGCCAAAGATCGCGGGACTCCTCGGTATCCAGGAGGGATGTTGTTCGTACCCCTTGTCAGCCTCCGAATCTGGTACCTTTTGATTGACAGTGGTTGGTGAGTGATCTACGAGAATGTCACCTTTGTTGTTAAGTGCCATTTTGTGCTTTAACACTAGGGGCCTAGGAAGGCTAGTGCCAAGACAAAGAATGAGTGTGCCATTTGTAAAACCACACTGGCAGTTCAGTGGCAGAAGGATCTCTGCGCTGACTGCATACAGAAAACAATATGGGAAGAGACCCCCGATTTCGCCACGAGCCTTGGGGCCATAATCGGGGCAGAGGTGAAAGGTTCCCTAAAGTCCGCTTTGAAAAAGGGAAGCAAGAGATTTCGGGGACTTGTTCCGGATTCAGAGGCCTTACAATCCGGTGGGAATCCTCGTCTCCCTTCTCCCCATCCTACTACTCCTCTTCGGACAGTGATGTAGACGGCGGACCTTTCTTTCTGGCCGAGGACACTGATAGACTGGTTAGGGCAGTCAGGTCAACAGTGGGCCTAAGAGTATGTGCACACGTCCGGATTTCTTGCAGAAATTTTCTGTTAAGAACTCCGCATTTTTTTTTTCCTTTTTTTCCGTTTTTTTCGCGGTTTTTTTTTAGCATTCTGCAAGCGTAATTAGCTTGCAGAATGCTAAAGTTTTCCAAGCGATCTGTAGCATCGCTTGGAAAACTGACTGACAGGTTGGTCACACTTGTCAAACATAGCGTTTGACAAGTGTGACCATCTTTTTACTATAGATGCTGCCTATGCAGCATCTATAGTAAAAGATAGAATGTTTAAAAAAATTAAAAAAATGGTTATACTCACCTGCAGGCGTCCGTTCCTATAGATGCCGGTGTGGTTCAGGACCTTCCATGACATCGCGGTCACGTGAGCGGTCACATGACCGGTCTCGACCAATCACAAGACCGTGACGTCATCGCAGGTCCTTCACCGCACACCAGCTATAGAAACCGAAGCGGCAGCATGCAGCGGAGAGGCGGGAAGACATCGAAGGTGAGTATAGGACTATTTTTTATTTTAATTCTTTTTTTTGGACCAATTATATGGTGCCCAGTCCGTGGAGGAGAGTCTCCTCTCCTCCACCCTGGGTACCAACCGCACATAATCTGCTTACTTCCCGCATGGTGTGCACAGCCCCGTGCGGGAAGTAAGCAGATCAGTGCACTCCTAGGTGTGCGGAATCCCCTGCAATTCCGCATTTTAATGAACATGTTGCTTTTTTTTTCGCGATGCGATTTTTTCGCGGAAAAAAAGGCTACATTTGCACAAAAAATGCGGAATACACTGAAAATAATGGGAGGCATATGTTAGCGTTTTTTCGCGTTTTTATCACGTTTTTATAGCAAAAAAACACAAAAAATACTGAACGTGTGCACATGGCCTAAAGGAGGAAAAAACAACTAAATCCTTAGATGTTATTGGGGGCCTGGAGGAAAGAAGGAAACGCACCTTTCCAGTTAGCAATAGGATAGGGGCGATCATAGAGAAGGTGTGGAAGAAGCCGGAGAGGTCTTGTAGCCTGCCCTCCTCTTCCAAGAGGAGAATCCCTTTTGAGGAAAACTACTCGGAGGGTTGGGAGAAAATCCCTAAGATAAACAGCCCAGTAGATAAGCTCTCTAAAAATTGTCCCTGCCCTTGGAGGACTCCGGCACCCATTAGATAAAATAGCAGATGGGTTCCTGAAGCACACCTGGGAGGCAGCCGCAGTGGGTTTGAAGCTGGCAATATCTGGGATGTGTACTGCCCCTTCCAATTATGGTCTTGCAGCACTTGAAGGAACAGCTGAGGAGTAAGGTTCCTAGGGATGAAATCCTTGCAAATATGACTCAGTTGCAAGGAGCAGCGGACTTCCTGGCAGACTCCTCAGCAGATTCTGTGAGGTTGGCAGCTAGGGCGGCAAGCCTATCCAATGCGGCTAGACGGGCCTTGTGGCTAAAAGGGTGTCCGGGAGACCTGCCTTAAAAAAATAAAAAAAAAATAGACTCTGCTCCATCATGTGTGACAGTCAGTTTCTCTTCGGTCAGAAACTAAAGGACATCTTAGAGAAGGCAGGGGATAAAAAGAAGGGGTTTTCCCTGGAGAGGCTAGCATGCCGCCTTCTCAAATGAGAAAATTTTATAGGGGTCGTCCCCCTGGAGAAAGTAAGAGCTGGGACTTCAAAGACAGGAAAGGGTCTGGATATATGTTCAGGGGACCCTCTACATAGTCAAAAAAGCCCCCTCCAATGACATCAGGTCAGAGGTAGGGGGATGCTCTTTCTCCCTGCCTTGGTGAACATCTCCCCCAGACGCTGGATCCTAAGTGTCATCAATGATGGTCTGATGATGGACTTCGTCCATCCACCCTGGCAGACATTTATGTTAACACCTTGCAGGAAATCACCAGGAGAACAGCTAGCCCTGGAGGTGGAGATTTTAGGACTGGTGCAAAGGTGCGTTCTGCGAGACGTCCTGGTGGAAAAGATAGAAAGGGGATTTTATTCCCCCCTCTTTTTGATGCAGAAGCCGGACGGTTCTTTAAGGACTAAAGTCAACCTGAGGAAGCTCAACCGATGGGTTGTGAATTACTCTTTAACCCCTTCATGACCCAGCCTATTTTGGCCTTAATGACCTTGCCGTTTTTTGCAATTCTGACCAGTGTCCCTTTATGAGGTAATAACTCAGGAACGCTTCAACGGATCCTAGCGATTCTGAGATTGTTTTTTCGTGACATATTGGGCTTCATGATAGTGGTAAATTTAGGTCGATAATTTCTGAGTTTATTTGTGAAAAAAACGGAAATTTGGTGAAAATTTTGAAAATTTCGCAATTTTCACATTTTTAATTTTTATTCTGTTAAACCAGAGAGTTATGTGACACAAAATAGTTAATAAATAACATTTCCCACATGTCTACTTTACATCAGCACAATTTTGGAAACAAATTTTTTTTTTGCTAGGAAGTTATAAGGGTTAAAATTTGACCAGTGATTTCTCATTTTTACAACAAAATTTACAAAACCATTTTTTTTAGGGACCACCTCACATTTGAAGTCAGTTTGAGGGTTCTATATGGCTGAAAATACCCCAAAGTGACACCATTCTAAAAACTGCACCCCTCAAGGTGCTCAAAACCACATTCAAGAAGTTTATTAACCCTTCAGGTGTTTCACAGCAGCAGAAGCAACATGGAAGGAAAAAATGAACATTTAACTTTTTAGTCACAAAAATGATATTTTAGCAACAATTTTTTTATTTTCCCAAGGGTAAAAGGAAAAACTGGACCACGAACGATGTTGTACAATTTGTCCTGAGTACGCTGATACCTCATATGTGGGGGTAAACCACTGTTTGGGCATACGGCAGGGCTTGGAAGGAAAGGAGCGCCATTTGACTTTTTGAATGAAAAATTGGCTCCAATCTTTAGCGGACACCATGTCGCGTTTGGAGAGCCCCCGTGTGCCTAAACATTGGAGCTCCCCCACAAGTGACCCCATTTTGGAAACTAGACCCCCCAAGGAACTTATCTAGAAGCATAGTGAGCACTTTAAACCCCAAGGTGCTTCACAAATTGATCCGTAAAAATGAAACAGTACTTTTTTTTCACAAAAAAATTATTTTAGCCTCAATTTTTTCATTTTCACATGGGCAACAGGATAAAATGGATCCTAAAATTTGTTGGACAATTTCTCCTGAGTACACTGATACCTCACATGTGGGGGTAAACCACTGTTTGGGCACATGGTAAGGCTCGGAAGGGAAGGAGCGCCATTTGACTTTTTGAATGAAAAATGATCTCCATCGCTAGCAGAGACCATGTCACGTTTGGAGAGCCCCCGTGTGCCTAAACATTGGAGCGCTCCCACAAGTGACCCCATTTTGGAAAGTAGACCCCCAAAGGAACTTATCTAGAAGCATAGTGAGCACTTTAAACTCTCAGGTGCTTCACAAATTGATCCGTAAAAATGAAAAAGTACTTTTTTTTCACACAAAATTTCTTTTAGCCTCAATTTTTTCATTTTCACATGGGCAACAGGATAAAATGGATCCTAAAATTTGTTGGGCAATTTCTGCTGAGTATGTTGATACCTCATATGTGGGGGTAAACCACTGTTTGGGTGCACGGCAAGGCTCGGAAGGGGAGGCGTGCCATTTGACTTTTTGAATGGAAAATTAGCTCCAATCGTTAGCGAACACCATGTCGCGTTTGGAGAGCCCCTGTGTGCCTAAACATTGGAGCTCCCCTACACGTGACCCCATTTTGGAAACTAGACCCCCCAAGGAACTTATCTAGATGCATAGTGAGCACTTATAACCCCCAGATGCTTCACAGAAGTTTATAACGCAGAGCCGTGAAAATAAAAAATAATTTTTCTTTCCTCAAAAATGATTTTTAGCCCAGGATTTTTTAATTTTCCAAGGGTAATAGGAGAAATTGGACCCCAAATGTTGTTGTCCAGTTTGTCCTGAGTACGATGATACCCCATATGTGGGGGTAAACCACTGTTTGGGCACACGGCAGGGCTCGGAAGGGAAGGCACGCCATTTGGCTTTTTGAATGGAAAATTAGCTCCAATCATTAGCGGACACCATGTCACGTTTGGAGAGCCCCTGTGTGCCTAAACATTGGAGCTCCCTAACAAGTGACCCCATTTTGGAAACTAGACCCCCCAAGGAACTTATCTAGATGCATAGTGAGCACTTATAACCCCCAGATGCTTCACAGAAGTTTATAACGCAGAGCCGTGAAAATAAAAAATAATTTTTCTTTCCTCAAAAATGATTTTTAGCCCAGGATTTTTTAATTTTCCAAGGGTAATAGGAGAAATTGGACCCCAAATGTTGTTGTCCAGTTTGTCCTGAGTACGATGATACCCCATATGTGGGGGTAAACCACTGTTTGGGCACATGCCGGGGCTCGGAAGGGAAGTAGTGACGTTTTGGAATGCAGACTTTGATGGAATGCTCTGCGGGCGTCACGTTGCATTTGCAGAGCCCCTGATGTGCCTAAACAGTAGGAACTCCCCACAAGTGACTCCATTTTGGAAACTAGACCCCCCAAGGAACTTATCTAGATGTGTGGTGAGCACTTTGAACCCCCAAGTGCTTCACAGAAGTTTATAACGCAGAGCCGTGAAAATAATAAATGTGTTTCCTTTCCTCAAAAATATTTTTTTAGCCCAGAATTTTTTATTTTCACAAGGGTAACAGGAGAAATTGGGCCCCAATAGTTGTTGCCCAGTTTGTTGTGAGTACAGTGATACCCCATATGTGGGGGTAAACCACTGTTTGGGCGCACGTCAGGGCTCGGAAGGGAAGTAGTGACATTTGAAATGCAGACTTTGATGGAATGGTCTGCGGGCGTCACGTTGCATTTGCAGAGCCCCTGATGTGCCTAAACAGTAGAAACACCCCACAAGTGACCCCATTTTGGAAACTAGACCCCCCAAGGAACTTATCTAGATGTGTGATGTGCACGTTCAACCCCCAAGTGCTTCACAGAAGTTTACAACGCAGAGCCGTGAAAATAAAAAATCATTCTTCTTTCCTCAAAAATTATGTCTTAGCAAGTAATTTTTTATTTTTGCAAGGGTAACAGGAGAAATTGGACCCCAACAGTTGTTGCCCAGTTTGTCCTGAGTACGCTGGTACCCCAAATGTGGGGGTAAACCACTGTTTGGGCACACGTCGGGGCTTGGAAGGGAGGGAGCACCATTTGACTTTTTGAATGCAAGATTGGCTGGAATCAATGGTGGCGCCATGTTGCGTTTGGAGACCCCTGATGTGCCTAAACAGTGGAAACCCCTCATTTCTAACTTCAACACTAACCCCAACACACCCCTAACCCTAATCCCAACTGTAGCCATAACCCTAATCCCAACCCTAACCCCAACACACCCCTAACCACAACCCTAACCCCAACACACCCGTAACCCTAATTCCAACCCTAGCCCTAATTCCAACCCTAACCCTAAGGGTATGTGCCCACGTAGCGGATTCGTGTGAGATTTTTCCGCACGACTTTTTAAAAATCTGCAAGTAAAAGGCACTGCGTTTTACCTGCGGATTTACAGCAGATTTCCAGTGTTTTTTTGTGCGGATTTCACCTGCGGATTCCTATTGAGGAACAGGTGTAAAACGCTGCGGAATCCGCACAAAGAATTGACATGCTGTGGAAAATACAACGCAGCATTTCTGCACGGAATTTTCCGCATTATGGGCACAGCGGATTTGGTTTTCCATAGGTGTACACGGTACTGTAAACCTGATGGAAAACTGCTACGAATTCGCAGCGGCCAATCCGCTGCGGATCCGCGGCCAATCCGCTGCGGATCCGCGGCCAATCCGCTGCGGATCCGCGGCCGATCCGCTGCGGATCCGCGGCCGATCCGCTGCGGATCCGCTGCCAAATCCGCACATGCCATAACCCTAACCCTACCCGTAACCCTAACCCTAGTTCTAACCCTAACCCTAGTTCTAACCCTAACCCTAGTGGAAAAAAAAAATATATATATTTTCTTTATTTTATTATTGTCCCTATCTATGGGGGTGATAAAGGGGGGGGTTTATTTATAATTTTTTTTATTTTGATCGCTGTGGTAGAACCTACCACAGCGATCAAAATGTACCTGTAAGGAATCTGCCGGCCGGCGGGCGTACTGAGCATGCGCCCGCCATTTTGGAAGATGGCGGCGCCCAGCGAGGAGACGGCCGGACACCGGGAGGATCGGTAAGTATGAAGGGGTGGTGGGGGGGTGGATCTGAGCACAGGGGGGGTGATCGGAGGACGGGGGGAGCGGACAGCAGGACGGGGGAGCGGGCAGGAGCACGGGGCAGCGGAGCACAGGGGGGCGATCGGTGGGGTGGGGGGTGGTCACTTCAGGTTTTCCAGCCATGGCCGATGGTATTGCAGCATCGGCCATGGCTGGATTGTAATATTTCACCTGTTTTTTAGGTGAAATATTACAAATCGCTCTGATTGGCAGTTTCACTTTCAACAGCCAATCAGAGCGATCGTAGCCACGGGGGGGTGAAGCCACCCCCCCTGGGCTGAAGCACCACTCCCCCTGTCTCTGCAGATCGGGTGAAAATGGAGTTAACCCTTTCACCCGATCTGCAGGAGCGCGATCATTCCATGACGCATACGCTGCGTCATAGGTCGTTTTGGCACCGACTTTCATGACGCAGCGTATGCGTCAAAGGTCGTTAAGGGGTTAAAAATGGATTCGGTAAACACTGCTATAAAGCTGTTGTTCCAGGACTGCTTCTTGGCGGTCATAGACTTGAAAGATATTTATTACCACATCCCAATCCATTGAGACCATCAAAAGTTCCTAATGATGGCTCTGTATGTCCAGGGGCAAGTCCTCCCATTTGGCCTGTCAGTGGCCCCAAGGGTGTTTATCAAGGTAATGTTGGAGGTGATGGCTTATCTTCATTCTTGGGACATTATCATCCCGTACCTAGACGACTTCCTTATAGTTGGGATGTTGGAAGATCACAGTGTAGAACAAGTGACGGAAGTGACTGCGACCCTAAAGGAGCTAGACTGAGCTACTCTCAAATCAAAGCTAAGAGCAGAAAAGATGCTATCCTTCCTCGCGTTAGTTCTGGACTTCAAAGCCAGGTCTGTCTACTACCAGAGAGCAAGATAGCCAAAATAATGGGAGTAGCAGTACAGCAGCCCATGATGACATGACATTGCTAGGGTCACTAACATCCTGCATACCGGCAGTAAGATGGGCACAGTTTCACCTAAGGCAGCTACAGTGGGAGGTCCTGTCAGCGCAGAGGTCGTTAATAGAGCATTTAGAGGGAAAAGTACATCTTTCCTTAGCTGTGAGATTCCCTTGCCTGGTGGACAGTAAGAGAGCATTTGCCATCGGGTCCAGTGGTTGGGCTCGGTGAAGGATGTAATCGCGACAGACGCAAGTGGTACCGGAAGGGAAGCACATCTAAGGTCCTACTCTGTGCAGGGAGCCTGGTCTCCTCTAGCGAGCGAGCAGGGTTCAAACGTAAAGGAGCTGTGGGCTGTGGAAAGAGCCTTAAGACACTTTCTCTCCTTCTGGGTTGCCATGCCCGGGTCATGTCGGACAATCGTGCGGTGGTGGCTTATATCAACCGCCTGGGGAACGAAGTCTCATACCCTTATGGGGGCAGCAAACATCCTGATCTAGCTAGCAGAACACCACCTGTTATCACTTACGGCACTTCACATAAGGGGTATAGAAAACAGAAAAGCAGACTTCCTGAATCGTGAGACACTGAGGCAAGGAGAATGGGCCCTAAATCCTCGAGTTTTCCAGCAAATAGTGCAGGCATGGGTCAGGCCGGAGATGGACCTGTTTTGCCAATTTACACAACAGGAAAGTGAGGAACTTCTGCTCGTTAGACCGAAGAGAGAATCCATTTGCGGTAGATGCCCTTCAGATACCTTGGAAGTTCAGTATGGCCTGCGTTTTCCCCCTGATAGTGATGTATTCCATTGGTCGTGAGAAAGATCAGAGAGGATCAGGCGAGAGTAATTCTCATTGCTCCATTTTGGCCGAGGAGACCGTGGTTCTCCCTTCTAAGGGGGATGTCTGTTACTGATCCATGGATTCTACCAGAGATCCTGGACCTGCTTACCCAGGGACCAGTATGCCACTCTCAAGTGAAGGGCTTCCATCTGGCAGCATGGAATTTGAGAGGGCATTACTGAGTTGGCAGGGATTCTCACCAGGGCTAGTCTCCACCCTGTTGAAAAGTAGGAAACGGATTACAAATTTCTATGGTAGAACTGGGAAAAATTCCAGGAGTTTTTAGGGCAACCCTTTGGGGGGGGGGGGGGGGAGGTTGAAGCTCCGGTAGGGGCTATTCTAGAATTTCTACAATTGGGATTGCAACTAGGGTTAGCAACTAGTACTCCCAAGGCACTGGTGTTGGCCTTGGATGCCTTGCAACCTAGCATCCAATAGATGGGTGTCCCAATTTATTAAACACTGTAGTAGATCTAGACCGGTTATAGGTTCACATAATTCCTCCATGGGACCTGAACCTAGTTTTAGAGGAGCGAACTAGAGATCCATTCGAGCCTTTACAGCAGTTACCGGCGAAATTCCTCACGCTTAAAATGGTGTTGCTAGTGGCCTTAGGGTAAGTAATTTACAAGACCTGTCTATATACCCCCCATACACGCAAGTGTTTGAGGACACGGAGGTTCTAAGACCAGATCCTTCCTATCTCCTTAAAGTAGTTCTTAAAAGTCCATAGGAGCCAGGAGATCACCTTACACTCGTTCTGTGATAACCCTAAAAATCCAGGGGAGGAAAAATTCCATACTTTTAAACGTGATGAGGTCCATGTTAGAATACATGTCCCATGACTAGTCAATGGAGGAAAGATCAGTCCTATTCATAGCCTTCCATGGTAGCAGAAAGGGTTACGGCGTATGTAAAGGTACAATTGCCAGACGGATCAGGGAGGCCATTAGCTTATCCTGCTTCTCGAGTGGCTCTCTGTTTCCTGAAGGCATCAAGTCTCACTCCACCAGAGCCGTGGCTACTTCCTGGGCAGAAAAGGTGGAGGTATCGATTGATCAGATCTGTAAGGTTGCTACCTGGTCCTCCCCATCTACTTTCTTTAAACACTACAGGCTTAATCTGTCTTCCTCGGCTGATCTAACGTTTGGTAGAAGGGTGCTGCAAGCGGTGGTCCCTCCCTATATGTTTTCATTTCTCCATAAATTTCTCAGGTGTGCTGTCGTGGGTGAAGGGAAAATACCAAGGTTACTTACCGGCAGCTGTTTTTTCCGGAACCCATGACCACACCCGTTCCCCCTTCTTACTCCTTGGGTGTGCACTTTAGTTTGGGTTCCTTTTGTTGATATAAATGTGGTGTTGGTTTTCTGTGTTAACTAACCGGAGGCCTCGTGCTCTGTAACCCAACTGAAGCGAGGGAGAGGTACTGCCCTTTTATTTCAGTAGGTTTTCTGTCCTGGCTGGGTGGATCCCTCTCTCAGCTGTGCGGTCATGGGTTTTGGAAAAACCGGCGACTGGTAAGTAACCTTGGTGTTTTCCTGGTCACTGGCACAAAGATAGAAATTCTGCCCGGTGCTGCTCCTCATAGTGCTACTCATCTCCAACGGGAGTGTTCCGCTGTTTGTCCTGCCTTGTATCGGGAGGGATTCCCCACTATTTATCAGTTCTAAGAGCTGCTTACAGCTATTTGCGGCTCCTCGGCTCCACATCCGTACTCGCCCCCATAAAAATAACAAATCATCACAAGCTCAGAAATTATACTGAGGCAAAATGACAAAAAATGGCATTCTAAGCTTTTTAGCCCCTATAATGAAAGGGAAAAGGTGTTTACTTTGGGTTTTTAATATATCTTTTTTAACTTTTTTTATTTTAGCCTGTGGGCTGCCGCCGGGTGTTCTAGCGAGTCAGGAGTATATCGGCTGTGCATGCAGTCCTTTCCTCAACCCTGAGATATCAGATGGGATCACAACTCTCCTCTGTAAATAATTCCTTGTTGCTGCTGTAGCTGCCCAGACATGTCTCAAGCTGGCCACCCTGCAAGGACAGGCGTGACACACACTTGGTATGAATAGGTTTAACCCCTTAATGACCGCCGATACATCTTTTAACTGACCTGAGATATAAAAGACTAGCATCCCCATACAGGTGACAACCCAGTAGCTGTCGGCTGGATGCTATAGCTGACAATTTGCTGCATCAGCCAGGATCAGTGTTGTCACCGTCCATATCTGTTTAACCCCTTAGATGCTGCTCTCAATAATGAACTATATTATAAAATGTTTAAAAGAGTGTGGCTTCTCCCTCTTTATCCTCATCGGCATCCTGAGATCGTGATTGTGTGACCCTGTTATCGCAATTCAAGAGCAAATAGCGGCCTTAGAGTCTGCCAGCTACACTGACCTGTTAAAAAGTCAGCGACATTTAGGTGGTAAAAATCAACTTTTTCATTCCTGTCATGCCACTTTGTATTAATTCCTGAATAGCACCTGAAGGGTTAATAAACTACCTGACTACAGTTTTCAGTATGTCAGGAGGTCTTGTTTTTAAAATGGTATCAGTTTTGGGGGTTTCCAATATATAGGACCCCTAAAGTCACTTCAAACCTGGATAGGCCCCTAAAAAAACAATTTTGTACGTTTTGTAAATTTCCTTGAAAGAATTAAAAATTACTGCTACATTTGTAAACCTCCTAAAATGCTAACAAAATAAAATAACATTTTACAAATGGTGCTGATGAAAAGCAGACGTGGGAAATGTTATTAATGTATTGCTATGGTTTGACTATCTGAATTAAAGGAGTAATCATTCAAAGTTTGAGAATTGCTATTTTTTTTTTTTACATTTTTGTCAAATTTCTGATATTTTTTTATAAATAAGCACAAAACATATCAACCTAAGTTTACCATTATTATAAAGTACAATGTGTCACGAAAAAAGTCTCAATCACTGGAATTTGTCGAAGCGTTTGAGTTATTACCAGATGAAGTGACACTGGTCAGATTTTTAAAATTTGGATCTGTCACTAAGGGGTTAGTAAAAACTGGATGTAACAAGAACAAAAAAGTCTTACTGCACAACCTGGTGTATAAAATCTTCTTACTACAGAACTGGGTGTATAAAATCCTCGTACGGTGTAGCCGGGTGTATAAACTGAGACTTTCTCTGATATGTGCCCTTGACTTCTCTTGAGCACAGGTTATGTATTAGTCATTGAGGCGTTCTCCAATATTTGCTGTGTATATACAACTTACGGTGTCTGTTCTGGCACAGTCAGCTGACACGAGGGGCGGAGCATCTGCGCACACATAAGCTGTGATGTCACGTGTACCATGCGGGGTCTATGATGTTTCCTCTCCAGGAGCCATTAGTTATCCTGTTATGTCACATCAGTGGTCAGTCTCGCTGGGTTCTTGACATGTGAGGTTTCTGATGTCTCCTCTCTGGGAGCCGTTAGTTATCCAGTGATGTCACATCTGTGGTCGGTCTCTGCTGAGCTCTGGACATATGGGGACTATGAAGTCTCCTCTCCAAGAGCCATTAGTTATCCTGTGATGTCACATCAATGCTCAGTCTCCGCTGGGCTCAGGACATGTGAGGTCTCTGTCTCCTTAACTTGGCGCCTTTTGTTATCCTGTGATGTCACATCGGTAGTCAGTCTCTGCAGGGCTCTGCATATGTGGGGGTGGGGTCTATGATGCCTCCATCAGGCAGCAGTGTTGTGTCTGTATCTTTGGGGGATCTCTTCTAATGGGTTAGATTCATGGATGTTGGGTACAATAACCTTTAGCAAAACGATTTCGGATCAATGCACCAAAAAACTCCCGCTGATATCTGAGCATTTTCCTTTAACCCTTTTCTGACATCTGACGTACTATCCAGTCCTTTGTGGGCTGGGCCCGTATGACCATGGACTGGATAGCCGAAGCCTATCGGCTGCGCACACGGATGGTGTGCGGCCAGGTGTCAGCTGATTCTCACAGCTGACACCTGGCCGGCACGGACCTCTCCCGGCACTTTAACCCCCGAAACACTGCGATCAAACAAGATTGCATCGTTTCTGTGGCATAGAGAAGCATCGCGCAGGGAGGGGTCTCCCTGCGTGCTTTCCTCAGAACAATGCGAAGTAATCACTTTCTGAGGTTCTCTCTGCCTGCAGACCCCCGGATCCAAGATGGCCGCGGGGTCCTGCAGGGAGGTGGCTTCTCAGTGCCTGCTGAGAGCAAGACCTGAGAAGCCTCCTTAACTGCCTGTCAGATCGCTGATCTGACGCAGTGCTGTGCAAACTGTCAGCGATCTGACTTTGTCCCAGGGTGGGACATCACTGTATAATGTAAAAAAAAAAAAAAAAAAGTTATTCTGTGTAAAAAAAAAAAATAAATTCCTGAAAGTGTGTGGAGATAGAGATAGATATAGATCATAGATAGATAGATATAGATATATATGAGTTTCAATAAATACATTTTTGTGTAAATGTAAGAAAACAAAAGTAGACATTTAGCATCGCCGCGTCGTAACGACCCGACCTATAAAACTGTCCCACTAGTTAACCCCTTCAGTGAACACCGTAAAGAGGCAAAAAACAATGCTTTATCATACCGCCAAACAAAAAGTGGAATAAAACACGATCAAAAAGATGGATATAAATAAACATGGTACCACTGAAAATGTCATCTTGTCCCGCAAAAAACGAGCCACCATACAGCATCATCAACGAAAAAATAAAGTTATAGCTCTCAGAATAAAGCAAGCAAAAACAATTATTTTTATATAAGTTTTATTGTATTAAAGCGCCAAAACTTAAAAAAATATATAAATGATGTATCGCTGTAATCGTACTGACCAGAAGAATAAAACTGCCGTGTCAATTTTACCACATGCGGCTTGGTATTAATGCCCCACCCAAAAGAAATTCATGAATTGCTGTTTTTTGTTCGTTCTGGCTCCCAAAAATCGTAATTAAAAGCGATCAAAAAATGTCATGTGCCCGAAAATGGTACCAGTAAAAACATAACTCATCCCGCAAAAAACAAGACCTCACATGACTCTGGGTCAAAATGTGGAAAAATTATAGCTCTCAAAATGTGGTGATGCAAAAACTATTTTTTGCATTGAAAAGTGTCTTTTAGCGTGTGACAGCTGCCAAACATAAAAATCCTGTATAAATAGTAATTTAAACCCCCCTTTATCACCCCCTTATTTAAGGAAAAATAATAAAATAAAAAAATGTATTTCCATTTTCCCATTAGGGTTAGGATTTGGGCTAAAGTTAGTTAGGGTCGGAATTACGTTTACAGTTGAGGTTAGGGTTCTGATTAGGGTTAGGGGTGTGGTTAGGGTTATGGTTAGGGTTGGAGTTAGAATTGGGGGTTTTCCAATATTTAGGCACATCAGGGGCTCTCCAAATGCGACATGGCGTCCGATCTCAATTCCCGCCAATTCTGTGTTGAAAAAGTCAAAACTGTGCTCCTTCGCTTCCGAGCTCTTCCGTGCGCCTAAACAGTGGTTTACCCCCACATATGGGGTATCAGCGTACTCCGGACAAATTGGACAACAACTTTTGCGGTCCAATTTCTCATGTTTCCCCTGTGAAAATAAAAATTTGGGGGCTAAAAAAAAAATCATTTTTGTGGGGAAAAAAAATGATTTCTTAGATTCACGGCTCTGCGTTACAAACTTTAGTGAAACACTTGTGGGTTCAAAGTTCTCACAACACATCTAGATAAGTTCCTTGGGGGTCTAGTTTCCAAAATTATGTCATTGTGGGGGGGTTTCTACTGTTTAGGCATATCGGTGGCTCTGCAAACGCGACATGACGCCCGCAGACCATTCCATCTAAGTCTGCATTCCAAATGGCGCTCCTTCCCTTCCGAGCTCTGCCATTCGCCCAAACGGTGGTTCACGCCACATGTGGGGTATTGGCTTACTCAGGACAAATTGTACAACAACTTTTGGGGTCCAATTTCTCCCGTTACCCTTGGTAAAATAAAGCAAATTGGATCTGAAGTAAATTTTTTGTGAAAAAAAATAGTTAAATGTTCATATTTTTTTTTTAAAAAAAAACATTACAAAAATTCATGTGAAGCACCTGAAGGGTTAATAAACTTCTTGAATGTGGTTTTGAGCACCTTGAGTTGTGCAGTTTTTGGAATGGTGTCACTTTGGGGTATTTTCTGTTATATAGACCCCTCAAAGTGATTTTCAATGTTATGTGGTCCCTAAAAATAAAAATGGTGGTGTAAAAATGAGAAATCGATGGTCAACTTTTAACTCTCAGGCTAGGTTCACATCATGTTAGTGCCATCTGTTTAACGGATCCGTTACTAAGCGGCAATAACACAATGTAACGGATCCGTTAACGCACCCATTGCCATCCATTATCGTAACGCATGTCAAAATCGGCATGCGTTAGCGATGGTCCGTTACTTTTTGACGCACCTTCGAATGCGATCTACCACGTTTTTGGGTACGTTGAGTCTAACAACACAGTGAACGGACGCATTCGCTGTGCATAGTCCTCCATTACTAACGCATGTCAACGCAATGGTACCATGCGTTAGCGCATGCGTTAATGCGATTGTAGAAAAGGGATCTTGGGCATCAGCATTAGCGCATCCGTTTAACGGATCCGTTAAATGGATGGCACGAACGCGATGTGAACCTTGCCTTATAACTCCCTAACAAAAAAATGTTCTAAAATTGTGCTGATGTAAAGTAGACATGTGGGAAATGTTACTTAAGTATTTTGTGTGACATATCTGTGTGATTTAAAAGCATGAAAATTGGGAAATTTTCACCAAATTTTGGGTGAAAAAAATGGAAGTCATATCAAAGAAATTTTACCACTATCATGAAGTACAATATGTCACGAGAAAACAGTGTCAGAATCACTGGGAACCATTGACGCTTTTCAGAGTTATAACCTCATAAGGGGACAGTGGTCAGAATTGTAAAATATTGGCCCGGTCATTAACATGCAAACCAACCTTGGGGGTAAAGGGGTTATGTTATTATCAATCCTATATATTTCTCCAATGCTTGATAGCCTGAATATAGTCAGACAAAGCCATGGTCTAACAAACAAGTTTTCTGCTTTGTAGATATACACTCCAGAGCCTTATTACCCTTTAATTTACTATACACGAGTCAGACCACAGGTCTACAAAAAATAAATAAAGGTTTCTGGTGCCTTTTTTTTTTTTTTTTTTAAATGATTTAATGTACTTTGCTGAATTAAACAATCCCATTACTTCTGCTGAATTGGTTCTAGTTTTTGAGAGAATTCATGAAAATAATGCTGTCCCCCTATGCGACTTGTGTGTGATAACAGATGCAATTGCTTTGAGTCTTTTGACTCAACATTCTTAGGTAATGAAATATCCCATATAATAATTTTATATTTTATATTACAATTTGTAGGCTTACAATGCTATAAGACACTTTTTGAAGCCAGAATTTTACTGTAATTGACTATTAAATATCTCAAACTAGAGCCAACCTGGTAAACTGAAGACCTATTATTAACCCTGCTGTGGAACCATGACAAAAATCACTGCTTCGGTACCATGGGGTCTATATAACCCCAGGCTCAAAATCGTCATATTTCATTAAAATGAACATGCTGGCTGTTCAGAATAATAATAATAATTCTGTTATCACTTCAGAACACAGTTATGAAATCAGACGTAACTTTGAAGTGATTTGTCATCATCAAACACAAACTGAAATTTATACCAAAATGCTTTACTAATAACTGAAAGTATTCAATTTCAATAAAAAAAGCACAATAACTGCAACTGTGTGGATTTTAGTAAAAACATAATGACAGCGAACGATCTGGCAATAAATTTAGCACTTGCATTCACTGCACGTCGTAGTGCCATGTTCTTCACAAATGAACTTCTTGCAGTCATTGCAAACAAATCTCGTCTTTTTGTCCTTCGATCGAGGACAAACATAGCACCGTTTGCGCTGTCCTCTAACACTGCTGGTGTCACTTGGAACTAGCCATTGTTTATTTACAATTATATTACAAAACCTATTAATAAACAGAAAATATTCAAAAAAAATGTGAGACAATAAAGGTACTATGGGGTCAGGAGAGTCCCAAACACAGAAAATTGAAAATAACTTTGAAACAAAATTTCAAAACAAATTCAAAATATCATCAACATAAGCAGAAATGTTACTTGAAAATACATAGAAGGTCATTGTCTGAGATTGACCAGTTTTAGAAATGTTTCAATTTATTCTGTGCTGGGGTGTATACGAAATCATGGTTCCACAGCAGGGTTAATCAACACCATAAACTAAATATAAAGCCATTCAGACATCACTGGCAACAAAATCACCATATACCAGTGTAATTACCAGCTAACTCTCACTGCCGATAACTGCAAATCGGACACTATATGCATTGTTTTTTCCACATTCAGACTCTTGCCCCACTCATTTTGAATAATTGTGTAGAGCAGGTGTTTCAACAAAGGCTCTTATATTTGATATCTACCAGATATAAATTTTCCCTTATCCAGATGACTACCTAAAATATTCCTACATGAGTAACTGGGAAGGCTTTTTGGGGGAACCTCTCCCACCCTTTGTGTCTGGCAGGAGATCTAGAGAAACGCAGCCAAAACTTCTACATGTTACATACACAGGGAAAGCAATATAAACTACTCATATTCTTGTATCATGCTCCATCCCGCCTACATAATCGTAGCTCCTCCATCTGTAATTATTGGAGAATTGGAATTGCAGAACTCGATCTACCCCTTTTATTTTGGTCATGCCCAAATATACAAAGTTTCTGGGAAATTGTCATGTCTCATGATTTGTAAAGTTATCGTCCTCCATCCTCCTTGCATGCAAAATTGTATTCCATATACCACAATTTTAAATGAGGTTGTAAAGTTAGACACACTTTATTACACATAACATCGGCTGCCTGTAAGTGGAATTTGGTTATTCTCCATTGAACACAGAAATTCCGTCACAAATACAAGATGTCGGACATGTGGAATCTCTTACCGCTGTGCTGAATAACACTTAAATGTAGTGGCCATTAGTTGTCATGGGTCATATAGTAAGCGAGGTTCTTGATCTCCTCTTCGGTCTGTCTAGTTGTCATTGTTTCTGTTTAAACATATTGAGATGCAGACTCTGAGTTTACTTGTATTGCAGATAAAGAATTTGTATCTACTGTTATTATATTCAGAAATATGTTTTTGACCTGAGAGGTTTTTTTTTCGATTATGAAAATTTTAATAAAATTCAATAATAAATAATTCTGTCTGTCTTCCCAGATAAACTAGATGGCTTAAAGACGAAGAAGCGGGACTGGCAGTCAATGGCTGGCTGTATGGAAGATTATTTGCAACTTCCAGATGATTACGACACTCGTGAATCAGCGCCTGGAAAGAAAAGGGTAAATTCTATTTCCGGGTAGCTGGGCATAGTTCTTAATTTACAAGACTAACCTATCCTTGGCTTCAAAATGTACTTGTCCTTTCCCTTCCCAGGTCAGATGGGCAGATCTGGAGGAGAAGAAAGATGCAGACAGGAAAAGGGCAGTTGGATTTATTGTTGGACAAACAGACTGGGAGAAGATCACAGATAAAAGTGGGCACCTGGCCGAGAGAGCACTGAACCGCACAAAGTATATTTAATACTTCCCGTGCCGGTGAGTGGGAGCTTCCGGCCATAACTCCGCCTGGGTCGGCGTATGCACCAGCTGCCCTGTGTACACTGTCCACCCGGGTCTGAGCACAGCACTAGCTTTTTGTGTGTTCAGCGTTGTACATTCATTTATTGATAGGACTTTCTTCATTCCAGGTGGGAAGTCTACCAGGCTGTATCTGCCCTGAGGCGCGGATGAATTTGGTGCCCGTGATCCCTGTAGTAGATGCATGCTGTAATAGTTCAGTGCACATAGTCGGTTTTATATTCTGTTTTAAGTTCTGTGCTCAGTGTATAATAAATGAGCTTTGTCCTGAGATCTTAAGCCTCATCTTTGTCTCAGCGTGTGCCGTTTGTGTTTTTAAAAACATTTTTTTTTTACAAGCGATCTTTGGATGGACGTTTTTCGAGCTTGTGTACCCAAGGAAGCAGTGAGGTGAAGCGTCAAGACAATGGAGTGCACGGCAGCAAGGGCTTACCTGAAGAAGTACTATACAGGCCTGTTCACACTACGCTGTACTGGACACCGCCAATTACTCTACAATAAAAAAAAAATTCCAGAGCTTGGCTCTTTCTCTCATTTCATTGTGGCATGTCATCGATCTTGTGCAGTTTTTTATGCAATTCTAAACTTTCTGCATCCATTGAGCTACCGTCAATTTATATAGGTGCTGTCCATGTCTGTACCACTATGAATATCTAAATGTGAACTTTCTGCACAATGGAAACTTGTTTTTGTTGAAATCCTTGATTTAATGGACTCTTCCTTGCTGCAGAACAATCATGGCAAGAAGCAGTGTGATGTAAAAGCCAACGTTTCCTAGGGTACTTATACCGTATTTTCCGGCGTATAAGACGACTTTTTAACCCCTGAAAATCTTCTTAAAAGTCGGGGGTCGTCTTATACGCCATGTATCGTCTTGTACGCCGGGTGTATATGGTGGGTGGGTGGGGGAGTGGTCCCGATGACTAAGAGGGGGCGTCTCACAGGAAAGTGTGAGTGTAGTATGCCCCATTACCTCATTGTAGCTGCAGCGTCAGCGTGGGGTGCTGGGGAGCGGCGGCGGCTGCTCCTCTTTGTGCCGCGTGGGTGCTGTGGGGCGGCGGCTCCTCTTCGTGCAGCGTCGGGGCTCTGTGCTGTGGGGCGACGGCGGCGTATCTTGCATGCAGAGTCAGTCGGGGCTCCTCCGGCATCTCCTCAAAGCCCAGAGGCACCGGCAGCTCCATTGCTGCGAT
Source organism: Ranitomeya variabilis (assembly GCF_051348905.1). NCBI lineage: Eukaryota > Metazoa > Chordata > Amphibia > Anura > Dendrobatidae > Ranitomeya > Ranitomeya variabilis. Next base: position 712,630,580 of record NC_135232.1, read on the forward strand.
GCGGTGGCCTCCGGGAAAATGGCCGCTGGGGGCGGCGCATGCTCAGATTCAGATCTCGTCCCGAGATCTCGGGAGACGAGATCTGAATCTGAGCATGTGCCGCCCCCAGCGGCCATTTTCCCAGAGGCCGCCGCATCGCAGCAATGGAGCTGCCGGTGCCTCCGGGCTTTGAGGAGATGCCGGAGGAGCCCCAACTGACTCTGCATGCAAGATACTCTGCAAAATACGCCGCCCCACAGCACAGAGCCCCGACGCTGCACGAAGAGGAGCCGCCACCCCACAGCACCCACGCGGCACAAAGAGGAGCAGCCGCTCCCCAGCACCCCACGCTGACGCTGCAGCTACAAGGAGGTAATGGGGCATACTCCACTCACACTTTCCTGTGAGACGCCCCCTCTTCGTCATCGGGACCACTCCCCCCCCCCCCCCCCCCCCCCAAAAAAAAAAAAAAAAAGGCGCATTAGTCACTGGCCCTATAAGACGCAATATAGCGTATAAGACCACCCCCGATTTTTAAGAAGATTTTATATTTTAACTGGAAAAGTTGGGGGGGGGGGGGGGGGTCGTCTTATACGCCGGAAAATACGGTAATTGTTGGATTTGGCTTTTTTAAGTGTTTTAATGCATCTCAGCTGAACATTGTTTTGCATAGTTTGTTTGCTAATCTTTTATATATTGAAAAAAAACAACAAACATTTACACAAGTAAAGGCAGTGGCAACATATGATCAGACCTCCTGCTGCTAAAGATTTTTTTCTATGCTGCTGGCAGGATTGTAAAAAATAAATCTACTCTACTGGAACATTGGTGCTTTTTTTAAAAATTTTTTACTTGATTACACTTTTAGGTGGTGTTTTGCATTGTTGTGACTGGGTGTTGCTCTGTTTTATTTGAGTAACATGACGGGAGTAGATGAAGTCCTCCATACCACGCGGTCAGTGATTGGCTTCTACACCGTAGTATTGTCTTAACTGTTAACTTTTCTGACCTTATGCCATAATACGGTGTAAATAGAAAACACTGATGGGTAGTGACTCCAGCGTATGGGTAGACGGGACATCAAAAGGGTGTGAATTGTTTGGCATGACTTTGTTTTCATAGGGGAAAGCCTGAACCATTCCCATGCCTTCCAGCGAAGACTGCAGGTGGAGTTGGGCAACTGTGAGTAGTGAGAACTGTGGGCTAAAGCCATCTGGATCACCTTCTAGGTAAATTGTAAAGAATGTGCTTATTCAGGAGCATTATACAGTGTTGTAAGGAACCAGCCTGGAGAACTGTAAAGGAAGATCACACCTGGAGAACTCACCTTTTGGTATGGAGTGCAAAAAGCACCTTCCCTACAGACTGCTTCTACGTAATTCTGCCTGACGAGCTTTCCACCCAAGAGCTTTCCAGAAACTAGTCTTCTATTGCAAGTATGAGCACCCACCCAAGTCATAATTTGGATCGCAAACCACATATTTGACAGGCATTCATCGTTGAATGTTCTAACAGCCGCCTTGTGTCATGGAAGGGCTTGCCATCCCCTTTTTCATGTGGGGGAACAGGCTTGGGTCATGGTATTGAGTGTCTTCAGCACCTTCATGACCGGCAACCTTTGTCATTCAAGCATACATGTTGGGAGACACCCTGCCTTTATTGTGTTGAGCCTGCCACTTGGTTAAGATATAAGGCTACGTTCACACGATCCGGATTTTGATCCGGATCCGTAGCGGATTTTCAGCTGCGGATCCGGATCAGTTTTCCATGTTGGTTACAGTACAATGTAACCCAATGGAAAACCAAAACCGCTGTGCTAACGATCCGTTTTTCCGCTGGAAAATCCGCGCGGATTTTCCAGCGGAAAAAAGAAGTAGCATGTCAATTCTTGCAGCGGATTCCGCACCGGTTTTCCAGCAACTCCAATAGGAAACTGCTATTGGAAACCCGCAGTGGAAAACGCTGAAGAAAAAGGATCAGAAAACGCAGCTCAAATTCACTGCGGAATTTAGCTGCCGTTTTCCAAAAACGGGCAGGAAAAAAAAAGGATGTAAATCCTGATCGTGTGAACGTAGCCTAACCATTTGAAACATGGTTTTGTGAAAGAACAAATTCCTTTTTGTCTGGTCTCAATCTTTTTATAACTCCTTTATCACGGTGATCAAATAACGCTGATGGGTAGGGAAGTTTCACACTTCTATTGGCTACATATTTGGTGGGGGTGAACTTTTTCCTTTGTTACAATACTTAAATGTGTTTACATGTGCTAATAAAGCAGAAATCTCGAGTCCACTACACAAGGGTGAGCTGTATTCATTTCTCGATCGCTCGTAAAACAAATCTTAATTTGAAGTTCAAAAGACAGTGGATTTTGCTCATAGTATGGAACTCAATTGATATATTTAAGACAGACAAGGCCCTACATTGTTCAGTGCATAAAATTCCCCACTCGGATCATAGTATGCAGCAATATCATGTTCATGGTGGGGTAGACTCCACATCCACAGCATGTTGAGTACCCTACTCTGCTCATGCATCTTGCTCCGTCAGCATCCTTAATGACGGACTGGCTGTATGTATTTGTGTGAGCACTTCATCTAGATCAATGTAAGAAATACCCTTTAGCATTATAATTGATTACAGAGACATCAATTCCTTATGGTCCTTTCTATAATGTCATAATTATCAAAATGGAGTAATGTCATAATTACCAGAATTGAGCCTTTACCCACTCATGTCTCTGTATCTATAGCTCACTGGCATCTCTTGGTGCCTCCCTGGTTATGCCACCTTGGTGTGGCCCTCGCCTCCTTGGTATGACCAAGTTCTCTCACTGACCTATCCCTGAATTCCAACAAACTCATTCCTATAAATTCCCCCTCCTCTCCCTTCTAACACTTGGGTCTTTTATTTCCCTTTTGGGACTCCCTTCTGTCCACTTCCCCCTCCAACTTGGAGACGCCATCTCACTTTATGACCTAATAACTGCTTTGAGCTACCTGTCCTTTCCCTATAACTTGCTTACAAAGGCTCCTCTGGTCCTGTCTTTGTTTTTTTTTACTTTTTTTTTTTTTCCCTTTTCCCTGTATTATCATATTCTCTGGACCTCTAGATCCACCCAACAATATAGCATTGTCCTTATTGATGAGTTAAAAAGTCAGAATGTCACTGGAATAGCAGAACACTTTTTAGTTTTGCTAGGTTATCGTCCTGATCTTATGGTCTGGAGTCTAGACACCTGCCATTCAACAGCCAGAGCATAGCAAAGAACCATGTGGAAAAATGCCGTAAGTGCAAAGATGCAAACAAGGGCAGGGCCACGTGGTACAGCATAATGATGGGTGCATCGAGAATACAGATCAGCGCTGTACCATGTTGTGCAGCACAAGAATGGATGTATCAAAGATACAGCCAAGTGGTGGAGTGCGTCACAGAAAAGCGCTAGGACAGGTATATCAAGCAGCAAACAGAAAAGCACTGCATGGCATTGGGACTAGTGGGTCAAGAATGCCAAAGAGTGCCATGTAGTAGGGTGCCAGGACATGTGCATTGAAAATGCAGATTAGCGGGATGGGTGTATGTAGGTTGCTGATGAGTGCCGAGTTGAAGCATTGAGACAGATGTATTGAGGTTGCAGGTGAGCGTCGGATGGTGAAGCTCTGGGGTGGGTGGATTGAGGTTGAAGATGAGCTCCAGGTTGGTGGAGCATTGGTATGGATCTATTGAGGTTGCAAATTAGGGCCAGTTAGTGAAGAGCTAGGATGGGCTCACAGAGACTGCATATGAACGCTGGGATGGGAACATTAGGTTGTAGATGAGTGCCAGGTTGGTGATGTGCAGAGATAGCTGCATTGAGTTCGCTACCCTGAGCTGATTTGGGGGCAGGTTAGATGACTTTCCTTCCTGGCAGCACAGTTCTAATCTCTTGTCTCCTTTTACAGTGGGTGAAAAAATCTGTAAGCATTATTTTTCATTGTAGACTTAATACCTCTAGGGAGGGCATTGGGCATTTCCCAATATATTAAAGATGAAGCCTAAACTTTCTACCATATCGCCTCCTGATAATCTATCATGCTCTGTCTGTGTATGTCGTCCTTCCTTTTTACTGTCAAATGGTGATCAGTAAACCTCAGGATTTTTCAATTATGAACTTGCGCCAGAGAAAAACTGCATATTAAGAAGCAAGTTTATCCGTTCTCAATAACATACAGCTACAGAAACTTGAGCTAGGTTCACACGGCGCTTGCACTATGCTCAATGGCTGCATCGTGGCTTATGTAGGAACCCCGCACAACAGGATTCAGTGTATGACGGATGGAGCCATTGACTACTAAAGGTCAGTCACCGTGTTTTAGACTTGCATCATTTTCGGCTGTCTCCCACATTACAGCGCAGCGATGTTCTAAGACGTGCCTGCTCAATATTAAATTGTAAAATCCAAATACGTGCACAGAAGAGCCACGCTGATACATTTAGCATCAAAGCAGATTTCTCTGTTACATCAGGACATAATTTTACATAGGCATTTCTTGGTCATGCATTGTAACAATATAATTGGCTCAGCTTATCTCTAAATATATGCTGACATTATCATATATACATCTCATTGGCTAAAGGTGATTTTATCAATACCCAAGCTTTTGGGCTAGGCGTCGCTCAACTCTTAAGTTTAGTTTCTTTCCTATGTTTTCTCTTAAGTTCATTAGGCAAAGAAATTCCTAAGGGACAACTCGTCTCAAAATGACCAGGCCTTTGTGCAGGACAACTATGAAGATGTATGCCAAAAAAGTGCTTTGCCCACAAAAAACACCCCAGTAAGAAATGGGAATCCTATTGAAGGGGAGAAAAAGAAGCGCTGTGGTGAAGAAAAGAGTGGTGGTCGTGGGGGATTCCCTAATGAGAGGAACAAAAGCCACTATCTGCCAACTAGACATCACCTCACGTGAAGTGTGCTGTCTTTCAGGTGCCCAAATAAAGATGTGTCGTATAGGGAATCAAGACCTTTCAGTGCTACAGATTACTACACCTGTCTACTAATACACGTAGGAAAAAAATGACAGCAAAAAAGGACCTGGAGACTTTGAAGATCGAGGCCGAAAAGTGAAGGAACTGAGAGCACAGGTTGCCTTCTCATCCATCTGCCTCCAGTGGATGGACATGGAGCAGGATTCTACAGGTGAACAACTGGCTACATCGATGGTGCAGTCAACGTCTTGGTTTCTTGACCATGGAGTAAATTACCTGTATGATAGGTCTCCTTGCTAGAGATAGGTTGCATCTTATGAAAACCAGAAAACACATTTAGTAGATGCCTTGCTAAACTCATCAGGAAAGCATTGAACTAGAACAATATGGGATGGGTAAAATATGTAGCTAATAAATTCTTTTAAGGACTGAGGAACTAAGCGGCCCGCCGCAGCTCTGCCCTATGCAAATGTGAACCTAGCCTAAAAAAGAAATTGTAATAACTGATCTTCACGGTGGTATCAAAGGAATAAAATAAGCCACACTATCTATAAATAGAGACATGGTGAGGGGAACACTTTGCTGATTTACATGAATGTAAATCTGGTCCAGATGAATTGCATTCTAGGTACTGAGTTAGCAGAGGAAATTGCAGAACCGCTAGCCAGAATCTTGGAAAAATCATGGAGAACAGAAGTCCCTGAAGACTAGAGAAGGGTAAATGTTGTCCCTATCTTCAAAAAAGGAAAGACAGACCCAGGAAATTACAGGCCAGTGAGCCTCACTTCTATACTATGAAAGATCTTCGAACAAATTATTAAACAGCATGTATGCAAGTACTTGGATAAGAATACAGTAATTAACCAGAGCCAGCATGGATTTGTAGCAAACAAGTAATTCCAGACTAATGTAATTTATTTCTATGATGAAATTACTGACTGGGTCGATCAGGGAAATGCAGTAGACCTAGTATATCGACTTCGGTAAGGCTGCTTTCACACTAGCGTCAGTACATTTTTTTTTTATAAATGATATAGGTAAGGGCACTGAAGGTAACTAATCAAATTTGCAGATGCTAAAGCTAGGAGGGATTGCAAACACTAGAGAAGACGGATGCAGAAGGATCTAGATAAGCTTGAACAATAGGCAGCGACTAATAGAATAGTATTTAACAAGGAGAAATGCAAGTTTCTACCTCTGGGCAAGAAAAATGAAAATTTCATGCATAGAACGGGAGGAATAGAACTATAAACAGCACGTGTGAAAAAGACTTGGGTATACTAATAGATCAGACTGCATGAGTCAACAGTGTGATGCTGCAGCAAAAAAGACAAACAGTTCTAGGATGTATTAAGAGAAGTATAAAGTCTAGATGACCTGAAGTAACTATCCCCCTCTACTCCTCCTTGGTCAGGCCTCATCTGGAATACTGTGTCCAGTTCTGGGCACCACATTTTAAAAAAAAAAGACATTGAAAAACAAGTTCAGAGAAGAGCTTACCAGGATGGTGAGTGGACTGCAAAGTATGTCCTACGAAGAACAGCTTAAGGATCTGGGAATGTTTAGCTTGCAAAAACGAAAACTAAGGAGACTTTTTAGCTGTCTACAAATATCTGAATGGCTGTCAGTGTAGAGGGATCAGCCCTATTCTCATTTGCACATGGAAATAGAAGAAGCAATGGAATGAAACTGAAGGGGAGAAGATACAGATTAGATACTAGAACAAACTTTTTGACAGGGTGATCAATGAATGTAACAAGCTGCCAAGAGAGGTTGCAAGTTCTTCAATGCAAGTCTTCAAACAGGCTGGACAGACATCTGTCTGAGATTGTTTAGTGAATGTTGCATTGAGCATGGTGTTGGATACAATGACCCTGGAGGTGTCTTTCAACTCTAACATTCTATGAAAGCACACATACTGGCTTAAACTCCCTTCTGGAAGGCAGGATAGATAAATATAAATCCTGCTCTCTCAATTCCCTTGTGGTATTGGGTGGCTGTTCCAGCTGAAATGCACCCCTACAGACTCCCCCAGATACATTCACTAATGAAGAAGCCGGCCTTCCTACACCGCTTCACCAGATTCTGCAGATCGGCCTGTCACATCGTCGGATGGACAGACACACAAGCCACAACCAGCAAGGAAAATATACGGGTGTCACATTCATATGCTGGCCAGAGTTGGCATCCAACTGTTGGTCATAGTAGATATTTATCCATTTCAAATTTTTATTCACTGTGATAGGGAATAGCGATTCTAATTCCACTGCTACTTGATCTCTAGCTTTGAACTCGTCTGGTACTCCTTTTGGGACGACAATAGCGTTGATGTACACGTAAGGGTCAAAAGGAATAGGAATACTGGTGTGTCTGGGTTGCCATTTCATATTCATGGAACTTGTCTGTATTTGAAGACACAATTTGGAGTGTTATCAGGAATTAACAATAACACATGTACCCTCCCATCCTACTGGCAACACTGAATAAGTCACCATTTCCACACATCCACCACAATTAGTCTGATTCAAAAGGACATGGCCTAATACCAAGTTAGTGTTGGTGGGACTGCAGTATGAGGAACCTAATTGCTTTAGGTCAATGGTACCCATTAAACTGGAAACACGTGCAATTCCCAGAATAGGCTCCGATTCTATTGGCCTTTACATGGTTAGGGTTTATAAGGGGATGCAACTGCCCGAGTAGATTACATTATGAAGTATTTTCTCCTGTAGCAGAAAATAGCTAAATTAAGCAGTAGAAACACTGGGGTTTGTCTGGTTGCTTATAGGATAGGGACATCAGGAATAAGTCTTTGGAAGTATTAGGTTGTTGGGTATAACTTATTTAGAATAGGTGGTCCCTGATATCTTTAAGATGTGTCCTAATCGGTCAATGCCCCCCGTGATATTTGTGCCAATCACATATTTAGTCCTGTGTCCCTAACGGGATATTTATCGTCAAGTTTAAGGGAAAATAGAACCTTACTGTACAGCGTTTGGACTCTTATTCTGGATGTAAGTCATATTCTAGTAAGGAGGCTTCTACCCTTGCTGTCTGTCTTTTCTCAGGCTACGGAAGGTTTGTAGGGCCCATTCTTCCACCCAACCATAGACCAGTGACAAACAATTTTTGGGGTGAGTCTATAGGTGTCCCCATGCTGCCACTGCACCCTAGGGTAGGAGACCATGTTACATAGATCAAATTTATAACTGACTACAGGGTCAACAGGTGGCGCTATAGAGTTAAGTCCTCTTTCTCAGAAGAGGCAATTTGCATGACTACAGGGTGTAAGGTATTAAGCTAGAAAGTAGTAACTCCCCATTCTTTCTCTTTTGGGACATAGCCCTTGATGAGCCCCCATTTATCAATGTAAAAAGGATAAGGCACAGATTGTGCATCCACATCGTTCTGTGGCTTTCTTTGGTCAGCTGTCTTACAGTGTGAGGCTGAAGGGTTATTTTGACATGTCTTTTCACCACCACCTAGTCTCCGGGCTGCAGGAGGGTTGCTCCCTTCCATAGAATGTGGAAGAGAAGCGTAAGCTTGAGAGTATATGGTAGACGAGTTTTGTGAATGGAATAACATAAGATGATAGTTTATCATGTTGCATCTGGAGCTGCTGTGGAAAATACAATCCTTACCAAGGGGCTGACCCAACTAACACCTCATGGGCTGAGGCCTTTTTTCTTGGGAGTATCCTTGATTGAGAAGAATGCAAGGGGCAAACATTCTGTCCATGGTCTGCCCAATTCAGCCATGGCTTTCTAGATTTTCAGTTTTATGGTCCCATTCAATTTCTCTACTGCTACTTTGTGGATGTCTTCTGAGATTACTATCCTCTCTGTACCATTGGCGGTGGCTTTACACACTGGATACGCTTCTGTCCATTCTGAGAAGAGGTTGACACACACAAGTACTTACTCATAGGTTGGCATCTTGGAAAGTTGAGTGTAATCTTTCTGAAGATGCTGGAAGGGGTACAGGAGCCTTATGCATCTCATGGGCGTCTTGGTAGTGCATCCCATGTTGGGTGCACAGGTCAGACGGGGTTGAACGTGTTTGGCTGCAGAGACACTGAACAAAGGGAGTATACCAATGGTGTTGGACGAGGTCTGTCATTGCAGTTTTTGGTGGGTATTGTGTGTGGCTTAAGCCATGATAGGATACAGAACTTGAGGAAGGCAAATTTTCCCCTATGTGCCTGAGTCCTCTCTTGTCATCTTGCTAATTCTTCAACACCAGCCTGTTGTTGCTTTTGGAGAAGGTCGTAGGACACAGGTAGGTCCACGGTGGAGGCCACTTGTGCAGCTGCCACCTAAGCAGGATTGTCTTTGTAAGCTGCAGGTTTTGCAGTCTGGTTAGCAAAGTGGATGCCTTTAGCTGTAGTTAAGTTGTCCTTTGCATGTCTGCATAAATTGCAGCAGTTTGGTCTGTTACATGGCTGCAGGCTTCTTCTAAGGCACAGAGTTCGCCTTCCTCGGCAGACATGTTGCAGCAGCGATTCTGCTTTTATGGTTTCTGTGATGAGCTGGCCACTTGCTAAAAACTATTGGATAATTGGACGTAGAGTGGAGTCCACAGCTCTAAGGGATGCAGACTTTTTCCAGCACGGAGCACGAATATTACTGTTGTGTTTTATTAAAGATATTCTTGTTCGTCAGTTCAGCCTCAGGAACTAATGTTTCCATTCAGTGACAGTAAGCAGAGAACGACGTCCAGGCTAGATCTTATGCATACATAAGACCAAACCCAAGATCAGTAATTAAGGAATTCGATAATTTCAGTTTTCTTCCAGCCACTAGTCCCATTGTATGGATGGGTATAGTAGACCTAATGGAGCCGTCACCACAGGGGGTCTCAAATGCAGTCCCAGGTGCTGTGCTTCTGGAATATTCTTCATTCTTTAAGCTAAGAGCAAATGTTTTAAGGGGCAGAGAGGAAAAGAAGCCACATGTTTTTAGGCAGGCAGTTGTTGAAGTGTTATTGAGGAAAGCGGATCTAGGCTGAGGTCTTGGAACCATGGATGGATGGCCTATGGAGTTTAGAGATCTGTTGCTGGCTAGGCTGATTCCCCCTGTTACGGTTGAGGGATCTGTTGTATGGATTTAAAGAACTTTCTTAAGAACTGTTGCTCCTGGATACATGGACTGCAGTTGTGTTACCTGTTGTCTGGAGGAGCTTGGATTATGACTACAGACTATACTGGCAGGAGATAAAAAATTTATGAGCCAACCAAAAGTTAGGAGACATTGAGTATCAGTCATGGATTCAAAATCAAATAGTCGGCAAATTATCATTCCAAAATGAGGTACACTATTTAATCTATAGCGGCCACAATGTATCATAATACTGGTATGCGCCTCATTAAACTAGTGACTAAACATTTTGGTATCCCATGTCTGCAATCCAGCTATCTGTGAAGGGCATTGCCCAATATTGAGAGCGCTTACATCGATGGTCTAATCATGTGATCATTGTATTCATATCCCCCATACACAAAACATCCATATGATCACGCTACTAGAGATGTGTCATGAGTTTTGAATATTGTACCTCACATAGTCTATAAAAAAGCTTCCCATAGAGGTAAAGAGTTTGTATTACCTTTCTGCCGACAGAATGTGGGAGTCCAGGGTCTACATGTCTGCCCGACGCGCGTTTCGGAGACTTGCTCCTTCGTCAGGGGGTGTGTAAGTGAATGTAGTGCCGGGTTTAAATTACCGCTAAACCGGAAGTAGTGGTGACGCGTAGCATCGGCGTCATGCGCAGGCATCGCCACAGTCATGTCAACCGCCCCAGCATATAGACGCTAAAGGCTGCCCAGCGTGTCAGGGCCAGGTGCGTGCACGTACATGGGCACATCCCTGCTAGTTCAACCCAGGGGATACTACCAAAACGGGAGGATTATAAAACAACATAAGAAATCAGTGGGAGGAATAAGTAATGTACCCATATGTAAATATAACAACCCACCACCTGTAACACCACAGTTTAAATTGTTATATGTCCACAGTAAGTATAACCACCATATTCGTCTTACAAATTAATCCTTAATAATAAATAGGTCAAATGCTTATCCCGATGTCCATTATAGTCATATCACCCATATAGGGACAACCGACCATCAATCCAAAACTAAAATATAACACCACCACATGGCTTGACATATGTAACAATGGATAATATATGGTAATTATACAATAAAGATGACACATAATATTATGTAACATATAATTATATGGCTGATGTATTTCACTCTTCATAGTGGACCAAAGAAGGGCGAAGAGGCGAGGTCCAATCCCAACACCAATCCAAATATAAGTGTGAATCTAAAATTAATCAAAATAGTTAAAAACAAGCACAATCATACAACTGCACGTCACTGCACAGCCCACTTAACGAACTAGCGATCACAGGAACGGCACATAGCTAATATTCTCATTAAGTCAATGAGGATGAACTGCATTTAGGGTCCAGATCCAGCGGGTTTCTAATTGCGCTAGGCGTGAAATCTTGCCACCCCGAATCCCCATATCAATCATGTCAATGCCTTTGACACGTAGGGCTTGCTATAACAATTGTAATAGTTTAAAGTGCCTCGGTAATGTTTTGAGGGAAGATGTATCCACTTCTTTAACAGCTGCCTGTATTCCCAATGCATGATCTCTGACCCTGATCTTTAACTGTCTAGTGGTTAATCCTATGTATATCATCGAACAGGGACAGGATGCATAATAAATGACATTCTTGGATGTACAAGTCATGTTTCAGTATTTTAAATTACTTTGTACCCAAAGAGTCTACAAATGTCTCGTCTCTAACTATATTTGCGCATGCCACGCAGTGACCACAGGCCTTACATCCGCCTCTCTTCTTATCCCTAAAGTTATCCAAAAATATTTTGGGGGAATCACCCGCATAGTGACTATGCACCAAGTGGTCACGCAAATTTTTAGACCTTCGGTAAGTGATCAATGGTTTGTCTGGTATTCGTTTAGCTAGAACTGAGTCTGTCTTTAGAATAGACCAAGATTTCTCCAATATTTTTCGAACCTGTTCTACACGGGAATTAAAGTTCGTCACAAAGCTAACTACATCTGTTTTTTGTGCCACGCTGCCTGTCCCATATAGTAAGGAATTTCTGTTACTATGTTTATCCCGCAGATAGGCTTTTTTAATACGGGGATGACTATATCCCCGTTCTTCAAAGCGATTCTTCAGATCCCAAGCCTGAATTTCAAACTCCTCATTTGTTGAACAAATACGTCATATATGTAGGAATTGGTCCACCGGGACCGACCGGACCATGTGGGCTGGATGGAAGGAGGACGCATGCTGCAACATGTTTGTTGATGTGGGTGTCCTAAAAATTGTCTGTATAGTACCCTCCATGTCTCTGGTAAGCTTCACATATATAAATTAGATTTTGGCCCTATCAGATGAGGCTATATAGACTATGTGAGATACAATATTCAAAACTCATGACACATCTCTAGTAGCGTGATCATATGGATGTTTTGTGTATGGGGATATGAATACAATGATCATATGATTAGACCATCAATGTAAGTGCTCTCAATATTTTATATAGCACCATTGATTCCATGGTGCTGTATATGAGAATGGGTTACATACAAGTTACAGATCTCACTTACAGTAAACAAACTAACAATGACAGACTGATACAGAGGGGCGAGGACCGTACCCTTGCGGGCTTACATTCTACAGGATTATGGGGAAGGAGACAATAGGTTGAGGGTTGCAGGAGCTCTGGTGTTGGTGAGGCCGTAGCTTCGGTAGTGATGAGGCAGCGGGGTCAGTGCAGGCTGTAGGCTTTCCTGAAGAGGTGGGTTTTCAGGTTCCGTCTGAAGGATCTGAATGTGGTTGATAGACGTGTTGGGGCAGAGAATTCCAGAGGATGGGGGATATTCTGGAGAAGTCTTGGAGGCGGTTGGATGAGAAGCGAATAAGTGTGGAGGAGAGAAGGAGGTCTTGGGAGGACCGGAGATTTTGTGAGGGAAGATATCGGGAGATTAGTTCAGAGATATATGGAGGAGACAGGTTATGGATGGCTTTGTAGGTCAGTATTAGAAATTTGAACTGGAGGGGCTGAGGGAATGGGAGCCAGTGAAGGGATTTGCAGAGGGGGGAAGCGAAGGAGTAGCGAGGAGAGAGAGGAATTAGTCGGGCAGCAGAGTTAAAGGGAAGGTGCCATAAAAAAAATTTTTTTACAGCAATTGTAAAAATGTAAAGAATTAATGTTTAAATTTTCTTAAAAAATATTTTCATTTGTTTATAATTTAGTAAAATATGAAAAATAATTTGAAAAGTTTTGGAATTTCCACTTTTAAACACTAGGGGGAGCAGCTGCTGAAATTTCAGAATAACCTAGTGTACAACTAGCTCACATTACAGCACTGCAGTAATTATGGGCGGAGTCTGCTGACGTGTGTGATGTCACTCCTCTCCTCCCCTTCTGGGTTTTTGCTAAGGGATAAGAGGATGATATTCAGGAACCCAGTGAGCAGCCATTTTGTTGGTGACTGCAGAGTAAGGCTGCCGTCACACTATCAGTATTTTACCTCAGTATTTGTAAGCCAAAACCAGGAGTGGAGCAAATAGAGGAAAAGTATAATAGAAACACGTCACCACTTCTGCATTTATCACCCACTCCTGGTTTTTGCTTACAAATACTGAGGTAAAATACTGACCAAATACTGAATGTGTGACGGCAGCCTTGTACTGACAAGTAGACAGTCACCGAGGATGGCAGGCAGCAAGGATTCTGGGAGATATGTGGTGGAGGGAGCAGGGTGACAGCAGCACAGAGTATTTCAGGAGAGCAGTGTGCTGGTCTATGGGGGGCACCCTGTTCAGTGTGCGGAGCAGCCAGGGATTGTACATAGAGCGCTGTCTTTTATACACATGGATGGACCGTCTGCTCCACAGAAATCCAGGAAACATTTCTGCGGATTGATGGCCTGTTCTGATCCAGACTCTGCATGCAAAGACCCCAATCCCCTCCTCAGATCCTGTCTTCTCCATCCTGTCCTGGCGATGTGTGAAAGTGAGATGACAGGCGCAGTCTGGGGTGACGCTGGGAAGGAAATGTAGCTATATAGTAACGATAAAAATGAGACCCCTCTCTTCAGCTGCCTCACCAGCTCTGACTGCACCTAACTGAAGGTCATGCTGCCCCCTCTATTACCCCAGACCGGCGTGCAGGTGCTCAGCCAGAACCACCATAGAATGGGTCCGCTTTCTGAAGATAATACTGCCATAGTGTTCTCACATAATACCGCCATATAGATCACACATAATACCGCCATATACATCACACACAATACTATCAAATAGATCACACAATACTGTCATACAGTTCTCACATACCACCATATAGATCACACATAATACCGCCATATAATTCTCACCTAGTACTGTCACATACAGGTCCTTCTCAAAAAATTAGCATATAGTGTTAAATTTCATTATTTACCATAATGTAATGATTACAATTAAACTTTCATATATTATAGATTCATTATCCACCAACTGAAATTTGTCAGGTCTTTTATTGTTTTAATACTGATGATTTTGGCATACAACTCCTGATAACCCAAAAAACCTGTCTCAATAAATTAGCATATCAAGAAAAGGTTCTCTAAACGACCTATTACCCTAATCTTCTGAATCAACTAATTAACTCTAAACACATGCAAAAGATACCTGAGGCTTTTAAAAACTCCCTGCCTGGTTCATTACTCAAAACCCCCATCATGGGTAAGACTAGCGACCTGACAGATGTCAAGAAGGCCATCATTGACACCCTCAAGCAAGAGGGTAAGACCCAGAAAGAAATTTCTCAACAAATAGGCTGTTCCCAGAGTGCTGTATCAAGGCACCTCAATGGTAAGTCTGTTGGAAGGAAACAATGTGGCAGAAAACGCTGTACAACGAGAAGAGGTGACCGGACCCTGAGGAAGATTGTGGAGAAGGACCGATTCCAGACATTGGGGAACCTGAGGAAGCAGTGGACTGAGTCTGGTGTGGAAACATCCAGAGCCACCGTGCACAGGCGTGTGCAGGAAATGGGCTACAGGTGCCGCATTCCCCAGGTAAAGCCACTTTTGAACCATAAACAGCGGCAGAAGCGCCTGACCTGGGCTACAGAGAAGCAGCACTGGACTGTTGCTAAGTGGTCCCAAGTACTTTTTTCTGATGAAAGCAAATTTTGCATGTCATTCGGAAATCAAGGTGCCAGAGTCTGGAGGAAGACTGGGGAGAAGGAAATGCCAAAATGCCTGAAGTCCAGTGTCAAGTACCCACAGTCAGTGATGGTGTGGGGTGCCATGTCAGCTGCTGGTGTTGGTCCACTGTGTTTCATCAAGGGCAGGGTCAATGCAGCTAGCTATCAGGAGATTTTGGAGCACTTCATGCTTCCATCGGCTGAAATGCTTTATGGAGATGAAGATTTCATTTTTCAGCACGACCTGGCACCTGCTCACAGTGCCAAAACCACTGGTAAATGGTTTACTGACCATGGTATTACTGTGCTCAATTGGCCTGCCAACTCTCCTGACCTGAACCCCATAGAGAATCTGTGGGATATTGTGAAGAGAAAGTTGAGAGACGCAAGACCCAACACTCTGGATGAGCTTAAGGCCGCTATTGAAGCATCCTGGGCCTCCATAACATCTCAGCAGTGTCACAGGCTGATTGCCTCCATGCCACGCCGCATTGAAGCAGTCATTTCTGCCAAAGGATTCCCGACCAAGTATTGAGTGCATAACTGAACATTATTATTTGATGTTTTTTTTGTTTGTTATTAAAAAACACTTTTATTTGATTGGACGGGTGAAATATGCTAATTTATTGAGACAGGTTTTTTGGGTTATCAGGAGTTGTATGCCAAAATCATCAGTATTAAAACAATGAAAGACCTGACAAATTTCAGTTGCTGGATAATGAATCTATAATATATGAAAGTTTAATTGTAATCATTACATTATGGTAAATAATGAAATTTTACACTATATGCTAATTTTTTGAGAAGGACCTGTAGATCACACATAATCCCACAATATAGTTCTCATATACCACCGTCATATAATTTTTACATCATTCCACAACACTGAGCAAACATAATATTGCCATATAGATCACATATAATACCGTCATATAGATCACACAATACTTGGCGGCATAATGTGTGATATATATATATTATAATATCCCGGCATAATGTGTGGTCTTTATGGGAGTATATGTGACATATATCTATCGGCATTATACGTGATCCATATGGTATTGTGCTGCTCTAGGGAGGTGAGAGACGTATGGTGGAAGTAGCAGGGTGACAGGAGCACAGTATTTCAGGACAGCAGTGTACTGGTCTGTGGGTGGGAGGGTGTGCTCACACTCACACGCTCGCAACTGTATACTTATAGCCTTTACTGGCTATTAAAATGGGGGACACCCCCCAAAAAATGACGTGGGGCCCCCTTATAATTAATAACCATCAAATGTTATGCAGACAGCTGCGGGCTGACATTAATAGCCTAGGAAGGGGCCATGGATACTGCTCTGCTCTGAACAGGTCGGCAGTGATTGCAGCCTGTAATGTAATACTAAGTACAGGCTGCAATCACAGCTCCTTGCGGCAGATACTTACCCTGGACCCTCGGCAGCAGCTTCTGCCATCGCACGCACTGACACTGACCCAGACAGATCCAGTTTGTTGCACAAGCAGTAGGAGAAAGAAAATAAAACAGCATTAATAAAAGGACATGTCTAGAAAAACTACTGACTGAACAAACCAATCGAAAAACCAAGAAACTAACTGTGGGAGCTGTGTCCCCCAATGAGCAACTCGGAGAAAAGGATTTTACGGTAACACAAAAATCCATATTTTTCCTTCGTCTCATTGGGGGACACAGGACTGTGGGATGTCCCAAAGCAGTCACAGGGTGGGAAGAAGACTCGCCGGAATAAACCCATAGGCACTTACCGCCTATAGGTGTGCTACTGCAGCATGAAGGATCCTTCTTCCCAAGCTTGCATCAGCAGAGGCCTGAGTATGGATATTATAATGCTTGGAAAAGGTGTGCAGACTGGACCAAGTAGCCGCCTTGCAAACCTGTTCTGCCGATGCCTGGTGCCGAAGCGCCTAGGAAGCCCCTACCGCTCGAGTGGAGTGCGCCCTGATCCCAGCCAGGGCGGCTATGCCCTTGATTTGGTAGGTCTCCTGAATAGTGGATCGTATCCATCTGGCTATGGTCGATCTTGAGGCTGCGAGTCCCTTCCTGTGACCCACCGGGAGAATGAACAGCACATTACTGTCGAAAAGATGCAGTCTGAGAAACATATCAGAGCTCTCACTAGGTCCAGGGTATGGAGAGCTTTTTCCACATGGTGCGTTGGGGCCGGGCAAAAAGAATGTAAGAGAATGTCCTTGATGTGAAATGAGGAAACTACCTTTGGCAAAAAGGAAGGTGCTGGTCTTAGCACCACCTTATCCTGATGGAACTGTAAAAACGGAGCCTGACAGGACAGGGCCGCCAGTTCTGACACCCGCCTAATGGAGGTTATAGCTATCAAGATCAGAACCTTCCAAGAAAGGTACGTTAAAGAAACGTCTTGGAGAGGCTCAAACGGCATTTCCTGTAGAGCACTCAAGACCAACTTAAGATCCCAAGCTTCCAGTGGGGCTCTGTAAGGGGGGACCATGTGAGAGACTCCCTGCAAGAAAGTTTTTACTTGCAAATTGACAGCGATCTTGCGCTGAAAAAGAACCAATAAGGCTGACATTTGCCTTCTAAGGGTACTTGGTGCGAGTCCTGAATCCAGACCAGCTTGGAGAAAAGCTAAAATATTAGGAATGGAGAACCGTAGAGGAGGAAGACCTCCCTTCCTCCACCATGAGAGAAAAACTTTCCAGGTGTGATGATAAATACACGCCGAGACGGATTTCCGGGCGTTAATCATAGTAGAAGCTACTTTTTGGGAAAAACCGGCCTGGGTTAGAATCCCAAGATTCAATGGCCAAGTCGTCAAATGTAGGGCCTCTAAGTTCTGGTGGAATATCGGGCCCTGCGATAGAAGATCTGGTCGCACTTGAAGCTGCCAAGGAATTTCGGCAAGCAGCTGTACTAGGTCTGCGTACCATGACCGCCGAGGCCAATCTGGAGCAATTAGGATTGCTGGGACTCCCTCTGTTTTGATCTTCCTGACTACCTTTGGGAGCAGCGCCAGAGGGGGAAACAGATATGGGAGACTAAATTGGTTCCAAGATAGAACCAATGCATCTACGGCGATTGCTTGTGGATCTCGATAGCGCGCGACGGACCTGGGTACTTTGGCATTCAACCTGGAGGCCATCAGATCCACGTCTGGGGTTCCCCAGCGTTTGCATATCTGCCGAAAAACGTCGGGATGAAGAGACCATTCCCCGGACACAAGACCCTGTGGGCTGAGAAAATCCGCTGCCCAGTTCTCCTTGCCCGGAATGTGAACTGCCGAGATCACGGAGTGGTTTCTCTCAGCCCAGCGGAGTACTCGTTTTACCTCGTGCATGGCTGCCCTGCTGCGGGTACCCTCTGATGATTTATGTAAGCCACAGCCGTGGCATTGTCTGATTGAATCCAGACCGGGCGACCCACCAGAAAGTGATGAAAGTGCTGCAGTGCCAGCCGAATCACCCTTCTCTCCAACAGATTGATCGGGAAAGATGACTCCCTTGAGGACCAGCGTCCTTGGGCTGTGTTGGCAAAACACTGCTCCCCAACCGAGTAGACTGGTGTCTGTAGTTACTACCAGCCAATGGGCTGGAGGAAAAGCTTTCCCCTGCTGCAGAGAGGAACTCATTGTCCACCATATTAGAGATTGTCTGACCCGGGGTGACAGACGACACTTGAGATTGAGTGAAAATGGGCTCTTGTCCCAGGCTGTCAAAAGCACATGTTGGAGTGGATGAAAATGGAGTTGTGCAAATGGCACTGCTTCTATAGCAGCCACCATCCTTCCTAAGACTCTCATGCAAAACCGGATTGTGTGGGGGCCTGGCTGCCGAAGAACTTTCCCTTCCTGCTAGAGGCTCAGAACCTTGTCCTGGGGAAGGACGGTCAAACCTCGACAGGTGTCGAAAAGCATCCCTAGAAAAGAGATTTTCCGAGATGGTACTAGGGATGACTTTCATATTCACCAGCCATCCTAGGCAGAACAGAGTATCCAGAGTGATGCTGACATTTTCTTCGCATGCCCGAAAAGTCGATCCCTTGACCAAAAGGTCATCTAAATATAGCAGGATGACTATGCCCCAAGAATGCAGGATGGACACAACTGTTGCAATTACCTTTGTGAACACCCTGGGAGCGGTGGCGAGCCCGAAAGGCAAAGCTGTGAATTGGAAGTGCAGTTCGCCTATGGAAAAACGTAAAAATCTTTGATGTGAAGGAAATATGGGGACGTGCAGATAGGCGTGTTGAATATCTATCGAAGCTAGGAATTCTCCCTTTTCCATAGCCGCAATGACTGAGTGGAGAGACTCCATTCGGAAGTGTCGAATGCTGACAAATTTGTTTAAACATTTTAGGTCCAGAATGGGTCTTACAGCCCCATCCTTTTTGGGAACTATGAACAGATTGGAATAGAACCCCTGAAACCTTTCTTCCTTCGGAACGGAAACAATGACCCCGTTGAGCTGAAGAGATTCAACAGCCTTGAACAATGCTTGTAAGCGGGATTTTGAACTGGGAAGACGGGACGGAAAGAACCGGCTTGGAGGAAGAGTGATAAACTCTATTTTGTACCCTGAGACCACCAGTTCTCTTACCCATCTGTCGTGAAAGACAGTGAGCCAGGACTGATGAAACAGGAGCAGGCGACCGCCTACTCTGTTGGAAATGACCTGAGACTGCCTCCAGTCATTTGGCCGAAAACCGATGATACCTAGATCCCCTTGATCTTGGTAGTTGGGATCGCATCTTTGCCAATGTCTTGGTTAGATCGACTTGGAGCAACTGAACTTGATGCTGCGGTCCACCTAGCGTTACGAAAGGATATAAACATTGCCTGAAATTGGCGACGAAACGGCTGTTTAATCTTTTGTTGTCGAAGGAAATTGCTCCTTTCTCCTGTGGTATCAGATATAAGCTGATCCAATTTTGCTCCAAATAGTCGGCCACTCTGATAAGGAAGAGTTGTAAGGGATTTCTTTGAAGTGGAGTCCGCCCGCCAAGTTCTCAACCATGGAGCTCTTCTGAAAGAAATAGCATTTGCGGCTGCCAATGCTGCACAATTTGCTACATCCAAGGATGCATTAATCAGTAAAATAATAAAGGTATTAGATCGCAACATCACGTAGATATAATATGTATAGATCTGTTGCCCATATAGCGGAATATGTCAAAGCCAAGTCGTTATTGACCAATACAACGGAGGTGTGGAGACCACAAAAGACGACCAAAACTGGACCAATCAAGTTCATAAATAATCTTTATTTAAAGTACAAACATTGTATATTTAAAATCATGACAATGATCAGACAACGATGACACAAGGTGTAAAATTGGTGCGAGACACCGCAAAGAGCTGTTACTGTGCAAAAACAGAGACCTGTAGACCGGAAACAACTGGCTCCCAAATATTAAAGATGTACCTATAGGGGATAGAACACCCGAGTACAAGTGCTTGCTGTAGAAGTGAGGTACACTTAATGATACCAAATCATGTCCTGGGATGCATATACTAGAGTACACCGTCATACTATAATTCCACCTCACTGGGTTAACACTGTAGACTGCTACACATAACCAGGCACAAAGTACTAATCCCTAGGAAACCCTCAAAGGGAATTATGCTGTAAATACACCATTACCCTATAGACCTCACATGCACTAATACCCCCATGGTCAAACATGACCATGCACGGTCAGAACACCAATGTAAATACAAGGCAAGCAGCCGCTATCCCGGTGTCAATTACCTCGTCAGGGGGGCACTCGGGTGAAACCAGGTCCAGTCCGCACGTCAGCCCAACGCGCGTTTCGGAGCAGGAACTCCTTCGCCAGGGGGCGTGATGCATTAATCAGGTAGCTTCCGGCCAAAGCTATCTGATTTGACATCTCCGTCACCTCCACCGGCAAATCCCTATCCTGAAGAGCCTTAGTTACAGATTCTGACCAAGATATCATGGCTTTGGCTACCCAGGTCGCCACAAAAGATGGCGCGAGGGCTGAACCTGAGGCCTCAAACACAGAACGAGCTAGGCTTTCTATGAGCCGGTCAGTCGGATTTTTAATAGAGGACCCATTGGGCAGAGATAACAGCGTGCTAGAGGCCAAACAGGACACGGGGATCCACAGAAGGGGATTCTGCCCACCTTTTACGTAGCTCAGGTGCGAAAGGGTACGTTGCACCTAGAGCCTTCTGGCCTGAAAAACGTCTGTCCGTTCGCTCCATGTGGCGTTGGACTAAATCCTCAAGCTCAGGATGAATAGAAAACACCTTATGAGGTTGCTTGAATTTCTTAAGACACCTTATGACCTGAAGACAAGGTGGCTACGTCCTCTACTCCCAAAGCTTGGTTAACGGCCTCAATGAGACTGTCTACTGATTCCTGATAATCAAGTGCTTCTAAATCGAGACCCTTCGAAATCATAGTCCGAACCGTGTTCACTCGTTTCCACAGGTGAGGGAGTACGAGAGATGGAACTCAAAGATGCTGATGCACCCGACGGACCGGGAGATGCTGTGTGGGTTAGTTTCCACCGCATCTGCCTAGAGGGAGCATGGCCCCTGCAGGCTGGAGGATCCTAAGAACCGGAGGACCTTTCCAAGACAGACGAATCTCTGTCCCTGTCCCCCTCCGGGATTTGAAGGGACTCGATCGCCTTTGTTAGGGACGCCATAGATTGCGTTAAGGACGTGACCCATTCAGGGGGCGATACCGCAGTCTCAAGTACAGACACACTGGACAGGGCCGCAGGGGGGCTCCTGAGCACGTTTGGAATCGCAGGACTCACAGAGACGGTTACTCTGGGCACGTGGAAAAGTAGATCGACAGGTAACTCATGAGGTATATAAAACCGTATGAGTCTTAGTCTTTCTAGACATGATGACGCTGATGCTGCTATAATCCGCAATCTCAAGTTGCTGGATCAAAAATAATGCCACTGTCAGGCTGGGAGGAGTAGCACTTACCCCAGTCCTGTGTCCTCGTGCGTCCCGTGGAGCCTGTCACTGAACCATGCTTCAGTGCTATCCCCCTTATGTGTCCTGAATAGAGGGAGGAGATACCGGCCTACGGCCTGCGATAGGCCGAAGCAGGGGACTACATTTTGTTCCTTGATCTCATCCAGGGAGAAGGGACGTGTGCTCGCAAGTAGACGCGACCGACGGGCGGGACTTCCACCCGTGGCCTTGGACGCTGAAAATATGCAGTACACGCCGGGAAGGAGATATCCGGAAAACAGCGCCGGGATCTCCCTACAGTATGGCACCGCTGCACCAGCCGAAATGAGCTGCGCGATGGAGCAGGATCCCCCCCAGCCTCTCGACAAATCCTGAGGTCAGAGAGACGTGTGTGTTTGTATGTATATGTATGTATGTATGTATGTATATATATATATATATATATATATATATATATAACGGTGCAGGCACCCTAACTGTCAGCCCTTCAGGGGGTGAGGAGAGGGACCATCTGCCTCCTCTTAATCACCGCTGTCAGCGCATTGGTGAGGAAGTGGAGGCTGCACGGACAGACCATGTATGCCTGTACAACCTAGGTTTTCGTTACCTTAGGGAGGTCAGGGAATAGTCTGGCCAAAGGTCCCACGTTGCGGAGAGGATACTCCACGTGCTCGCCCGTTGTTGGTTTGGGGAGATTGGACCCCTTCAAAAGGGTCCATCGCCCCTGTCTCATCTTGATAAATAAAGGCAAAAAAAATATATATATATCTGGGGAAACCCAGAGATGTGCCTCCTATGGACACTAAGTATAAAACCGCGAGAGAACAAAAGAAAGCAGCAAACAGTCCGATAATTATAAATATACAAAATTCTTTATTAATAACAAGACCAAGAAAAAACATGACAAGGGGAAGTCATCCCCGTGCAAGTATCAGCATGCATCCATAGGGACAGAGTATAGGTGACTAAAGTATAAAACTAACCATTTACTTGCCGGCGGAAATCATTTCTACTAGGTCTCCTGTGTCAAACTGCCCATATCCAGTGTAGTAAGGACTAAGTGTCCAAAGCAATAACAGGGGAACTTTAACACATCAGAAGATCCAAGATGTACATACCGGTCAGTATAAGGATGTATCAAGCTGGATTAGCACCTCACCCTCGTCCACCCCAGATAAACTGGATCTGTCTGGGTCAGTGTCTGGGTGTATACTGCGGAGGAGGTGCGACTTTTTTTTTTTGTCCACTTAGTGTCAGCCTCCTGGTGGCATTAGCATACACCCACACAGTCCTGTGTCCCCCAATGAGATGAAGGAGAAAAGGCAGGAGTTCTGTCAGGAAGACAGAGCGCGCAGCAGGGTGAGGTGCAGCCCTTGATAGCAGAGCATCTCGTGAGCGTAGGCCCATCTAGCACGACCCCTGTAATTGTGTACACTGCTCACGGACATCAGAGGGTGACTTGCCCGACGTCCTCCATTCCGGGAGGTGATTCACTTGTGAGACCTAGCCTAGCCTAGAACCTGTGACTGAGCCAGAGTATACCGACTCCTCACCTGCATACACCGTGGAGCAGAGCAGCGCTCCAGCGATGCCGCATATAGAACTGAGACCAGTACAAAGAAACTGCGGGTACGGGAACCTGTCTAGTACAGCAAAGACTCTCTGCCTGTATCGAGGAACCGGACCTCCATCTCTCCAGGACGACCCCGAGACATCACGTGCCGCTGTTGGCGGTGCCATTGTTGGAGACCGAGAAGCTGCAATCAAGAAGCCGACAGACTAATAAGTTTTACTCTTCTTCCCCCTTTTTGAACATTCACCTGGCACCTGTTTACCCCTCCAGTTCCCATATCGTTACATTCTTTGCCTCCCATACCCATATTCTCCCTGTGAGGAGTTAAATTTGTTAATAAATTTGTTAACTCTTGATCTGTCTCCTGTCCATGATGACATCCCAATTCCTGCATTTGTACACTTGGCATAGTCAGCAGAATGTTGTTCAACAGCACAGAGGCGGCAGACCAAGCAGTTGGGGGAGACCCTCGGTCCAGTATATACCTGGGGGTGATGTTAAATACCCTGAATTTTACTGGGAATAATACTATGCTGTGGAGCTGGACTAAATGGGTCAGGGGAATGATGAGGATGCACCCCATGACCCCTGCACTGGAGGCTGAGGTTGCCCTGATGGCTTTAGATGGGGAAGCAAAGGAATCTGTCATGCCATGACCCCCCGGGCGCGAGACACCTTTGACAAAGTATTACAGATTTTGGAGGAGACCCATGGAGACACCAAGGACGTAGGGGAGTTGCGCATGTGATTGTTTTGCTGGGTTCAAAGAGAGGGAGAGACTTTGAAGCAGTACATGAATGCTCTACAGAGATCCACACAGCCATTGCTAGGAAGGACAGTGTAGGCGTGGGATCGACTGACATAGTACTGCGGGACCAGTTAGTGACGGGCTTGCGTGACGTGTTGCTGAAACAGGCCCTGCAGGAGTGTTTGCGGCTAAACTGCATGATTTTCTCTGAAATAGGGAGTGAAGCACGCACGCGTGAACAAGAGCAGGGGGTGACAGTTCCGGCGGGGAAGGTCCAGAGCGGAGAGGTATCTGCAGTAATGGCTACTACAGGGGCAGACACTGACAGCTTGGGGCCCTTGTGCAAGAAATGTGTCTGGGCCCCCTCCTTTTATGGTGACAAATCTAATATATATATATATATATATATATATATATATATATACACATACATAGCCACACACACATACATGTGTGTGTATATGTGTATATTACAAAGTCTCCTTTATTATGTATATTGCTGTCTCTTATACAGCGCCCTCTCGTTATTGGATTTTATAGAGCCCTGTTTTTTTATTACATACCGTCCTGTCTTGTTAGCTGTGCAATGCAATGATGGCTGATGGAGCATTGGAAAACTTTTCTAATGGAGAAGCTGATTACAGTGATGAATATGCGGCTCATTACAGTGATGAATATGCAGCTCCACCCCTATGGGAGGTGGAGCCGCATATTCATCACTGAAATGAGCGGTACCACGTGACCGCTCATACAGGACAAGCTGCGGCGCTGAGAGGAAGCATCGAGGGAGCTGGGTGAGTATTTTATTTCCAGCGGGCTGGCGCATAGGGGGTGGGAGGGGGGAGGTGACAAGGATCTTTATTTTAAAGACAAAAATAATTTAAAAAAAATGATTTTTTATTCCTTCTCCAGCGAACGCTGCTGGAGAGAAGAAATGAATGGTGCTTTCAGCACCACAAGCTGGAGGGACAGCGCTTATCTCTAGCGCTGTCTCCTGCATGGCAAACGGACTGCACACGGACAGCATCCGTGTGCGGTACGTGTTTTACACGGACCCATTGACTTTAATGGGTCCGTGTGATACGTGCGCTCCCACGAACACTGACATGTCTCCGTGTTTTTCAAACGGACACACGGTCCATGAAAACACGCTGACATGTGCAGAGACACATTGATTTTAATTTGTCTACATGAGTCAGTGTCTCCGGTACGTGAGGAAACTGTCACCACACGTACCGGAGCCACTGACGTGTGAAACCGGCCTCACAAGAGAGGGGACTATGTAATAAAAGAGGGTGCTGTGAACAACAAAATTAACAAGAATATACTATGTAAGAAACTACTGTACATAACAGCAGAGGAAGCTATATAATAAGGGACATATATATAACTAGAGAGGATGGTCCGTAATAAGGGACGGTGTTATACATAATAAAAGAGGAAACTAACTAAGGATGGTGTTATACGTAATAAGTGAGTACACTATATACCTATGGACTGTTATACATAATAAGCACGTTCACTCTATATTAAGGGACTGTGTTAGACATAATAAGCAATAATGTCTTCCTCCACCTCCCCGTTCCTAAGTCCATTATAAGTCTCCCTTCCATCTCAATCCCCCACACCCCTCTTTGTCCTCCTCCCCCAGATCCCATTATTGTCCTCTCCCCACCCAATCATTGCCCTCTTCACCACCTCCATCATTGCTTTATCCCCCACCACCCCATATCATTGCCCATTCCACCACCTCCATCATTTCCTCCTCCGCACCAGCCCCCTTAATTATTGCCCATTCCTCCACCACCATGACTGTCCTTTCCACCACCACCATCATTGCATTCTCCCACACAACCCCGTCATTATTTTTTCCACCACCTCTATCATTGCTTTTCCCCCACGACCCCATCATTGCCCTTTCCACCACCTCCATCATTACCTCCTCCCCACCACCCCCATTATTGCCCTTTCCACCACCACCATAATTGTCCTTTTCACCACAACCCTCATTGCATTCTCCCCCACCACCACCATTGTTCTTTCCACCACCTCCATCATTGCTTTTTCCCCCACCACCCCATAATTGCCCTTTCCACCACCTCCATCATTGCTTTCTCCCCTACCACCCCATGATTGCCCTCTCCATTACTTCATCATTGCTCTTTCCACCACCTCATCACATCCTTCTCCACCACCCCCATCATTGCTTGCCTCCTTCCCCACCACTCCCATCATTGTCTTTTCCACTACCACCATCATTGCCTTCCCCCCACCCCATCGTTGCCCATACCACCACCTCCATCATTTCCTCCTCTCCACCGCCCATTGCCCTTTCCACCACCTCCACCATTGCCTTCTCGCCCCCACCACATTGCCCATTCCACCACCTTCATTATTTCCCCCTCCACCACCATCATTGTCCTTTCCACCACCACCACCATCATTGCATTCTCCCTCACAACCCCGTCATTGTTTTTTCCATCACCTCTATCACTGCCTTTTCCCCCACGACCCCATCATTGCCCTTTGAAACACCTCCATCATTGCTTTCTCCCCTACCACCCCATCATTGCCCTCTCCATTACCCCCATCATTGCCCTTTCCACCACCTCCATCACAGCCTTCTCTACCACCACTCCCATCATTGCCTCCTTCCCCACCACTCCATCATTCTTTTCCACTACCACCATCATTGCCTTCCCCCCACCCCCATCATTGCCCATTCCACCATCCCCATCATTGCTCTTTCCACATCCATCATTTCTTCCTCCCCCACCATACCCATCATTGCCCATTCCACCACCTCCATCATTGTCCTTGCCCATTCCACCACCTCCACCATTGTCCTTGCCCATTTCACCTCCACCATCCTTGCCCATTCCACCACCTCCATCATTTCCTCCCCCTCCACAGCCCATTATTGCCCTTTCCACCACCTCCACCATTGCCTTTTCGCCCCCACCACATTGCCCATTCCACTACCTTCATTATTTCCTCCTCCCTATCACCCCCATCATTGCCCTTTCCACCACTTTCATCCTTGCCCATTCCACCACCTCCATCATTTCCTCCCCATCATTGCACTCTCCATCACCCCATCATTGCCTTCTCCCCATCATTGCTCTCTCTTCCCCCTACACACACAGCACCATTCACCTCTCTGCACATTCTGCCGCAGTGCTACGCATACACACACACACAAACAGCACCTCTCACCTCTCCGCATGCACTGCCACAGCATCACTTTTGCCTTCCTCTCTCTGACACAGCTGGCCGCTGAATGATGACGTCATCCAGCATCGCTGCTGTCTGTGTGAGAGGAAGCACGGGCATGAAGCAGGACAGATCGCTGCAGCTCCACTGCTGTTTTCTCTTGTAGGCAGCAGAGCTGCAGGGATCTCTCCCTGCCCGCTGTACATGAGGGCAATCTGGCCAGGTGCCAGAATTCCTTCATTATTAGCCACCCTGCAGGGGCCCCCTCCACCTCCGGGCCCCGGGGCAGCCACACAGGCTGCACATGCGCTTTGTCCGCCCATGGGCTACTATACCCCAATGGGTGGAAGAGTTGCAAAAGGAGATCTAGCATATATGTAAAGAGTTGGCTGATTCAAAAAAGGTACCCATAGTCACCCCAAATCCACCGGGGTACAGAAGTGAGCCGGTTCCCCATCGTGAGGTGAGTGCCACGCCGAGAAGCACCCCCATGTGTTACAACTGTGGAGAATTTGGACATATAGCTCAGGGGTGCACCCGACGGAGTAGACCTCTGCAACACCGTCCATTAAACTAGAAGGATCTGAGCCTAGGGAATGCCGCTCGGAGCCTCAACAGTCAAGGGGGAGTACAAGAAGTCCCACAAACCTCGTTTCCATGTGTCCTCTTGTCTGGGCTGAAATGGATGGTTGAGCTGTACGCTGTCTGGTTGATACAGGCTCACAGGTGACCACAATGCCCAAAGCATACTTTTGTCGACATTTCACAGAGGCAATGCGGCCTGAATGGGGCCCTGTGATCAAGTTGAGGCTGGCAATCCCTTGCCCATCTCGGTCGCAGGGGTGGTCTGGATGCACATTACGGTCTGCGGTAAAGATCTAGGGTGAAAAGGAGTGGTACTGACAGCTGAAGATGCGAGTAAGGGACACAGGCATGAACGTGCTAAAAGAATTCGGGAGTCTTATCAATGAGTCTCCAGACATGTTTCTAAGACAGTGGAGCCCCCGCACCCCACAGAGGAGAGTATTCTAGCAGCTAATCAGGATGGCTCAAGCCCAAGAAACCTTCAGTGGTGGGAAAACACTGGGGAAGGTAATTGTTCCAGCTTCAATCAATCTAGTTCTGCCACCAGGACAAACAGTACTTGCCCTGCCTGTCTGGGCCTGTATCCCTCTGGAAAAAGTTTAAGGTTCAGATTGTGCCGCCAATGCGGAACAACTACCTCCGGGGCTACTAGTGGCGCATACGCTAGCTACTGTGCACGATGGTACGGTCCTAGTTGGTTGTGTCAATTTGGGGAAAAGTGACATCACGATCCCACCCAGAAGTGAAGTGGCCCAAGTCGTCGGTATGTCGGAAGAATTGCTATCAGTCCGTGCAATTGACTGTAAAACAGGGAGATCCTTGGATGGTGGCCGTAGATACTACTCCGGTACCCGATCCTCAACACCTGTGAGAGGGGCGGCAAATTTTAGAACAAATGTGGGCTGAACTCATGCCACGGCAGGTCTAGCAAGGGGAAACTCTGTTAGAGCGATATCAGGGTGTCTGCACGTCATGAAGACTAATTTGATTGCACCGCAGCGATCACGCACAAGATTCCAACTGAGAACACCACACCCATAAGAGAATTATACCTCCAAATTCCCCCGCAAATGTATCAGGAGGTGAAAGGAATGCTGTCCCAGATGCTGCAAAGTGGTGTCATTCGAGAGAGTCAGAGCCCATGGGCTGCCCCTATCATGCTGGTGTGGAAGAAAGATGGTACGCTGTGTTTTTGTGTGGACTACCATAAACTCAACGCTTGCACCGTGCGAGATTCCTAACCGCTACCAAGGATTGAAGAGTCCCTGTCCGCCCTGGGAAACGCCAAATATTTCTAGATCTAGTCAGTGGCTACTGGCAAGTGCCAATGTCCGAGCAGGATTGAGCAAAGATGGACTTCATACTCCCCATGGGGTTATATGAGTTCAATCAGATGATGTTTGGCCTGGCTCACGCTCCGCATACGTTTCAACGACTAATGGAGAGATCTTTAGGTGACCTGAATTTCGAGGCCATTCTCATTTATTTAAATGATATCATTGTTTATGCTGCTTCGTTTGAGGAACATCTCCAAAGACTGGAACAGGTCTTGAGCTGCCTAAAACAGCATGGATTGAAAGTAAAGCCTCAGAAGTGCTATCTGTTCCGCACCCAAATCGAATACTTGGGGCATGTAGTCTCTGCGGAAAGAGTGAGATTATATCGCGAGAATATTGCAGCAGTGTAAGATTGGCTAATCCCGAAGACTGTAAAGGATGTGTGGGCCTTCTTAAGACTTACTGGATACTTCAGGCGATTCGTGAAGTACTTCACTCGCATTGTGAACCCGTTGTTAGAAATGTTGAAGGGAGTACTGCCCAATGGGGGAGCGTCATGAGGAAGCGCTTCGAGCCCTGAAATTGGCTCTGACCGAGGCACCAGTGCTCGCCTATGCTGACTTCTCCCAGCCGTTTATCCTTCATACTGATGGAAGCCTGCATGGACTCGGAGCTGTGCACCCAAATCCAGGGCAGAAAAGAACGAGTGATCACCTATGCAAGTCGGTCCCTCCATTACTCAGAAAGAAACCCAGATTACAGTTCCTTTAAGCTGGAGTTGTTGGCGTTCGTGTGGGCCATGACAGAGAAGATTGCTGAATATTCGTCTGGTTCCAAAGTTCTGGTGTGCACAGATAACAAATACTCAAAAACAAAATATGTAGGAATCAAAAACTCTAGTGTGCACACATATAATCCCTTAAAACTTTACTTTATTTCTACTCAATATAAAACCCTAGACCCAATATAAAAAACTATGGATA
Source organism: Ranitomeya variabilis (assembly GCF_051348905.1). Taxonomy (NCBI): domain Eukaryota; kingdom Metazoa; phylum Chordata; class Amphibia; order Anura; family Dendrobatidae; genus Ranitomeya; species Ranitomeya variabilis. The sequence goes on from NC_135232.1 coordinate 712,661,093, forward strand.
CCACATATATAGAAATGAGTCACCAAATTCAATAACCTATTATGGTCCTAGATATACCTACTGCTCACGCCTGCCTTGTTGTGGAGGTTGGCACCCTAAGAAACGATTTTTTGGGGCCCCCACTCAATGTTGGCTGTCCCTTTCTCCCCTACAATATCCCTCTCAATACAGGTGGGAAAACAAAATAGCTTAAGAGCAGTGGAGAAAAATAGATCAAATAAGCAAATACACCATAATTTAGACCTGCATAGGTACCTCCACATAATACAACAACGTTACCAACACAACGCACATAATGCGCATATAATATCCTGTGGTGTCAAAAGGCATTCTAATCAGGCAATGGCTGTCATGATCCTAAGCCCATCAACGATGCAAAGTCAGTTCAATTAAATCCATAACCAGACAGCAATAAGAGGCCGGATATATGCCACTGAAAGATTTATCTTAATAAATAATTAGGGTAACTTAGCGTCTGTCGGTGTTTCCCCGCTCTCACGGTTCATCAGGAGGAAGTAATATTCATGATGCCGGATGCTCTATAGATGTATGGCATAAGCCGGCGGTGACAATGTGTGAGCTTAAATAACCCACATCAAATGTGCGCGCCTACATAGGCCACGCCCCTTCAGCAATACAACAGGATCCCGACCGGGTCAAAATAGTGTTGCGTCCCTCAAAATAAATAGGATAAAGCTGCCTCCGCTCATACAGTCTTATACAGATAACACTGATTTTTCGGTATAGCCATACTGTAGTTATCTATTGTAAATTATACCTCGCCAGATCCATCCCTGGTACTCATTGCGACCGCTTTGTTAGACATCGCTTCTGCGCATGTCTAAATCCCATATGCCAGGTAACCCGAATATTCTGTGAAGAGGAAGCTTGGTGGAGCTCTTACATCAGCCTCTGGGCCAGATACATTGACGACATCTTGGTGTTTTGGTCTGGCCCAGAGGCGGAGCTCCGCCGTTTTGTGGAGACTATTAATGTCAATAATATCGGGCTGTTTTTTTACACATGAGTACTGTTATAGAAGGGTTAATAGTTTGCCTTTAACTGCCTTGCCTTTAAGGCCCTCTTGCCTTTAAGTGTTAGAATTACTAGAATCTGTTGACGCAGTAGTCTGATGGTCTCCTCTTCAAGGAGACTACACTTCTTATCATGTATGTTCTCAATAGTAAGTCACAACATGTTCTGAGCTATGGTAAATAGAATATGACCCTGGGTGCTGGTGGGGGCTACATGAGTTACATTGAAATGCATTATGTGTAAATGGTATAAAGCATTGCCTTGGTTTTAATATACAGTGCCTACAAGTAGTATTCAACCCCCTGCAGATTTAGCAGGTTTACACATTTGGAATTAACTTGGCATTGTGACATTTGGACTGTAGATCAGCCTGGAAGTGTGAAATGCACTGCAGCAAAAAAGAATGTTATTTCTTTGTTTATTTTTTTTTTTTAATTGTGAAAAGTTTTTTCAGAGGGTCATTTATTATTCAACCCCTCAACCCCCCAGAATTCTGTTTTGTTCCCCTAAAGTATTAAGAAGTAGTTCAGGCACAAAGAACAATGAGCTTCACATGTTTGGATTAATTATCTCTTTTTCCAGCCTTTTCTGACTATTTAAGACCCTCCCCAAACTTGTGAACAGCACTCAAACATGGTCAACATGGGAAAGACAAAAGAGCATTCCAAGGCCATCAGAGACAAGATCGTGGAGGGTCACAAGGCTGGCAAGGGGTACAAAACCCTTTTCAAGGAGTTGGGCCTACCTGTCTCCACTGTTGGGAGCATCATCCGGAAGTGGAAGGCTTATGGAACTACTGTTAGCCTTCCACGGCCTGGACAGCCTTTGAAAGTTTCCTCCCGTGCCGAGGCCAGGCTTGTCCGAAGAGTCAAGGCTAACCCAAGGACAACAAGGAAGGAGCTCTGGGAAGATCTCATGGCAGTGGGGACATTGGTTTCAGTCAATATCATAAGTAACGTACTCCACCGCAATGGTCTCCGTTCCAGACGAGCCCGTAAGGTACCTTTACTTTCAAAGTGTCATGTCAAGGCTCGTCTACAGTTTGCTCATGATCACTTGGAGGACTCTGAGACTGACTGGTTCAAGGTTCTCTGGTCTGATGAGACCAAGATCGAGATCTTTGGTGCCAACCACACACGTGACGTTTGGAGACTGGATGGCACTGCATACGACCCCAAGAATACCATCCCTACAGTCAAGCATGGTGGTGGCAGCATCATGCTGTGGGGCTGTTTCTCAGCCAAGGGGCCTGGCCATCTGGTCCGCATCCATGGGAAGATGGATAGCACGGCCTACCTGGAGATTTTGGCCAAGAACCTCCGCTCCATCAAGGATCTTAAGATGGGTCGTCATTTCATCTTCCAACAAGACAACGACCCAAAGCACACAGCCAAGAAAACCAAGGCCTGGTTCAAGAGGCAAAAAATCAAGGTGTTGCAGTGGCCTAGTCAGTCTCCTGACCTTAACCCAATTGAAAACTTGTGGAAGGAGCTCAAGATTAAAGTCCACATGAGACACCCAAAGAACCTAGATAACTTGGAGAAGATCTGCATGGAGGAGTGGGCCAAGATAACTCCAGAGACCTGTGCCGGCCTGATCAGGTCGTATAAAAGACGATTATTAGCTGTAATTGCAAACAAAGGTTATTCCACAAAATATTAAACCTAGGGGTTGAATAATAATTGACCCACACTTTTATGTTTAAAATTTATAAAAATTTAACTGAGCAACAAAACTTTTTGGTTTGTAAGATTTATGCATCTGTTAATAAATCCTGCTCTTGTTTGAAGTTTGAAGGCTCTAACTTATTTGCATCTTATTAAACCTGCTAAATCTGCAGGGGGTTGAATACTACTTGTAGGCACTGTATCAGATAAAAGTGACTTGCTCACAGGATATGTGTGAGGTGTCCTTTGTCTCCAAGCGCGCTTGTAAAATGATGGGCGTAATTCCACAATTAGGCCTCACTGGTGATCTGTCAGCTGACATTTGGGTCAGAATGAAAACAGCTACGACAGTTTGGCGCCCGAACGGGGGCCGTGTAACCAGCCGCCTTATTCGGAATCCGTATGTGGGAGCTTCCTCAGAGATTGGACATGCAAACAACACAGCTGCAGCAAGGTGAGAAATGTTATTCTTACAATCTGTTTGCACCTGCAATCCCTCTTTCGGATTTCTCCATACCTCTGGGTAAAAGGCTGTAAACACGGTTCAAAGAATCCACATCACCAGTGAGTTTTATGTTTGTTTTGTCTGTTTATGTCCGTATGAGAGTTGAATAATAGAGTAATAAGATGATAATTGTGATAATTGTTATCTGTATTATTTGTCAATATCCTAATTGGTTGTGTATTTGTTTAGTGTGTAAGTGTGTAATAACAGAGCTGGGATAGACTCTGTGCAGTGTTGTTATTTTGGTCATTTTGGACTGGCAGTACATTATATGAAGCTGTATTTTGTATAAGGCCGTGGGTTTTTTTGTTTGGCCTTAAAGTGCTTTCAGAGTGTCAGTGGACACTGCTGCAGTTTTATTTATATAGAGTTGTGTTAATTCCAAAGTGCAAAATAGGCAGGCTGTGTGAACCTTGTATGTATGTCTATGAGAAGCTCTGATTGAGATAAGGGATTTTCTTCTTGTAAAAATCAACTGAAAGGAGAAAGAAAGAAGAAACAATCCCTGAATGAGCATGTATGAATGAGTGATCACAAAAGTATCATTACTTATCTAACTGTTGTTGAAGGTCCAGGATGAATGAGTTGTGGATGTTTTTAATGTACATTTAATTTACATCTGAGATTCAGTGAAACCTGTGTTATACAGGTCCTTCTCAAAAAATTAGCATATAGTGTTAAATTTCATTATTTACCATAATGTAATGATTACAATTAAACTTTCATATATTATAGATTCATTATCCACCAACTGAAATTTGTCAGGTCTTTTATTGTTTTAATACTGATGATTTTGGCCTACAACTCCTGATAACCCAAAAAACCTGTCTCAATAAATTAGCATATTTCACCCGTCCAATCAAATAAAAGTGTTTTTTAATAACAAACAAAAAAACATCAAATAATAATGTTCAGTTATGCACTCAATACTTTGTCGGGAATCCTTTGGCAGAAATGACTGCTTCAATGCGGCGTGGCATGGAGGCAATCAGCCTGTGACACTGCTGAGATGTTATGGAGGCCCAGGATGCTTCAATAGCGGCCTTAAGCTCATCCAGAGTGTTGGGTCTTGCGTCTCTCAACTTTCTCTTCACAATATCCCACAGATTCTCTATGGGGTTCAGGTCAGAAGAGTTGGCTGGCCAATTGAGCACAGTAATACCATGGTCAGTAAACCATTTACCAGTGGTTTTGGCACTGTGAGCAGGTGCCAGGTCGTGCTGAAAAATGAAATCTTCATCTCCATAAAGCATTTCAGCCGATGGAAGCATGAAGTGCTCCAAAATCTCCTGATAGCTAGCTGCATTGACCCTGCCCTTGATGAAACACAGTGGACCAACACCAGCAGCTGACATGGCACCCCACACCATCACTGACTGTGGGTACTTGACACTGGACTTCAGGCATTTTGGCATTTCCTTCTCCCCAGTCTTCCTCCAGACTCTGGCACCTTGATTTCCGAATGACATGCAAAATTTGCTTTCATCAGAAAAAAGTACTTGGGACCACTTAGCAACAGTCCAGTGCTGCTTCTCTGTAGCCCAGGTCAGGCGCTTCTGCCGCTGTTTATGGTTCAAAAGTGGCTTTACCTGGGGAATGCGGCACCTGTAGCCCATTTCCTGCACACGCCTTTCCACACCAGACTCAGTCCACTGCTTCCTCAGGTTCCCCAAGGTCTGGAATTGGTCCTTATCCACAATCTTCCTCAGGGTCCGGTCACCTCTTCTCGTTGTACAGCGTTTTCTGCCACATTGTTTCCTTCCAACACACTTACCATTGAGGTGCCTTGATACAGCACTCTGGGAACAGCCTATTTGTTGAGAAATTTCTTTCTGGGTCTTACCCTCTTGCTTGAGGGTGTCAATGATGGCCTTCTTGACATCTGTCAGGTCGCTAGTCTTACCCATGATGGGGGTTTTGAGTAATGAACCAGGCAGGGAGTTTTTAAAAGCCTCAGGTATCTTTTGCATGTGTTTAGAGTTAATTAGTTGATTCAGAAGATTAGGGTTATAGGTCATTTAGAGAACCTTTTCTTGATATGCTAATTTATTGAGACAGGTTTTTTGGGTTATCAGGAGTTGTAGGCCAAAATCATCAGTATTAAAACAATAAAAGACCTGACAAATTTCAGTTGGTGGATAATGAATCTATAATATATGAAAGTTTAATTGTAATCATTACATTATGGTAAATAATGAAATTTAACACTATATGCTAATTTTTTGAGAAGGACCTGTATATGGTTTGACACTGGATAGGTTTCTATGTGTGTTTTGGCCAGACGCGGTCAGAGTCAGCTTTTTCAAGTTATGCAGTGATTTGCCTGTATAGAGAAACTGTTTTTAATTCCTAGAGGATGAATGTTTGAATGTTTTGTAGAGATTAAGTCTGAAAACTGCTGCACTCCATTTCTGTGTAGAAGACACCAAGCTCTTATCTGTGCAAAATACCAGATGGGAGGAGGGAGGCGGACCCCTGCGCGACTTGCTTGAGATTTCTCCCCTCGGTGCTGTGGGCCAGAGGAAGGGGGGCATAGAGCTGCGCTCAAATATTGTCCTTGTTTTGGTACACGCTGAGAGATTTGTGTTTAAACAATAGTACAATATTGTAAGTTGGAAATTGAAAGTGATTGAAAGATTGGTAAAAAGATTCTCCTGCTTCAAGTTGAGTGATTGATATAGCAAATTGAGGATCAACAGAGGAGGTAGCCAACTGCATGGCTGATGTAGTATAGGTGGCGTAACCTGCTACAGTCAGTCTACGGCATTAGGTGGTGTAACCTTGCCGTCCATGGAGCTGTGCTAGCCAGCTGATTTATCGAGTGGTAGGTGGTGTAACCTGCTTGGTAAAATCCTTTAAGTCCACCAAGTGGTAGGTGGTGTAACCTGCTCGGTGTTGTTGAGCGGATAAGTTGAAGCCATGGGCAACTTATTCTGTGTAACACAAAAGGCCAGTCTAAGGAACTTATAAAGATAGGCCACAAGAATGTATTTGTTAAAAAATGTATATTTTATTATAACCAAAAAACAAAGATATCATAATCATATACACATAAATATAAGATTAAAATGTGCCTCCAATCTAACAAGGTCCGGTACAAAATCCCTAAACAGATCCAAATCACATTGGAATGAAGTGAATGCTTTGGTATGCCACCTAGTGGCTTTTAATTTTTATGCATCAGCCTGATTCTTATGTTTAAAGTGCATAGTGTCTATATCATTGTATATCTATAGCCGCAGCTGATCTTTGTATGATATACTTATAGGTCTGGTTGGCCACTAATGTATCACAAGATACTAAACGGGCTAAATATAAGTATCAGTATTTATTAGGGTAACTTATACTGTCTCTTTGTTCATAAACAGTGCAGATATAATATCCTCAAGTGTTGTGGAAAATATCCTGCATATAACAATAAGAATACCTTTGTTATATAAGAGGCCAAAAATACATGTAAAAATCGCTCACCAATAGCATTGAAATCTGTAATATAATTACCAGAATGGGAGACGCCGGACCTGTGTACCCCAAATGGGGTACACAGGTCCGGCGTCTCCCATTCTGGTAATTATATTACAGATTTCAATGCTATTGGTGAGCGATTTTTACATGTATTTTTGGCCTCTTATATAACAAAGGTATTCTTATTGTTATATGCAGGATATTTTCCACAACACTTGAGGATATTATATCTGCACTGTTTATGAACAAAGAGACAGTATAAGTTACCCTAATAAATACTGATACTTATATTTAGCCCGTTTAGTATCTTGTGATACATTAGAGGCCAACCAGACCTATAAGTATATTATACAAAGATCAGCTGCGGCTATAGATATACAATGATATAGACACTATGCACTTTAAACATAAGAATCAGGCTGATGCATAAAAATTAAAAGCCACTAGGTGGCATACCAAAGCATTCACTTCATTCCAATGTGATTTGGATCTGTTTAGGGATTTTGTACCGGACCTTGTTAGATTGGAGGCACATTTTAATCTTATATTTATGTGTATATGATTATGATATCTTTGTTTTTTGGTTATAATAAAATATATATTTTTTAACAAATACATTCTTGTGGCCTATCTTTATAAGTTCCTTAGACTGGCCTTTTGTGTTACCTAGTAAATGAATGTGTTACTCTAAATATTTATGGACTAATTATGTAAACTTATTCTGTGTGCAGTCAAGGCCCCCAATGGGATCCAAAAACCGCTGTATATATTGAAAAAGGCAAAAATGCCAGTGAGTGGATGTTTGGATGTTCAAAAAGGCACAGACAAAGGAGGAAAATAGCAAGTGAATAAATGGCGTCTGAGAGAGTGCAGCAGGACGGAAGTAAGGTGTATTATGAATGTTTTGATGCTTAAAAGTCCGACTATGACTGACACATTACTGCTACAGTTATACCTTTGTATAACCAGAGACCCAGACAAGACAGATGAACTTGTAAACACTGTGGTCAGACAAACCCAGACTGGAGAAATACTTATATGATCTGTGCTGAAACCCTACCTAAGAGAATTGCACTGAATCCTGTCCAGACAAGATCACATGTAGTGACATAAGAAGCTGACACAGGATTGTGGTTGATGGATAGTGGGGACATTAACTTTTGGGAGTAAGCTGACAGTAATCCTTTTGGGAAGGAGCTGTAGACCAGCATGTCATGTCACCCCCAACCGGTCATCTAGTCACCCCCACCACCAGAGAACCAACCACATCAGGTAGGGTAAGACAGATACAGGAGTATTATCCCTGGAGGCCCTCTGACTAGCTAGCTACGCTAAAACAGTTGGCTGACCCTGAGAACCAACCTTTCCCATTTTTCAGATAAAGACAATATGATGGACGTATAAGTGCACCTGGGCAGGCCTAGGGAGTTAGTGAGCACAAAAGCAGGTGACGTACTAGGACGCAAATTAAGACTTTTACAGATGTGACAAAAGGAGAGAGTGTAGAGATGTACTTTGGACGATTACAGCTGAAATAGGAAGACATGGGGTACAGTCCAGTAAACCCACTTGATGTTAAAGTATTGGTAAATACATTCATTGACGGTATGACCAAAGGCTTACGAGACGCAAATACAGAGAGCCAGACCTGAATGGAGAAATGTAGATCCAAAAGACCTCCTGAAAGTTGCTAAAGGAGTTGAACAAACTAGGACAATAAGACGACGTGTCATGTATGCTGGAGTACAAGGAAAACAGTAGAGACGTAGTAAGGACTTAGAAACAGTAAAGTGCTGAAATTGTGGAGAAAATGGACACTCAGACCAATTTATCACTTCCTTCACCTCCAGACTAGGAAACTGACAACCCAGTGACAAATGTGTGCCCTGTTCTTGTTCCCTCCGGACCTGGTCCTGCCTTGATGGCCACCATAACAATGCCGGGAGGGAAAGAGACAGAATTCTTGATTGACACTGGGACAGCCGGAACTGCGGTACACAAAGACTTGATAACGCCAGACATGATTACTGACGAGACTGTGGAATGCGTGAGTGTAGAGGGACAAGCGACTGAAGCCCCTATGACTAAACAAATAAGACTAGAATCACGAGACAGCCAAGAGGTGCTTACAAATTTATTGTTAGTGACAATTCCCCTATGAATTTGCTGGGAGCAGAGTTGAGTGCTGCCTAGACCACCATACAGTACTCTCCTGAGGGTATTGCAGTCACAAGTCCCCTTTCATATAAACACTTGGTGCAGAGAGACTCCAGGGTCTTCCACGTGCACATTATACCACAGGTAAATCATGCCCTATTATAGTTACACTTAAGTCCATTCATTTGCCAGTTTAGTAGTTTCCTTACACAAGGTGGTATAGTTACCGTGTATTTCTAGGTTGTCTTCATATGATATATAGTTTTTTAGCCATTCATTATATTGGCTCAAACCATAGTCACTGTTTATTTGTCCTTTCCACTTCCTATACCTTATCGCAAGCAACTGGCATTGATATTTGGTATTTTTCAAATCCCTTCTTTTTGTATTTGGAACTGTTAGTTATGGATTTACATAGGGCTACTACCTTCTTAAAATAAGCTTGTGCTTTGCTGTGGCCTATGGCATTGTGCTCTCCCATTTTACGACTCAGTATCTTTCGTAAATATATATATTTTCATATATATAATTTTCTTTTGGTAACATATTCTGTGAATCAAATTTAGTTTTCTTAAAAGGTACTCTACCCAATCAAATACGGGTATAAATAATATTTGGACATTAATGTCTGACTTATATAGACACTTGTGTAATATTGCAGAACTGGTGTATATGGCAAGAGTAGTGAAAGTCACACCTGACACCAGAATATCTGAGGACAGGGAAAAGAGTCAGGTACCAGACACTGTTTGGGCAAGGGGAAAATCTGATGTGGGTCGGCTGCCCATTCCCCTTGTCATGATTAAATTAAAAGAAGGAACCACTCCTCTTTGGTTAAAGCAATACCCCTTAAGTCTAGTCAAATCAATGGCCCTGAGCAGGGATATTAAAGAGTATGTTAAGGCAGGAGCTCTGGTGCAAAGATCTTCCCCCTGCAACACCCCTTTGTATCCAATTAAGGAAAAAAGGACCCAAGGGTTCCCCTGACACAGAATAGTTCAGGACTTACAGGCCATTAATGATGTTACAGTGAGTGTGATCTCAATTGTCCCTAATACACACACCGTACGGTCACAAAATGTTTCACAGTCATTAATTTGGCAAAATGCATTCTTCTCTGTACCCCTGCACCCTGACTGACGGCATCTTTTCTCTTTTACTCGCGAAGGTAAACAATACTGTTGGACGGTCCTCCCAAAAGGGGGAAAGAACTCCCCAACCATCTATTCAACAGCGATGGCAGGGATTCTTGAGCAGTGGCAACCACCTCATCCACAGACTGTACTATTGCAGTACGTGGATGAACTCTTGCTCTGCTGCCCGGACCAGACTGCAGTTTCCTTGCTGTGTTTTTTGGCAGAGAAGGGTTGCAAGGTCTCACGTGACAAATTACAGTAGTGCAAACAAAAGGTGACATTTTTAGGACATTGTATTGCTGAAGGTACAAGACACCTGACTGAAGACAGAAAACAGGCAATACAAAATCTCCCTTTACCCAGGTCACACCAGCATCTACGCATTTTTCTAGGTTTGGTGACCTACTGTAGGCCTTGGATAAGGTCTGCTTCACAAATGATGCAACCACTCTATGACAGGTTGTCATCAGACCCTACAATCTCACTCAAGAAGCAATTGAGGCATGTGAGCTCACACTGACTTTTTCTTTTGACAATTTGTTCCCCACATGACATTAATGCCATACTCGTACAAGTTTAACCAAAACAGCTATGGCTAGACAGATCAAACTTGAATGTGGTCTAATACTAATTTAATGAATGCGTCACCCTCAAAAGGTACAATGTTCTGAATCCAGCCACTCTTCTGCTTGTGGATTCAGAAAAGGGGGAATTGGTGACAGCATTAGAGAAAAAAAAAAGAAAAAAGTACTCTGGTACGTTGACATGACGCACAAACATGACTGCATAGGAACTGATGAGTCAGGAGACAGTATGTTTTACATATGTTCATGAAAAACCTGTTCCTAATGCATATGTTGAGGTTTTTATTTTTGTAGATGGCTCCAGATACCACCAGGATGGGCGATTCTACACTGGACATGCAGTAGTATCCTCACATGAGGTAATCCGAGTTGAACCACTCCCTCCTCACATGTCAGTGCAGGAGGCAGAGTTGAGGGCACTCACTGAGGCGTGTAGAGCTGCTGCAGGTAAAGTTGCTAATATTTATACAGATTCGAATTGTGCATGGGGAATATCCCATGATGATCACCCTGTCTGGAGAAGCAGAATGTTTCTTACATCAGCCGGTAAGCCCATTAAAAAATGCAGAGCTGGTGAAACAATTAGTGGAGGCATTGACGTTACCAGTCTAGGTTGGCATCGTCAAGGTAACAGCACACACGGACGGTGACTCTGTGGAGGTAGAGGGCAACAGAAGGGCGGACGAGGCTGCTAAAGTAGCAGCAAGGTGGCCTAGGGAGCAGTGGACGGTGGCGGAGAGTCAGCGTATTCCAGCCACACTGAGCCTAGATGTCCTGAAATCCCTCCAGCTGCCCAAACAGAGAAGGACCACGGGGGAGAATGGGAGCTGAACTGAACTCAAGAGTTTTGGGAGAATAAGGATAAATTGTATATACCAAGGTCCCTGTTCCTAATTATGGCACAAGCAACACTTGGCCCCACTCACACCTCAAAATGTCACATGTGTCCATGGTAGATGCCTTCTGGATCGCTCCTGGTTTCAGTTACGCAGCAGCAAAGCTCGTACGGTCATGTCTCATCTGTGCACAACACAACCCTGGTAAAACAGTAAAAATCCCTAAGAAAGCGACACCCAGGCCTCTCTACCCGTTTCAGAGACTGCAGACGGGCTACATACAGCTACCCAAGGTAGGAGTGTGTGAAAAATGTCCTAGTATGTGTAGATCTCTTCTCTGGTTGGCTGGAAGCCTATCTGGTAAAAATGTGCAAATGCTAAAGTGACTGCAGACAAACTGATGAAAGAACTGATCTGCAGGTATGGTGTCCCAGAAACCATAGAGAGCGATAGGGACACACACTTCACGGGAGAAATAATGAGGGAAGTCATGCAGGCCCTGGGAGTACAGCAAGCATATCATGCACCATATAGACAACAAAGTAGTGGGAAAGTGGAAAGACTAAGTGGGACACTTAAACAGAAAATTCAGAGCCCATGGCAGACACAGGAAAGAGCGGGGTAGAATGCTTGTCTCTTGCACTCTTTCTAGTCAGACACACTCCAAATAGAAAGACAGGCTTGTCCCCTTTTGAAGTCCTGTTTAGTAGTTTGCCAGAGACTGGTCTGTACTTCCCACAGGTGCTACAAATGCAACACGGTGGTATAACAGCCCATGTCCAGGCCTTGCAGAAAATACTTATTGTGGTGCATAAACATGTGTTTTCATCCATTCCAGATCTTAATGCCAGTGCAGACGCACATCTTCTGATTCCAGGTGATTGGGTGGTCATACACAGACACGTGAGAAGGAGCCTATATCCACGGTTTGACGGCCCTTTATAAAGTCCAGCTGACCACATTCAATTGAGGGAACGCCCACCTGGATCCATGCCAGTCACTGCAAAAAGATCTTTTTACTAGCAGAAAGACTGTTGTTCTAATCACCTTGCTGGCAGTGGTAGGATGTCTGCACCTTACAGAGACACTGGATAAACTTTTAAGTGTTGACAAGGACAACAAACTTATTCAGCATCTTGCTTTTCTTACAAGCGACGCGGAAGGACAAAAACTGCTGGACTGTTGGATCTGTATACACAGGCCAGTATTTGTAAGGGCTATGCTGTACTTAGCCTTTACATTCTGGAGCCAAGGAAGGTATTAACACCACACAGCATACCCAATGAGACTTGGACTCAGGTTTTCTAGGTTCCTTAAGCCTCTTAATGAGACTAATACAATATAGAGACTCCTTTTTAAATCCAGCCAATTGGCTTAGCGGCCTAGCAGGATGGATTATTTTTGGTATTTTTCAGACTTGTATGCAAATTTTATTGCTTTGCTTATTGTTTTATGTAGCCGTAAAAGCGCTAATATATGTCTTACCTAAGGCTGAACCTTCTGTAGTATATCATAGGCCCTGTATGGCCACTGCTGATGGGGAAGTTGAGTGTCCACACTGAGGGTGGATGGGCGAAGCAGGTAGGAAGTCCCCTTGTGGGTACTAGACCCATGAGACAGTAGCTCCTTTGTGGACATCAGCTGACCCCGTAGCAAAGGTTATACCATTTACAAAAGGGGGAAATTGTTATAGAAGGGTTAATAGTTTGCCTTTAACTGCCTTGCCTTTAAGGCCCTCTTGCCTTTAAGTGTTAGGCTGGAGTCACACTCAGCGTTAGACAATACGGTCCGTTTTTTACGGCCGTAATACGGCCGTAATACGGAGAAATGTTCCCAAAATATTGATCCGTAGTCAGGGTGTGTCAGCGTATTTTGCGCATGGCATCCTCCGTATGTAATCCGTATGGCATCCGTACTGCGATATTTTCTCGCAGGCTTGCAAAACCGACATCTAATGGATTTATGTGCTCAAATGTTCGGAAAAACATATATACAGTATATATATACATATATGTCATTGAGACACATATATATATATTCTGTATTTATATTTAATTCAGCGCGATATATGTTAAAAGCCGGTAATTCAACTGCCGGCTTTTCATTTCTCCTTCACAAACCCGACAGGATATGAGACATGGTTTACATACAGTAAACCATCTCATATCCCCTTTTTTTTTGCATATTCCACACTACTAATGTTAGTAGTATGTATGTGCAAAATTTCAGTGCTGTAGCTGCTAAAATAAAGGGTTAAATGGCATAAAATTTGGCGTGGGCTCCCGCGCAATTTTCTCCGCCAGAGCGGTAAAGCCAGTGACTGAGGGCAGATATTAATAGCCAGGAGAGGGTCCATGGTTATTGGCCCCCCCGTGGCTAAAAACATCTGCCCCCAGCCACCCCAGAAAAGGCACATCTGGAAGATGCGCCTATTCTGGCACTTGGCCTCTCTCTTCCCACTCCCGTGTAGCGGTGGGATATGGGGTAATGAAGGGTTAATGCCACCTTGCTATTGTAAGGTGACATTAAGCCAGATTAATAATGGAGAGGCGTCAATTATGACACCTATCCATTATTAATCCAATTGTCTGAAAGGGTTAAAAAACACACACACACATGATTAAAAATTATTTTAATGAAATAAACACACAGGTTGTTTTAGTATTTTATTGCTCTCTCAATCCATCAGAAGACCTTCGCTTGGCAAAATAATAAACCCACAAGATACATACCTTCCGATGATCTGTCACGTCCAACGAGGTAATCCATCTGAAGGGCTTAATTATTTTACAGCCATGAGCTGCGCTAAAGCACTGCTCGTGCCTGTAATCCCCGGGTAATGAAAGGAAATCTGAGTGATCTGTACTTACATTGAGTTGCAGTGAGGCGCCCTCTGGTGGATGAACTCATATGAACTCGAGCGTGGGAACTTTTCCAAGGCTGCAGTTCATGAGTTCATCCACCAGAGGGCGCCTCACCGCAACTCAATGTAAGTACAGATCACTCAGATTTCCTTTCATTACCCGGGGATTACAGGCACGAGCAGTGCTTTAGCGCAGCTCATGGCTGTAAAATAATTAACCCCTTCAGATGGATTACCTCGTTGGACGTGACAGATCATCGGAAGGTATGTATATTGTGGGTTTATTATTTTGCCAAGCGAAGGTCTTCTGATGGATTGAGAGAGCAATAAAATACTAAAACAACCTGTGTGTTTATTTCATTAAAATAATTTTTAATCGTGTGTGTGTGTGTGTTTTAACCCTTTCAGACAATTGGATTAATAATGGATAGGTGTCATAATTGACGCCTCTCCATTATTAATCTGGCTTAATGTCACCTTACAATAGCAAGGTGGCATTAACCCTTCATTACCCCATATCCTACCGCTACACGGGAGTGGGAAAAGAGTGGCCAAGTGCCAGAATAGGCGCATCTTCCAGATGTGCCTTTTCTGGGGCGGCTGGGGGCAGATGTTTGTAGCCAGGGGGGGCCAATAACCATGGACCCTCTCTAGGCTATTAATATCTGCCCTCAGTCACTGGCTTTACCACTCTGGCGGAGAAAATTGCGTGGGAGCCCACGCCAATTTTTTCCGCCATTTAACCCTTTATTTTAGCAGCTACAGCGCTGAAATTTTACACATACATACTACTAACATTAGTAGTGTGGAATATGCAAAAAAAAAGGGGATATGAGATGGTTTACTGTATGTAAACCATGTCTCATATCATGTCGGGTTTAGACAGGAGAAATGAAAAGCTGGCAATTGAATTACCGACTTTTCACTAACACCGCTGCGTATTTCTCGCAAGTCACACTGCTGGTCCGTGTGGAATCCGTATTTTTCTCGCCCCCATAGACTTTCATTGGCGTATTATTTGCGCAATACGCTGACAAACGCAGCATGCTGCGATTTTGTACGGCCGTAGAAAGCCGTATAATACGTTGCCGTAATATACGGCTGATAGGAGCAGCCCCATTGAGAATAATTGTGCCGTTTGTTTGGCGAGTTTTACGGACGTATTTTCCGCGCTCTTACGTCCGTAAAACTCGCTAGTGTGACCCCGGCCTTAGAATTACTAGAATCTGTTGACGCAGTAGTCTGATGGTCTCCTCTTCAAGGAGACTACACTTCTTATCATGTATGTTCTCAATAGTCAGTCACAACATGTTCTGAGCTATGGTAAATAGAATATGACCCTGGGTGCTGGTGGGGGCTACATGAGTTACATTGAAATGCATTATGTGTAAATGGTATAAAGCATTGCCTTGGTTTTAATATATCAGGTAAAAGTGACTTGCTCACAGGATATGTGTGAGGTGTCCTTTGTCTCCAAGCGCGCTTGTAAAATGACGGGCGTAATTCCACAATTAGGCCTCACTGGTGATCTGTCAGCTGACATTTGGGTCAGAATGAAAACAGCTACGACAGTACCATGCCAGGAGTATCAATTTCCTGGATTTGACCATCTCCAAGGAACTTGATGGGAGTATCGGCACCTGCACATATTGAAAACCTACATCCACAAATAGCCTACTGAGATGTACGAGTCACCATCCGATCCCCTTAAAAAGGGGGATACCAAAGGGACAATTTATGCGAATAAAAAGAAACTGCACTGACTTTGTATCGTTGATGGGCTTAGGATCATGACAGCCATTGCCTAATTGGAATGCCTTTTGACACCACAGGGTATTATATGCGCATTGTGCGTTGTGTTGATAACGTATTATGTGGAGGTACCTATGCAGGTCTAAATGATGGTGTATCTGCTTATTTGATCTATTTGTCTGTTTTTCACCACTGCTCTTAAGCTATATTGTTTTCCCACCTGTATTGAGAGGGATATTGTAGGGGAGAAAGGAACAGCCAACGTTGAGTGGGGGCACCAAAAAATCATTTCTTAGGGTGCCAACCTCCACAGCAAGGCAGGCGTGAGCAGTAGGTACAGGTCCTTCTCAAAAAATTAGCATATAGTGTTAATTTTCATTATTTACCATAATGTAATGATTACAATTAAACTTTCATATATTATAGATTCATTATCCACCAACTGAAATTTGTCAGGTCTTTTATTGTTTTAATACTGATGATTTTGGCATACAACTCCTGATAACCCAAAAAACCTGTCTCAATAAATTAGCATATTTCACCCGTCCAATCAAATAAAAGTGTTTTTTAATAACAAACAAAAAAACAATCAAATAATAATGTTCAGTTATGCACTCAATACTTGGTCGGGAATCCTTTGGCAGAAATGACTGCTTCAATGCGGCGTGGCATGGAGGCAATCAGCCTGTGACACTGCTGAGATGTTATGGAGGCCCAGGATGCTTCAATAGCGGCCTTAAGCTCATCCAGAGTGTTGGGTCTTGCGTCTCTCAACTTTCTCTTCACAATATCCCACAGATTCTCTATGGGGTTCAGGTCAGGAGAGTTGGCAGGCCAATTGAGCACAGTAATACCATGGTCAGTAAACCATTTACCAGTGGTTTTGGCACTGTGAGCAGGTGCCAGGTCGTGCTGAAAAATGAAATCTTCATCTCCTTAAAGCATTTCAGCCGATGGAAGCATGAAGTGCTTCAAAATCTCCTGATAGCTAGCTGCATTGACCCTGCCCTTGATGAAACACAGTGGACCAACACCAGCAGCTGACATGGCACCCCACACCATCACTGACTGTGGGTACTTGACACTGGACTTCAGGCATTTTGGCATTTCCTTCTCCCCAGTCTTCCTCCAGACTCTGGCACCTTGATTTCCGAATGACATGCAAAATTTGCTTTCATCAGAAAAAAGTACTTGGGACCACTTAGCAACAGTCCAGTGCTGCTTCTCTGTAGCCCAGGTCAGGCGCTTCTGCCGCTGTTTATGGTTCAAAAGTGGCTTTACCTGGGGAATGCACGGTGGCTCTGGATGTTTCCACACCAGACTCCGTCCACTGCTTCCTCAGGTTCCCCAAGGTCTGGAATCGGTCCTTCTCCACAATCTTCCTCAGGGTCCGGTCACCTCTTCTCGTTGTACAGCGTTTTCTGCCACATTGTTTCCTTCCAACAGACTTACCATTGAGGTGCCTTGATACAGCACTCTGGGAACAGCCTATTTGTTGAGAAATTTCTTTTTGGGTCTTACCCTCTTGCTTGAGGGTGTCAATGATGGCCTTCTTGACATCTGTCAGGTCGCTAGTCTTACCCATGATGGGGGTTTTGAGTAATGAACCAGGCAGGGAGTTTTTAAAAGCCTCAGGTATCTTTTGCATGTGTTTAGAGTTAATTAGTTGATTCAGAAGATTAGGGTAATAGGTCGTTTAGAGGACCTTTTCTTGATATGCTAATTTATTGAGACAGGTTTTTTGGGTTATCAGGAGTTGTATGCCAAAATCATCAGTATTAAAACAATAAAAGACCTGACAAATTTCAGTTGGTGGATAATGAATCTATAATATATGAAAGTTTAATTGTAATCATTACATTATGGTAAATAATGAAATTTAACACTATATGCTAATTTTTTGAGAAGGACCTGTATATCTAGGACCATAATAGGTTATTGAATTTGGTGACTCATCTCTACATATGTGGTATCCATAGTTTTTTATATTGGGTCTAGGGTTTTATATTGAGTATCAACTCCGAGGGACCAATCTACGAGATCCAACCTGAGGGAAATAAGAACGCTCCCACTCAAATAGTTCATCGAAATATGTTACGGCCTGTCCAAATATCCTGACTCAGTTGAGGAGGTTTTAAATGTCCCAGAAATGGTCCCATCAGTCGTAGCCGATTGTGAGGAAGTCCCCCAAACAAACTCCGGTAGATCTAGCAGAGAGGCAAATGCCTGTGGTGCCCGAAGCGGTCACCCCAGAGGAAAGAGGTGCACCCCCTGTCCTCACTTGTACAGCCCGATTCTACTACACAAATTAACTCAACTATTCCTTCTGACTTACAGCGCTCTGAACGAGCAACAGCTGGCATACCCCCTAACCGATATAACCAAGATCAATTTGTTTGGCGGCAAATAGTTCAAGGACTAGAAGAGTGTCAACCTGAAATAAAGAAACTCGCCCGTGGAATGGCAAGCAAAAAGAGGGGAAATGTAAGAAGATTAACCGGACCGGGGGTACCTCTCTTGCGCCGGTTCCGGAACTGTCGGGGCTGTTACCATTGTTGCACGGGGGAAAGCTTTCTGGCCTGGACCGACCTTTGCACTTGTCAGCAGGGGGCGGGTCAGGGATAAAAAGGGCTGCGCGCGGGAAAAAGGCAGGATATTTCTGGCAGGAAGACAGAGCACGCAGCAGGGTAAGGTGCAGGCCTTGATAGCGGAGCATCTCGTGAGCGTAGGCCCATTTAGCACGACCCCTGTAATTGTGTCCACTGTTCGCTAACATCAGACGGTGACTTGCCCGACGTTCTCCATTCCGGGAGGTAATTCTTACGTGAGACCAGTGACTGCGGCGTGCGTGCGGCCTAGCCTAGAACCTGTGACTGAGCCAGATTATACCGACTCTTCACCCGCATACACCGCGGAGCAGAGCTGCGCTCCAGTGATACCACATATAGAACTGAGACCAGTACAAAGAAACTGCAGGTACGGGAACCTGTCTAGTACAGCCAAGACTCTCCGCCTGTATGGAGGAACCGGACCTTCGTCTCTCCAGGACGACCCCGAGACATCACATGCCACTGTTGTCGGTGCCATTATTGGAGACCGAGAAGATGCAATCAAGAAGCCGACAGACTAATAAGTTTTACTCTGCTCATTCTTCTCGACCTTTCTGCAGCTTTCCACACGGTTGACCACCGTCTCCTACTCTCTAGGCTCCAGTCACTAGCATTAAGGACACTGCCCTCTCCTGATTCTCTTCCTATCTTTCTGACCGCTCCTTCAGTGTTTTGTTCGCTGGCTCCACTTCATCCCCTCTTCCTCTCACTGTTGGGGTACCTCAAGGCTCAGTCCTTGGCCCTCTTCTCTCTCCACATGTCCCCAATTGGACAGACCATCAGCAGATTTGGCTTTCAGTACCATCTTTATGCTAATTACACACAACTATGCATGTCATCCCCTGACATTACCCCTGCTATACTACAGAACGCCAGTGACTCTGTCCGCAGTCTCCCAACATCATGTCCGCAATCTATATGAAACTCAACCTCTCCAGAATTGAACAACTTCTGCTCCCACCATCTACAAACCTCCCTAAATCTGACATTGCCCTCTTCGTGGGTGGCACCATAATAACACCCCGGCAGCAGGCGCCCTGTCTGGGTGTGATGTTTGACACCAATCTCTCCTTCACCTCCCATATAAAATCTCTAGCCCACTCTTGCCACTTACATCTAAAGAACATCTCTAGAATCCGCCCTTTTCTCACCATGTAAACAGCGAAAACCCTCACTGTCGCCTTGATCCACTCCTGCCTGGACTACGGTAGCGCTCTAATAATTGGCCTCCCCCTCACTCAACATTCCCCTCTCCAGTCCATCCTTAATGCAGCAGCCAGGGTCGTCCATCTGGCTAATCGGTACTCAGACGTGTCCGCTCTTCGCCAGTCATTACACTGGCTGCCCATTCACTACAGGATCCAATTCAAAGTACTTGTTCTCACCCACAAAGCTCTCCACAGTGCAGCACCCCCTTACATCTCCTCCCTCATTTCTGTCTATTGGCATAGCCAATCGCTGCGCTCTGCAAACGACTTTCGATTAACCTCTGCACTAATCCGTACCTCCCACTCCCGACTCCAAGACTTCTCCCGCGCTGCACCAATCCTCTGGAATGCTCTACCCCAAGAAATTAGGACCATCCACAACTTGCACAGTTTTAAAACACATCTGTTCAGAGCGGCCTATCATGTTCCCTAATCAGTCATTTTATGTGTAAGTGTGTGTATGTGTGTGTGTGTAGCCCATTCACTATCTTTATTAGTGATGAGCGAATATACTCGTTACTCGAGATTTCCCGAGCACGCTCGGGTGCCCTCCAAGTATTTTTTACTGCTCGGAAATTTAGTTTTCTTCACCGCAGCTTAATGATTTACAGCTATTAGCCAGCTTGATTACATGTGGGAATTCCCTAGCAACCAGGCAAGCCCCACATGTACTTAGCCTGGCTAATAGCTGTAAATCATTCAGCTGAGGCGATGAAAACTAAATCTCCGAGCACTAAAAAATACTCCTCGGACACCCGAGCGTGCTCGGGAAATTTCGAGTAACGAGTATATTCGCTCATCCCTAATCTTTATCTATCCCCCACTCCCTCAAGATGGCTGGACCATCATTGTAAATACACACCTGTATTGTAGATTGTAAGCTCTGAAGAGCAGGGTCTTCCTATTTTGCTTTATTGTATTGTTAACGTTGTTACTTATGACTGTTGTGTTTGAAACTGTTAAACTGTAAAGCGCTGCGGAATATGTTGGCCCTATATAAATAAAGATTATTAAAGCTTCTCACAGACTCACAATATATACAGCAGAATTGATAATTTCTTTATTTCACATAATTTATTAGATTTACCAGTAGAGGCTGATGTCGGGTCAATATTATATTATATTATACTTGTCCATTTTACCCAACTGTAAAATCAAGCTTCTCGTGGCGTCTGAACGAGAATTTACTTCAGGACTCCTTGTGTAAGTCCGAGGTTGAACAACCAATAACCAATTTTATGGTGGATCATGAAAGCGATCCCACGTCTCCCTCTATCAAATAGTAAGCCTTAAAAGGCATTTTGAGGGACGTACTCATGGAGCTCGTTTGAAAAAAAGAGAGTGGCTGAAATAGCTAAACTATCAAAACAAATTCATACATTAGAAAGCCAACACAAACAAGACCTCGCAGCTAATGGTTTTGCACATCCACAGAACAGAAAGGCAAAAGTTACTCGCTATAATAGACCAGAAATCGCGATGCTTCAGAGAATGACTCAGAAATCACTTTTATCAATACGGAAATAAAAGCGGCAAACTATTGGCTAGAACTATACATCCCCGTAACGCTTAACACATACTGTATATCCCTTTTATTAAAAACCAAAAAGGGAAGACAGTACACAACACAAGAGACATTCTTTCAAGTTTTAGAGATTATTATAATGCTCTATACAACATTGCAGGCCACTATAGAGATTTGCCAACTCAGTCCCATCGTAACAAAATCAAAACATATCTACAACAGAACAAATTACCCACAATCCCAGAAGATAAATTGCTAGATCTGGAAAAGGACTTCTCATTGAAGGAAGTCTCTGAAACCATAAATGATCTAATACAAAGGAAAAGTCCTGGCCCAGATGGGTATACGGCTGGCTTCTATAAACAGTTCACTACATTAATAAACCCATTATTTCTATCGGTGTGTAACTCTATATGATCCGGGAGTTCCGACCTCCCTCGGGCCTTGACTGCCCACATTACTGTGCTCCCTAAACCTGGTAAGAACCTCTCTACTTGTAGTAGCTATCGTCCAATCTTCCTGATAAATTTAGATATCAAAATATACGCAAAGATGATTGCAAAAGATTATGCCCTCTCCTCCCGAGACTGATAAACCAAGACCAAGTTGGTGTTGTTCCAGGACACGAGGCAAGAGATAATACTATACGCACTATTTCACTAATAGAGCAGGTAGGGAGGGGGACCCCATGTACATCATGTCGATTGATGCTGAAAAGGTCTTTGACAGGGTTCACTGGGAATTCATCTTCCAGACGTTGGAGGAATACATGCTCCAAAGGATCTCTGCCCTATAGACTTCCCCCAGCGCTCAAGTTAAGGTCAATGGCTCCAATCCGGAATAGGACAAGGCAGGGTTGTCCACTCTCACCCCTCCTATACTTCCTAACAATGGTGCATCTCGCAACTGCAAAACGAAGCAACCCCTCAATTAAAGGTATAAAACTTCAGAAGAGCACAAATTGGCACTATTTGCAGATGACATTCTCCTATACATCACCTCCCCTACAACTAGTTTACCCAATATCATTTTGGAGCTGCATAGATTTGGCCTCTTAAGTAACTTTTAAAATGAATTCTCATAAATCCGAGATATTTTTACAGCCAACCATGGCAGACCAGCTAGCCACCTCATTCCCCTTCAAATGACGCTTTGATTCAATCACATATCTTGGAGTCAAAATAACAGCTAAAGTGTCCCAGCTGTATAAAGCGAATTTTAAGATGGCCTTGCATAAAGCCAAATCGGATCTAAAGAAATGGCACAAATTACAGTTATCGTGGTTTGGCAGGGTAAATGCAATTAAAATGGATTTATTACCACGTCTTCTATATTGTTTTCAAACAATTCTTTGATATTTACCCGCCCCTTCTTCTCTCACCTCAAAGAAGCGATTACTCGATTTGTTTGGTCACATAATCGAGCATGCATTTCATATTTTCTAATAAGTAGATCCACACAAGTTGGAGGAATTGGCCTTCCAGATTTCGCATTATACTTGGTACATGTATTCTAGACATTAATCTAGAAAACAACAGGGATTCTCAAGCAGTCCTTTGGTCTGCAAAAGGAGATGAAGGGGGAAGCGCTTCTTTACCCTTCCTTACTAGAAACATTATCTTATTCTTTAAGCGAGGAAATGGGGGTCTTCAAATTTCTTCTCCTGGACCACTGACTCCAGTATACGATAACCAAGCTTTGCCTGCAGGGATAGGTACGGTGAACTATTTAAACAAACACAGAAGCTCTTAACACATCATATATGACTATTTAAATCAAACTGGAATAAAGTCTCTCCAGGAGATATTTTTGGGTGAGGAACCACCTGCAGGTACTTGGTTCTTCTATGAACAATTAAAAATCTTCCATCTTTGTTACCATCTTTTCAGTTAGCCATTAAAAGGTATCAACCACTGAGGATGCGCATTTCCAAATATTTTTCTAACTACTGGCTAACACGGTACAAATAGCTAAACAAACTGATATTCGTAGACCACTTACTCCCTTCGAAGCGCTTTGCTTATCATCGAGCCCTCCAGACCACACTGTCTCTCTTTTGTACAAGCTGTACCAAGAAGGACAAACTTCCTTACATGACTTTCCAGTATTTTTCTCAAAGTGGGAGAACGACTTGGGGAACTCCTATCACAAGAGGACCGATCAAAGATACTTGTGTTTATATTTCGATCGTCGCTATGCTCGGTATCACAGGAGAGGAGTTATAAGATTCTATCAAAGTGGTATAGATTCCCCTCCTCTATTCATTCCATGTTCCCAACAACTCCAGACACTTGTTGGAGATGCTTTCAAGAAAAAGGTACATATGTACATATTTGGTGGTCTTGTCCACCCATAAAGAAATTATGATCAGCAATTTTTGAGCTATACAACAAATTATCTATCTTTAACATTCGACCCTTGATGGAGCTGGCTTTATTATCCTTAAGTGATATATACCGATTTTCAAGTTTAAGAAGGGTCTTCTCAGACATTTCCTCACTGCCACTAGGAATTTGATTCCTCGGCTCTGGAAACAAGAAACATCGCCTTCACGTTCTGAATTTGCTGCGGAACTAAATGACATCTATAGAATGGAACAAATGATAGGTCAAGTAACTGGAGATTCTGATAGGATCTATAACACTTGGACACTGGATTGCATTTAGGGAAACCTAAGATCTAGACTCTTGGCTATTTGGCTCTTCATTCACACCCATGAATAAAGTATACGCCCTCATAACACGGATAAATTAAACCAAGTGAGCTCCATTCATATAGAACCGATTAACTGGGCCTCCTTTCCCTCTTCCTGCCTATTGGAGGCTTGGGTCTGCCCGGCGGAGAAATACCAATTTCAATTACTTGTTCCCCATCCCAAAAAAACGTTCTCCTTCCTTTCCCTATCTACCTCTTCTTATTTCTTTCTCCTCTTTCTACATACTGTACCTTCTTTCCCATATCTGAAGCTTTATATACCATACTTGCTTATTCATGAATAAGTTCATTTAAATGTTGTTAATAAATTATCTTTTTTTTGTTTTTTTTGCCAATAGATCCTAATGACTTTAGCAATTATTCACTGAGTAGTAGTTGTCGGATATATTGTTTCTAGCCATAAACATAAATCTACTGAAATGACATGTTTTTATAATTATACAATTGTGACCAAGCTACATCCATGTTCATTTTTGAGACAGTAGTATTGTATTGTTTATTCAATAAACTTGATTTACACAAAAGAAGGAGCATGAGGTGCAGGAGGAATAAGGCCCCTTAACTGCCGCCGTTAAAAGTCGTATTGGCAGTCGTTAAGGGGTTAATATTGTGTTAAAAAAAACCTTTTGCTTCAACATAATTGCACAGGTTGTGTTTCATGTACCAGTGTGGGAGCATTGCGATGTTCAACAGCGACAATTTCTTTTTCTTGTGCGTGTTCCCACACTGGTCCTCAGTACACATGTGCAGAAATCTGTTCATCTTTGCACCGGAAGAAAAAGCCAAAAATGTTGTTTATCAAAAGGCTCTTGAATAAGTTGAAAATAAAATACTATCAATACTTGGGTAATCATTTAGTTAATCTGTGTTGCAAATCTGTAGTGTTGAATATATGATATGAAATGTTTAATGTGCAATATAATCATTATAACTTGCTATAACTAATCACAGTTAGTTACTATGCCTGGGCAACATCGGGCTCTTCAGCTAATATTATATATATATCTTGGGGGGGGGGGGGAAATCCCTTTCTGCAGGCTGACCCCAGTAGTGGCACCTGAGCTGCAGCCTGACATATACCTCACATATATAATGTGTATATAATTCATTTGTCTGATGTTATCCTGAAATTCATTAAAAAAAAATCAGTTTGAAAATGGCGCCAGTTGCGCCTGAGCAGTAGCAGCTATCGGTGATACGACAGCTGCTACTGCGCAGGCAGCACCATCTTTGTAGAGAAAAAAAAATGTCCTCCTCCAAGATGGTGCCGCATGCGCAGTAGCAGCTATCGGATCACCTCTATATACAGTGATAGCTGCTACTGTGCAGGCTCTGGCGGCACCATTTTCAAATGGATTTTTTTTAATGAATTTCAAGATAACCTTAAACAAATGAACTATATACACATTACATATGCGATCAGGCGGCAGCGCAGGTGCCACCGCTGGCGTCTGCCTGCAGAAGGGGATTTTTTTCCCTCAAAGATATACCGTATATAATATTCATTATGTAAACTAGGGGGCAGGTCAGTGAGGGATCAGTGACTTGTCAGCAGTCTCCATTATGAATACCGAATCAGTGCACCACAGGAAGACCTCCCACAGGACGCCCCTGAGCACGAACATATCATTAACCCCTTTCTACCATTGGACGTACTATTCCGTCCATGTGACCCGGGCCCTAATTCCCCTGGACGGAATAGTACGTCCAACGCCATCAGCCCCGCTCACGGCTGGATGTCAGCTGATTATCACAGCTGACATCTGGCACTATGTGCCAGGAGCGGTCACGGACCGCTCCCGGCACTTTAACCCCCGGAACACTGCGATCAAACAATAGTGCGGTGTTCCGGTGGCATAGGGAAGCATCGCGCAGGGAGTGAGCTCCCTGCCTGCTTCCCTGAGACTCTCAGAACAACGCGATGTGATCGCGTTGTTCCAAGGGTCTCCTCCTTTCTCCTCCCTGAGAGCAGGCACCGGCACGCCTCCAGCACTGCCTGTCAGATCGCTGATCTATATTGTTCCAATAAATACATTTCTTTATGTAAATAAAAAAATCAATAAAAGTGCACATATTTAGTATCACCGCGTCCGTAACGACCTGATCTATAAAACTGTCCCACTAGTTAAATCCTTCATTGAACACCGTAAAAAAAAAAAAAAAAAAACGAGGCAAAAAACAATGCTTTATCATCATACCGCCAAACAAAAAGTGGAATAACACGCGATCAAAAAGACTGATGTAAATAAAAATGGTGCCGCTGAAAACGGCATCTTGTCCTGCAAAAAGTGAGCCGCCATACAGCGTCATCAACAAAAAAATACAAAAGTTATAGCCCTCAGAATAAAGCGATGCAAAAATAGTTATTTTTTATATAAAATAATTTTTATTCTATAAAGGCGCTAAAACATAAAAAATATATAAATGAGGTATCGCTGTAATCGTACTGAACCAAAGAATAAAACTGCTTTATCAATTTTACCAAAGGCGGTACGGTATAAACGCCCCCCCAAAAGTAATTAATGAATGCTGGTTTTTGTTCATTCTCCCTAACAAAAATAGGAATAAAAAGAGATCAAAAAGTGTCATGTGCCCGAAAATAGTACCAATAAAAACATCAACTCGTCCCACAAAAAACAAGATCTCATATGACTCTGTGGACCAAAATATGGAAAAATTGTAGCTCTCAAAATGTGGTGATGCAAAAATTATTTTTTTGCAATAAAAAGCATCTTTTAGTGTGTGACAGCTGCCAATTAAAAATGTATTTATTTCCATTTTCCCATTAGGGTTAGGTTTGGGGCTAAAATTATGGTTGGGGCTAAAGTTAGGGTTAGGGTTGGGGCTAAAGTTAGGGTTGGGGTTAGGATTTGGATTACGTTTACAGTTGGGTTAGGGGTGTGTCCGGGTTAGGGGTGTGGTTAGGGTTATGGTTAGGGTTGGGATTAGGGGTGTGTTGGGGTTGGGATTAGGGGTGTTTTCAGGTTAGGGGTGTGGTTAGGGATATGGTTAGGGTTGGGATTAGGGTTAGGGGTGTGTTGTGGTTAGGGGTGTGGTTGGGATTAGGGATAGGGGTGTGTTGGGGTTAGGGTCAGAGTTAGAATTTGGGGGTTTCGACTGTTTAGGCACATCAGGTGCTCTGCAAATGCAACATGACGATCTCAATTCCATCCAATTCTGCGTTGAAAAAGTAAAACGGTGCTCCTTCCCTTCCGAGTTCTGCCGTGTGCCCAAACAGAGGTTTACCCCCACATATGGGGTATCAGCGTACTCAGGAAAAATTGAATAACAACTTTTGTGGTCCAACTTCTCCTGTTACCCTTGGGAAAATAAAAATTTGGGGGCTAAAAAATCATTTTTGTGGAAAAAAAATAAAGATTTTTTATTTTCACAGCTCTGAGTTATAAACTTTAGTGAAACACTTGGGGGTTTAAAGTTCTCACAACACATCTAGATAAGTTCTTTGTGGGGTCTAGTTTCCAATATGGGGCCACTTGTGGGGGGTTTCTACTGTTTAGGTACATCAGGGGCTCTGCAAACGCAACGTGACGCCCGCAAACCATTCCATCGAAGTCTGCATTCCACTTCTTCCCTTACGAGCCCTGACGTGTGCCCAAACAGTAGTTTTCTCCCACATATCGGGTATCAGTGTACTCAGGACAAATTAGACAACAACTTTTGGGGTCCAATTTCTCCGGATACCCTTTGGAAAATACAAAATTGGGGGCTAAAAGATAATTTTTGTGGAAAAAAAATTATTTTTTTAATTTTCACGGCTCTGCATTATAAACTTTATTGAAACAATTAGGGGTTCAAAGTGCACACCACACATCTAGATAAGTTCCTTAGGTGAATCAACATGTGTCTCACTCAATCTAGGGCACATCACAATAATGCAACAACTAATCTCACATATACTGTGTATATATCTGGGAAGAAGAAGAGATCCCAAATAATATAAAAGCAACATTTTATTGCGAACTAAAAATACATAAAGGTATCAATACATACAAAAGAGAAAATACTGTAGGGGACACTTTACAAAGCATCAAACATAAATGCTTAATATGCAAGTAGAATGTATCTATAGCCATGGTAGGTGGTGACCCAGTAAAACATAAAAAATGCTCAGGAAATACTAAGAATTGCCATATTCTAGTGATCCAAATCACAAAATCTAATGTGCCAGTTCAAATAAAATGGCAAACAAATAGCGGTTATAGAACAAATAGCAAAAAGAAAGCAGCATAAGATTAGCTATCAAAATACTAAATCATAAAGCACAGTGGCTCATACACCATATGATATGTCTAGTCTAATATGCTAGCCTGTTTCCATATATAAAGGGACCACCTAATCCTATAACAAACAAGGTGACATAAGCATGTGAACAAGGTTCAATACCTAGCACAGATGCAGATGCTCGTGGTGTCCCCTCACCCCGACGCGTGTTTCGCCTCCTGCTTCTTCCGGGGGCATCCAATGCCAAACAAAAATAAATCTTGGAAAACCTGTTTAAATGAGTTGCCCCAAGTAATCCCCTTTCCTCGGGATATGGGATAACTTGCCAATTGCTGGAACCCCCATAACCCCGTGAACCGGAGCTCTAAAGAGCACCATGTAAATAGAGCTGTGGACGATTCTGTGCACTGCTGAACCATTCACATGTGGCTACTCCACAAAAAGAGTAAGGCTGCTTTCACACATCAAATTTTTGTCATCAGTCACAATCCGTCGAATTTTGAAAAAAACAGATCCGTCGCAGATTGTGAAAAACTGATGCTACGGATCCATTTTTTCTCCGGATCCGACTAGATGATCCAGCTAATTGGATCCTAAAAAAATCGGAGCATGCTCAGTTAAAGAAACAGATTCCTTTGCCGGATTCTGTCATTTGACTAATCCGGCACCATAGGCTTCTATTCTAGCAAGCGACGGATCCGTCGCTGTCCGTTTTTTTGACAGACACAAAAAACTTTACTATGTCCGTTTTCTCCTCCCGCCGGATAAAAAATGTTCAACGGATCTGGCAAAAAACGGATGAAACGTGAGACCATACGTCACAATCCGTCGCTAAAACAAGTCTATGAGGAAAAAACGGATCCGGCGGCAACTTTTGCCGGATCCGATTTT
Organism: Ranitomeya variabilis; assembly: GCF_051348905.1. NCBI lineage: Eukaryota > Metazoa > Chordata > Amphibia > Anura > Dendrobatidae > Ranitomeya > Ranitomeya variabilis. The sequence continues at coordinate 712,690,283 of NC_135232.1, forward strand.
TTCAAAATTTGCCGGATTGTGACTGATTGTAAAAACTGATGTGTGAAAGGGGCCTAAGCCACAAAAGGTCATTGGTAAAGAAGCTGGCTGTTCATAGAGTGCTGTACCCAAGCATATTAGTGGAAAGTTGAGTGGATGGAAAAAGTGTGGTAGAAAAAGATGCACAAGCAACTGGGATAACCGCAGCCTTGAAATGATTGTTAAGAAAAGGTCATTCAACAATATGGGGGGAGATTCACAAGGAGTGGACTGCTGCTGGAGTCATTGCTTCAAGAGCCACCACTCACAGACTTATCCAGGACATGGGCTACAAGTGTCGCATTCCTTGTGTCAAGCCACTCATGACCAATAGACCACTGCCAGAAGCTTCTTACCTGGGCCAAGGAGAAAAAGAGCTGGCTTGTTGCTCAGTGGTCTAAGGTGTTTTCACATTAAAGTAAATTTTGCATTTCATTTGGAAATCAAGGTCCCAGAGTCTGGAGGAAGAGTGGAGAGGCCACAATCCAAGCTGCTTGAGGTCTAGTGTGAAGTTTCTACAATCGATGGTTGGGGAGCCATGTCATCTGCTGGTGTAGGTCCACTGTGTTTTATCAAGACCAAAGTCAGCACAGCTGTTTACCAGGAAATTTTAGAGCACTTCATGCTTCCCTCTGCCGACAAGCTTTTTGGAGATGGAAATTTCATTCTCCAGCAGGACTTGGCACCTGTCCACACTGCCAAAAGTACCAATACCTGGTTTACAAACAACAATATTGGCCAATATTGATTGGCCAGCAAACTCGCCTGACCTTAAACACATAGAGAATCTATGGAGTATTGTCAAGAGGAAGATGAGAGACACGAGACCCAACAATGCAGAGGAGCTGAAGGCTGCTATCAAAGCAACCTGGGCTTCTATAACACCTCAGCAGTGCCACAGGCCCATCGCCTCCATGCCACGCTGCATTGATGCAGTAATTGATGCAAAAGGAGCCCTTACCAAGTATTGAGTGCATTTACTGAACATGCATTTCAGTAGGCCAACATTTCAGATTTTAAAATAATTTTTCAAACTCGTGTTTTAAAGTATGCTAATTTACTGAGATAGTGACTTTTTGGTTTTCATTGGCTGTAAGCCATAATCATCAACATTAGCAGAAATAAACACTTGAAATAGATCACTCTGTAATGACTCTACATAATATATGAGTTTCACTTTTTGCATTGAAGAACTGAAATAAATTAACTTTTTGATGATATTCTAATGTTGTGAGAAGCACCTGTAACTGTCAGCTCTACATGTTAGTCTGGAGAGAGAGCTGTCAGCCAATCACATACACAGGAGCACTTCAACAAACGTTCTTGTGCTGTCTATTAGAGAGCAAATGTTAGGCTACTGTGGTGGTGGCTTATCTTCAGAGAGAACAAGAAGATCAACCATTGGAATTCCAACACCAGGATCCTTCCCTTAACACATAAAGTATAGAAGAAAAGCAGAGAGGCCCCATACACATCACGTGCCGACTTTAGCCTTACGTGCATGGAAACCTTAGTGTAACCAGTAGAATAGACATTATGGTGTGCCCAGAAATCATGAGCCCCAGTGCAGCAACTCCAATCTACTCATCCCTGTAGTGTGACAGCTAAAATTGAGTTGCTGTATAGAGGACTTCCTTATAGACAATGCTGTGTGCACAGAAATCATGAGCCTCAGTGCAGGATCGCCGATCTAATCAGCTATAGTAATACAGCTAGAATGGTGTTGCTGTATGGAATTTCAATATTTCTTGGCAAAGAGTTACACAAGATTACAGCCCCAATTCATGGAAAACTGAATTTTAAAGGGTATATCCCAAACTTTATTGAAAAACAAAAAATGTGCCTAAGCACTAACAAGCAGGTACAAGAGATGTCCACATGTGTGACATTTGGGGCACAAGTATGGCAACCGTATGCTGACATGTGCCGCATCAGTACCACACGTACCGATGCCTGGGAAGCAGTGGTACAGTTAGCGCCGGGTGCTGAAGACAGCTCCCAAGATCGCCGGCAGACCAGGGAAGAATTATGAGAGTTATATTCAACTGATAACAGCAAGAGCAGGCGGCGGCTGATGGGACTATTACTCCCATCAGCCTACACCTGCTGCTGCTAATAACAGTGAGAGCAGACAATGACTGATGGGACTATTCATCAGCGAACACCTGTGCTATAAATAAATAAATTTAAAAAATGTAAGTTCCCCTGTATTTTTGATAACCAGCCAGGCAAAACTAACATCTGCGGGCTGCAACCTTCAGCTGCCAGCTTCAACAAGGATTTTTATTAAGAATGGGAGGTGTCCCCATGCTGTTTTTTATTATTTAAATAATTTTAAAAAATGGCATAGGTCCACCCCCATTTTTGTCAACCAGCCAAGCTAAAGCAGACAGCTGGGGGATGGCATTATCAGGCTAGTAGGGGGCCATAGATATTGACCCCCTAGCCTTAAAATAGCAGCCTGCAGCCACCCAAAACAAGGCACAATTATAAGATGCACCAATTCTGATGCTTTGCCTGTCTTCCCACTTGCCCTGTAGCGGTGGCAAGTGGGGTAATATTTGTGGGGTTGATGTCACCTTTAGACACTTATCCATTACATAAAGTCTTTTACTTGAAATCAAGGAAAACACACTTTTCCACTTTTATTTACAAATAAATACAGTTGTACTCACCCAACGCCCATTCCATTGAACCCAACGTCTCCTGTAATAAACAAAAAAAAAATCCCTCACCTGTCTGACATTCTATCCCACTCCATAATCCATATGAGGGGATGAATAGTTTTCAACATGGACAGTGCCAAGGTGAGACCATCCAGGCTGAGAACCACTGAGAAATGAGCTGCTGTGATCGCAGCATCAGTGACTAGAGGTGACCTCTTCGACATCACTGAGGATGCATTCCCAGCTGGGCTAAACTGTTGTGACCTCAGAACGGTGAGAAAAAGTCACTGAGGTTATGGTGGAGAACTCAGTAACTTTCTCACGGTGCTAAGGTCACCGCAGTTCAGCCCATCTGGGAACCCAGCTTCAGTGACTGGCAGTAACCTTGATGATCTCACCACTGTTCAATGATGCTGCGCTTACAGCAGCTCACTCATCAGTGGTTCCCAGCCCGGAAGGTGGCATTTTGGCACTGTAGAGGTTGAAAACTATTTATCCCCAGACATGGATTAGGCATGGGGCAGAACATCGGACGGGTGAGGGATACTGTTTTTTGTTGTTGTTTTATTACAGGAGATGTTGGCTTCAATGGAATGGGTGTTAGCTGAGTATAACTGTTTGTTATTTTTAAATAAAAATGGAAAAGTGTGTTTTCTTTTTATTTCAAATAATGGACACTATACTTGCTGTGTCTATATTTACAATATAACTATAGGATTAGCAATGGATAGGTGTGTTATAGACCCCTCTCTATTACTAACCCGTGGGCTGGATATCACCAGACAATACAAAGGTGACATCAAACCCACAAATATTACTGCTACAGGGCAAGTGGGAAGAGTGAGGCTAAGTGCCAGAACTGTCGCATCTTAGAAATGCACCTTTTCTGGGGCGGCTGAGAGCTGATGTTTTTAGCCTGGGGAGCAGTATTCATGGCCCCTTCTTAGTCTATTAATATCAGCCTGCAGCTGTTAGCATAGCCTTTGCTGGTTAGTAATTATAGGGGGACCCTATGTCATTTTTTTTAGGGTCCCCCATTTTAATAGCCTGTAAAGGCTAAGTATACAGTTATGAGCTGATATTAATAGCCTGGAAATCTCCATGGGTATCACTCCCTTCCCAGGCTATAAACATTGGCCCCATCTGTCACGCCTACATTATTTTTTACAGAAAAATAATCTTTTATTAATTAAATACATGTACATTAATTTGCACACACACACACTGCACTGTTGTGAACTCTGGTTTCGGGCTCCCTCTTGTGGTCACAGGTGGTATTGTGTGAGTTTTGTTTTTGGGCTCCCCCTGGTGGCTTTGTTTGTTATCCTGCGGATCTGTGGCTGAATCAGCTGCCTCGTTATGCACTAGGGAGTTTCCTATTTAGCTCTGCTTCACCTCCACTTGTTGCCGGCTGTCCATGTATTCAGTGCTATTCTGATCTCCCCTGATTATCTTTGTTTTCAGTCTCTTCCGGAGAAGCTAAGTTTCTGTTTGATTATTTTTTGCTCATCAGTCTGCAATATGATTTCAGTGTATTATGAGTTAGTCCAGCTTGCTAATATGTGAGTTCTTGCTGCTGGTAAGCTCTGGGGTACGGAGTTGCTTCCCCCGCACCGTTAGTTGGTGCGGGGGCTCGAGCAATCTCTGCGTGGATATTTTGCTTAGGGTTTTCTATTGACCGCACAGCTCCCTTCCTATTTTCTGCTATCTAGTGTTAGCGGGCCTCATTTGCTAAATCTATTTCATCTCTGCGTTTGTGCTTTCCCCTTAACTCACCGTTAATATTTGTGGGGGGCTTTTCTATATCTTTGGGGTCATTTCTCTGAGGCAAGTAAGGACTTTACTTTCCCTCTAGGAATAGGTAGTTTCTCAGGCCATGAAGAGATGTCTAGGATTTTCAGGTAACGTTCCACGGCTGCCTATAGTTGTTTGCGGATAGGTTCAGGTTTGCGGTCAATCCAGATACCACTTCCCCAGAGCTGGTCGTCGGTTTAGTTACTTAGCTAGTCAAACTTGCGATCCTTGCCACTAGGATCATAACACTACAGCCGGCCCATAAAGTGTTAATTGCATGGCAGAAGCAGGAGAAGAGAAGCCTTGAGAATTTATTTATTTTTATTTTTTTTTTTTGCTGCCGTGTGTCTAGCTGCTGTGTGTCCAGCTTCTCTCCTCCTCTTAATCTTGGTGTGGCTCTGAGTTCAGCTGCTGACATGGATATCCAGAGTTTGGCCTCCAGTGTAGATCATCTTGCTGCAAGGGTACAAAGTATTCAGGATTTTGTTGTTCACAGTCCTATGTCAGAGCCTAGAATACCTATTCCGGAGTTGTTTTCTGGAGATAGATCTAGGTTCCTGAATTTTAAGAACAATTGTAAATTGTTTCTTTCTTTGAAACCTCGTTCCTCTGGTGATTCCGTTCAGCAAGTTAAGATTATTATTTCTTTCTTGCGCGGCGACCCTCAAGATTGGGCCTTCGCATTGGCGCCAGGGGATCCTGCATTGCTCAGTGTGGATGCGTTTTTTCTGGCCCTTGGATTGCTCTATGAGGAACCTAATCTTGAGAACCAGGCTGAAAAAGCTTTGTTGGCCCTCTCTCAGGGGCAAGATGAAGCAGAGGTGTATTGCCAGAAATTTCGGAAATGGTCGGTGCTTACTCAATGGAATGAGTGTGCCCTGGCTGCAAATTTCAGAAAGGGTCTTTCTGAAGCCATTAAGAATGTCATGGTGGGGTTCCCTACGCCTGCAGGTCTGAATGAGTCAATGACTCTGGCCATTCAGATTGATCGGCATTTGCGGGAGCGCAAACCTGCGCACCATTTGGCGGTGTCTTCTGAACAGACACCTGAGTCTATGCAATGTGATAGAATTCTGACCAGAAGTGAACGGCAAAATTATAGACGGCAAAATGGGTTGTGCTTTTATTGTGGTGACTCAGCTCATGTTATCTCAGCATGCTCTAAGCGCACAAAAAAGATTGATAAATCTGTCACCATCGGTACTTTACAGCCTAAGTTCATTTTGTCTGTTACCCTGATTTGTTCCCTGTCATCTTACCCGGTTATGGCTTTTGTAGATTCAGGTGCTGCCCTGAGCCTGATGGATTTGTCATTTGCCCAGCGCTGTGGTTTTGTTTTGGAGCCTTTAAAATTCCCTATTCCACTAAGGGGTATTGATGCTACACCATTGGCTATGAATAAACCTCAGTACTGGACGCAAGTGACCATGTGCATGACTCCTGTTCATCAGGAGGTGATCCGCTTTCTTGTTCTGCATAATTTGCATGATGTTGTCGTGTTGGGTCTGCCATGGTTGCAGACTCATAATCCAGTCCTGGATTGGAAAGCAATGTCTGTGTCAAGTTGGGGTTGCCAGGGAATTCATGGTGACGCTCCTGTGGTGTCAATTGCTTCATCCACTCCTTCTGAAGTCCCTGCGTTTTTGTCGGACTACCAGGATGTATTTGATGAGCCCAAACTCAGTTCTCTACCTCCTCATAGGGATTGTGATTGTGCTATAAATTTGATTCCTGGTAGTAAGTTTCCTAAGGGACGACTTTTCAATTTGTCAGTGCCGGAGCATGCTGCTATGCGGAGTTATATAAAGGAGTCTTTGGAGAAAGGACTTATTCGCCCCTCCTCCTCCCCTCTGGGTGCGGGATTCTTTTTTGTGGCTAAGAAGGATGGTTCCTTGAGACCTTGTATTGATTATCGCCTTCTAAATAAAATCACGGTCAAATTTCAGTATCCTTTTCCATTGTTATCTGATCTGTTTGCTCGCATTAGGGGGTCTAGTTGGTTCACCAAGATAGATCTTCGTGGTGCATATAACCTTGTGCGTATTAAGCAGGGTGATGAATGGAAAACTGCATTTAATATGCCCGAAGGCCATTTCGAGTACTTGGTGATGCCGTTTGGACTTTCTAACGCTCCTTCTGTCTTTCAGTCCTTCATGCACGACATCTTCCGCGAGTATCTGGATAAATTTATGATTGTGTATCTGGATGATATTCTGTTTTTTTCTGATGATTGGGAGTCCCATGTTAAGCAGGTCAGGATGGTGTTTCAGGTCCTGCGTGCCAATGCTTTATTTGTGAAGGGCTCAAAATGTCTTTTTGGAGTCCATAAGGTTTCTTTTTTGGGTTTCATTTTTTCCCCTTCTACTATTGAGATGGACCCAGTCAAGGTTCAGGCTATTCATGACTGGACTCAGCCTACATCTGTTAAGAGTCTTCAGAAGTTCTTGGGTTTTGCTAATTTTTACCGTCGCTTCATCGCTAATTTTTCTGGTGTTGTTAAGCCTTTGACGGATTTGACCAAGAAGGGTTCTGATGTTACTAATTGGTCTCCTGCGGCTGTGGAGGCCTTTCGGGAGCTGAAGCGCCGGTTTTCCTCGGCTCCGGTCTTATGTCAGCCAGATGTCTCTCTTCCTTTCCAGGTCGAGGTTGATGCTTCTGAGATTGGAGCGGGGGCTGTTTTGTCGCAGAGAAGCTCTGATGGCTCTGTGATGAAGCCATGTGCTTTCTTTTCAAGAACGTTTTCGCCTGCCGAGCGAAATTATGATGTCGGTAATCGGGAGTTGTTGGCTATGAAGTGGGCATTTGAGGAGTGGCGACATTGGCTCGAGGGAGCTAAGCATCGTGTGGTGGTCTTGACTGATCACAAAAATCTGATTTATCTCGAGTCGGCCAAGCGGCGGAATCCTAGACAGGCTCGTTGGTCGTTGTTTTTCTCTCGTTTTGAGTTCGTGGTCTCGTACCTGCCTGGTTCGAAGAATGTGAAGGCTGATGCTCTTTCTAGGAGTTTTGTGCCTGACTCTCCTGGAGATTCTGAGCCGGCTGGTATCCTCAAAGAAGGGGTGATTCTGTCTGCCATCTCCCCAGATTTGCGACGAGTGCTGCAGGAGTTTCAGGCGGATAGACCTGACCGTTGTCCACCGGAGAGACTGTTTGTCCCAGATAGATGGACCAACAGAGTTATTTCCGAGGTTCATTCTTCGGTGTTGGCAGGCCATCCTGGAATATTTGGTACCAGAGATTTGGTGGCCAGGTCCTTTTGGTGGCCTTCCTTGTCGCGGGATGTGCGTTCCTTTGTGCAGTCTTGTGGAATTTGTGCTCGGGCTAAGCCTTGCTGTTCTCGTGCCAGTGGTTTGCTGTTACCTTTGCCTGTCCCGAAGAGGCCTTGGACGCACATTTCCATGGATTTTATTTCGGATCTCCCTGTCTCTCAGAGAATGTCTGTCATCTGGGTGGTGTGTGATCGTTTTTCTAAGATGGTCCATTTGGTGCCCTTGCCTAAGTAGCCTTCCTCCTCCGAGTTGGTTCCGCTGTTTTTTCAAAATGTGGTTCGTTTGCACGGGATCCCTGAGAATATTGTTTCCGACAGAGGATCCCAGTTTGTGTCTAGATTTTGGCGGACCTTTTGTGCTAAGATGGGCATTGATTTGTCTTTTTCGTCGGCCTTCCATCCTCAGACGAATGGCCAGACCGAGCGAACTAATCAGACCTTGGAAACCTATTTAAGATGTTTTGTTTCTGCTGATCAGGACGACTGGGTGGCTTTTTTGCCATTGGCCGAATTTGCCCTTAATAATCGGGCTAGTTCTGCTACTTTGGTTTCGCCTTTTTTTTGTAATTCGACGTTTCATCCTCGTTTTTCCTCGGGTCAGGTGGAGCCTTCTGACTGTCCTGGAGTGGATCTTGTGGTGGATAGGTTGCATCAGATTTGGGATCATGTGGTGGACAATTTGAAGCTGTCACAAGAGAAGGCTCAGCGCTTTGCCAACCGCCGTCGCTGTGTGGGTCCCCGACTTCGCGTTGGGGACTTGGTATGGTTGTCTTCTCGCTTTGTTCCTATGAAGGTCTCCTCTCCCAAGTTCAAGCCTCGGTTTATCGGTCCTTATAAGATTTTGGAAGTCCTTAACCCTGTGTCATTTCGTTTGGACCTCCCTGCATCGTTTGCTATTCATAATGTGTTCCATCGGTCATTGTTGCGGAGGTATGTGGTGCCTGTGGTTCCTTCGGTTGAGCCTCCTGCCCCTGTGCTGGTTGACGGAGAATTGGAATACGTGGTGGAGAAGATCTTGGATTCTCGTATTTCTAGACGGAGGCTTCAGTATTTGGTTAAGTGGAAGGGCTATGGTAAGGAGGATAATTCCTGGGTTGTCGCCTCTGATGTTCATGCGGCTGATTTGGTTCGTGCCTTCCATGTGGCTCACCCTGATCGCCCTGGGGGTTTTTGATGAGGGTTCGGTGACCCCTCCTCAAGGGGGGGGTACTGTTGTGAACTCTGTTTTCGGGCTCCCTCTTGTTGTCACAGGTGGTATTGTGTGAGTTTTGTTTTTGGGCTCCCCCTGGTGGCTTTGTTTGTTATCCTGCGGATCTGTGGCTGAATCAGCTGCCTCGTTATGCACTAGGGAGTTTCCTATTTAGCTCTGCTTCACCTCCACTTGTTGCCGGCTGTCCATGTATTCAGTGCTATTCTGATCTCCCCTGATTATCTTTGTTTTCAGTCTCTTCCGGAGAAGCTAAGTTTCTGTTTGATTATTTTTTGCTCATCAGTCTGCAATATGATTTCAGTGTATGATGAGTTTAGTCCAGCTTGCTAATATGTGAGTTCTTGCTGCTGGTAAGCTCTGGGGTACGGAGTTGCTTCCCCGCACCGTTAGTTGGTGCGGGGGCTCGAGCAATCTCTGCGTGGATATTTTGCTTAGGGTTTTCTATTGACCGCACAGCTCCCTTCCTATTTTCTGCTTTCTAGTGTTAGCGGGCCTCATTTGCTAAATCTATTTCATCTCTGCGTTTGTGCTTTCCCCTTAACTCACCGTTAATATTTGTGGGGGGCTTTTCTATATCTTTGGGGTCATTTCTCTGAGGCAAGTAAGGACTTTACTTTCCCTCTAGGAATAGGTAGTTTCTCAGGCCGTGAAGAGACGTCTAGGATTTTCAGGTAACGTTCCACGGCTGCCTATAGTTGTTTGCGGATAGGTTCAGGTTTGCGGTCAATCCAGATACCACTTCCCCAGAGCTGGTCGTCGGTTTAGTTACTTAGCTAGTCAAACTTGCGATCCTTGCCACTAGGATCATAACACTGCACCAATTGTATTTGTCACTGACATCTATATTCTATTCTATGTGTATTTACTGTATGTAATCCATCTTTTCTATCCTGTCGGCTCCTGCAGTAATTTTACAGTACAAGGCAGATGAATTGCTGGCTTTTCGTCTATCTAATATATATAGTCACTGACATCTATATATCTATGTATTCTATCTATTCTATTCTAACCTGTCACTGTGATTTTACTGTACGCGGCACATGAATTGTGGCTTTTATTCTATCTATACAATACAGACCAAAAGATTGGACACACCTTCTCATTTGAAGATTTTTCTGTATTTTCATGACTATGAAAATTGTAAATTCACACTGAAGGCATCAAAACTATGAATTAACACGTGGAATTATATAATTAGCAAAAAAGTGTGAAACAACTGAAAATATGTCTTATATTCTAGGTTCTTCAAAGTAGCCACCTTTTGCTTTGATGACTGCTTTGCACACTCTTGGCATTCTCTTGATGAGCTTCAAGAGGTAGTCACCAGAAATGGTCTTCCAACAATCTTGAAGGAGTTCCCAGAGATGCTTAGCACTTGTTGGCCCTTTTACCTTCACTCTGCGGTCCAGCTCACCCCAAACCATCTCGATTGGGTTCAGGTCTGGTGACTGTGGAGGCCAGGTCATCTGGCGTAGCACCCTATCACTCTCCTTCTTGGTCAAATAGCCCTTACACAGCCTGGAGGTGTGTTTGGGGTCATTGTCCTGTTGTAAAATAAATGATGGTCCAACTAAACGCAAACCGGATGGAATAGCGTGCCGCTGCAAGATGCTGTGGTAGTATGCCTTCAATTTTGAATAAGTCCCCAACAGTGTCACCAGCAAATCACCCCCACACCATCACACCTCCTCCTCCATGCTTTACGGTGGGAACCAGGTATGTAAGTCCATCCGTTCACCTTTTCTGCGTTGCACAAAGACACGGTGTTTGAAACCAAAGATCTAAAATTTGGACTCATCAGACCAAAGCGGTCCTCATGTGAGCCAGTTTCTTTGTAGCGCTTGATGGTTTTTGCAACTGCACTTGGGAAAACTTTTCGGACTGACTGACCTTCATTTCTTAAAGTAATGATGGCCACTCGTTTTTCTTTACTTAGCTGCTTTTTTCTTGCCATAATACAAATTCTAACAGTCTATTCAGTAGGACTATCAGCTGTGTATCCACCAGACTTCTGCTCAACACAACTGATGGTCCCAACCCCATTTATAAGGCAAGAAATCCCACTTATTAGGCCGGCGTCACACTAGCAAGTTTTACGGACGTATGAGAGCAGAAAATACGTCCGTAAAATACGCATTACACACGGCCCAATGAATCTCTATGGGGCTGCTCCTATCAGCCGTATATTACGCATCCGTAATATACGGTATTGTACGGCCGTAGAAAATCGCAGCATGCTGCGTTTGTCAGCGTATTGCACAAAAAATACGCCAATGAAAGTCTATGGGGCGAGAAAAATACGGATTACACACGGACCAGCAGTGTGACTTGCGAGAAATATGCAGCGGTGTTCTATATAAAAGCCGGTAATTCAATTGCCAGCTTTTCCTCTCTCCTTCACAAACCCGACATGATATGAGATATGGTTTACATACAGTAAACCATCTCATATCCCTTTTTTTTTTGCATATTCCACACTACTAATGTTAGTAGTGTGTATGTGCAAAATTTGGGCGCTGTAGCTTTAAAAATAAAGGGTTAAATCGCGGAAAAAAATTGACGTGGGCTCCCGCGCAATTTTCTCCGCCAGAGTGGTAAAGCCAGTGACTGAGGGCAGATATTAATAGCCTAGAGAGGGTCCATGGTTATTGGCCCCCCTAGCTAAAAAAATCTGCCCCCAGCCACCCCAGAAAAGGCACATCTGGAAGATGCGCCTATTCTGGCACTTGGCCTCTCTCTTCCCACTCCCGTGTAGCGGTGGGATATGGGGTAATGAAGGGTTAATGTCACCTTGCTATTGTAAGGTGACATTAAGCCAGATTAATAATGGATAGGCATCAATTATGACACCTATCCATTATTAATCCAATAGTACGAAATGGTTAATAAAACACACACACATTATTACAAAGTACTTTAATGAGATACAGACACAGGGTGTTTTAATATTTTATTATTCTCTTAATCCACCTGAAGACCCTCGTTCTGTAAAAAAGGAAAAATAAAAAATCAACAATATTCCATACCTTCCGTCATTACAGTCTTGTCCCATGCTGTAAATCCATCTGAAGGGGTTAAATCATTTTACACCCAGGAGCTCTGCTAATGCAGTTGTGCTCGTTGATGTAAAACCCCGGGGAATGAATGGAAAGCAGGGGAATGTCCTGTAGTTACCTTGAGTCGCGGTGATGCGCCCCCTGCTGGATGAACTCATATGAACTCGAGCCTGGGAAAAATTCCCATGCTCCAGTTCATATGAGTTCATCCAGCAGAGGGCGCATCACCGCGACTCAACGTAACTACAGGACATTCCCCTGCACTCCATTCATTCCCCGTATTTTTACAACCACGAGCACAGCTGCTTTAGCAGAGCTCCTGGGTGTAAAATGATTTAACCCCTTCAGGTGGATTTACATCGTGGGACTTGCCAGAACGACGGAAGGTATGGGATATTGTTGATTTTTTATTTTTCCTTTTTTACAGAACGAGGGTCTTCAGGTGGATTAAGAGTATAATAAAATATTAAAACACCCTGTGTCTTTATTTCATTAAAGTACTTTGTAATAATGTGTGTGTGTTTTATTACCAATTCGTACTATTGGATTAATAATGGATAGGTGTCATAATTGACGCCTCTCCATTACTAACCTGGCTTAATGTCACCTTACAATAGCAAGGTGACATTAACCCTTCATTACCCCATATCCCACAGCTACACGGGAGTGGGAAGAGAGTGGCCAAGTGCCAGAATAGGCGCATCTTCCAGATGTGCCTTTTCTGGAGTGGCTGGGGGCAGATGTTTTTAGCCAGGGGGGCCAATAACCATGGACCCTCTCTAGGCTATTAATATCTGCTCTCAGTCACTGGCATTACCACTCTGGCGGAGAAAATTGCGCGGGAGCCCACGCCAATTTTTTCCGCGATTTAACCCTTTATTTTTCAAGCTACAGCGCCCAAATTTTGCACATACACACTACTAACATTAGTAGTGTGGAATATGCAAAAAAAAAAGGGATATGAGATGGTTTACTGTATGTAAACCATGTCTCATATCCTGTTGGGTTTGTGAAGGAGATAGCAAAAGCCGGCAATTGAATTACCGGCTTTTGTGCTATCTTGCGCTGAATTAAATATAAATACAGTATATATATATATATATATATATATATATATATATATATATATGTGTGTCTCAATTATATATATATATATATATATATATATATATATATATATATATATATATATATATATATATATATATACAGTATATATATATATGTTTTAACGAACATTTGAGCCCATAAATCCATTAGATGTCAGTTTTGCAAGCCTGCGAGAAAATATCGCAGTACGGATGCCATACGGATAACATATGGAGGATGCCATGCGCAAAATACGCTGCCACACCCTGCCTATGGATGACATACTGATCACTATTTTGGGAACATTTCTGCGTATTACGGCCGTAAAAAACGGACCGTATTGTCTTACGCCTAGTGTGACGCCGGCCTTAAACCTGACAGGGCACACCTGTGAAGTGAAAACCATTTCCGGTGACTACCTCTTCAAGAGAATGCCAAGAGTGTGCAAAGCAGTCATCAAAGCAAAAGGTGGCTACTTTGAAGAACCTAGAATATAAGACATATTTTCAGTTGTTTCACACTTTTTTTTTAAGTATATAATTCCACATGTGGTAATTCATAGTTTTGATGCCTTCAGTGTGAATTTACACTTTTTATAGTCATGAAAATACAGAAAAATCTTTAAATGAGAAGGTGTGTCCAAACTTTTGTTCTGTACTGTATGTGTTTTGACAAATTTTTCCTTAGAAAATGATGTGTAAATGACAGAGAATTGCTCTATGTAAAAGCTTATGTTAAAATTGCATTGCAATTGGATAGCAATCGCACTGCATTTGAGAGTAAACAGACGGTAGGTGTGAAAAATTGGATTCTACTCGCATTACACTCGTGCAACTCTCGGCAGGGAGACTAGGACCGATTTTTCATATGTTTAGTGTGACTCCGGTCTTACTGAGCTAAACAGCGGGTGCAGTAATAGGGAACATATGGCAGCAGCGGCTCAGCATTGGGGTATCAGTAGGATGAGGAGTTTGTGTAGGTTGTGGATAGATAGGGACGCGGCTGGAAATATGAGAAATCAAATGTGTGTCTTTGTTGTAATCTCTGCAGACGAATCGTGACTGGAGAAGTTGTCATGTCGGTCTGCGCCAAATGAAAAAGACATGAATAATGAACAACTCCATCAGTGCGAACATCATCTGTAAGTCACCATCAATAATTGAACTGCAATCGCTTGTATGTTCTTCAGGACTGGTACCTACCACTATTACCACTATATGTCACCATGGCAGTAATGTCAGTGCACCATCATAGTTGTAATCAGGGTTACCATCGACCATTATACTATTATGGTTTTTTTTTTAATTTTCCTTTTCATGTTTTTATCTAGTAATAAATGTGATGCTTTATGACTTTTGCGTGTGCTAGATTTTCAATTTTTTTTTTTTCACGGTTCACTTACACAGGAAACAAGCCTGAAGTCTCCGTGCACCGCATCCTTATTCTAGGAATTTTTCAACCAGGTGAGCTGATGTTTGCTCCATCGTGTTTTTCCACAATTATACTGTGTTGGTGCTGTTGTGGGGGCCATCATTCTGTGTATTTTTTTGGGCTGTGGTATGATACTATCTATTTACCTTAAAGGTGTTCACAGAAGAGAAGATATCACCTATTCCCATTACATATGATAACTTATTGATCAGTGAGGGTACTAAGGATTTGACCAGCACCGATTGGCAGAACAGGAAACTTTTATTCTCATTTGAATGGAGCAGCAGTAGGCATGCCTGACTGTACCTGCAGTCATTGCCTATGGTGCGGCCCTAACTGTGCTGCGCTTTTTCCAGCAGCCCCATGAAGAATCAACGCAGTAGTGATGGAGCACTGTCATTCTAGTCTCATGGGGATAAAAGTTCCCTGTTCTGCAAATCAATGCAGGTCCCAGCAGTCAGACCCCCGCAATCAGTAAGTTATCACCTATAATGTGTATTCAGTAGATGATAACTTGTTTATTAAAAGCTTATGGTAGTGGGTTTAAATTATTCTGTAAATAAAATTAAATCACACTATGATTAAATGCCAAGTCACTTTTTCCATTTTTAACCCCTCACAATTTTCAAAAGTTCATTGAATTAATTTATTCAGTGATGATGCCTAACCAGAGTCCTGGGCTGACTTGCGTCATGTCTTAGGAAGCATAAGGCCTGATTCAGACTTCCATTGTTGTAATACACTGTTTAAAAAAACAAAACAAAGGGAACATTAAAATACCACATCCTAGGTATCACTGAATGAAATACTCCACTTTATTCATTAAATAGTGGAATGCGTTGAGAACAATAAAACATGAAAATGATCAATGTAAATCAAAATTAATATCCCATGGAGGTCTGGATTTGGAATGATACTCAAAATCAAAGTAGAAAACCAAATTATAGGCTGATCCAACTTCAAAATAATGCTCAGTAGTTTGTGTGGTCACTATATTCCTGTATGACCACCCTACAATGCATGGGCATACTCTTGATGAAGCAGTGGATGTTCTCCTGAGGGATCTCCTCTCAGATCTGGATTAAAGCATCAGTCAACTCCTGCACAGTCTGTGGTGGAAACTGGTGTTAGTGAATGGAGTGTGTAACAGCTCTGCTGGCATCACGGCATGGACTCTCATCTCTCACACTATCTTATCCACTGCTCCAGGTCATGTTGTGGTCTCTGTTTCTTGCCAGCTCCATATTCTGTGCCTCTGCTCTCTGCATGCTTCCTGGCTGTGTGCATAAGGGGGCGGCGCCTGAACGCTCTGGTTCTTATAGGAATCAGGTGCACCTGTCTAATCTGTTCCTGACCAATTATCTAGAGGCTTCCAGCATTTAGTGCAGCTCCACCCAGTGGACTGGGCCTGTGCAATGTGTAAGCTCAGTTTGTGTTTAGCTTCTGAGTTGCCAGGCCTTGCTCTGTGTTACTGCCTCTCTAGAGTCTCTTCTCCTTGCCTTGCCTTGTTCTTCTTGGTCTGCCCTCCAGGAGGCTGTATATCCTGGTCTCAGTGTCTGTGTCCTTGCTTTGCTTTGTTTTGGTCTGTCCACCCTCCATGAAGCAGAATATCCTGGTCCCTGTGTCTTTGTTCTTGTACCTTGTCTTGTTCCATTACTTTATCTGAATTTTGTCCTACCTCTGTCTCCTTGTCTGTGGCTTCTTTCCCTGCTGTGTCTTTCCTTGTGTCTTCTGTTTGCTTATGCTCCTCACTCTTACGGCTCTTGTGGCTTTGCCTGTGCTCCACTTTCTTGCAGCTTTACCTCTGCTCCGCACTCCTGCGGTTCTGCTCTGTTCTGCTCTGCTGCAGAAATCTCTTGCTGCAGCTCCTCTCTGCATTCCTTGTGGTTCTGCTCTGCTTGGCTTCTGCTGCTGCAGTAATCTCTTGCTGCAGCTTCTCTCCACATTCCTTGCGGTTCCGCTCTGCTTAGCTTTTGTTGCTGCGCTATCTCTTGCTGCTCTACCGCTCCTATCAGCAGCCTTGCGGTTCTCTTTCTGTGTGAACAGGTCCCAACCTGTTCCTTCATTATCCTTTCCTTCTGGCTTGCATCCATACCTGCACCTCTTGTGTGAACAGGTCCAAACCTGTTCCTTCATACACCACTTCAGCCAGCTCTGTGTCTCTGCCGTTCCTGCCAGCCCTGTCTCTGCCGTTCCTGCCAGCCCTGTGTCTCTGCCGTTCCTGCCAGCCCTGTGTCTCTGCCGTTCCTGCCAGCCCTGTGTCTCAGCCGTGCCAGCCTACTCGACTGAGTTTCATCTAGCTCATCTGCCAGTCCTGCCTGATGCCTGCACCTGTCCTAGTGTTCCTGTTCTCCGAGTGGAATCAGCAGTCACAGCCAGACACCACCCTGGAGTAGCACCTGGCAGCTGCCTGCCGCACAAGCCTGACCTCACCATCAGAGGCTCCAGTGAAGACCAAGGCAGCTGTCATAGTCACGCCCCTTCCAGGGTAGTCTGGTTTGTGGCACAGTGGGGTCACAGACCCCCGAGCTCACGCCTACCAGTCAGGGCGTGAGCGTGACAGAGTGAGACATGATTTCCCAGATGTGCTTGATTGAATTCAAGTCTGGGAAATGGGCAGGCCAGTCCATAGGATCAATGGCTTCATCATAAATCAACTGCTGACACACTTCAGCCACATGAGGCTTAGCATTGTCACGCATCGAAAAGAAAGTGCCTACAGCACCTGCATATGGTCTCACAATGGGTCTGAGGATCTCATCCTGTTACCTAATGGCAGTCAAGGTACCTCTGACTAGCACATGGAGGGCTGTGCAGCCCTCCAAAGAAATCCGTCCCTACTCCATTACTGACCCACTTTCACACTGGTCATGCTGGAAGATGCTGAGGATCTCATCCTGTTACCTAATGGCAGTCAGGGTACCTCTGACTAGCACATGGAGGGCTGTGCAGCCCTCCAAAGAAATGCGTCCCTACTCCATTACTGACCCACTGTCACACTGGTCATGCTGGAAGATTTTGAAGGCAGCAGAACGTTCTCCATGGCGTCTCCAGACTCTGTCACACCTGTCACATGTGCTCAGTGTGAACCTGCTCTCATCCATGAAGTGCACAGAGCGCCAGTGTTGAAATTACCAACCTTGGTGTTCTCTGGCACATGCCAGTCGCCCTGCACGGTGTTGGGCTGTAAGCACAGCACCCATTTGTGGATGTCGGGCCCTCATATCACCCTCATGGAGCCTGTTTCTGACAGTTTCAGCAAGCATAGATGTTAGTGGTCTGCTGCAGGTCATTTTGCAGGACTCTAGCATTGCTCCTCTTGTTCCTCCTTGCACAAAGTAGGAGGTAGCGGTCCTGCTGCTTGGTTGTTGCCCTCCTACGGTCCCCTCCACGTCTGTTGCATGCTCTGGATACTGGCTGACAGACACAGGTACCCTTCTTGCCACAGCTCACATTGATGTGACATTCTGGATGAACTGCACAATCTGAGCAACTTCTGTGGGTTGTACAGTAGACACTGCCTCATGCTACTGTATCTCTAGGGGTGAGAGCAATGACAAAATGCCAAAGTGACCAAAACATTCGCCAAAAAGGATGAGAAATAGTCTGTGGTCACACCCTGCAGAACCACTCCTTTATAGGGGTTGTCTTGCTAATTGCCTATCATTTCTACCTGTTGTCTGTTCCATTTGTACAACAGCAGAAGAAATTGATTCACAATCAGTGTTGCTTCATAACTGGGACAGTGTGAAAATGGATCTAGCTCATACACCATGGTGTTGATAAAAATCTTACATTCGGCTTTATTTGGAAGAATTATTTTTAAAATGGTACAACATCAATTAGGACTTCTCAGACAACATTGCAAATATAAAATGGAGGTGATGTATAAGAAGAATCATACGCATTTGTGCGACGCCCGCTACGGCCGTGGGGTACTCGGAACCGGGTCGGATAGTTCTTCTGGAAGTCCTCACGGCAGCAGTGACCCAGTCCGCACAATAAAAATGATGAAGGACAGTTTGTAGGGGATCTAACGTGACGCCACCTGTGGTGTTCGGCAATGAGTGGCCGACGCTGCTCAAGGAGACAACTGGGGCCGATGGTGACACAGCTGGGATGGTTCTGCTCTCCACAGATGGAGCGCGGCCCCAGGGCTACCGGTATAGTTTTGTAAGGGATTATAGACTTTGGGGTGCAGGACTGAGGGTGCGGGAAATGACAGGAAAACACAAAGACTGTAGTTTTAAGGTAACAGGTGATAATGGGGATCTGGGCAGCCTGGAAGCAACTTGGGATCCACCTAGCCAGGTGGGTTTGGAGGCCTTCCTACTGCGCTGTTCTCTGAGGTACTTGCTGCTTTAAGCTCTGCTAAAGTTCCTCTCACTGTCTGACAGTTAGTATAAAACGTTACCCGCATGGCAGGCCGCTTGAGCCAATTACAGGGGTCGCTCCTTTGTGGCGGCTCCAGGCTCTGATATGCTGCTGTGCTACTGGGTGTTAGATGGGTCAGGAGACCTGCAGTCTCCTGCCCTCCGGATTTAGCTGCCGGGACTTCAGTACCCGCGCAACCACGGACTCCGGTGTCGGGTTCTAGTGCTCAGCTCTGGGGTGAGCTTGGTTATAGCTCCACTCCCCAGGTTTTTCTTGACTTCTCTCCTCTCCCTCGCTCTCTCCCTTAGACTGACTAAATCCGCCTCCAGGCCAGAACTTATAGGGAAGCTCCCTTGAAACAAGGTGTTAGAGCTCCCCTTTTGGTCTGGAGTCAGGAAAAGTGTTAGATGCTGGTGTTACCTGGTAACGGGACCCCTCCTTGCTTCCAGGCATGACATCACCCCTGTGAGGGAGGCAATGTCATTGTGGCAACCGTACTCCTGGGGTCCCACATTTGGAACAATACAGACATCCTAATTGATGTTGTACCATTTTGAAAAGAATTCTTTCAAATAAAGCCGATTGAAAGATTTTTATTAGCACCCTGGTGTGTGAGCTGGATCCATTTTCACACTGTTTAAGTTGCCGAGTGCTGTGCAGCAGCAGGATTGCTGTGCTCCTATCCTGGACTGGAATTATGCCTCAGGCATCAGATGATTTTCCATTTATTCACATCTTTGCTTCATAACTGGACAGGTTGATTTCACAAAAGTGTGATTGACGTGGGGTTACGTTGTGTTGTTTAATTGTCCCTTTATTTTTTGAGCACTGTACATAAATACCCATACCAGTTTTCAGGGGTGTGCTGTATCCAATTTTCACCCATTTTTGGTTTGTTTTTCCGTTTTTACAATCATTGTAGCATTCGTATTTCTTATATGCGTAAAAAAGTAATTTCAAGCAATCCATGTGCTGTTTTTTTCATAGACCCTTTGATTTGAATGGGTAAGTGTGATCTGACACTGGTATAAATAAATGGACATGTCTCCGTGTTTTTTTTTTCTGGAGACACTTAGGCTACGTTCACATTTGCGTCTTTGGGTGCAGCGTCGTCGACGCAACCCAAAACACATGTCAAACCGCAAACACAACGCAGCGTTTTTTGACGCATGGGGTCAACGTCTTTGCAAGTGAAATACCATGCAATCACCCTTTTTTTATATCTTTGGGGTGGTCTTGTCACTGTCTAGACACTTCATCACTTGTTTTTTACTCAAAAGGCGCATGCGTCAAACAGCGCGGGTCAACGCAGGCACCTGCACCCTATGCGTTTTACATAGACAGTAATGTGGTTTTTTGGCGCATTTACGACGTAAGTGCGTTGCATGCGTTGTTTACCGGAAATTTGACGCAGGAAAAATGCAACATGTAGCGTCAGCCGCGCCTTATCTGGTGCGCCCAAATGACGCATGCGTCGTACAACGCTTGACAACGCATACCGGCGCATGTCCATGCGCCCCCCCATGTTAAAGATAGGGGCGCATGACGCATGCGTCGGTATCCGTCGACGACGCTGCGCCCAAAGATGCAAATGTGAACGTAGCCTTAGTCTGCCAATAAACATGGACATGTGAACAACCTCACAGACAACAATTGGTAACTGTTCTACTTGTGAAAAGCAAACATCTGAAAGAAGACTGAGGCTCATATGAAGTTCAACGTACACCACAGCTTTTGCAGAGTTAAGCAAAATCAGAATGATTGACTTTTGGGCTCATACCCATATGCAAGAAAAAAATTGGCCCATAATCTGGACCGAAAAAACGGACGAGTGCCATGTGAATGTCATGCGAGTCCAATGTGATTTTCACACCTAGCATCCGATATACATCCAAGTGCATTGCGATTGCTATCCGATTGCAATGTGATTTTAACATGAGCTTTTACATACAGCAGTTCTCTGTCATTTACATATCATTTTCAAAAACAAAAAAACATGAAAACACACATTTATATATATATATATATATATATATATATATATATATATATATATTTGTTTTTATATATATATTTATATATATTGTGATGCAGTGACCCATGTTACAGCCAGGGGGCGCTGTGTGTGTGCTTCCGGATGTGCTTGGAGGCATAATTATGATGATGAATTAGGGACTGGCATTATTGTAAATGGCAGGTATGTGTCGCAGAGGTTCTCTGCACTGTAAGCCCAAAATGATATGGTTATGCTGGGACTTATATGTCCACAAGTGTTTATTGTGTTTAGTTATAAAGGGGGCTTATAGGGTTAGTCAAAGAGCTGGGCGGGAACTAGCTAACCACATACATCTACCACCTATGGGGGTGGTTACAGCTACATAATGTGACCAGGGTTTGGTCACATGGTGGAGAGTGGATCTGTATGGTCCATATGCAAGATCCGGGAAAAGCCTATGTCATACCTCCCAACATTTGAAGATGGGAAAGAGGGACAAAGTTAGCGGCGCGCAGCGTGCGCCGTGGTAAATTTTACGCCACGCCTCTGACCACACCCATTCATTAGTCACACCCATATCCACGTCCCAACCACACCCATTTAGCACTGCCGAGCACACTGTTTCATATACAATAATTCTAAACAAAAAAATATGGCCACACAGTGCCCCATACTGTAAAATGGCCACACATGATGCTCTATACTGTATAATGGCCACACATGATGCTCCATACTGTATAATGGCCGCACATGATGCTCCATACTGTATAATGACTGCACATGATGCTCCATACTGTATAAAGGCCACACATGATGCTCCATACTGTATAATGGCCACACATGATGCTCCATACTGTATAATGACCGCACATGATGCTCCATATTGTATAATGACCGCACATGATGCTCCATACTGTATAATGACCGCACATGATGCTCCATACTGTATAATGAACACACATGATGCTCCATAGGTGACCCAACTTTTCTAAAAAAAAAAAAAACAGCCACAAACCTTGCTCAGGTGCCGCCCCCTGCATTGTCCCCGCCCTAGGCATGTAGTGCGGGACAACTAATGTCCCGCCCGGGATCGCGGGGCTGACTGTCAAAATCAGGACAGTCCCGCGGGATCCGGGACGGTTGGGAGGTATGCCTATGTGTTGGGAGTGCTATCTCCCTGAATAGTACATGGTGGGGTTTTGGCACTGAGTGGCCTGTGTGTTGGACAGTCCCAGCCGGGGACGGACGTCCTGAAGAGCGCACGTACCTACAGAGCCTGGGAGGACTTCTGTGTTGGCGAAGCCAGGACTGACAAGGAGTCAGCGTGAGGAACGGAGCTCCTGGAAGGTAACCCCATACAAGGGGGTTGTAATATATGGCAGATAGGTTTATCTGCTGCATGAACAGACTGGTGGTTGTGATATCTTCATGGATGTAATGAAATGGACTTTATGTTATGTGGTTTATGATGCCTAAATAAACCAAATAGACTGATTTATGTGAGAAAACCGTGCCCGAGTCCTTGAATCCCGTGCCAAGCGAGTGTCCCCCAACACACTCAGGTAGAGCTATATCACATTTGGTGCTAGACTGCAGGCAACGGTCCAGGAAGCACGTGTGGACGTGATTGCTGTAATTCGGTAGGGTTACGGAGTTTGCTGTGGATTGGCGGGTCCATGAAGTCTGCGGTGCGGAGCCGTCCAGAGCCTTACGGAGAGGAGACATTTGCAGCAAGAGGTTCTACAGCAGCAGGAGCTGCAGTTGCAGCAGCAGCGGCTTGTGATCAGCACCCGGAGGTGCTGGTGGTTTGTATCTGCAGCAGGAGCTGTGGTAGCGCCAGCAGTTGCTGGTGAGGTGTCGTGAGAGGACATTACTCCAGGTTGTACAAGGGCCAGTACAAGCCCAGAGAGACATAAGTGTACTGTGCAAACTGGTGTCTGAGAGTGCCGTGGGGAGTTCACGGGGTGTACCCCAGAGTGGGGTGGTGTCCCTAAAAGGGGTAGGGTCCCAAAAAAGGGGCGGTAACCCAGACAGGGATGGTTGCCAAAAAGGGGTGGGGTCTCAAAAGGGGGCGGTATCCCAAAAGGGATTAGTTGCCCAAAAGGGGGTGGTGACCCTAAAGGGGTGGAGTCCCAAAAGGTGCGGTAACCCAAATCGGAGTGGTGACAAAAAAAAGGCGGCAGCGAATGCACCATTGGACTGTAGCCGGGAACAACATAGTTCATGTAAGGTAGGTCCATGCTGTGCTGTGGATTGCTTGACCAATAAGGAGTCCCGGGAAGTGGTAGTTACCCAAAAAGGGGTGGAGCCTCCCAAAGTTAAAGGGGTGGTACAAACGAACTGTTGCCAGGGACAATTGTACTATGCATGTCCAATCTGCCATAAGAACTACCCTCCTGGCCAGAGGCTGCGTGGGTGTGTTCTGGAGTTAAACGCAGAGGTAGAGGATGTATTTGGTCTGGTCGATTTGTGGAGCTCGGTGACCCTGGTAAGGTCTGCGGAAGATCAATTTGTAAGGTCCGAAAAGATCGAGGTCACCTGCATCCATGGGGACACTAAGGTTTATTCAGTGGCCCGGGTGCACCTCAAGACGGTCAGGGGCTATACAAATATTGGGGCCGCCATAGTCCCAAACTTAACCTATCCAGTGATAGTAGGCCGGGACTCTATGTTATTCTCAGTCTTATGGGAGGAGGGCGTTCCTCTACAGCAGGAGGATGGAAGTCTCTATACTGTTGCGGGGGCATACATTAAGACAAAATTGACGGGTCAGACATCGGGTTGACCAGTGGGAAGGGTGTATCTGCCCAACTTACTGATATGATGTCACCTGACGTGTACCCCAAGATCACTGTTAGTGATGTGGTAAATAAAACTTGTGGAGCTGACACCCTGTTAGAAAGCAACAGGAGGGTTCACCATACTGTGGGGTGTAACACAGACTTCAGGGGTGACTGTGACGTGTCATTGCCAGTAGCAACCGTTAGGGATGAGAACAATGTTGTGCAGACAGAAGCTCGGACACAAGGGACTGACAGTGCTTCACAAGGTGATGACGGGGAAGCTCCAGGAGTAGGGTTTGACACCATTAGAAATGGGGACCGCTGGTTTCAAGATGACCGATCGGATGGTGGTGACTCCCATTCAGACGGTTACGTCAGTGGAAAAGAGTGCAGTAAGACTGAATTGGGTCTAAATGGCAAGTCTTCCTCCCGTTGCCGGAGGTGTAATGGCCAAAAAGGGGCTGCATAAACTGCACCCTCTGAGAAGATAAAGGGGAGGTGGGGACAGGTGCCCACAGGGTTAGTGTCCTTGAGAAAGCAGTTATGTTACCACCGACAAAACCAAGCACTGAGGTAGTCGAGGATGTGAGAAACATAAAACTGACCCAGGGTGAGGGTAGGGTTCCAATAGCTAAAATAGCAGGTGGAGAACAGCTCCCAAACAAAATAGAAGAGCTGCCGGAGAAGCTGTCCAATTCGACCACTGTCACAGGACAACTAGAGGAACAAATCGACAAGCTGACAAAGGAAATGCGCATGTGGAAAGAGTGGGCTAACAGTTTCCACCAGGTAGAAGCACATCTCCAAAGCTTGGGCATAGAGCGGGAAGAGGTCTGTCAACAGCTGGCGAAGGAGAGTTTGAAGGTGGCAGCTTTACAGGCCGAAGTAAAGACAATAAAAGAGCATGTCGAACAAGAAAAGGCCCTGAGACAGACGGCTGAGCACCGAGTGGATGAGCTGGTGAAAGAAGTCTCAGAGTTCAGAGGTCACCTGTCAACATGGCAAAGTGTAAATGAGGCCTTAAGGGAAGATGTGGTGAGTGACTACCTCTTAAAGCTCAACAAGAGAATGCCAAGAGTGTGCAAAGCAGTCATCAAAGCAAAAGATGGCTACTTTGAAGAACCTAGAATATAAGACACAATTTCAGTTGTTTCACACTTTTTTGTTAGGTATATAATTCCACATGTGTTAATTCATAGTTTTGATGCCTTCAGTGTGAATTTACAATTTTCATAGTCATGAAAATACAGAAAAATCTTTCAATGAGAAGGTGTGTCCAAACTTTTGGTCTGTACTGTATATGTATATGTATATATATATATATATATATATATATATATATATATATATATATATATATATATATATATATATATATATATATATATATATATTTATACATGTCAGTGACAAATATATCTATATGTCTTTATATTTCATAGAGAGATAGATAGAAGAATAGCCGGTAATTCATTTGTTGGCTTCTGTAAAATCACTGCAGGAGCTGACAGGATAGTAGACATGGATTACATACAGTAAATAGATGCAGAATAGGTAGATATGTAGATGTCAGTAACCAATACAATTAGTAGTGTGTGTGTGCAAATTAGGGGACATGTATTTAACAAAAAGATTATTTTTGGGGAATAAAATGGCGTGGGCTCCCGCGCAATTTTTGTAACCACCAGAGGGAAAGTCAGCGCCCGGGGGCTGATATTAATAGCCTACTAAGGGACCATTGTTATGGCCCCCCTCTAAAAACATCATATCCCAGCTGCCTCAGAAATGGAGCATCTTTAAGATGCGCCAATTCCGGAATTTAGCCTTGCTTTACCCACTTGCCCTGTAGAGGTGGCAAGTGGGGTAATAGTTGTATAGTTGTGGGGTTGATGTTACCTTTGTATTGTAAGGTGATATCAAACCCAGCTTAGTAATGGAGAGGTGTCAATAAGACACCTATCCATTACTAATCCTATTTGTTATAGGTTAAATAAAAACACAGCCAGAATAGTCTTTTAACCCCTTCATGACCCTAGCTTTTTTCGTTTTTGCGTTTTTGTTTTTCGCTCCCCTCCTTCCCAGAGCCATAACTTTTTTTTTGTCAATATGGCCATGTGAGGGCTTATTTTTTGTGGGACAAGTTCTACTTTTGAAGGACATCATTGGTTTTAGCATGTCGTGTACTAAAAAATGGGAAACAATTCCAAGTGCGGTGAAATTGCAAAAAAAGTGTAATCCCACACTTGTTTTTTGTTTGGCTTTTTGCTAGGTTCACTAACTGCTAAAACTGACCTGCCATTATGATTCTCTAGGTCATGACGAGTTCATAGACACCAAATATGTCTAGGTTCTTTTTTTCTAAGTGGTAAAAAAAATTTCCAAACTTAGCTAAAAATAAAAAAATTGCTCAATTTTCCGATGCCCGTAGCGTCTCTATTTTTCGTGATCTGGGGTTGGGTGAGGGCTTATTTTTTGCATGCTGAGCTGACATTTTTAATTATACCATTTTGGTGCAGATATGTTCTTTTGATCGCCCGTTATTGCATTTTAATGCAATGTCGCAGTGACCAAAAAAAAGTAATTCTGGCGCTTCAAATTTTTTTCTCGCTACGCCGTTTAGCGATCAAGTTAATCCTTTTTTTATTGATAGATCGGGCGATTCTGAATGCGGCGATACCAAATATGTGTATGTTTGATTTTTTTTATTGTTTTATTTTGAATGGGGAAAAAGGGGGGTGATTTAAACTTTTATATTTTTTAAAACATTTTTTTTTTTTTTACTTTTGCCATGCTTCAATATAGCCTCCATGGGAGGCTAGAAGCTGGCACAACTCGATTGGCTCTGTTACATAGGAGCGAAGGATAGATCGCTCCTATGTAGTAGATTTACTGCATTGCTATGAGCGCCAACCACAGGGTGGTGCTCACAGCAAGCCGGCATCAACAACCATAGAGGTCTTCAATAGACCACTGGTTGTCATGCCGACGCATGGCCGGAAGCACTAGTTAAATGCCGCTGTCAGCGTTTGACAGCGGCATTTAACTAGTTAATAGTTGCGGGTGAATCGTGATTCCACCCACCGCTATTGCGGGCACATGTCAGCTGTTCATCGGAGCCCGGAGCCCACATCAAAGCGGGGGTTCTGACCTTGGACGCATTATCCTGTCCGAGGTCAGAAAGGGGTTAATTAAATAAAACACTAAACACAGTTTGCCATCTTTATTATCCAGTTAATCCATATGACACCCTCTTTCTCCTGTAATAAAAATAATAAACCAACAATATACCCATACCTGTCTGTCGCTGTGTCCCACGCTGTAATCCATATCTGGGAGATATATAGTTTTCAACCAGGATGGTGCCAAGATGCGACCACCCCAGCTGAAAACTACTGGTGAATGAGGAGATGCTGCGAGCGGAGCTTCAGTGACTAGCGGTGCTGTCATTGATGCTGCGCTGCCTCACAGCCAGACCTGTGCTGAACTCTGGAACGTGGGAAAGTGCCATATGATGACTGTCGGTTGCGCTCTGTTATGATGACTGTCGGTTGCGCTCTGTTATGATGACTGTCGGTTGCGCTCTTTTATGATGGCTGTCGGTTGCGCTCTGTTATGATGACTGTTGGTTGCGCTCTGTTATGATGACTGTCGATTGCACTCTGTTATGGTGACTGACGGTGGCACTCTGTTATGGTGACTGTCAGTTGCGCTCTGTTATGATGACTGTCGGTGGTGCTGTTATGGTGACTGTTGGTTGCACTCTGTTATGATGACTGTCGGTTGTGCTCTGTTATGGTGACTGTCGGTTGCACTCTGTTATGATGACTGTTGCGCTGTTATGGTGACTGTCGGTGGTGCTCTGTTATGGTGACTGTCGGTTGTGCTCTGTTATGGTGACTGTCGGTTGCACTCTGTTATGATGACTGTTGCGCTGTTATGGTGACTGTCGGGGCTCTGTTATGGTGACTGTCGGTTGCACTCTGTTATGACTGTTGCGCTGTCATGATGACTGTTGCACTGTTATGGTGACTGTCGGTTGCGCTGTCATGATGACTGTTGCACTGTTATGGTGACTGTTGGTTGCGCTCTGTTATGGTATCTGTCGGTTGTGCTCTGTTATGGTGACTGTCGGTTGCACTCTGTTATGATGACTGTTGCGCTGTTATGATGACTGTCGGTGGCGCTCTGTTATAGTGACTGTCGGTTGCACTCTGTTATGATGACTGTTGCGCTGTTATGATGACTGTTGCGCTGTTATGTGACTGTCGGTGGTGCTCTGTTATGATGACTGTCAGCTGCACTCTGTTATGATGACTGTTGCGCTGTTATGATGACTGTTGGTGGTGCTCTGTTGTGGTGACTGTCGGTTGTGCTCTGTTATGATGACTGTCAGTTGCACTCTGTTATGATGACTGTTGCGCTGTTATGATGACTGTTGCGCTGTTATGGTGACTGTCGGTGGTGCTCTGTTATGATGACTGTCAGCTGCACTCTGTTATGATGACTGTTGCGCTGTTATGATGACTGTTGGTGGTGCTCTGTTATGGTGACTGTCGGTTGTGCTCTGTTATGATGACTGTCAGTTGCACTCTGTTATGATGACTGTTGCGCTGTTATGATGACTGTTGGTGATGCTCTGTTATGGTGACTGTCACGATATGGTATGAAATATCATAAGTTTAGTGCTCTTGTCAGCCCAGGATGTGGGCTAGGAGGCCCCCCTTGTCTTTTGCTTCAGAGTTGAGCTTGCTTGCCAATGTAGATGGGGGAAGTGAGTTTTATTGACGAAAGGCATTTACGACCCCCAGTTCCTGTAGTAGTAAGTGCTCAGCTTTAACAGTTAGAGAAACTTCTAGAACCATGCGGTCCTTTGTTCGGTTATTGTGAGATATTAGACAAACTATTTAGGATAGTGGAATGATAAATACATATTCTTTATCTCCGTCGAAGCATCTACCCATCACTCTAAACACAGTCGCCTAACTCCATCGGGGGAAGAAGTAGGGATTGCTCTGTAAATAATAGGACATATTTGGTCTCCTTAGAAAGCTCATGTTAATACAAGCTCTATGCTGGGTGTGATATGACTCTGATATGTACTGGGACGGAGTTATAAGCATTAGACCAATTTGTATCCAAGTTACTCAGACTGAAAGGTAGGAGGATCTGGAAAAGCCAGCCCTTTCTGTGAGGTCACAGACTGTAGATTATAAAGTTGTGGCCAGATCTCCCGGCTCAGTCTTCTTCTTCTCTTTTCCTGTGAGCCCTGAACAGCACATCCAATGAGCTGGGATGTCTGGCTGACTGCCATGCAATGATCTGAGAAATGTGAGTGTTATCTTTTCTTCATTTAATCCTTTTATTTTCATAATTACCTTGTACATATTTGCAATTGTCTCATTTGTAACATCTTTGTAAAATATTTTTATAAACACTGCCTAAAAATCATTTATGGGGTATATTATTTAATACTAGTTCGTTCTTCCTGCCCTAAACCGTACCCTGTCTCTGAAGGGAATTACGCTACTGTTTTTTGGGGGTTTGCTCCAGACCCCTTCAATTGGAGCTGGTGGCAGCGACCGTGTGCCGGCTTTTGGGGGTCACTGTAGCGACTGCGGCTTGATAATTATTGTTCCTGCCTGAGTGGGAGTAGTTTATCGCATCGCTGCAGTGCACCCAATAGCCAGTACATAGCAGGCAGCGTTTCTGGCGACTAATTACCCCAGGTGCAGCACCTAATCTGACCTGAGAGTAAGGGGGGCGCCAGAGAGCTGCAAGGTTTAAGTGGAACTGCAAGCGGGATATACACAAATCCCTGCAGTTCATGGTATACTGAAGAGCAGTGGGATACCTAGAATAAGCCCCTGCTGTAAACTAAGAGGTCAATAGCCTAGTGTGTGTTTTTTCATCACATTGTGGCAGTGGAGGGATAACTAGGATAAGCCCCTGCACATGTGATAGCCGTCTGCTGGTCTAAAGTCACCCCGATCCGTGACAGATTGTGGGCAGCGGCTAAGGGATCTTGACAGTCACGGTGTGAATCGTGACATATTGGTGGCAAGGCGGTGGGATATTAGAGCATTAGTGATTTGGTTTGAGCAATCATTCCTTTCACTAAAAACTTGCAGAAAGTTCTTGCGAGAACTCTGCGCAAATAAGTTTGGAGAACGAACTCAGTGTTTATTAGTTGTGAGACAATTGTGTACTGGTAATTATCCCTTCCCTTTCTCTTCGTTTTTCTATTCTATCTTTTATTTGGCAACCATGGCTGCGAAAGGAGAAGCCTGGTACACCCAGCAGAAGAAAGACACTCTTGCTGGGATATGCATGTACCATGGCCTGAACCCCCAGAACAAGACCAAGACTCAAATGGTCGCTGAACTGGTGCAATGGGAAGCCGCTCTAGACCACTCGCAGAGCCCAGAGGCCGCAGATGCCAGCACCAGCGAACGTGGTGCTGCAGCAGAGGTTCAACCACTGAATACGGGCCCTACTGGCAACCAGGGGGGTGCAGACCACCTCCTGCAACTGGCTCTGCAACAATGCTCCGCAGATGACCTGGACCGACGTCTGCAGCTGATCCAGCAATACCAAGAGAGAGCCGAGCGAGAGGCCCAGGCCCAGCGAGCCGAGCGAGAGGCCCAAGCGCAGCGGGAGTACCAGCTGCAGATGGCCCAACTGCAAATGCAGGGGTCGTCCCAGAGCCGTGAGCCCAGCAGCGCTCAGACACCAAAGCCCCGGCCCGACCACTTTCCGGTTATGGAAAAGGATGGGGACTTGGACACTTTTCTGCGGGCCTTTGAGAAAGCCTGCAGACAGTACCAGCTGCCTACACAAGAATGGGCACGGTACCTGACACCAGGGCTGAGAGGAAAAGCTCTGGAGGCGTTTGCTGCCCTCCCTCAAGAACAAGATGGTGACTATGAGGCCATCAAGCAGGCTCTGATAGCCAAGTACCAGCTTACACCCGAGGTGTACCGTAAAAAGTTTCGGACCCTCCAACGTGGCCCACACGACAGTTACAGTGATGTGGTGCATGGACTGGGGACCCACTTTGACCAGTGGACCCAAGGACTGTCAGTGACCACCTTTGTACAGCTGCGAGACCTGATGATCAAAGACCAGTTCTTCCGTCTTTGCCCAACTGAGGTGCGACAGTTCGTGATGGACAGAGAACCCAAAGACGTGACAAAAGCAGCGCAGATTGCCGATGCCTATGAGGCCAACCGTAGATCGGAAGTGCGGAAGCCAGTCACCTCCAGCTGGAGAGGGGGTAAGCCTGCATCCAACGCCAGTACCCCTGCCAGCCAACACACCAGAGGTCCTGTCCCCGTGGCCAACAGCACCAGACCTACCACCGAACTTCGCCAGTGTTACCACTGCAGGCAGACTGGACACCTCAGTCACCAATGTCAAGCCAAGCAGAAGAACCCCTCATCCCAGGCCCCAGGGCCTAATGCAGCTGTTCTTTTGGTGGGTGGTGTGGTTGGGAGGGTGTGTGACAACGTACAGCCCGTCACTGTGGGAGGTCGTGTTGCTACCGGCCTCAAGGACACCGGGGCTGAACGAACCCTCATCCGACCCGAACTGGCGGCCCCTGAAGAAATCATTCCGGGGAAAACCCTAACTGTCACTGGGATTGGGGGCATCAGCTGTCCCTTACCGATGGCCCGGGTTTTTATTGATTGGGGTGCCGGGAGCGGGGTGAAAGAAGTGGGGCTGTCTGATAATTTGCCCACTGATGTTTTGTTGGGGACTGATTTGGGGAGGTTGTTTGCATACTACGTCCCTGACACCCCTCCCCAATCTGCTAATAAGGGTAACGTTAACCCTGATGATGATGATGATGATGGGAAATCGCATGTGTTACCTGACCATGCTTTATCTTGTAATGATGCATCTGTTAACCATTTTTTCCCTAGGATTGATGGTGGAAATGTTGTACCTGTGCCAACTGTATCTGATAATGATGTTTCTGTGAAAGTTGATGTGTCCATAGGTACAGGAGTGCTCAGCCACGTCGCTCTGCGGAGTGAGACGGCTGAGGAACCCCTAGCAGGGGCAAGTGTCGGTGCTACCGGAAATGGGGAGATACATGGGAACCGTGAGCAAGGTGATGCCATGCAATTGACCAGTGCCACCGAGGAAGGTAACTGGCCCATAAGTAGCAATGCTCCTGAGGTAATGGGGGTGGATGGGGAGGTAGAGCCCATAGCAGCATCGGCTGATGGGTCTGTAGAAACCCCCGGGGAGACAGCCTACGTAGCTGCTGTCACCCGCAGTCAGAGTGCCCGGAACGCAGATACCTGTCTGCCTTCCGGACCCTCCTCAGTCATCAGTGTGACTGAACCAGAGGTGGACCCAGTGCAGGTCCCAGAGGGCTCCCGTGGGGAAGGGACCCTGACATCGCTTTTGGCTTCCCCTAGCCAGGAGTTTCAGGCCGCTCTGCACACAGATGCGAGCCTAGAGAGTTTGAGACAACTCGCCGGGACGCGCTTCTCCGAGACTGATAAGGAGAAGGTGTTCTGGGAAGGAGGAAGGTTGTACCGGGAGACAGTACCCGGAGAATCACAAAAGGAGTGGTTGAGGGAAAGACAGCTGGTCGTCCCACAGCAATTCCGGGGTGAGTTGTTGCGGATTGCCCATGAGATCCCGCTAGCTGGACACTTGGGGATCAGCAAAACTAAGGCCCGGCTGTCTCAACACTTCTATTGGCCTAAGATGGGGACAGATGTGTCAAACTACTGCCGCTCCTGTGTCACCTGTCAAAGAGTGGGGAAGGCGGGGCCTGCTCTTAAGGCTCCCCTGATCCCTTTGCCAGTGATAGAGGAGCCTTTCCAGAGGATTGCGGTGAACATTGTGGGCCCGCTGGCCGTCCCCAGCAGCTCTGGAAAGCAATATATTCTTACTGTGGTAGACTACGCTACCCGGTACCCAGAGGCAGTAGCTCTGTCGTCAATTAGGGCAGATAAGGTGGCGGATGCCCTGTTGGCCATCTTTTCACGTGTAGGATTTCCCAGGGAAATGCTTACTGATCGAGGGACCCAATTTATGTCTCACCTAATGGAGGCTCTCTGTAAGAAAATGCAGGTGAAGCACCTGGTATCGAGTGCGTATCACCCACAGACCAATGGCTTGTGTGAACGCTTCAATGGTACCCTCAAACAGATGCTACGCATGCTGGTTGAGACACAAGGGCGCGACTGGGAGCGGTACCTCCCACACCTGCTATTCGCTTACAGAGAGGTTCCGCAGGCCTCGACGGGGTTCTCCCCCTTCGAGCTCCTGTACGGCAGGCGAGTCCGGGGACCCCTTGGGTTGGTAAGAGAATCCTGGGAAGAGGAGCCGAACCCTTCGGAAGTGTCCATAGTGGAGTATGTCATGCGCTTCCGTGACAAGATGCAGACCTTGACGCAGTTGGTGCATGACAACATGACGCAGGCTCAGGCTGATCAGAAGCACTGGTATGACCAGAACGCCCGGGAGCGGACCTACCACGTGGGTCAAAAGGTGTGGGTGCTGGTTCCTGTACCAACGGATAAGCTTCAGGCAGCCTGGGAGGGCCCGTACGTCGTCCACCAACAGCTCAACCCGGTCACCTATGTGGTCACGCTTGACCACACTCGGGGTAGGCGAAAGGCCTTTCACGTCAACATGATGAAAGCTCATCACGAACGTGAACCTTTCGTCCTACCGGTCTGCAGCGCACCCGAAGACGGGGAGGAGGACACCCTCCTGGACATGCTGGCCCAAGCCAAGGCCCGTGGGTCCATTGAGGACGTGGAGGTAAGCGCCTCGCTAGATGAACCACAGCGGTTGCAGTTGCAAACCACCCTGGAACCCTTCCGGGTCGTGTTCTCCAACCGGCCTGGAAGGACTGAGTTAGCGGTCCACGAGGTGGACACCGGGAATCACGCCCCACTACGGCGAACACCCTATCGAATCTCTGACCAGGTGCAGCAGATTATGCGCCAGGAGATCGATGAGATGTTACAGCTCGGGGTGATTCGACGGTCAAAGAGCGCGTGGGCCTCACCTGTAGTTCTCGTGCCAAAGAAGGACCGGACCACCCGGTTCTGTGTGGACTACAGGGGGCTCAACGCCATTACAGCCTCTGACGCGCACCCAATGCCGCGCATCGAGGAACTGCTTGAGAAGTTAGCTGGCGCAGAATACCTGACAATAATGGATCTGAGTCGCGGATACTGGCAGATTCCCCTGAGCCCCGAGGCGCAGGAGAAGTCCGCCTTTATCACACCCTTTGGACTGTACGAGTCCACGGTCATGCCCTTCGGCATGAAGAATGCCCCTGCCACTTTCCAGCGGATGGTCAATCTCCTGCTTCAGGGACTGGAGAAGTACGCTGTGGCGTACTTAGATGACATTGCCATCTTCAGTCCCTCCTGGGATGAACACCTGCAGCATCTCGAAGAGGTGCTCGGGCGAATTCACCGAGCAGGACTGACTATCAAGCCGGGAAAGTGCCAGATGGGCATGAGGGAGGTTCACTACCTGGGGCACCGGGTAGGTGGAAACACCCTAAAGCCAGAGCCTGACAAAGTGGGCGTGATCGTGAACTGGCCCACTCCCAGGAACAAGAAACAGGTGATGTCCTTCCTGGGCACTGCAGGGTACTATAGGCGCTTCGTGCAGCACTATAGTAGCCTGGCAAAACCTTTGACGGACCTCACCAGGAAGAAGCTACCCCACATCGTCAACTGGACAGATGGCTGTGAGGGGGCCTTCCAGGCGTTGAAAACAGCACTGTGCAACGCCCCTGTGTTGAAAGCCGTCGACAGCAGTCGACCGTTCTTGGTACAGACTGACGCCAGTGAGTTTGGCCTTGGTGCTGTGCTCAGCCAGGTTGACTCGGAGGACCAAGAGCACCCCGTGTTGTACCTGAGCCGGAAACTTTTGCTGAGGGAAGTGGCCTACTCCACCATTGAGAAGGAGTGCCTGGCCATAGTCTGGGCCCTGCAGCGCTTGCAGCCCTAGTTGTACGGTCGCACCTTCACTGTGGTGACCGACCACAACCCTCTGCGCTGGCTAAGCACCATGTGTGGAACCAATGGCAGGTTGCTACGCTGGAGCCTTGCCCTTCAGCAATTTGACTTCACCATTGAACACAAAGCGGGCAGGGAGCATGGGAATGCAGATGGACTGTCCCGCCAGGGTGAACCCACGGAGGTGCGCATGGAGGCATACCGAGAGGTCCTGCCGCCGTAGCGCACGCCAAAAGGGGGAGGTGTCACGATATGGTATGAAATATCATAAGTTTAGTGCTCTTGTCAGCCCAGGATGTGGGCTAGGAGGCCCCCCTTGTCTTTTGCTTCAGAGTTGAGCTTGCTTGCCAATGTAGATGGGGGAAGTGAGTTTTATTGACGAAAGGCATTTACGACCCCCAGTTCCTGTAGTAGTAAGTGCTCAGCTTTAACAGTTAGAGAAACTTCTAGAACCATGCGGTCCTTTGTTCGGTTATTGTGAGATATTAGACAAACTATTTAGGATAGTGGAATGATAAATACATATTCTTTATCTCCGTCGAAGCATCTACCCATCACTCTAAACACAGTCGCCTAACTCCATCGGGGGAAGAAGTAGGGATTGCTCTGTAAATAATAGGACATATTTGGTCTCCTTAGAAAGCTCATGTTAATACAAGCTCTATGCTGGGTGTGATATGACTCTGATATGTACTGGGACGGAGTTATAAGCATTAGACCAATTTGTATCCAAGTTACTCAGACTGAAAGGTAGGAGGATCTGGAAAAGCCAGCCCTTTCTGTGAGGTCACAGACTGTAGATTATAAAGTTGTGGCCAGATCTCCCGGCTCAGTCTTCTTCTTCTCTTTTCCTGTGAGCCCTGAACAGCACATCCAATGAGCTGGGATGTCTGGCTGACTGCCATGCAATGATCTGAGAAATGTGAGTGTTATCTTTTCTTCATTTAATCCTTTTATTTTCATAATTACCTTGTACATATTTGCAATTGTCTCATTTGTAACATCTTTGTAAAATATTTTTATAAACACTGCCTAAAAATCATTTATGGGGTATATTATTTAATACTAGTTCGTTCTTCCTGCCCTAAACCGTACCCTGTCTCTGAAGGGAATTACGCTACTGTTTTTTGGGGGTTGCTCCAGACCCCTTCAATTGGAGCTGGTGGCAGCTACCGTGTGCCGGCTTTTGGGGGTCACTGTAGCGACTGCGGCTTGATAATTATTGTTCCTGCCTGAGTGGGAGTAGTTTATCGCATCGCTGCAGTGCACCCAATAGCCAGTACATAGCAGGCAGCGTTTCTGGCGACTAATTACCCCAGGTGCAGCACCTAATCTGACCTGAGAGTAAGGGGGGCGCCAGAGAGCTGCAAGGTTTAAGTGGAACTGCAAGCGGGATATACACAAATCCCTGCAGTTCATGGTATACTGAAGAGCAGTGGGATACCTAGAATAAGCCCCTGCTGTAAACTAAGAGGTCAATAGCCTCGTGTGTGTTTTTTCATCACATTGTGGCAGTGGAGGGATAACTAGGATAAGCCCCTGCACATGTGATAGCCGTGCAGCGGCTAAGGGATCTTGACAGTCACGGTGTGAATCGTGACAGTGACTGTTGGTTGCACTGTTATGACTGTCGGTTGTGCTCTGTTATGGTGACTGTCGGTTGCACGCTGTTAAGATGACTGTCGGTTGTGCTCTGTTATGGTGACTGTTGGTTGCACTCTGTTATGACTGTTGCACTGTTATGACTGTTGCGCTGCTATGATGACTGTAGCTGGTGCTCTGTTATGGTGACTGTCGGTTGGGCTCTGTTATGGTGACTGTCGGTGGCGCTCTGTTATGGTGACTGTCGGAGGTGCTGTTATGGTGACTGTCGGTGGCGCTCTGTTATGGTGACTGTCGGTGGCGCTCTGTTATGGTGACTGTCGGTGGCGCTCTGTTATGGTGACTGTCGGTGGTGCTGTTATGGTGACTGTCGGTGGTGCTGTTATGGTGACTGTCGGTGGCGCTCTGTTATGGTGACTGTCGGTGGTGCTGTTATGGTGACTGTCGGTGGCGCTCTGTTATGGTGACTGTCGGTGGTGCTGTTATGGTGACTGTCGGAGGTGCTGTTATGGTGACTGTCGGTGGTGCTGTTATGGTGACTGTCGGTGGCGCTCTGTTATGGTGACTGTCGGTGGCGCTCTGTTATGGTGACTGTCGGTGGCGCTCTGTTATGGTGACTGTCGGTGGCGCTCTGTTATGGTGACTGTCGGTGGTGCTGTTATGGTGACTGTCGGTGGTGCTGTTATGGTGACTGTCGGTGGCGCTCTGTTATGGTGACTGTCGGTGGTGCTGTTATGGTGACTGTCGGTGGTGCTGTTATGGTGACTGTCGGTGGCGCTCTGTTATGGTGACTGTCGGTGGTGCTGTTATGGTGACTGTCGGAGGTGCTGTTATGGTGACTGTCGGTGGTGCTGTTATGGTGACTGTCGGTTGTGCTCTGTTATGATGACGGTCAGTTGCACTCTGTTATGATGACTGTTGCGCTGTTATGATGACTGTTGGTGATGCTCTGTTATGGTGACTGTTGGTTGCACTGTTATGACTGTCGGTTGTGCTCTGTTATGGTGACTGTCGGTTGCACTCTGTTATGATGACTGTCGGTTGTGCTCTGTTATGGTGACTGTTGGTTGCACTCTGTTATGACTGTTGCACTGTTATGACTGTTGCGCTGCTATGATGACTGTAGCTGGTGCTCTGTTATGGTGACTGTCGGTTGGGCTCTGTTATGGTGACTGTCGGTGGCGCTATGTTATGGTGACTGTCGGAGGTGCTGTTATGGTGACTGTCGGTGGCGCTCTGTTATGGTGACTGTCGGTGGCGCTCTGTTATGGTGACTGTCGGTGGTGCTGTTATGGTGACTGTCGGTGGTGCTGTTATGGTGACTGTCGGAGGTGCTGTTATGGTGACTGTCGGTGGCGCTCTGTTATGGTGACTGTCGGTGGCGCTCTGTTATGGTGACTGTCGGTGGCGCTCTGTTATGGTGACTGTCGGTGGTGCTGTTATGGTGACTGTCGGTGGTGCTGTTATGGTGACTGTCGGTGGTGCTGTTATGGTGACTGTCGGTGGTGCTGTTATGGTGACTGTCGGTGGCGCTCTGTTATGGTGACTGTCGGTGGTGCTCTGTTATGGTGACTGTCGGAGGTGCTGTTATGGTGACTGTCGGTGGTGCTGTTATGGTGACTGTCGGTGGCGCTCTGTTATGGTGACTGTCGGTGGCGCTCTGTTATGGTGACTGTCGGTGGTGCTGTTATGGTGACTGTCGGTGGTGCTGTTATGGTGACTGTCGGTGGCGCTCTGTTATGGTGACTGTCGAAGGTGCTGTTATGGTGACTGTCGGTGGTGCTGTTATGGTGACTGTCGGTGGCGCTCTGTTATGGTGACTGTCGGTGGTGCTGTTATGGTGACTGTCGGTGGCGCTCTGTTATGGTGACTGTCGGTGGCGCTCTGTTATGGTGACTGTCGGTGGCGCTCTGTTATGGTGACTGTCGGTGGTGCTGTTATGGTGACTGTCGGTGGTGCTGTTATGGTGACTGTCGGTGGTGCTGTTATGGTGACTGTCGGTGGTGCTGTTATGGTGACTGTCGGTGGTGCTGTTATGGTGACTGTCGGTGGCGCTCTGTTATGGTGACTGTCGGTGGTGCTCTGTTATGGTGACTGTCGGAGGTGCTGTTATGGTGACTGTCGGTGGTGCTGTTATGGTGACTGTCGGTGGCGCTCTGTTATGGTGACTGTCGGTGGCGCTCTGTTATGGTGACTGTTGGTGGTGCTGTTATGGTGACTGTCGGTGGTGCTGTTATGGTGACTGTCGGTGGCGCTCTGTTATGGTGACTGTCGGAGGTGCTGTTATGGTGACTGTCGGTGGTGCTGTTATGGTGACTGTCGGTGGCGCTCTGTTATGGTGACTGTCGGTGGTGCTGTTATGGTGACTGTCGGTGGTGCTGTTATGGTGACTGTCGGTGGTGCTGTTATGGTGACTGTCGGTGGTGCTCTGTTATGGTGACTGTCGGTGGCGCTCTGTTATGGTGACTGTCGGTGGTGCTGTTATGGTGACTGTCGGTGGTGCTGTTATGGTGACTGTCGGTGGCGCTCTGTTATGGTGACTGTCGGTGGTGCTGTTATGGTGACTGTCGGTGGTGCTGTTATGGTGACTGTCGGTGGCGCTCTGTTATGGTGACTGTCGGTGGTGCTGTTATGGTGACTGTCGGTGGTGCTCTGTTATGGTGACTGTCGGTGGCGCTCTGTTATGGTGATTGGCGGTGGTGCTGTTATGGTGACTGTCGGTGGTGCTGTTATGGTGACTGTCGGTGGCGCTCTGTTATGGTGACTGTCGGTGGTGCTGTTATGGTGACTGTCGGTGGTGCTCTGTTATGGTGACTGTCGGTGGCGCTCTGTTATGGTGACTGGCGGTGGTGCTGTTATGGTGACTGTCGGTGGCGCTCTGTTATGGTGACTGTCGGTGGCGCTCTGTTATGGTGACTGGCGGTGGTGCTGTTATGGTGACTGGCGGTGGTGCTGTTATGGTGACTGTCGGTGGTGCTGTTATGGTGACTGGCGGTGGTGCTGTTATGGTGACTGTCGGTGGTGCTGTTATGGTGACTGGCGGTGGTGCTGTTATGGTGACTGGCGGTGGTGCTGTTATGGTGACTGTCGGTGGCGCTCTGTTATGGTGACTGTCGGTG
The DNA here is from genome assembly GCF_051348905.1 of Ranitomeya variabilis. Lineage (NCBI taxonomy): Eukaryota > Metazoa > Chordata > Amphibia > Anura > Dendrobatidae > Ranitomeya > Ranitomeya variabilis. The sequence goes on from NC_135232.1 coordinate 712,729,692, forward strand.
GTGCTGTTATGGTGACTGTCGGTGGTGCTGTTATGATCACTGTCGGTGGTGCTGTTATGGTGACTGTCGGTGGCGCTCTGTTATGGTGACTGTCGGTGGCGCTCTGTTATGGTGACTGGCGGTGGTGCTGTTATGGTGACTGGCGGTGGTGCTGTTATGGTGACTGTCGGTGGTGCTGTTATGGTGACTGGCGGTGGTGCTGTTATGGTGACTGTCGGTGGTGCTGTTATGGTGACTGGCGGTGGTGCTGTTATGGTGACTGGCGGTGGTGCTGTTATGGTGATTGTCGGTGGTGCTGTTATGGTGACTGGCGGTTGCGCTCTTTTACGACTCTTCTCGTGAAGCTCCGCCCGCTCCTCACAACGTCGCAGCTGCAGACAGTAACGGTGACAGACAGAAGACGTCACATTCTGGTGACACTGAACAATCAGCGCTGAGTCTAATCATTTATATTACAAAAAGTGACACTGAAAATGTTATATTCATAAATCAGGAAAAAAAATGAATTTTTCCCAAATATATAAAATATAGAACAATGTAAAGAACATTCCTGTCTGACCTGTGATATCTGCGCCATTAAAACCGTGAGAAATTCCAGAAAATACGCATTAAAAACCAGAAGAGAAGACTAAAATGGAGTGTGTATGAGGAACTCCAGGACCCAACTCCGATCCAGACGGCTCACAGTGAAGTGACTTCATCGCAGTTGGTGTGTGGATCTCGCCATAGCCGCTCCGATCTAGACGCTTCCGTGCTGAGCTGACTACATCGGAGAGGATTTTTTGAGGTCCTCGATCCAGCGACTCCGATGTAGTCACTTCACTGTGAGCCGCCTAGATCGCAGTGGCCAAGCTGAGGATCGCAAACAAGCAACTCCGATCTAGACGCAACCAGATAGTGGCATGTGCGCAGGACTCCTGCTCACTAGAGGTCGTTGTGTTCAACACTTCCTGTCTCTTTCTTGGGAAAGGCCGCAGAAAACTGCCTGCTCTGGGCGCCGGATGTGACAACTTGGCCTCTTGTCAGTGGCTTCCTGAGTACCTGGCTTGCCGGAAGTGACGCTCTATTCCTCCCCTCTGTGGGTCATTGGTGCGGTCCTGTTTCCGGCGTGTCCTTGAGCTGTGCCCGACCATGTTATCTCGTTGTGTGGCCCGGGCTCTTCGGTGTCCCGTTAGCAATGGTCGGCTGGTGAGTTGTGAGCTAAGGGGGCTCTGTTTCTCCAGCAGCCGGGGGTGGAGAGCAGCTGCTGTGTCCTGTCACTGTCAGCTGGGCCAGGACTGCACCGCCCCGCATATCCTCCCATGTAACCCCCCTCCTGTACCCCCCGTGTGCCTCCCCTCCTGTACCCCCCCGTGTGTCTCCCCTCCTGTACCCCCCCGTGCGTCTCCCCCTCCTGTACCCCCCCGTGCGTCTCCCCCTCCTGTACCCCCCCGTGCGTCTCCCCCTCCTGTACCCCCCCGTGCGTCTCCCCCTCCTGTACCCCCCCGTGCGTCTCCCCCTCCTGTACCCCCCCGTGCGTCTCCCCCTCCTGTACCCCCCCATGCGTCTCCCCCTCCTGTACCCCCCCATGCGTCACCCCCCCATGCGTCTCCCCCTCCTGTACCCCCCCCATGCGTCTCCCCCTCCTGTACCCCCCCTTGCAACCCCGTACCTCCCGTTTTGTTTCCACCCACCCTCCCCTTAGACATCCCATGTGTGACGGGTTTACAACGACAGAGAGGACCGCATCGTCTGTTTTCACTTGCACTGATTAGAAGCACTTCAGATTAGGATGGGTTCACACATCCTGATATTTCCAGTACTAGAAAGACTGTAATTCTTGTGGCAACCATGTGCCGCATTAGTACCACACGCTCCGGCTCCAGGGAAGCAGCGGTACAGTTAAAGCTGTTCCCCAGTGCTGAAGACTTCTCACATCATTCTCCCCTGCTCTGCCGGGGATCAGCGCCAGCAGGGGAGAATCTTGTGTTATATTCAAGTGATAACAATGAGAGCAGGTGACAGCTGATGGAACTATTACTCCCATCAGCCTACACCTGCTACCACTAATAACAGTGAGAGCAAGAGGCTGCTGATGGGAGTATTCATGAGCCGCCGCCCGTGCAATAAAAAAAAAAAAAAAAAAGGGCGTAGGTTCCCTTGTATTTTTGACAATCAGCCAGGCGAAACTGACAGCTGTGGGCTGCAACCCTCAGCTGTCAGTGTTAGCAAGGCTGGTTATCAAGAATAGAGGGGTCTATTAGATGTGCCAATTCTGGCCCTTTGCCCGGCTCTGTCCACTTGCCCTGTAGCGATGTTAAGTGGGGTTCATATTTGTTGGGTTGATGTCACCTTTGTATTGGCCGATGATATCAAGAATCACAGCTAAGGGTATGTTCCCATGGTTGGTAAACGCTGCGGGTTGGACACTGCATACATCCGCAGCAGCCAGATGTTACAACATAGTGGATGGGATTTCAAGAAATCCCATCTCCACTTTGCGTGCACCACCACCCTCGGCTTCCCTGCAGAGACAGACATGCGGCGTGCATTTCCAGACTGCAGCATGTCTATTTATCTTGCAGAGATGCTCAGTCTCCGCAAGATAAATATCACCCATCCAATGTATTGGGCGCGGTGATTCCGCACAATTCAATGAACACATGTGGAATCACGTTCAATAGACGGCAGTGCTTTGGACAGAGCGGACATGTGCCAATAGCCATGACCCCTTACCAGCCTGAGAATTCCAGCTCGCAGCTGTCAGCTTTAGCTTGGCTGGTTGTAAATAATTAAAAAAAAAAAAGGCTGGGTGGGGACCCCTCTATTCTTGATAATCAGCTTTGCTGAAGCTGACAGCTGAGGGTTGCAGCCCGCAGCTGTCAGTTTTGCCTGGTTGGTTTTCACAAATTCAGGTGAACCCACTCCTTTTTTTACATTTTATTTATAGCGCAGGCGCCGGCTGCTGAATATTCTCAGCCGCCGCCTGTTCTCACTGTTATCAATTGAATATAACTCTCGTCATTCTCCCCTGCTCGAGCTGATCGCCAGCAGTGCAGGATAGAATGATGAGCTGTCTAAAGCACCCGGCGCCGGGGAACAGTGCTAACTGTACCGCTGCTTCTCAGGCGCCGGTACATGTCAATCGGATGACATCCCTGTGTGTCATCAGTTTGCGGTGCATTTTGTGTGATGCTGGTAAAATCTGACATGTCACACTACGCTAAGTCCACACTACAACAGCTTCAGCAGGGAGACCTGCCGGTGGAGTATTGCTCTGAGTTTCAGTGGTGGTCCACTGTCTGTGGAATGACTTCGCACTCCGTAACCAGTTCTGTGAAGGGCTACCAGTAAGGGTAAAAGATGCCTTAGCCCTGTGTGAGGCTCCAGTTTCCCTTGAGGCGGCCATGTCTTTGGCTATGCGGATGGATCATAGTCATTGCCAGAGATACCCCAGTGTGTTGGATGTCCGGGGCCAAGGGAAATCTGGTCTGAGTCATCTGAGGAACCCATGCAGTTGGATGGGGCAACTCGTTCTGGAAAGCAAAGGGGAGAATGTTTTTACTGTAGTATGAAAGGGCCATTTGGTGGGTACGTGTCCATCCCTATCTCACGGTTAACAGCTGCCGGAAGACTAAGGAGCCCGTATTGCAGGGAGGTTAGCAACCCAGGTGTACATACAGCTTTGGCAAAAATTAAGAGACCTCTGCAAAATGTTCAGTTTGTGTGATTTTTCTCTTTATAGGTATAGTTTTGAGTAAATTGTTCTTTTATTCTATAAACTTCTGACAACGTATCTGAATTTCCAAGCAATAAGTTTGTGTATTTTTTTTCTGACAAAGAAAAATGGTCAAAATAAAAAAAAGAAACCCAGTGCATTCAGACCTCAAATAATGCAAAGTAAACAAGTTCATATTTAGAAACAACAATATAACTCAGGAAGAGTTCAGAAATCAATATTTTGTGCAATAACCATGATTTTTAATCACAGCTTTCATGCTCCTTGGCATGCTTTCCACCAGTATTTCACACTGCTTCTGGCGAAAAAATTTCAGCAGTTCTTTGTTTGATGGCTTGTGACTATCCATCACCCTCTTGATTACATTCCAGAGGTTTTCAATGGGGGTTCAAATCTGGAGATTGGGCTGCCCATGACAGGGTTTTGATGTGGTGGTCTCTTATTTTTTGCCAGAGCTGTATTTCCTCCATGGGTAGGATACAATTTTTTTCTGCCTGCTGAAATCCATCTGGGCAAAAATAACCAGTCTGTGCCTAAATACCTGTCTATGAGGATTTGTTTTCGGAGCAGGGGTGCCAGGAACTTCCTCCTCATTGTCCTTATGACTGCACCGTTAATCTTGTCACTGGAGTCAAGCTGCCAACGAGCAGACCTTCCTCATTCCCCATTGTTGCGGGGTTTTTCTTTGCAAAGAAGGCAGGAGCGTGGGGGCGTGTTGTGCCCCAGCCTAGGTTTCCGCAAACTCTATCAGATTACGGTCCGGGATCCGGATCCGCTCCCTCTCATCCTGGACCTCTTTAATCAGATTGTAAGAGTAAAATGGTTTTCTATACTGGATCTCAGGGAGGCATATAATCTCATTCGTATTAAAGAGGGGGATGAGTGGAAAACTGCTTTCAATACGCCTGAGGGTCACTATGAAAACCTTGTGATGCCATTTGGGTTGACGAATGATCCAGCCGTCTTTTTGCACTTTGTAAATGACAACTTTAGTCACCTGGTGGTAGGTAGATTTGTGGTTATCTATCTTGGTGACATATTAATTTATTCACCTGACCTTGAGTCACATCAGGTACATGTCAGGTAGGTTTTACAGATACTTGGAGACAATAAATTATTTGTCAAATCAGAGAAAAGTATGCTCTCAATTGAGGGGATTCCTTTTCTGGGATATGATTTCATCCACTGGTTTTTACATGGTTCCTTTAAAAGTCCAGCCAGTACTGGGTTGGGATCGTCCTGAGGATTTGAAGGCGATACAAAGGTTTTTGGGTTTCACCAACTACTGCCGTAAGTTCATAAAAGTTTTTTCGGTAGTGGCCAATCCTCTGACGGATATGACCAGGAAAGGGACAGACTTTTCCAAGTGGCCCAGTTCGGCCAGGGAGGCATTCTATACCTTGAAGGAGTGCTTTGCATCTGCGCCAAGTCTCATACGGCCTGACGTTACTCAGCCTTTTATTGTAGAGGTTGATGCGTCTGAAGTGGGTGCTGTATTATCACAGGGTGCGTAACCTGGTAAATGGAGTCCATGTGCATACTTTTCTAAAAAAAAAAAACAAAACAAAAAAACAACAAACTCATGTACGGAGAGAAATTGACATTGGTAACAGGGAACTCTTGGCAATCAAGTGAGCCCTTGAAGAGTGGCGTCATTTTCTGGAGGGAGCAGTTCATCCGGTTATGGTAATCACAGATCATTAGAATCTGGTAAATCTAGAGACTGTAAAGCGTCGAATGCCCTTACATGCAAGATGGGCATTGTTCTTCACCAGGTTTAACTTTTTTGTCACATATAGGCTGGATGCAGTTTATTTCCAAATTTGATAGTGCATTTTGCACTTGTTTGGGGAATCCATCTGTCATTCTCTTCAGTATTTCACCCACAGTCTAATGGGCAAACTGAGCTGGTTAACCAGAATATTGAGCCTTATCTTGGGTGTTTTGTATCTGAGAATCAGGACAATTGGGTTACCTACTTACCTCTAGCAGAATTTGCTAGAGAAGAGACAATGTGGGTACTGGCAACAAATAATTGTTGTCATGAGTTTACTGGTAAGTCCCCGTTTTTTGGGGGCATACGGGTTTCATCCTCAGTTCAGCTCATTTAATAGGAATCGTTCTTCTGGTATATCTGAAGAGGAGCGGTTTTCATCAGCGATTTCGTCTGTCTGGCAAGGGTTTATTAATTTAAGGAAGATGGGGTCCACATATAAGAATGTGACATATCGGAGCTGTTAATGATCCATAATGTGTTTCATCGATCTTTACTCCAAAAATACGTTACGTCCTCTGTACCATCATCGCTTCCGCCATTTCCTGTCATTATGGTTGGAAATTTAGAATTTCAGATAGCTAAGATCATTGATTCTCACTTATTTTGTCAGTCTCTTCAGTATTTGGTACACTGGGGATATAGTTCTGAAGAGAGGATGTGGGTTCCAGCATCTGATGTCCATGCGGCCAGGCTGATCCTGTCTTTTCATGTTGCACACCCTGATAAAGCTGGTTCTGAGGTTCTGGAGGTCCCTCGTAGAAGGAGGGTACTGATTTACCGTGGCAGAGAGGAGCCAGAAGACCGCAGCGTCTGATTTCTCCTACTCCTGCACTGATTAGAAGCAGTTCACGTTCACATTAAACAGTGTAGGGTTCTTTTGGTAGTGCAGGGGTTAATCTGCTCTCTTGAGAGCTCCTGGATCTAAGGCTCTCACCTGTGCCCTGTTAGCCACTGCCATCTCCTATATAAACCTGGCCCTGGCAAGCACTCATTGTCAGAGCAAGTTTTTGCTGCATGTCTGAAGGTTGTTGGTAGTTATTGGAGAAGGCGGTTGGTTGATTTATTTGTGACTGCTAGGTTTTGAATGTGTGCTAATTCATTCTTCTCCTACTTTGGTTGAACCCCATCCTCCACACCCCGGTGTTTACCTCCGTTATATGTGTGAGTATATTTGTATTTTTGGTATTTTTCATTACCCCTGTTCGTTTTACCTTGTTAGCCTGGGTGATTATGATACATTACTACTCCCCTCTTCCCTGAGTGGAGGAAGAGTACAGACTGAGGGCAGATTCAGAAGCTAAGTCAAGGTATGTTGCCCTGGCCCCTTCACCATCAGAAGCAATCTGGGGAACAGGGCGAGCTAGGGCTCCCCTAGCGTTGGGGACAGGGAAGGAGCCCCTGGTCCTGGGAGACTTGACAACAGATCGTGACACCATGTGTGTGTGTTCCTCCCCCATACCTCCCATGTGCGTGTCCCTTTTCCTGTCGTATCCGTTATACCTCTAATATGGGAACTAATATACTCTATATACAGACACTTCCTTGAACTCTTCCCACCTAAATGTGTTAAGGGCTGTTGGTGGGTCTTTCACCTGTCCTTTATAGTTGATTACAGTATCTTATCAAGCCGTTTTTGGTGTCTGCCAGATACTGACATTCTCTCCTTTTTTGCAGGGCCCCAAGACTGCTCGTCCTGTCTTGCGTAAGTAGATCTTGTCTGCTTTTCGCTCTTCTTGTTCTTCTCCTTCAGTCTCTCAAATGTTTTGTCTTTCAGAGATAGCGGTGAGCCGTGTCTTATCCACCAACGATCGTGGGATTCTCCCGTAAGTGTGGGGGACTTGTGCAGGCGGAGAGCTGTGAGGGTCGCATGGGGGATGGGAAGACCTGTGAGGGTCGCGTGTGGGAAGGGAAGACCCGTGGGGGATGGGGAGAGACCTGTGTGTGTGTATGTATGTAACCTGTGAGGGTCACGTGGGGGATAGGGAGAGACCTATGTATGTATATGTGTGTGGTGGGGTTAGACCTGTGAGGGTCGCGTGGGAGATGGGGAGAGACCTGTGTGTGGGAAGACCTGAGAGGGTTGCGTGGGGGATGGGGAGAGACGTGTGTGTGTGTGTATATGTGGGTTAGACCTCTGAGGGTCGCATGGGGGATGAGGAGAGACCTGTGTGGGAGAGACCTGTGAGGGTTGCGTGGGGGGATGGGGAGAAACCTGTGTGTGGGGGAGACCTGTGAGGGTCGCGTGTGTGATGGGGGGGGGGAGACCTGTGAGGGTCATGGGGGGAGACCTGTGAGGGTCACGGGGGGGGGGAGATATGAGAGGGTCATGGGGGGGAGATCTGAGAGGGTCATGGGGGGGGAGATCTGAGAGGGTCATGGGGGGGGAGATCTGAGAGGGTCATGGGGGGGGAGATCTGAGAGGGTCATGGGGGGGGAGATCTGAGAGGGTCATGGGGGGGGGGAGATCTGAGAGGGTCATGGGGGGGAGATCTGAGAGGGTCATGGGGGGGGGAGATCTGAGAGGGTCAGGGGGGGGAGATCTGAGAGGGTCATGGGGGGGGGGAGATCTGAGAGGGTCATGGGGGGGAGATCTGAGAGGGTCATGGGGGGGGGAGATCTGAGAGGGTCATGGGGGGGGGGGAGATCTGAGAGGGTCATGGGGGGGGAGATCTGAGAGGGTCACGGGGGGGGAAACCGGAGAGGGTCATGGGGGGGGGGGGGGAGAGACGTGTGTGTGTCGAGAGACCTGCGGGGGAGGGGGGGATGAGAAGACCTGTGCGGGTAATGGTAGTGGGGGGGTGAGACCTATACGGGAGGAGGAAGGTGAGTCCTGCGGGGCCACGGGAGAGGTGAGACCTGGGGGGGAGGGTGAGAGAGAGACCTGTGTGGGTCGCTGGGGTGAGAAGACTTGTGCGTATGTATGTTCGGGACAGGAGAAGAAGGAAGGGGGGATCGGAACCTGTGCTGGTGACCTGTGGGATGCATGACAGGTGGGGATGGGGGACCTGTGCATTGTGCGGGTTGTGGGTCATGGGGACCTGTGCGGAACGTGCCACAGGTGGATAATGGGGACCTGTGTGGGCCCGGTGCAGGGGGACCTGTGTAGTACGGGTGGGATAGGAGGACTGGTGCAATCACAGCATTGCTGGTCTCTGATTCTTCTCTCTGCAGAGTCTCTTTTTTTAGCCTCCATGCTGCCAGGTTTTACCGGACGTCGGCGGTCTGCAGTAAGTGTTGTACACGGCGGCTCGACCCTCCTGTCCTCTTCAACTAATCTCTCCCTCTCTTTCTGTCAGGGCAGGACGTGCTGACTGTGAACACCCCCGCATTCGCAGAGTCCGTCACAGAAGGAGATGTCAGGTGGGAGAAAGGTGAGTGACATTATCTCTGCGGGGTGCCGTTTGTGTGATGTGATCTGCATTATAGGCGGTTGCGGAGGGGTCCTGTATGTGGCATTCAGGGCATTGATATCTGCAGGGAATGATAATCACTGATCAGTAGAGATAATGACTTTGTTTTGATGCAAATCGAATTTGAGTCAAATTTTATGACATTTGAATGTCCGGCGCAGTTGAACCATTTGTGATTTGATTTGTGATTTGCCAAAAGAATGCGCTGTGCCTGCCTACACATTGCACAAAATTGCATCAGTCACAGAAAACTGGCACCACCTTACGTGTAGCCTCCTTCTAATCACTTGCAGCGCCCACATCACACAGCATGGCTCTGCCAATCAGATGGCTCTGTCTGAGCCTGTATAAGAATGAGGCAGGGAATGCAGCAGACATTTTATAGTAAATCTGCATAGTGAGTTTATCAGAGTTCAGCAATTGTGTTGTATAACTGCAACAATGAGTATCATTGATAGGGGAGGTGACTGATCAGTGATGGTGGAGCTGCATTTGTCCTGTTGGATTTCAGTCACAATTACATTTTTTTTCTTCATGCTCTAGAAAGCGGCAGCAAGCGCAGAAATTTAATCTGAAATGCGTTGCTTGTCACAAACGACTCTGCTGAGATTTTGAAATTCTTTTGCTTTTTTTTTTGTGAAGGGAAGGGAGGGGATTGTTTTTAATGAATACAAAATAAAATTCACCAAAATGCAGACTTGTGACTGCGGCTGTTAGCCTCACAGTGTGCGTGTCACAATTATTTTTTTTGCATATCTGTTTGACTAGTCAGATTTTTACATCCACACACGCCACACTAGTTCAGCGCTTTGTTGCAGGTACTTGTTGTGTGGTCTTGTGCCTAACTATTTTTCCTTTCACCCATGACGGCACCGCCTGAGAGAGGGATCTGCCCATCGATAACAGGAAATCTGAAGTAAAAATGCGGCAGCACTTCCCCACATCAATTGGTTTCCTGTCCTTGATGGGAAATCTCGTGCTGAAGACAGGATAGTAGAAGATCAAGCTTACCCAGGCCTGACCCAGTCGCCTAGAAGAAAGACCATGGGCTTGTAGCTCTGGAGTCAGGCTCCTGAAGTGCCACCACTGGTCCATTGTTTGAAAGGGGTTGGAGACCCTACTAGACCCCGGTGCCACATGTCTCCTCAGTGCAATTAGATTATCTGGGATTCTTGGTGACTTTTTACACTGCAAAGCAAATGTTAAGGAATAACTTGCTGGGCCTGGTGAATTGGATTTCAAGATGTTTCGATAATCACTGATGAGTGTTCATAAGATATCCGATCATCTAAGGGTACCGTCACACATTGAAATTTTCATCGCTGCGACGGCACGATTCGTGACGTCGCAGCGTCGTATAATCATCGCTCCAGCGTCGTAGACTGCGGTCACACGTTGCAATCACGGCGCTGGAGCGATGCCGAAGTCCCCGGGTAACCAGGGTAAACATCGGGTAACTAAGCGCAGGGCCGCGCTTAGTAACCCGATGTTTACCCTGGTTACCAGCGTAAACGTAAAAAAACAAACCGTACATACTCACCCGTCGGTGTCCTTCAGGTCCCTTGCCGTCTGCTTCCTGCTCTGAGTGCAGCCGTACAGTGAGAGCAGATCACAGCACCGCTGCGCTCTGCTCTCACTTTCCGGCCGGCACACAGAGCAGGAAGCAGACGGCAAGGGACCTGAAGGACACCGACGGGTGAGTATGTACGGTTTGTTTTTTTACGTTTACGCTTGTAACCAGGATAAACATCGGGTTACTAAGCGCGGCCCTGCGCTTAGTTACCCGATGTTTACCCTGGTTACAAGCGAACACATCGCTGGATCGCTGTCACACACAACGATCCAGCGATGTCAGCGGGTGATCAAGCGACGAAAGAAAGTTCCAAACGATCTGCTACGACGTACGATTCTCAGCAGGGTGTCTGATCGCAGTAGCGTGTCAGACACAGCGATATCGTAACGATATCGCTAGAACGTCACGAATCGTAACGTCGTAGCGATGGAAATTTCAATGTGTGACGGTACCCTAAGGCCACTGCTGATCTGCTCCATCCTCAGCTGTGAGGAGGTTTGTGCAGATTATTGATCGTGGCGGCAGCGTGTCATCCCGTGTAGTCAGTCATGTGATGCTAACAATACTCATCCCATCCCTGCAACAGCCCTTAACGACCACCAGTACGCATTAAAACTGCAGTCAGGAATAAATGAATTGTCTGGTTTTGGAACCGACTGGGGTCGATTATCCTCTTAACCCTTCCCGACCTGTGACGCGACGTAGGCGTCATGAAAGTCGGTGCCAATCCGACCTGTGACACCTATGTGGCATCATGGAGGGATCACGTCCCTGCAGATCGGGTGAAAGGGTGAACTCCAATTTCACCCGATCTGCAGGGACAGGGGGAGTGGCTTTACACCCACGTGGCTACGATCGCTCTGATAGGCTGTTTCACTTTCAACAGCCAATCAGAGCAATCTGTAATATTTCACCTATGAAACTTGGTGAAATATTACAATCCAGCCATGGCCGATGCTGCAATATCATATCATCGGCCATGGCTGGAAACTGCGATCTGCCCCCTCCACCGACTGACAGCGGCGATCTGCCACCGCTGTCAGTCTTTCCTCCCCTCCGTTCTGTGTTCCGCTGCCCTCCTCTCCCCTCCGTCCTGTCCGGCGTTCCCCCCCCCCCGCTGTCCGATCCCACCCCCGTACCTCTGGAGTCCCGGGGTCCCTCCCGGTGTCCGTCTGGCATCTAAGATGGGCGCCGCCATCTTTCAAAATGGCGGGCGCATTCGCAGTGAGCCCGCCAAATAGGCCGGCAGATTAATTACAGGTACATTTTGATCACTGTGATAGGTTATATCACAGTGATCAAAATAAAAAAAAAATAGTAAATAAAGCCCCCCCCCCCCCTTACCACCCCCATAGGTAGAGAAAATAATGAAATAAAATATATTTATTTTTATTTTTCCACTAGGGTTAGGGTTAGAACTATGGTTAGGGTTGCAGTTAGGGTTAGAATTAGGCTATGTGCACATGGTGCAGATTTGGCTGTGGATCCGCAGCGGATTGGCCGCTGTGGATTCGTGGCAGTTTTCCATCACATTTACAGTACCATGTAAACCTATGGAAAACCAAATCCGCTGTGCCCATGGTGCGGAAAATACTGTGCGGAAACACTGCGTTGTATTTTCCGCAGCATGTCCATTCTTTGTGCGGATTCCGCAGCGTTTCACACCTGTTCCTCAATAGGAATCCGCAGGTGAAATCCGCACAAAAAACACTGGAAATCTGCAGTAAATCCGCAGTGCTTTTTACCTGTGGATTTTTCAAAAAAGGGGCGGAAAAATCCGCACACGAATCCTCAACGTGGGCACATAGCTTTAGGATTAGGGCTGGAACTAGAGTTAGGGTTGGAATTAGGGTTAGGGTTGGAATTGGGGTTAAGATTAGGGTTAGGGGTGTTTTGAGGTTAGGGTTAGGCTTGTGGTTAGGGTTATGGTTAGGGTTGGTTGTGTGTTGGGATTAGGGTTAGGGGTGTGTTGGGGTTACGGTTGTGATTACGGTTATGGTTAGAGTTGGGATTAGGGTTAGGGGTGTGTTGGGGTTAGTGTTGGAGTTGAGAGGTTTCCGCACATCAGGGTGTCTCCAATCACGACATGGCGCCACCATTGATTCCAGCCAATCTTGCATTCAAAAAGTCAAATGGTGCTCCCTCCCTTCTGAGCCCCGACGTGTGCCCAAACAGTGGTTTACCCCCACATATTGGGCATCAGCGTACTCAGGACAAACTGGACAACAACTATTGGGGTTCAGTTTCTCGTGTTACCCTTGTGAAGCACTTGGGGGTTCAAAGTGCTCATCACACATCTAGATGAGTTCCTTGGGGGGGTCTAGTTTCCAAAATGGGGTCACTTGTGGGGGAGCTCCAATGTTTAGGCACACAGGGGCTCTCCAAACGCGACATGGTGTCCGCTAACGATTGGAGCTAATTTTTCATTCAAAAAGTCAAATGGCGCTCCTTCCCTTCCAAGCCCTGTCGTGCTCCCAAACAGTGGTTTACCCCCACATATGAGGTATCAGCGTACTCAGGACAAATTGTACAATAACTTTTCGGGTCCAGTTTCTCCTTTTACCCTTGGGAAAATAAAAAAAATTGTTGCTAAAAGTTCATTTTTGTGACTAAAAAGTTAAATGTTCATTTTTTCCTTCCATGTTGCTTCTGCTGCCGTGAAGCACCTGAAGGGTTAATAAAATTCTTGAATGTGGTTTTGAGCACCTTGAGGGGTGCAGTTTGTATAATGGTGTCACTTTTGGGTATTTTCAGCTGTATAGACCCCTCAAAGTGACTTCAAATGTGAGGTGGTCCCTAAAAAAAAAAATGGTTTTGTAAATTTTGTTGTAAAAATGAGAAATCGCTGGTCAAATTGTAACCCTTATAACTTCCTAGCAAAAGAAAATTTTGTTTCCAAAATTATGCTGATGTAAAGTAGACATGTGGGAAATGTTATTTATTAACTATTTTGTGTCACATAACTCTGGTTTAACAGAATAAAAATTCTAATTTTGAAAATTGCTAAATTTTCAAAATTTTCGCCAAATTTCCGTTTTTTCACAAATAAGCGCAAAAATTATCGACCTAAATTTACCACTAACATGAAGCTCAATATGTCACGAAAAAACAACCTCAGAACCGCTAGGATCCGTTGAAGCGTTCTCGAATAATTAACTCATAAGGGGACACTGGTCAGAATTGCAAAAAATGGCCAGGTCATTAAGGTCAAAATAGGCTGGGTCATGAAGGGGTTAAGTATCGCTGTCAATCATGACGGCAGTATCTGTGTGGTTAAAAAACCAAAACCCTATGGCGATTGTAATAATTGCCATGGTACCCGATATCATCTGATGAACCCAGGGTACGGTGGCCTGTGAGATCCAGTTGTAACTAGTCACTGACAGGTCTCTGGCTCCGTGTTACACGAGTTCTGCAGTGCATGAGACAAGCGATAAAAGTCAAAAAATGTACATGTCATACCATGGCACCAAGTGAAATAGTAACAAAAGTAAAATTAAATAAAGTGTGTATAAAAAAAAAAAACTGTTGCGCACATCACAAAAAATAATTTTGTCATTAAAAATGCAATGTTTGTGTGAGCGACCAGATCTATAAAAGTGTTGTGTTATTTTAGTACAAAACGCCACAAATGTTGCTTTTTCATCATACTTGCTCACTAAAAATGGAATATCGAATGAAAAATGATCAAAAAGACCTATGTAAAAAAGACTGTCACTCCGTGCCGCAAAAAACAGCCCTAATATGGCTCCTACAGAAAAAAGTTGATCTCTCAGAATGAGGTTGCAAAAACAAATCAATTTTACTCTGTAAAAATAGCAAAACATAAAGGACATGAATCGCTGTAATCGTACCGACCTAAAGAATAAATCAGTCATCACTTTTACGACATGGTGAACCTCGCAAAAAAATACTAAATAGCTTTTCTCTTTTTTTTGTCCATTCAGCTTCTAAAAAATCTGAATAAAAAGCGATCAAAAAACTTAGTGCCTGAAAATTACCAAAAAATCAAACACATGACACACAAAATAAGCCCTCATACAACTCTGTTCACCCAAAATAGGTTACAGCTCTCAGAATATGGCGACAAATAAAACTAAATGAAAAGGCGTTTTTGCTGTGTAAAAGCAACAAAACAAAAACTAAAATAAATCTTGTATCTCTGTAATTGCAATAAAAATCAAATAGCGCTCTTGCCTTTCCGGACCCGGCCATGTGCCCAAACAGCAGATTTTGACCACATATTGGGTATCATCGTGTTTGCGAGAAATTGCGTAACAAATTATGGTGTTCATTTTTTCCCATTATGAAAATTATGAATTTGGGGCTTGAACAACATTTTAATAGAGAAAATTAGTATTCAAATCCACATTTTAAAAGTTCTGTGAAGCACTTGCGGGTCAACAATCTCCAACCCCCACCCCTAGATGAATTAATTGATGGGTCTAGTTTCCAAACTGGGGTCACATGTGGGGGTTTCTTTTTCGGTACATCAGGGGCTCTGCAAATGAGACATGGTGTCTGCAATTTGTTGTAACCAAATTTGAACATCAAATACCAAATGTCGCTTATCCCTTTTCAAGTCCTGCCATGTCCAAAAATAACTTTTTGGGGTATCTCAGTGCTCAGAATAAAGTGGGTAAGAAACTTTGCAGTCCACTTTTTGGTGTTGCCTCTTGCAAAAGTGAAACATTTTTGTGGAAAAAAAAAAATGACATTTTTCATTATGACGACTTATTGCTATCAAATTCTGTGTCATACCTGTGGGTTCAGAATGCTTACTGTACCACTGGATAAAATCCTTGAGGGGTTTCCAAAATGAGGTCACTTGTAGGGTTTTTTGCAGGTTGGACGTCTTGGGGGGCCGTGCAAATGCGACATGGCATCCGCAATCTATTTCAGCCAAATTTGTTTCAAAATTTAAATGTTGCTGCTTCCCTTCCGATCCCTAAGTTGCGCTGATGTTTCTGGCCTCGTGTGGGCTATTGGCGCGCTCAGAAGAAACTAGGTAGCAAAAAGTGGGGTACATTTTCGTGTGCTACTCCTTGTAAAAGCAAAAAAAAAAAAACAGGGCTAATGCAACATTTTATAGTAAAAATTCCGCTGTTTTCTTTCATTCCACATTGAATTAATTCCTGTGTAGCATCTAAAAGGTAAAAAAGAAATCCTGACGGTAGCTTTGAAGTATTTAAAGGGAACCTGTCACCCCCCACCACCACCAGTGCGTTTTTAAGTAAAAGGGCCACCTTCTACAGCACTAATACTGCATTCTGTGAAGGTGGCTCTTATGTTTGTGCTCCCTAATAATGCTGAAATATTAAGTTTTATATATTTCGCGCCATACATGTATTCTGTCCGGGGGGCACGTTTTTTCTTAAAACTTAATATTTCAGCGTTATTAGGAGCACAAACATAAGAGCCACCTTCACAGAATGCAGCCTTAGTGCTGCAGAAGGTGGCTTTTACTTAAAAACGCCCTGGGGGGGGGGGGGGGTGAAAGGTTCCCTTTATGGGCTGCGATTTTTAAAATGGAGGCACTTTTGGGCAGTTTCCATTATATCGGACCTTCAAAGTCCATTTAAATCTGAATGTGACCCTAAGGAAACAGTTTGTAAATTTCTTGGAAAAAATGAAAAATTGCTACTAAACTTTTATCCCCTTTTAAAGGGAATCTGTCAGCTCTTTTGGCCGATATAAGATGCGGCCACTGCCTTTCAGGGCTTATCTCCAGCATTCAATAATGCTGTGGATAAGCCCCTGGTCCGACTTGCAAGATAAGAAAAATAAGTTTTATTATACTTACTGGGGGGGAGGGGGTTGTCGGTCCGCTGCGGTACAGTCTGATGGGTGTCGCAGGTTCGGGTCTGGCGCCTCCCATCTTATGATCGTCGCCCTCCTGTTGCTTCATCGCTCCGTGGCATCGCACTCATGCGCAGGCGTACTTATCTGCCCTGTTGAGGCCTCTCTGACCTTTCCTAGCCCCTGCGCACTGCCGTACTTTGCTCTGCCCTCAACAGGGCAGATAAGTACGCCTGCGCAGGAGCGCGATGCCGGGGAGCCATTAAGCAACAGGAGGGCGGCATCGCAAGAAGATGGGAGGCGCCAGACCTGCGAAACCCATCGGACCGGACCGCCACCCCGGGTGAGTATAATAAAACTAATTTTTCTTATCTTGGAGGTCGAATCAGGGGCTTATCTACAACATTGTAGAATGCTGTAGATAAGCCCTGAAAGGCAAGGGGCTGCATGTTAGATCGGCCAAAACTGCTG
The DNA here is from genome assembly GCF_051348905.1 of Ranitomeya variabilis. Taxonomy (NCBI): domain Eukaryota; kingdom Metazoa; phylum Chordata; class Amphibia; order Anura; family Dendrobatidae; genus Ranitomeya; species Ranitomeya variabilis. Next base: position 712,746,440 of record NC_135232.1, read on the forward strand.
ACTGGTTCGCTTTAACTTCCTAACAAAAGAAAATTGTTTAAAAAATGAGGCAGGTGTAAATTAGACATATGGAAAATGTTATTTATTATTTTGTACAGCATAACTAACTCGTTTAAGAATATAAAATTTAACATTTCAAAGTTCTTCAAAATTTTCAGAGAAATTTCAATTTTTTCACAATCCCGAACCCCTGGGAAATGTTGAAGCTCCAGAGTTATTACAACATAAAGTGACGCCGGTCAGACTTTAAAAAAAAAAAAAAAAATTGACCTGATCGTTAAGGTCAAAATAGGTTTGGTCACTAAGGGGGTTAAGACTTCCACTAACGCCCTTCTCTGCCACAGCGGTTGGGGACTCGGTGGCTGAAGATGAAGTCGTTTGTGAAATTGAGACTGACAAGGTAATTATCCACTAACTTCAGCCCTTTCTCAAGCTTTGGCCACTTTGACGCTCTAACCTCTAATTTTTCTCTTAGACATCGGTACAAGTCCCAGCCCCGTCTGCAGGAGTGATCGAAGCTCTGCTGGTGCCTGATGGAGGCAAGGTGGAGGGTGGCACCCCACTGTTTGTCCTAAGGAAATCTGGAGGTACCTGCAGTCCTTGGTTCCCCTCTCCTAAATGCTCCCTTCTCTACCCCATCCTCCTTCCTTGTCTCTAGACTCTTTGCTCTACCACCGCCACCCATCCTTGGCTCCCTGCTCATCTTTTATTGACTTCCCTATGCTCCCTGCTCTTCCCTTAACCTCCATCCTTGGCTCCCCTCGCCTTTGCTCTCCCTGCTCCTCAGTCCTTGGATCCCCTATGCTCCATGATCCTCCTGTGCGCTCCCAGCAGCGCTCCCCTCTCCACCCCTGCTCTCCCCTCTCCACCCCTGCTAAATACCCCTGGTAGACACCCCTACCTCCCTCTCCTCCCCTGCTAGACACCTCTGCTCTCCCCTCTCCTCCCCTGCTAGACACCTCTGCTCTCCCCTCTCCTCCCCTGCTAGACACCTCTGCTCTCCCCTCTCCTCCCCCCTCTCCCCCCTGCTGTCGCCTCTCCCCACCCCTGCTCCCCCAGTCGCCTGCCCATTCTACCATGTGTAACCCCAACCACATGTACTGTCTTACTCAGCTGCTCCCAAGACTAAACCTACGGAGACTGCAGGCCCTCCAGCTGCTGCCCAACCATCTGCCCCTGCTGCACCAATTCCCACTGTTATCCCTCCTGTGCCACCAGTGTCAGCGCAGCCATTGGAGACTAAGCCTGGTGAGTGAGTGTCAGTGCCGCTGGTCAGTTCAAGTGCACTTTTGGATTGGTTGTGGAGGAGATGCTTTTTTTTTGGGCCAGACTTTTACCATTCTCTATTCTCAGTGTCTGCAGTAAAGCCATCGTCTTCTCCTCCCACCTCGCCCCCTGGTGCCATATCTGCCGGAGCTCGTGCTGAGCACAGGGTAAGTGAGTGCCCAGGTGACTAATGCCGTGCGCAGAGAGACTTTGTTCTCAGTCTGACCCATCCAACCCAGGTCAAGATGAATCGAATGCGACAGAGAATTGCACAGAGGCTGAAGGAGGCGCAGAACACCTGTGCAATGCTCACCACCTTCAACGAGGTGGACATGAGGTGAGTGCCCCTATTGTGGTCCGGGAAAGGGGGCTCTGGGGCCTCCGTCTCATGCTGCCGATCTGCGTTGTAGTAATATCCAGCAGATGAGGTCTCTGCACAAAGACGCCTTTCTGAAGAAGCACAGCCTGAAGCTCGGCTTCATGTCTGCCTTTGTTAAGGCTGCCGCTTTTGCCCTCCAGGACCAACCTGCTGTCAATGCGGGTGAGTAGCTGCACAGTGTGTTCCCACCGGTGCCCTCCAAGCCTGGTAGCACTGATCTTCGCTCTCTTGTAGTGATTGATGATTCAGCCAAGGAGATTGTGTACAGGGACTACATCGATATCAGCGTGGCCGTCTCCACTCCCAGGGTATGTGACCCCTCTGCCGTCTTCTGATTCTCTCTTTTTGTGCCCCTTCTTATTCATTGTCTTTCTCTTTTGTTTTTCTTTGCACTAGCTGTTTTGTACTGAGTGTCTTTTTCTTTCTGGCCTCGTATCTTATCAGGGTCTTGTGGTTCCGGTCCTGAGGAATGTGGAGTCCATGAACTTTGCAGATATTGAACGGACAATTGCTGAGCTTGGAGAAAAGGTGATGAGCGGCACCCCTCACCCTGCCCCGATGACTAAAACCCCCAAATTACAAGAATGATGTTAGTTTTGATAATGGACAGATCTGTGCTGCTAATCACACACCGACTCTAGATGAATGCCAGGTAGCAGGTGGTGGTACAGTGGAGATCTGATCTGTGTATTTTCAGGGTTGGGTGGGAACACTGCTGCAAATGCAATAGTCCACTGAGGTGTGGGTGTTGGGCCGCATATGTTTTGCTTTGGGAGCAAGGGGAGATGGTAAAACAGGCATGCCTCCACCCACCATACCTGTATTCAGACCCATGTGCCTGTCTCATAGTGGACGATGCTTATTTCCATCAGGCACGGAAGAATGAGCTGGCCATAGAAGACATGGATGGGGGGACATTCACCATCAGCAATGGAGGAGTGTTTGGATCTTTATTCGGAACCCCAATCATCAACCCCCCCCAGTCTGCTATACTAGGGATGCACGGCATCTTCGAGCGTCCTGTAGCCGTGGCCGGAAAGGTGAGTGTACAGAGACTGCGCTGTGTACCTAGTGCATCCCGCGAGATGGGCACATAGTGGCCCTCCGATGCTTGGTGCATCCTGCGAGATGGTCGTGTAGTGGCCCCCAGTGCTTGATGCATCCTGCCAGATGGTCGCGTAGTGGCCCCCCGGTGCTTGATGCATCCTGTGAGATGGGCGCATAATGGCCCCCGATGCTTGGTGCATCCCGCTATATGGCTGCGTAGTGGTGACTTGATGCATTCTGTGAGATGGCCGCGTAGTGGCCTCCAGCAAGATGGCCACTGCGTGGCCCCCGGTGCTTGGTGCGTCCTGCGACATGAGCACATAGTGGCCCCCGTGCTTGATGCAACCTGTGAGATAGGTGCTCCCATTGCCTGATGGGGAGCTGTGTAGCTAGTGCTGGTGCATCCAGGAAGATGGGCTCAGAGTCTTCTCCTCTGCTCTGTGATTTCCTTTTTTGGCAGGTAAGGTTTTGTCCTTGTTACTTCCTTCACCATCTGCTCTTGTCCTGCAGGTTGAGGTGCGTCCTATGATGTATGTGGCCCTGACCTACGATCACCGGCTGATTGATGGGAGAGAAGCTGTACTATTCCTACGCAAAATCAAGTCAGTAGTGGAGGATCCACGTGTCCTGCTGCTGGACCTCTGAGCGCTGTGCTGCCCGTGTCAGTGCTGCCTGTGTCGGCGTATAAGGATGATCTCTGGAGGGGACACTACGGACTGACTCTTTCCTCTTCCACCCTGAGGCCCGACCTTTCTCCATGACTTCCTCCAGCTGCAGACACTTAGAATTCACGAGACATCGTCACTTGACCATGGTGCCAGCGGCCGTTCCTTGTGTCTCTGGACGCACCAGGTGACACAATCTTGACTAGCCACGAGTAGAAGCTGCCGGCCCCATTATAATGTGCTGATGTCTGGTGGATTGAAGGTTCCTGCTGCTGCAGGATGTTCTGCTGCTTGTATTCTTGCAGGCCCTGAACCCTCAGAAACTGCTCCTGAATGCCACCATTCTATTTATGTCTGCCGAATGAGTGAGCTGCATCAGAATCTTTCTAGTTTCGGTATCGCCTTGACGCTGGGTCCTGGCATCTTCACCTGCAGGCACAACTATTAACTATTGGTCCTGGCACCAACAGTGTCGCCCAAGGCACAGCTCAGTATTTAAAGACTTTTTGATTTTACAGGAATATAAAATAAATGCCCTTAAATATAAACCCAGTACGATGAGATGGAGGATTACTGTCCTGCAGATGCTGCAAAGGCCAGGTGTGCTTGTGCCAGAGCAACAGATGACTAGTGATTGGCAATATCTTGACTCTTATTAGGAGAAAAATTTTAAGTAGAACGCGAGACACTGCAGTCGGCGCCATCCTCGCTGTAAATTGGTTTGTAATTTCACTTTTAAGACTGAATGCTCACCACGCCGACCACCAATACACAGACCACTCTAGATTTGGTACTTTATTGATCAAGTGACAGGTAGTATCTGGCTGTGACATCACCGCGACATCCGCCTGCTAGTTGGCTCTGACATCATGGCGACATCAGTCTGCTCATTGGCTGTGACATCGCAGCACCATCTGCCTACTCGTTGGTTGTCACATCCACCTGCTCGTTGGCTGTAACCTCACAGCAACATCAGTTTGCTCGTTGGCTGTGACATCACGGCAACATCTGCCTGCTCCTTGGCTGTGACATCAAGGTAATTATGACCTCATTGGCTGAGATATCCTGGCGGTAACTGTGACCTCGTTGGCTGTGACGTCACAGCGGTAGCTATGACCTCTTTGGCTGTAACATCACGTGCCCTTTTACGCAGTAGTTTGGTTTTTGTTATAAGGTGCTCATTGGGCATGACATGCAGGCATGTGCCTCAAGGCTACGTGACCTCCACCCCTTAGAGCAGCTTGCTCCAAACGATGTCCTTGAAGAAAGGGTGGGATTTAATCCTTTGTGCGCCTCCCGGACCAACACCGAGCCGCTTGTTTGGATCACATTCGAGTAGCTGAAATTATGACAGAGAATCTTAGAGACATCGACATGGAGGAAGAATGTGACCCCAGAAAATAGGTTCCCAAAACAAGAGACAGAAGGGCAAATGCTGAACATGACATTGACGCGGATGGGAGACCTTGTACCGCCTTTCGGCTTGCACTGTCGTACAGCAGGACGTACTCACCGCTCTCAGCAGAGACATGGCATCTACACTGAGATGTTCAGGGAAGGGGATTTCCATCTGATTAAAGACTCCTGGCGTCAGGGTCTTGTAAAGAGGCTGCAGAGAGACAGAGTCAGCCATCCCTGCCAGGTAACCAAACATTGAAGAGAAAAAGCTGTCATGTTCTCACCTGTCCACACATCATCTCATAGAGCAGCGCTCCCAAACTCCACCAGTCACAGGCCTCGTCCACTGAACCCACCCCAAGGACCTCTGCAAAACGGAGGAAATGCTTAAGACCCTCACATGAAGGTGTCAATGTCAGGTGCATACAAAATAACAGGCGCTTACCTGGCGCCACGTACAGCTGCTCTGCAGCATCGGGACAACAGCCACGGTCAACCTCTCGCCACTGGCCGAAGTAGGTCAAGAGCACATCCCCTGTACAGACAAAAATTGCATTAGACCCAAATCCTACAATGATGCCGTATGGGCTCTTGGACGGATCATTCACTCACCATTGTCTCTCAATAGCAGATTGCGGGGATTAAGATCTTTGCACAAAATTCCCTCTTGGTGAAGAGTATCCAGTGCTAATATCACCTGTGCACCCCAAAGTCTGACCTGTGACTCTGGCACCCAATGGACTGAGTCATCTGATATGTGTCGGTGACTGATAGAACTGTGAGTTTGGCTCATGGTGGACTCTTCAGGGTCTGCACCTAGAGTCTGGAATTTCTTAAGATGTCCCCACAGCCGTCCTCCTGTAGGAATGGAGCAAAGAACGGAAGAGGCGATCGCACGGACAAATGTAGAAGTCTGCGTGTTACTAAGAGCCTGACCTGGAACATGCTGCAGCCGCAAATACAGAGAATCTTCCCCAACGTAAAACTTCTGTAGCTCAACCATGTAAGGAACGCTCTGCGGGATAATGGTAACTGCTCCGTGGCCACAACGACCTGACTTCATCAGAGACTACAGAGAAAGCAAAGGGGCAGCAATTGGTGGTTGGGCCCGTGTGTGGGTCGCTTATGAGCGATGTGACTTGTATGGCAAGGATAAGTGGAGTCAATCCCTGTATGGCGAGGATGGGCAGCAGGATCCACTTGTGAAGCAGGGACAAGGAGAGGTGGCGAGACTCGAGGGGTACAGGCAGGATGGACTGTGGGACCCGCTTGTAGGAAAGGACAGAGATGAGAGGCAGAACCCACTTGGACGGAAGTACCATTGCAGCCCCTTGTGGAGCAGGGAATAGATGGTAGGCTATGCAGTATTGGTCACGGACTCTGTCAGTCACGGACGGGCGGTAGGATTTGAAGGCAGGGATGAGTGGTGGTTCCTGCTTGTGTATAGGGCAGGAATGGGTGTTGGGACCGATGTGGCAAGGACAGGGATTGGTGGTGCGATCTGTATGGCAGGGACAGCAGGACTCGTGTTGCAGGAATGGGCGGTGGGATCAGTTAGTTGGGCTGCGGAACTTACTTGTAGGCAAGGAGCAGTGATGGGTGGTGGGGGCAGGTATGAGCTGTGTGACCTGGATGCCAGGATCTGCATGTGGAAACTACGGGGCAGAGACCCTATGGGTGGTGGGGCAGGTATGTATGGCAGTGTCCGCTTGAGTTATGGAGATGGGCGGTGGGAACAGCAATAGGTGGTAGGCTCAGTGTGGCAGGCTCACGGATGGGCAGTGGGACTTGTATGGTAGAGACTGTGATGGGCAGCAGGACCTAATTTTTTTTCTGAGTGGTCTGTGGGTCTTTCGTGTTGAAAGGTCAGCGATGGGCAAAGATTCCTCCTTATGGACAAGGGGCTTCGTTCGGCAGTGGCCCCTGCCTTTAGGCTCTGTATGGTAGTCAGGAATGGGTAGTAAGATCGCCTGTGTGGCGAGGATGGGTGGGGGTACCAACTTGTGTGGTAGAGGCAATCAGCTGCAGGTTACAACGGAAACACAAGACCTTTTGTCTTTAGTGGGGGTCTCATTAGCAGAGCGTGTTCCCCATATCTGTCCCTGATGGATGATGAGAGTTGTATGTTACCTTTAGAATAAACTTTGTTCCTGAGGTCGGGTCATACACCAACTGCACCTAAACCGTGATAGGAGAATGGAGCAGCGTGAGAGGTGGATAGGGCTGAATGAGCAAGTGTGATTACCCCACAAAGTGTCTCCCCAATAAATGTACCTTATCGATAACCTGTAGGACCTGACAGCTTTTCAGGTTCTCCACTGCAGCACTCAGGAGGCGGATGGGTCGGAACCGGAGGCTGCTGTAACCCTGCAATAGAGAAGAGACTATGGCTGACCCCAGAGGAATGGCAGCACGTTCACAGGGGCAGCAGCTTCTGGGGTCTCATTTTTGGTTTTTATCTGTAAAGTATGATATGCGCCCCCGTCCCCCCACACTGCTTAACGGTGCCCCCACCTCTGCTGCACCAGCATTATTTCCTAGAGGTCTTTCTAGGTGGCAGTTGAAGATTTCTTCAGCTCGTTTTAGGTACTGCGAGATCTTGCGTTTCACGGCATCGCGTCGCTCTCTGCTGGGGTCCACTAAAGAGCAAATGACAAGGATAAGGTGGCTGTCAGACTGGGGGGGAAAAGAGCAGAAACCATCCCTGACCTGTCACCCCGCTCAGGAGCAGCTCCACCCCGTGCTTGTAGTGACTGAACGCCGCTTCGTACTCTTCGTTGGCATCTCGCTCCTGCGCCACGTGCAGCTGCCTGGCCGCATCCACCAGGTAATCCCGCTTCAATGTTGCCTTTGAACTTAGATTGTGTTCTGTGATTCCCATAAACCCAATGCGATACTGCGAACACAGATCCCGGTCACTGCACATCGCCCCCCACAGCGTGATGGCCGAAGAAGGGTCCTGCAAAGTGCAAACAAGGGAGTGACTTTGCACACATGTTTGAAATTGACAATAATGATCAGGTTTTAGCAGAAAAGTGCTCACCAAAAGCTAATACCTTTTAAATATATCTTAATTTTAACCAATAAAAACACACAGTAAACAAACTAAAGTACGCATTTACCAGGCTAGAAAATAGGTAAAAAGTCAGTACAATGGTATGCTATGGGAGCCACGATAAAACCTTGTTATCCCTGATAATCCCTAGTACGTCCCTACCTTACCGCAGAGGTTGGCAGCCTACCTTGAACTCAAATTGGCACCCCTGCTCAACAATGACGCCCCCGCTCAATGATGGCTACCCCTAGATTCACTCTGTAATTTCCTTCATGTTTAAGATGTACCAAAAGAGCTATCCAAGATAACCAGAGACTACATCTGGTCTTTTCACCAGAGCTAAACTGACATTGGATACCGGTACAGAAACAGAGTGATTGAGGCACAAAGGATGGGTGGGGGAGAGGATGGTAGGGATTGGAGGATTTTATAGGCGCTTAAAGACGATAGTGACAAACCCCAGAGTAGGACCACTGTCCAAGACAAAAATGCTATAGAGTATCACCTAAACACCATTTGAATGACTTAAAGGCAGATCCCTGCCAAAAAGAAATGTAATACATAAACAGTAAGCAGATCAAATCACTTCTGGGATTACCGATGGGGCTTTAATCTAGCATAGCTAGCCCTCAGGTGTCTCTAATCAATTGTCCATGCCTTGCCGCAGAGGTTGGCACCCTAGCTTGTACGCAACATAGCACCCCTGCTCAATGGTGGCTTACCCTCGCTTTCCCTATATACTCTCCTTTCAACTGTCTGTTTAGTCAAGAAAACGAGGGAAGTTGGGAAAAGAAAACGGGTGAGAGACATAAGACACGATGTATGGGAAAATAATTCTGGAAAAAAGGGCTAAACTGCATATATAATCCAATAAAGGGGCCTTGTGGTCATTTAACTTGGCTATGAAATTGCACTATGCCCTAAAGTGCCAAAATCCTGAAATTGTGGTAAATAGCATCAATGTTATATATAACTTTATCACATGGCAACTGGCATTTTGACTGCCTATGGTTATATATCCTATAGGAAGGGTTTTCAAAGTCAGACCAAAACACATAACTTAAGGTACCGTCACACTAGGCGATATCGCCAGCGATCCGTGACGTTGTAGCGACCTGGATAGCGATATCGCTGTATTTGACACGCAGCAGCGATCTGGATCCCGCTGTGAAATTGCTGGTCGCTGCTAGAAGGTCTGCACTTTATTTGGTCGCTAGGTCGCCGTGTATCGCCGTGTTTGACAGCAAAAGCAAGGATACCAGCGATATTTTACACTGGTAACCAGGGTAAACATCGGGTTACTAAGCGCAGGGCCGTGCTTAGTAACCCGATGTTTACCCTGGTTACCAGCGTAAAAGTTAAAAAAACAAACAGCACATACTCACCAGCGCGTCCCCCAGCCTCTGCTTCCTGACACTGACTGAGCGCCGGCCCTAAACTGAAAGTGAAAGCACAGCGGTGACGTCACCGCTCTGCTGTTAGGGCCGGAGCTCAGTCAGTGTCAGGAAGCAGAGGCTGGGGGACGCGCTGGTGAGTATGTACTGTTTGTTTTTTTAACTTTTACGCTGGTAACCAGGGTAAACATCGGGTTACTAAGCGCGGCCGTGCGCTTAGCAACCCGATGCTTACCCTGGTTACCCGGGGATCTCGGCATCGTTGGTCGCTGGAGAGCGGTCTGTGTGACAGCTCTACAGCGACCAAACAGCGACGCTGCAGCGATCGGCATCGCTATCGCTGCAGCGTCGCTTAATGTGACGGTACCTTTATTGCACTGTGCCCAGAAGAAACACCTTGTCAAAGGAAGTGAATGAATCAAAAAGGCTTATCTGTTATTCATTAAAGATGTTGCAACAGCCTCGACGCCTTTCCCTCCCATGCTAAGAGTTCAGCAGGAGGCAAATGGAACCATCAGTGTCAGAAGATTCACGACATCAAAAATCAAAGGCAATCAGGCTGCCTTTGATTTCTGATGTCTTGAATCTTCTGACACATAAGTCTTCTGACTACTGCAATGAATACATAACTTGCAAAAAGGAGGAACGCAGCAGCACTCTGTAGAGACCAATACACATGTGAACACAAAATCTATCATAATTGCTGAGTAAACTAATAATAAGTAAAAGAAAATGTAAAAAAAAATTACAATAGTGAAGGTTCGTAGCGCATAAACTGGCCAATTCATGTGAGCTCATGAACCGCGATAAGGTGACACTTCTCTAATGGGTCCTATCATGTAATAAATGCTTCTCTTGTGCTATAAAAGTCTATACTGTGTGCAGAATTATTAGGCAAGTTGTATTTTGATCACATGATACTCTTCATACATGTTGTCCTACTCCAAGCTGTTCAGGCTTGAGAGCCAACTACCAATTCAGTAAATCAGGTGATGTGCATCTCTGTAATGAGGGGTGTTGTCTAATGACATCAAAACCTTATATAAGGTGTGCGTAATTATTAGGCGACTTCCTTTCCTTTGGCAAAATGGGTCAGAAGAGAGATTTGACGGGTTCCAAAATTGTGAGATGTCTTGCAGAGGGAGGCAGCAGCCTTGAAATTGTAAACAATTTTGAAGCATGATCACCGAACAATCAAGAGTTTCATGGCAAATAGCCAACAGGGTCGCAAGAAGCGTGTTGAGCAAAAAAGGCGCAAAATAACTGCCCTTGAATTGAGGAAAATCAAGCGTGAAGCTGCCATGATGCCATTTGCCACCAGTTTTGCCATATTTCAGAGCTGCAACGTTACTGGAGTAACAAAAAGCACAAGGTGTGCAATACTCAGGGACATGGCCAAGGTAAGGAAGGCTGAAAAACGACCACCTTTGAACAAGAAACAGAAGATAAAATGTCAAGACTGGGCCAAGAAATATCTTAAGACTGACTTTTCAAAGGTTTTATGACTGATGAAATGAGTGACTCTTGATGGGCCAGAGGCAGGATCAGTAAAGGGCAGAAAGCTCCACTCAGACGCCAGCGAGGTGGGGTGCTGGTATCATCAAAGATGAACTTGTGGAACCTTTTCGGGTTGAGGATGGAGTGAAGCTCAACTCCCAGACCTACTGCCAGTTTCTGGAAGACAACTTCTTCAAGCAGTGGTACAGGAAGAAGTCAGTATCGTTCAAGAAAAACATGATTTTCATGCAGGACAATGCTCCATCACATGCCTCCAACTACTCCACAGCGTGGCTGGCCAGTAAAGGTCTCAAAGAAGAAAAAATAATGACATAGCCCCCTTGTTCACCTGATCTGAACTCCATAGAGAACCTGAGGTCCCTCATAAAATGTGATATCTACAGGGAGGGAAAACAGTACACCTCTCGGAACAGTGTCTGGGAGGCTGTGGTAGCTGCTGCACGCAATGTTGATCGTAAACAGATCAAGCAACTGACAGAATCTATGGATGGAAGGCTGCTGAGTGTCATCATAAAGAAAGGTGGCTATATTGGTCACTAATTGTTTGGGGTTTTGTTTTTTGCATGTCAGAAATGTTTATTTCTAAATTTTGTGCAGTTATATTGGTTTACCTGGTGCAAATAAGTGAGATGGGAATATATTTGGTTTTTATTAAGTTGCCTAATAATTCTGCACAGTAAGAGTTACCTGCACTAACAGATATCCTCCTAAGATAGCCAAATCTAAAAAAAAAAAAAAAAAAACCACTCCAACTTCCAAAAATATTAGGCTTTGATATTTCTGAGTCTTTTGGGATGATTGAGAACATAGTTGTTGATCAATAATACAAATAATCCTCTAAAATACAACTTGCCTAATAATAATAATGCTGCACACAGTGTACAGTGTGAATGGGCAAACATGCCTCTCCTGGGTTACAAACTTGCACATTAAAGTAAGCTGGTAGGAACCAGAGTTGATTATAAACACCCTTGGGCTGATAGGTGGGGTGACAAAGTCAGAAAGAAGGAGGTAACAACCTCCAATGGATAACTGCATACAACAAAAAACCTGACCTGCATCTCCATATAGTATGAACAGTTGCCTACTGCATAATACATAACTTGCAAATAGGAGGAACGCAGCAGCACTCTGTAGAGACCAACACACATGCGAACACAAAATCTATAATAATTGCTGATTGAAAACTGATCAAAAGTTTAAAAAATACAAAAGTGAAGGTTCTTAGCCCATAAATTGGCCAATTTTTTACTTTTTATTACAGTTTACTCAGCAATTATGATAGATTTTGTGTTCGCATGTGTCTTGGTCTCAACAGAGTGCTGCTGTGTTCCTCCTTTTTGCAAGTTATGTATTCATTGCAGTAGGCACCTGTTCATACTATATGGAGGTGCAGGTCAGGTTTTTTGTTCTATACAGAATAGGTACACTGGACGCTGCCATCACTTATTGCTTACCGATCACACATCGCATGCTGCCCTTGCACATGCGTCGCACGCTGCTCACGCACACTGCTCACACGTCGCATGCTGCCCTCGCACGCTGATCACACATCGCACGCTGCCGTCACTTATTGCTTACCGATCACACATCGCATGCTACTCTCACACGTCACACATCTCATGTCGAATGCTGCCCTCACATGCCACACTCCGCCTGCACGTCGCACGCTGCCCTTGCGCGTCGCACACAGATCAAACATCGCACTACGCCCTCGCACCTCACACACATCAAACTCTGCCCTTGCACACAAATCGCACTCCACCCTCGCACACATCACACATCGCACTCCGCCCTCGCACACACATCACACTCTGCCCTTGCACACACATCACACTTTGCACTCTGCCCTTGCACACAAATCACACATCGCACGCTGCCCTCGCACACGGTTCACGCTGCCCTCGCACACAGATCACACATCGCACGCCGCCCTCGCACATCACACGCCGCCCTCGCACACAGATCACACATCGCACGCCACTCTCAGACATCGCACGCCGCCCTCGCACACAGATCACGCATCGCACGTCGCCCTCGTACACATCGCACGCCGCCCTCCGCACACAGATCACACATCGCACGCCGCCCTTCGCACACAGATCACACATCATAGGCACACATACCTCGGCCTGTCAGGATGGATCAGGCGTGTAGCAGCGGTGGCCGCTCCTTGCTCTCTGCTCATCAGATGAATGAGGTCAGTTGTCATCCAATCAGAGAGTATCCGCCTCCTCACATCCTGAGCTCCACATCTCCTCTGCCTACAACTCCCATCAGCAGCAGCAGCCACCGGAATCCAAGACAAGGGAGGATGAGCTGTAAATCATGCAGACAAGTGTTAACGACACATGGCCACAATACACACGTACGTTATACACACACTGATACACTATACACACACTGATACATACGCTACACACAGACTGACACTATACACACTGATATATAAGCTACACACACTGACACACTATACACAGACATTGATACGTACGTTATACACACACACTGACACACTACACAGACGTTGATACGTACGTTATACACACACACTGATACATATGCTACACACAAATACACTATACAGACTCTGATATGTACGTTATACATTATACACACACTGATACATACGCTATACACACTCCTACATATGCTACACCCACAGACTGACACAGTATGCACACACTGTTAGATACACACACACACTGATACATACGCTACACACAGACTGACACTATACACACTGATATATAAGCTACACACACTGACACACTATACACAGACATTGATACGTACGTTATACACACACACTGACACACTACACAGACGTTGATACGTACGTTATACACACACACTGATACATATGCTACACACAAATACACTATACAGACTCTGATATGTACGTTATACATTATACACACACTGATACATACGCTATACACACACTCCTACATATGCTACACCCACAGACTGACACAGTATGCACACACTGTTAGATACACACACACACTGATACATACGCTACACACACTGGCCCACTATACACAGACACTGATACATACGTTATACACACACACACTGATATGCTACATCCACTGCAGGGCCGGTTTTAGGCAAAGTGGGGCCCTAGGCAAAGTTTAAAATGGGGCCCCAAATGCTAACATATTGCACATCACGCAGAAGCATTTCTGCTGTATTTACATGCGCTGATCTCAGGCCGCTAAACGAGTGTGATCGACAATACTGAAGTCGTTGGACGCTTGTTTCCCGGCCTCTTTCCACCATCTGAGAAAGAATGAAGGGGACAGAACTATCACTAATAGATCACTAACAGATCACCATACAGTATCATATTATCAACAGCACATCTACAGTTTATACCGGCGATGTGCTGCTGAGAACAAGGATTTTTATTCCAGCATACACAATCCAATCACCCAATGAATATGCAGCATTTTGCTTGTTTATAATATAAGGAGGACTATGGGGTGTATTATACTAATGTGCACCACAGTCCTCCATATTGTAAAATGCACACACCATAGTCCTCCATATAATATAATGTGCCCCATAGTCCTCCATATAGTATAATACACTCCTCGTAGTCCTCCATATAGTATTATACACTTCCATTGTCCTCCATATAGCATAATACACTCCTCACAGTGCTCCATATATTAAAATATACTCCTCAGTCCTCCATATAGCATAATACACTCCTCACCGTGCTCCATATAGTATAATGCACTGCCATAGTCCTCCATGTAGTACAATTCACTTCCCATAGTATAATGCACCCCATAGTTCTTCATATAGTATAATGTATTTCCCATAGTCCTCGATACAGTATAATTCAGCCCACATATAGTATAATGCAGCCACCACCCCACAGAGTATAATGCAGCCACCCCAGAGTATAATGTAACCCTCCCACGGAGTATAATGTAACCTCCCCATAGAATATAATGCAGCCCCCCATATAGTATAATGTAGCCCCCTCATAGAGTATTATGCAATCACCCCTCATAGAATATAAATATAATACAGCCCCCCCATAGAAATATAATGTAGCCCCGAACAGGATATAATACAGCCCACCTCCTCATAGAATATAATGTAGCCCCATCAAAGGGTATGATGCAATCATCCCTCATAAAATCTAATAAAGCCCCACACAGAATATAATGCAGCCCCCTCCATAGAATATAATGTACCCCCAAATATATAACAGCCACATAGTATATAACACAGCCTCCCCCATAGAATATAATATACCCCCACAGTATATAGCACAGCCCACATAGTAGTATATAGCACAGCCACGTAGTATATAGCACAGCCCACACAGTAGTATACAGCACTGCCCACAGTAGTATACAGCACTGCCCACAGTAGTATACAGCACTACCCACAGTAGTATACAGCAGAGCCCACAGTAGTATACAGCAGAGCCCACATAGTAGTATACAGCACTGCCCACAGTAGTATACAGCAGAACCCACAGTAGCATACAGCAGAGCCCACAGTAGTATACAGCAGAGCCCACAGTAGTATACAGCACAGCCCACAGTAGTATACAGCACTGCCCACAGTAGTATATAGCACAGCCCACAGTAGTATACAGCACTGCCCACAGTAGTATATAGCACAGCCCACAGTAGTATACAGCACTGCCCACAGTAGTATACAGCACTGCCCACAGTATACAGCGGAGCCCACAGTAGTATACAGCAGAGCCCACGGTAGTATACAGCACTGCCCACGGTAGTATACAGCAGAACCCACGGTAGTATACAGCAGAGCCCACAGTAGTATACAGCACTGCCCACAGTAGTATACAGCACTGCCCACAGTATTATACAGCAGAGCCCACAGTAGTATACAGCAGAGCCCACAGTAGTATACAGCACAGCCCACAGTAGTATACAGCAGAGCCCACAGTAGTATACAGCAGAGCACACAGTAGTATACAGCAGAGCCCACAGTAGTATACAGCACTGCCCACAGTAGTATACAGCAGAGCCCACAGTAGTATACAGCAGAGCCCACAGTAGTATACAGCACTGCCCACAGTAGTATATAGCACAGCCCACAGTAGTATACAGCAGAGCACACAGTAGTATACAGCACAGCTCACATCCCCCCTTCCCTCCCCGCCTCTCTCCTCCCGAGAAAGGCCACACAGTCCAGTAAAAAAAAAACCACAAGCTCCTTACCTCTCCCCGAACCCGCGCTGCTCCCTGCTCCTGTGTCGGCGGCTGCCGCTGCACTGCCTGGGACACAGTGAGTACGCGATGACGCGCACCCGCTGTGTCAGAGGCAGAGCGGGGAATGATGGGAGAGGAAGCGTCAGGTGACGCTCTCTCCTCCATCATTGCTTTGAACTGTACCGGCAGATGCCGGTATAGTTCAATGCGGCGGGGGAGTCGGCGCTGCCTCACAGGGGCCCCATAACGGCTGCGTGACTTGCCGCTAGCTGGGGGAGCGGGGGCCCCAGGCAGCTGCCTGGTCTGCCTGCCCCTAACGCTGGCCCTGATCCACTGGCACAACACTATACACAGACACGGAAACGATTGTGAAAACTGATGCGACGGATCTGTTTTTTCTCCAGATCTGACTAGCTGATCCAGCTAATTGGATCCTAAAAAAATCGGAGCATGCTCAGTTTTAAAAAAGAATCCGTCTCCGGATTTGTCATTTGACGGATTTGGCGCCATAGGCTTCCATTCTATCATACGATGGATGACGACTGATCCGTTGCTGTCCGTTTTTTCAACGGATACAAAAAACGTTCCTATGTCCGTTTTCTCCAGTCATCGGATTAACAATTTTCGACGGATCCAGCAAAAAACGGATGAAATGTGAGGCCATCCGTCGCTAATACAAGTCTATGAGAAAAACAGATCCGGCGGCATCATTCGCCGAATCCATTTTTTTCAAAATTTGACGGATTGTGACTGATGGCAAAAAAATGATGTGTGAGAGGGGCCTTATACACACACTGATGCATACGCTACACACACACTGGCACATACACTATACACAGACACTGATACGTACATTATACACACACTGATACATACACTACACTACAACACACACACACACACACACACACACACACACACACACACACACACTGATACATACACAGTGAGGGCATCAGGACTCTGCTCTAGAGACAGCAAGGGCATCAAGACTCTGCTGTATCTGGAGCAAATTTCTAATGTCTTTGCTGTCCCTGTAGCAGATTCCTGATGTCCTTGCTTTCTCTGAAGCAAAGACATCAGGAAAGTGTTCCAGAGACAGAAGGGCATCAATAATCTGCTTTAGAGACAACAAGGAAATCAGTAATCTGCTCTGGAGTCAGAAAGTGCATCAGAACTCTGATCTAGAGACAGCAAGAACATCAGAAATCTACTACAGAGACAGTAAGGACATAATGACTCTGATTCAAAGACAGCGAGAACATCAGAAGTCTGCTCCAGAGACAGGAAGACATCAGAAATTTGCTCAGGGACCAGAGGGCATCAGAAATCTGTTCCAGAGGCAGGAGGGCATCAGAACTTTGCTCCAGAGACAGTGATGACATGCAGTGGTGTAGGAAGCGGGGGGGCGGGCTGCCCCGGGCGGCACAATACCGGGGGCGGGTCCGACCCAGAGAGGAGGAGGAGGAAGAAAAAAAAAAAAGAGAGACGCGGGCCCTTTAAATCTTCGGGCGGTGCCGACCGCCACCACGACCAGGGTTCCCCCCCCCCCCCCGATACCAGCGCTGGCATTGGGCCCCCCGTTCTAATACTCACCTCTCCTGGTTCCTGCGGCAGCTGCAGCGTCTTCGGCCCCCTCTGACTCTGCGACGTCTCAGGGCAGAGGGTGCGATGACGTCATCACTGCGCACTCAGCCTCTCTGTCCTGAGCATTGCAGAGCCGGAGAGACGCTGAGTGCACCGGACCTGCGCTGGGAACGGGAGAGGTGAGGATTTTACTTTTTTTTTTTTCTTTATGTCTGACTCAGACACACTGGGGGCAATGCTGGACACTGGGGGCAATGCTGGACACTGGGGCAGATTGCTGGACACACTGGGGGCAATGCTGGACACTGGGGCAGATTGCTGGACACTGGGGGCAATGCTGGACACTGGGGCAGATTGCTGGACAAACTGGGGGCAATGCTGCACACTGGGGGTAATGCTGGACACTGGGGCAGATTGCTGGACACACTGGGGGCAATGCTGGACACTGGGGCAGATTGCTGGACACACTGGGGGCAATGCTAGACACGGGGGCAGATTGCTGGACAAACTGGGGGCAATGCTGGACACTGGGGCAGATTGCTGGACACACTGGGGGCAATGCTGGACACTGGGGCAGATTGCTGGACACACTGGGGGCAATGCTGGACACGGGCAGATTGCTGGACACACTGGAGGTAATGCTGGACACTGGGGCAGATTGCTGGACACACTGGGGGCAATGCTGAACACTGGGGCAGATTGCTGGACAAACTGGGGGCAATGCTGGACACTGGGGCAGATTGCTGGACACACTGGGGGCAATGCTGGACACTGGGGCAGATTGCTGGACACACTGGGGGCAATGCTGGACACTGGGGCAGATTGCTGGACACACTGGAGGTAATGCTGGACACTGGGGCAGATTGCTGGACACACTGGGGGCAATGCTGGACACTGGGGCAGATTGCTGGACACACTGGGGGCAATGCTGGACACTGGGGCAGATTGCTGGACACACTGGGGGCAATGCTGGACACTGGGGCAGATTGCTGGACACACTGGGGGTAATGCTGGACACTGGGGCAGATTGCTGGACACACTGGGGGCAATGCTGGACACTGGGGCAGATTGCTGGACACACTGGGGCAATGCTGGACACTGCGCCTGTGTGGCCGCCCGGCTTGTGAATCCCAGCCCCGCACTCTGCATAATGCATAACACACTGCGGGGCTGGGATTACCAAGGTGGGTGGCCGCACTCGCCGCACAGGCACAGTCTGCAAGCCTGGCTGTGACGTCAAATGGCCAGAGCTCTCTGCGCCTGCACCAAACAGCGATACACAGCGCAGGCGCCGGATTTCATGGGTAAACAGCGCTGAGGGGGCGGGGCCCTGCGTTGAGTGACGGCAATGGGGGGGGGGGGGGCGCCAAACTCGGGAACAGCCCCGGGCGGCAAAAGCTCTAGTTACGCCAGTGATGACATGAGAAATTTTCTCCAGAGACGGCATCAGGAATCTTCTCCAGACAGGAGGACGTCAGGAATCTGTTCCAAAGACAGCCAAGGCCAGAGGCGTATCTTGGGGGCCAGGCGCAGTCAGGCCGCCTAATGTGGTGGTCCGAAGTGTCTTCCCTGGCAGCTGCATTCTGGCGCACCCCAGACTGGGAGTCGGCAGTTCTCTGAGCCGGCTGTCAAGCTGACAGCCAGCACAGAGAGGCTGCAGCACGCCGGCTCCCTCTGTTCAATTGTACTCGCGTCCAGACGTGAGTACAATTGAGGCTCTGACCTTTGGCTGGCGACGCCAGCAGCGTGATCAGGTCATGTGAATAGGTCATGTGAATAGGTCATGTGATCAGGTCATGTGATCATGCTGGTGACTTCACTCGCCGGCGACCAGAAGCGCGAAGAGCATCGGTGGTAAGTGCTCCATTCTGGAGGTGAAGAAACCGAAGATTAAATGTAGGGGTAGATTTACTCTGTGAGTAGGATTCTGTGGGGGAAGATTTACTCTATGGGGAATTCATTCAGTGAGGGGAAGATTTATTCTGTGAGGAGGATTTATTTTGTGTGGGGGGAAGATTTATTTTGTGGGGAGGGATTTACTCTTTGGGGGGATTTATTCTGTGAGGAGGATTTATTCTGTGGGGGGATTTATTCTGAGGGGAAGATTTATTTTGTGGGGAGAGATTTATTCTGTGGGGGAAGATTTACTCTGAGGGGATTTATTCTGTGGGGGAAAGATTTAGTGTAACACAAGTTTGGGGAGCTGGGAAAGGAAAGGTGCAGACACAATATAGAAAATGGGAAAGATTGAAACGACAGTATGAGGGGCAAATGGGGACATGGGGCATGTATGAGGAAACAGTATGGACAGTGGTAGATTGGAGCAGACACAGAACGGGGTGATGGTTGTAGACACAGTACGAGGAGTCATAGGGATTTGTGAGGCGACAGTATGGTTAGCAGGGGGATGTGACAGAAGACTTTCTGTCTCTTCCCCATTATCCCGTAGAATGTAAGTCCCCTCTGTACCAGTCTGTCATTGTAAATTTGTTTACTGTAAAAGATATCTATAACTCTGTAGGTAACCCCTTTCTCATGTACAGCACCATGGAATTAATGGTGCTATATAAATAAATAATCAAATAATAATAAAAAAGCATGAGGAGACTATTGAGGGGAATAATGTGATGAGACAGTATGGTGAAGGAGTGTGAGTGGGCACAGAATAAAGACTGAGTAGTGTGGTGGGGTAGCATGGGGAAAATTGTAAGGTCACAGCCATGGAGGGGAAGTATGGTAAGGGGCCACAGTATAGAGACTGGGCCCTATGGGGGGACACAGAGTGAAGAGGAGCCCCAATATAGAAAGGAGAGGGACGTGTGGTGAGCATGTACCATAAGAGGGACAGTGTGGGGATCATATTTTGTGCAGAAAATATAGTGGGCAATTATTTATTCAGAGGCTCAGCATACGGCAGATATTTTTAGTCGGGAGCTTTATAATGACACTGCTTTAAGGGCTTCATGTGGGGATGTGCTGCACAAGACTGGGGAAGATGGAAGTCTGCGGAGACAAGCTGTGGGAGAGAAGAGTCATCATGGCGTCTGTACAAAATAAAGATAAAATGAAAGACGTTGTCTCTGGAGTCGTTCATCTAAAAAGGTACCTGGATGTACATTTTTTTTGTGATACTAATTCTCATATTTTTATTTATTCTTTTGTGCTGGCGATTTACATACTTGCGGTCATGTGCTGACAGGACATACATAGCCTTACTTAATGAAAATGAATTGAGCGAGGCCGAACAAGTCTAGTTGGAATGCGGCCAGAAGCATTCAAATCGCATACGTGTGCTGACATGACCGTCCACTCTTGCCATCAGCAAGGGAGAATCCTAAAAGTGTGCAGTGCATGCCTTGTAAGAATTCAGAAGCCTGCAATCATTTAGAGTGACGGCAGACTTTCATCTCAAACCTCTTATTTATAAAATAAAGTCTTTAGCCAATCCTAACAGTGTGTAATTTACTCACTGTCAGGATTTAGCTCTGGTCACTGGTTCCAGCCATTTCACTCATATACGATGTTCATGCTTATGGTCATGTGACAACGAGCTTCTCCTCCTGCTTTCAGTTTTCCACCGGATATTGAGAGAATTAGGGAGAGCAGCTAGTTGGCATGTGACCGTAAGTTAGGGCAGCACGGTGGCTCAATGGCTAGCACTGCAGCCTTGCAGCGCTGGGGTCATGGGTTCAATTCCCACCAAGGACAACATCTTCAAGGAGTTTATATGTGTTTGCGTGGGTTTAATCTCTGGTTACCTCCCACACTCCAAAGACCTACTGATAGGGAATCTAGATTGTGAGCCGCATTGGAGACAGCAATGTCTGTAAAGTGTTGTGGAATAAGATAGCACTATATACAGTAAGCAATATATAAGCAAAGCATAATAAATAAAGTGTTCAAATCGCCTATGTGTTTGGGGAGGGAGCGCCAAATGGAATTCTTGTCCCAGGTGCCAGAAAACCTAGATACACCTCTGGTGAGGGCATCTGGAATTTGCTCCAGAGACAGCGAGATCATGAGAAATTTGTTCCAGAAACATCATGGGCATCAGAAATCTGTTCCAGAGACAGCAAGGACATCAGGAATCTTCTAGAGAGACAGCATGAACATCAGCAATCTGCTCCAGAGACAGGAGGGCATTAGAAATCTGCTCCAGAGACAGCAAGGGCATCATGACTCTGCTTCAGAAACAGTGCCGATATCAGAAATCTGCTCAAGAGACAGCGAGGGCATCAGTAATCTGCACCAGATACCACAAGGACATAAGGAATCTGCCCCAGAGACAGCATGGACATCAAGAATTTGCTTCAGAGACAAGAGGGCATCCAGGACTCTGCTTTAGAGACAGCGAGGGCATCATGACTCTGATCTATAGACAGCGAAGACATCAGGACTCTGCTCAAGAGACAGCGAGGGCATCAGGAATCTGGTCCAGAAAGAGTGAGAGCATCAGAAATCTGCTCCAGAGATAGGAGGGAATCAGGAATCTTCTCCAGATACAGCGTGGACATCAAGAATTTGCTCCAGAGATGATTGCATCAGGAGTCTGCTCCAGAAACAGGAGTGTATTAGGACTATTTTCCAGATAGAGCAAGGTCATCAGACAGGAGGGCATCAAGAATTTACCCCATAGACTGCAAAAGCATCATGACTCTGCTCTAGAGACAGGAGGGCATCAGAAATCTGCTCCAGACACAGTAAGGGCATCAGGAATGTACTCCAGAAATAGCGAGGACATCAAGCCACTGCTCTAGAGACAGCAAGGACATCAGGACTATGCTGCAGATACAGCTAAGGCATCAGGAATGTGCTGCAGAGACAGCGAAAGCATCAGGATTTTGCTCCAGAGACAGCGAGAATATTAGGAATCTGCTGCAAAGACAGCAAGGGCATCTTGAATCTGCTCCAGAAACAGGAAGGCATTAGGACTGTTGTCCAGAGACAGCGAGGTCATCAGGAATCTGCTCCAGAGACAGCGAGATATTAGGAATCTTCTCCAGAGACAGAGAGGACATCAGTAATCTGCACCAGAGACAGTGAGGGCATCAGAAATCTGTTGCAGAGTCAGGAGGGCATTAGGACTCTTGTCACAAGACAGCAAAGTCATCAAGACAGCGAGGGCATCGAAAGTCGCTCTAGAGACAGTGAGGGCATCAGGAATCTGCTCCAGAAACAAGGAGGACTTCAGCAATCTGCTCCAGAGACAATGAAGGCATCAAGGAATCTGCCCTATAAACAGGTAGGCATCAGGACTCTGCCTCAGAGACAGGGAGGGCATCAGAAATCTGCTCCAGAGACAGAAGGGCATGAGGAATTTGCTTCAGAGACAGGAAAATATAAAAAACCTTCACAGACAGAAAGGACATTGGGAATTTGTTCTAGAGACAGAAAGGGCATCAGTACTCTGCTCCAAAGACAGCAAGGGCAGCATCTTCTTTTAAACATATTTATTAATGATCTTGTAGGGGGCATACAGAGTGGAATTTCAGTATTTGCAGATGGCACTAAACTCTGCAGGGTAATCAATACAGGGGAGGACAATTTTATATTGCAGGAGGACTTATGTAAACTAGAAGCTTGGGCTGATAAATGGCAAATGAGCTTTAATGGGGATAAATGTAAGGTCATGCACTTGGGTAGAAGTAATAAGATGTATAACTATGTGCTTAATTCTAAAACTCTGGGCAAAACCGTCAATGAAAAAGACCTGGTTGTATGGGTGGATGACAAACTCACATTTAGTGGCCAGTGTCAGGCAGCTGCTACAAAGGCAAATAAAATAATGGGATGCATTAAAAGAAGCATAGATGCTCATGAGGAGAACATCATTTTACCTCTATACAAGTCACTAGTGCGACCACACTTAGAATACTGTGTACAGTTCTGGTCTCCGGTGTGTAAGAAAGACATAGCTGAACTAGAGCGGGTGCAGAGAAGAGCGACCAAGGTTATTAGAGGACTGGGGGGGGTAATATCAAGACAGGTTATTACACTTGGGGCTATTTAGTTTAGAAAAACGAAGGCTAAGGGGTGATCTTATGTTAATGTATAAATATATGAGGGGACAGTACAAAGACCTATCTGATGATCTTTTTAATCATAGACCTGAGACAGGGACAAGGGGGCATCCTCTACGTCTGGAGGAAAGAAGGTTTAAGCATAATAACAGATGCAGATTCTTTACTGTAAGAGCAGTGAGACTATGGAACTCTCTGCCGTATGATGTTATAATGAGTGATTCATTACTTAAATTTAAGAGGGGACTGGATGCCTTTCTTGAAAATTATAATGTTACAGGGTATATATACTAGATTCCTTGTTAGGGCGTTGATCCAGGGAACTAGTCTGATTGCCGTATGTGGAGTCGGGAAGAAATTTTTTTCCCCAGTGTGGAGCTTACTCTGCCATGTGTTGTTTTTTTTTGCCTTCCTCTGGATCAACATGTTGGGGCATGTTAGGTTAGGCTATAGGTTGAACTAGATGGACTTAAAGTCTTCCTTCAACCTTAATAACTATGTTACTATGTTATTACTCTGCTCCATTGACAGCAAGGACAGCGGAAATCTGCTCCAGAAACAGAATGACACAGGAATCTGCTCCAGAGACAGCGGGGGAATCAGGAATTTGCTCCAGAGACACCGAGGGCATCAGGAATCAGCTCCAGACACAGCTAGGGCATCAGGAATCTGCTCCAGAGGCAGTGAGGGCATCCAGAATCTGCTCTAGAGACAGTGAGGGCATCCGGCCTCTGTTCTAGAGACAGCGAGAGCATCTGGCCTCTGCTCTAGAGACAGCGAGGGCATCCGGCCTCTGCTCTAGAGACAGCGAGGGCATCTGGTCTCTGCTCTAGAGACAGCGAGGGCATCAGACCTCTGCTCTAGAGGCAGCCAGGACATAAGGACTCTTCTCCAGAAACAGGAGGCCATCAGGAATCTGTTCTAGAGATTGCAAAGTAATCAGGAATCTGCTGCAGAGACAGTGAGGGCATCAGGAATCTGCTTCAGAGACAGCGAGGACATCAGGAGTCTGCTTCAGAAGCAGGAGGGCATCAAGAATTTGCTCCAGGAACTGCAAGGGCATCATGACTCTGCTCTATAGACAGTGAGGACATCAGGACTCTGCTCAAGAGACAGCAAGGGAATCAGGAATCTGCTCCAGAAACAGCGAGAGCATCGGGAATCTGGTCCAGAGATAGGAGGGAATCAGGAATCTGCTCCAGAGACAATTGCATCAGGAGTCTGCTCCAGAAACAGGAGGGTATTAGGACACTTGTCCAGATACAGCAAGTTCATCAGACAGGAGGGCATCAAGAATTTGCCCCATAGACTGCAAGAGCATCATGACTCTGCTATAGAGACAGGAGGCAGTGAGAAATCTGCTCCAGAAACAGCAAGGGCATCAGGAATGTACTCCAGAAATAGCAAGGACATCAAGCCTCTGCTCTAGAGACAGCAAGGACATCAGGACTCTGCTGCAGAGACAGCGAAGGCACCAGGAATGTGCTGCAGAGACAGGAACGCGTCAGACATCTGCTGCAGAGACAGCAAAAGCATCAGGAATCTGCTCCAGAGACAGCAAGAGCATCAGAAACATGTTCCAGAGACAGCGAGAATGTTAGGAATCTGCTCCAGAGACAGCAAGGGCATCTTGAATATGCTGCAGGGACAGTGAGGGCATCTGGAATCTACTCCACAGACAGAAAGAGAATCAGGATTCTGCTCCAGATACAGCAAGGTCATCAGGAATCTGCTCCAGAGACAGCAAGGGCATCTTGAATCTGCTCCAGAGACAGCAAGGGCATCTTGAATCTGTTGCAGGGACAGGGAGGGCATCTGGAATCTACTCCAGAGACAGAAAGAGCATCAGCAATCTGCTCCAGATACAGCGAGGTCATCAGGAATCTGCTCCAGAGACATTGAGGTATTAGGAATCTTCTCCAGAGACAGCGAGAACATCAGTGATCTGATCCAGAGACAGTGAGGGCAACAGGAATTTGCACCAGAGACAGAGAGGGCATCAGAAATCTGTTCCAGAGTCATCAGGGCATTAGGACTCTTGTACCAAGACAGCAAGGTCATCAACAAGACAGCAAGGGCATCGAAAGTCGCTCCAGAGACAGTGAGGGCATCAGGAATCTGCTCCAGAAACAAGGAGGACTTCAGCAATCTGCTCCAGAGACAACAAAGTCATCATGGAATCTGCTCCAGAAACAGGTAGGCATCAGGACTCTGCCTCAGAAACAGGGAGGGCATCATGAATCTGCTCCAGAGACAGAAGGACATGAGGAATTTGTTCCAGAGACAGGAAAATATCAACAATCTTCACAGACAGAGAGGACATTAGGAATTTGTTCTAGACACAGCAAAGGCATCAGTACTCTGCTCCAAAGACAGCAAGGACATCATTACTCTGCTCCACAGACAGCAAGGACAGCGGGAATCTGCTCCAAAAATAGAATGACACAGGAATCTGCTCCAGAGACAGCGGGGGCATCAGGAATATGCTCCAGATACAGTGAGGGCATCAGGAATCAGCTCCAAACACAGCTAGGGCATCATGCATCTGCTCCGTAGACAGCAAGCACAGCAGGAATCTGCTCCAGAAACAGAAGGACATCAGGAATCTGCTCCAGAGACAGCAAGGGCATCAGGAATCTGCTCTAGACACACCTAGGACGTCAGGAATCTGCTCCAGAGACAGCTAGGGCATCCGGAATCTGCTGTAGAGACATCGAGGGCATCCGGCCTCTGCTCTAGAGACAGCGAAAGCATCCGGCCTCTGCTCTAGAGACAGCGAGGACATCAGGCCTCTACTTTAGAGACAGTGAAGGCATCAGAAATCTGCTCTAGAGACAGCTAGGGCATCCGGAATCAGCTCTAGAGACAGTGAGGGCATCCAGAATCTGCTCTAGAGACAGTGAGGGATCCGGCCTCTGTTCTAGAGACAGCGAGAGCATCTGGCATCTGCTCTAGAGACAGCAAGGGCATCTTGCCTCTGCTCTAGAGACAGCGAGAGAATCCGGCCTTTGCTCTAGAGACAGCAAGGGCACCCAGCCTCTGCTCTAGAGACAGCAAGGGCATCCGGCCTCTGCTCTAGAAACAGCGAGGACATCAGGCCTCTGCTCTGGAGACAGCAAAGGCATCAGGAATCTGCTCTAGAGACAGTGAGGGCACCCGGAATCTGCTCTAGAGACAGTGAGGGCATGCAGCCTCTGTTCTAGAGACAGCGAGAGCATCTGGCCTCTGCTCTAGTGACAGCGAGGGCAACTGGTCTCTGCTCTAGAGACAGCAAGGGTATCCGGCCCCTGCTGTAGAGACAGCGAGGACATCACGCCTCTACTCTAGAGGCAGCAGGACATCAGGACTCTGCTCCAGAAACAGGAGGCCATAGGAACCTGTTCTAGAGACAGCAAGGTAATCAGGAATCTTCTGCAGAGACAGTGAGGGCATCAGGAATCTGCTTCAGAGACATCAAGGACATCAGGAGTCTGCTTCAGAAACAGTAGGGCATGAAGAATTTGCTCCAGAACCTGCAAGGGCATCATGACTCTGCTCTATAGACAGCGAGGACATCAGGACTCTGCTTAAGAGACAGCGAGGGCATCAGGAATCTGCTCCAGAAACAGAATGACACAGGAATCTGCCCTAGAGACAGCAGGGGCATCAGGAATATGCTCCAGAGACAGCGGGGGTATCAGGAATCTGCTCCAGACACAGCTAGGGCATCAGGAATCTGCTCCATAGACAGCAAGCACAGCAGGAATCTGCTCCAGAGACAGTGAGGGCACCAGGAATCTGCTCCACACACAGCTAGGTTGACAGGAATCTGCTCCAGAGACAGCTAGGGCATCCAGAATCTGCTCTACAGACAGTGATTGCATCCGGCCTCTGTTCTAGAGACAATGATTGCATCCGGCTTCTGTTCTAGAGACAGCGAGGGCATTCGGACCCTGCTCTAGAGACAGTGAGGGCATCCAGCCTCTGCTCTAAAGGCAGTGAGGGCATCCGGCCTCTGCTCTAGAGACAGCAAGGACATCAGGCCTCTGCTCTAGAGACAGCAAAGGCATCAGGAATCTGCTCCAGACACAGCTAGGGCATCAGGAATCTGCTCCATAGACAGCAAGCACAGCAGGAATCTGCTCCAGAAACAGAAGGACATCAGGAATCTGCTCCAGAGACAGCGAGGGCATCAGGAATCTGCTCCACACACAGCTAGGTTGACAGGAATCTGCTCCAGAGACAGCTAGGGCATCCAGAATCTGCTCTACAGACAGTGACTGCATCCGGCCTCTGTTCTAGAAACAGTGATTGCATCCGGCTTCTGTTCTAGAGACAGCGAGGGCATTCGGACCCTGCTCTAGAGACAGCAAGGGCATCCAGCCTCTGCTCTAGAGGCAGCGAGGGCATCCGGCCTCTGCTCTAGAGACAGCGAGGGCATCCGGCCTCTGCTCTAGAGACAGCGAGGACATCAGGCCTCTGCTCTAGAGACAGCAAAGGCATCAGGAATCTGCTCCAGACACAGCTAGGGCATCAGGAATCTGCTCCATAGACAGCAAGCACAGCAGGAATCTGCTCCAGAGACAGCGAGGGCACCAGGAATCTGCTCCACACACAGCTAGGTTGACAGGAATCTGCTCCAGAGACAGCTAGGGCATCCAGAATCTGTTCTACAGACAGTGATTGCATCCGGCCTCTGTTCTAGAGACAATGATTGCATCCGGCTTCTGTTCTAGAGACAGCGAGGGCATTCGGACCCTGCTCTAGAGACAGTGAGGGCATCCAGCCTCTGCTCTAAAGGCAGCGGGGGCATCCGGCCTCTGCTCTAGAGACAGCGAGGGCATCCGGCCTCTGCTCTAGAGACAGCGAGTACATCAGGCCTCTGCTCTAGAGACAGCAAAGGCATCAGGAATCTGCTCCAGACACAGCTAGGGCATCAGGAATCTGCTCCATAGACAGCAAGCACAGCAGGAATCTGCTCCAGAAACAGAAGGACATCAGGAATCTGCTCCAGAGACAGCGAAGGCATCAGGAATCTGCTCCACACACAGCTAGGTTGACAGGAATCTGCTCCAGAGACAGCTAGGGCATCCAGAATCTGCTCTACAGACAGTGACTGCATCCGGCCTTTGTTCTAGAGACAGTGATTGCATCCGGCTTCTGTTCTAGAGACAGCGAGGGCATTCGGACCCTGCTCTAGAGACAGCGAGGGCATCCAGCTTCTGCTCTAGAGGCAGCGAGGGCATCCGGCCTCTGCTCTAGAGACAGCGAGGACATCAGGCCTCTGCTCTAGAGACAGCAAAGGCATCAGGAATCTGCTCCAGACACAGCTAGGGCATCAGGAATCTGCTCCATAGACAGCAAGCACAGCAGGAATCTGCTCCAGAAACAGAAGGACATCAGGAATCTGCTCCAGAGACAGCGAGGGCATCAGGAATCTGCTCCACACACAGCTAGGTTGACAGGAATCTGCTCCAGAGACAGCTAGGGCATCCAGAATCTGCTCTACAGACAGTGGTTGCATCCGGCCTCTGTTCTAGAGACAGTGATTGCATCCGGCTTCTGTTCTAGAGACAGCGAGGGCATTCGGACCCTGCTCTAGAGACAGTGAGGTCATCCAGCCTCTGCTCTAGAGGCAGCGAGGGCATCCGGCCTCTGCTCTAGAGACAGCGAGGACATCAGGCCTCTGCATTAGAGACAGCGAAGGCATCAGAAATCTGCTCCAGAGACAGCTAGGGAATCCGGAATCTGCTCTAGAGACAGTGAGGGCATCCGGAATCTGCTCTAGAGACAGTGAGGGCATCCGGCCTCTATTCCAGAGACAGCAAGAGCATCTGGCCTCTGCACTAGAGACAGCAAAGGCATCTGGCCTCTGCTATAGAGACAGCAAGGGCACCCAGCCTCTGCTGTAGAGACAGCAAGGGCATCCGGCCTCTGCTCTGGAGACAGCAAGGGCATCAGGAATCTGCTCCAGACACAGCTAGGGTATCAGGAATCTGCTCCATAGACAGCAAGCACAGCAGGAATCTTCTCCAGAAACAGAAGGACATCAGGAATCTGCTCCAGAGACAGCGAGGGCATCAGGAATCTGCTCCACACACAGCTAGGTTGTCAGGAATGGGCTCCAGAGACAGCTAGGGCATCCAGAATCTGCTCTACTGACAGTGATTGCATCCGGCCTCTGTTCTAGAGACAGTGATTGCATCTGGCCTCTGTTCTAGAGACAGCGAGGGCATCTGGCCTTTGCTCTAGAGACTGCGAGGGCATCCGGCCTCTGCTCTAGAGAAAGCGAGGGCATCCGTCCTCTGCTCTAGAGAAAGCGAGGGCATCCGTCCTCTGCTCTAGAGAGAGCGAGGGCATCCGTCCTCTGCTCTAGAGACAGCGAGGGCATCCGTCCTCTGCTCTAGAGACAGCGAGGACATCAGGCCTCTGCTGTAGAGACAGCAAAGGCATCTGGAATCTACTTTAGAGACAGTGATTGCATCCGGCCTTTGTTGTAGAGACAGCGAGGGCATCCGGCCTCTGTTCTAAAGACAGCGAGAGCATCTTGCCTCTGCTCTAGAGATAGCGAGGGCATCTGGCCTCTGCTCAAGAGACAGCAAGGGCATCCGGCCTCTGCTTTAGAGACAGTGAGGGCATCTGGCCTCTGCTCTAGAGACAGCGAGAGCATCAGTACTCTGCTCTAGATCCAGCCAGAACATCAGGACTCTGTTCCAGAAACAGGAGGCCATCAGAAATCTGTTCTAGAGACAGCAAGGTAATCAGGAATCTGCTGCAGAGCCAGTGAGGGCATCAGGAATCTGCTCCACATAGAGTGAGGATGTATGGAATCTGCTCCAGAGACAGCGTGGACATCAAGAATTTGTTCCAGAGACGACTGCATCAGGAGTCTGCTCCAGAAACAGGAGGGTATTAGGACTCTTGTCCAGATACAGCAAGTTCATCAGACAGGAGGGCATCAAGAATTTGCCCATAGACTGCAAGAGCATCATGACTCTGCTGTAGAGAAAGGAGGGCATCAGAAATCTTCTCCAAACACAGCAAGGGCATCAGGAATGTATGAGTCGCCCGCCAGGGCCATGGGGTGCCCGGTACCGGGTCCGGTGGTGTTCATAGGGGGATGTCACGGTGGCGACCCGGTCCATGGCCCTGGGCGCCCATGTAAAAGGGGAAAGTGGGGACCGACGCTGCTTTAAGGGGTCCTCTGGGGTGATGTTATGGCAGCTAAATGGTATAACTTCCCACAGGTGAAGTGTATCCTCAGGGCTCCCGGTGTGTAGATGGAAGATGGTGAATGGCGAAGTAAAGAACGAATGAGGACACAGGTTTGCAGTCTCTTTACCTTCTTTACTGAAGACTTCAGGCAGCCACAGTCCAGGGTACCACATCACAGGGCAGGCAGGGTCGGGCTGGCTTGGAAGCGAATCCAGAGTCCCCTTTACCAGGTAGAGTTAAAAGCCTTCCTCTAGCGTGGTGGTGTTGTAGTCCCTAACTGCCTATGGCTTCACATAAGGTCTTCACAGTTCTTCTCTCTGTCCCCCATATAGGATAGGACATAACCCGTATGACTGGTGACTTGAGCCTTTTTACAGGGAATCTTGTGCTTCACTCTCCTGCACGCTCCCTGAACAATGCTCGGCTTTCGGTATGTCTCTTTCCAGGAGCTGTAGTTCTTCAGACTACACAGCCCCTTCAGATCAGACCTTCTGACCCTCTAGGTTGGTCTGCTCCCTTCTATCTCTCTGACAATCTAAACTCTCTTTCCCTCTAAACCACAATATATATAGGGGAGTCACCTAGTAAATAGGATCAAAAGCTCCCCCTTGTGGCCTGGAGTGTGAACATGTTGTGTGTATGTGACTACCTGATAAAAGATATCCTTCATCGCTTCCAAACGTAACATCACTCTACCCGTGAGGAAAGCAATGCTGCTGTGGTGACAAGGACCCTGGGACGCCACATGTACTCCAGCAATAGCAAGGACATCAAGCCTCTGCTCTAGAGACAGCAAGGACATCAGGACTCTGCTGCAGAGACAGCGAAGGCATCAGGAATGTGCTGCAGAGACAGGAAGGCATCAGGAACCTATTCCACTGACAGCGAGAATGTTAGGAATCTGCTCCAGAGACAGCAAGGGCATCTTGAATCTGCTCCAGAAACAGCAAGGGCATCTGAATTTGCTCCAGGGACAATGAGGGCATCTGGAGTCTACTTCAGAGACAGCTAGAGCATCAGGAATCTGCTCCAGATACAGCGAGGGCATCAGGAATCTGCTCCACAAACAGGATGGCATTAGGACAGTTGTCCAGAGACAGCGAGGTCATCGGGAATCTGCTCCAGAGACAGCTAGGTATTGATAATCTTCTCCAGAGACAGCGAGGACATCAGTAATCTGCTCCAGAGACAGCGAGGGCAACAGGAATCTG
This sequence comes from Ranitomeya variabilis, assembly GCF_051348905.1. Lineage (NCBI taxonomy): Eukaryota > Metazoa > Chordata > Amphibia > Anura > Dendrobatidae > Ranitomeya > Ranitomeya variabilis. The sequence continues at coordinate 712,778,381 of NC_135232.1, forward strand.
CACCAGAGACAGAGAGGGTATCAGAAATCTGTTTTCAGAGTCAGCAGGGCATTAGGACTCTTGTACCAAGACAGCAAGGTCATCAACAAGACAGCAAGGGCATCGAAAGTCGCTCCAGAGACAGTGAGGGCATCAGGAATCTGCTTCAGAAACAAGGAGGACTTCAGCAATCTGCTCCAGAGACAACAAAGGCATCAAGGAATCTGCCCCAGAAACAGGTAGGCATCAAGACTCTGCCTCAGAGACAGGGAGGGCATTCAAAATGTGCTCCAGAGACAGAAGGACATGAGGAATTTGTTCCAGAGACAGGAAAATATCAAAAATCTTCTTCACAGACAGAAAGGACATTAGGAATTTGTTCTAGAGACAGCAAGGGCATCAGTACTCTGCTCCAAAGACAGCAAGGGCATCATTACTCTGCTCCATAGACAGGAAGAATCTGCTCCAGAAACAGAATGGCACAGGAATCTGCTCCAGAGACAGCTGGGGCATCAGGAATCTGCTCCAGAGACAGCGAGGACATCAGGAATCAGCTCCAGAGACAGCTAGGGTATCAGAAATCTGCTCCATAGACAGCAAGCCCAGCAGGAATCTGCTCCAGAAACAGAAGGACATCAGGAATCTGCTCCAGAGACAGTGAGGGCATCAGGAATCTGCTCCAGAGACAGCGAAGGCATCAGGAATCTGCTCCAGACACAGCTAGGGCGTCAGGAATCTGCTCCAGAGACAGCTAGGGCATCCGGAATCTGCCCTAGAGACAGTGCTTGCATCCGGCATCTGTTCTAGAGACAGCGAGGGCATCCAGCCTCTGCTCTAGAGATAGCGAAGGCCTCCGGCCTATGCTCTAGAGACAGCGAGGACATGAGGCCTCTGCTCTAGAGACAGCGAAGGCATCAGGAATCTGCTCCAGAGACAGCTATGGCATCAGGAATCTGCTCTAGAGATAGTGAGGGCATCTGGAATCAGCTCTAGAGACAGTGAGGGCATCCGGCCTCTGTTCTAGAGACAGCGAGAGCATCTGGTCTCTGCTCTAGAGATAGCGAGGGCATCTGGCCTCTGCTCTAGAGACAGCGAGGGCATCAGGCCTCTGCTCTAGAGGCAGCCAGGACCAGAAACAGGAGGCCATCAGGAATCTGTTCTAGAGACAGCAAGGTAATCAGGAATCTGCTGCAGAGACAGTGAGGGCATCAGGAATCTGCTTCAGAGACAGCGAGGACATCAGGAGTCTGCTTCAGAAACAGGAGGTCATCAAGAATTTGATCCAGAAACTGCAAGGGCATCATGACTCTGCTCTATAGACAGCTAGGACATCAGGACTCTGCTCAAGAGACAGCGAGGGCATCAGGAATCTGCTCCAGAAACAGTGAGAGCATCGGGAATCTGCTCCAGAGATAGGAGGAAATCAGGAATCTGCTCCAGAGACGATTGCATCAGGAGTCTGCTCCAGAAACAGGATGGTATTAGGACTCTTGTCCAGATACAGCAAGTTCATCAGACAGGAGGGCATCAAGAATTTGCCCCATAGACTGCAAGAGCATCCGGCCTCTGCTCTAGAGACAGCGAGGGCATCCGGCCTCTGCTCTAGAGACAGCAAGGACATCAGGACTCTGCTACAGAGACAGCAAAGGCATCAGGAATGTGCTGCAGAGACAGGAAGGCATCAGAAATCTGCTCCAGAGACAGCGAAAGCATCAGGAATATGCTCCAGAGACAGCGAGAGCATCAGGAATGAGAGCGAGAATGTTAGGAATCTGCTCCAGAGACAGCAAGGGCATCTTGAATCTACTCCAGAGACAGCAAGGCATCTTGAATCTGCTCCAGGGACAGTGAGGGCATCTGGAATCTACTCCAGAGACAGTTAGAGCATCAGGAATCTGCTCCAGATAAAGCGAGGGCATCAGGAATCTGCTCCACAAACAGGATGGCATTAGGACTGTTGTCCAGAGTCAGCGAAGTCATCAGGAATCTGCTCCAGAGACAGCGAGGTATTAAGAATCTTCTCCAGAGACAGCGAGGACATCAGTAATCTGCTCCAGAGACAGTGAGGGCAACTGGAATCTGCACCAGAGACAGAGAGGGCAGCAGAAATCTGTTCCAGAGTCAGCAGGGCATTAGGACTCTTGTACCAAGACAGCAAGGTCATCAACAAGACAGCAAGGGCATTGAAAGTCGCTCCAGAGACAGTGAGGGCATCAGGAATCTGCTCCAGAAAAAAGGAGGACTTCAGCAATCTGCTCCAGAGACAACGAAGGTGCAGCGCCCCAGAGTCCTGGTCGTTGCAGTACTGTGGCTCCGCCACTAAGGGGAACTATGGTACGTCTGATGGCACTGAAGGAGTTCATCTGATCAGGTATCACAGACACCAATACATTTCACCGCCGGGCCACCAGGGGGAGCTAAGGGTTCTATTCACTAGGCCACTCCCCACCATTGTGGGTAAACTGGGGGTCAGGCAGGAAGTTAGGTCAGAAAGCTGACTGGGTTGGAACCAGGCAACACCTTGTGGCAGAGGGTGTTGCGGGAGAAGATTCGGTAGGGTCTCTGTCAGGGGTGGGATCCTGACAGAGGCTTGGCAACTTGAGCGAACGTAACGGGACCGTGCCTGCTCAGTATAGCGGCGGTGCCCAAGGAGGGATTGGAAGCGAGATAGATTGTGCTGAGTGAGAAACGAGATCAAAGCAACAAGGAGAATACCAGTAGGGGTCGTGCTGTAAGACCGAGGCAACATCCTACTGAGGCGCACAACCGGCGGCCGGAACGCCGAGGGAGTATTACAATATTCAGCTTCAAGCAATACTCTAAACCAACGGCAGGACAGTCAGTCTAAGGCGGGCTGTCTCATCAAAATTACCTATGCAGTCTTGGGGGGCAACTTGTGGAGAGGGGCGACTCTAGGGTCCCGGAAGAGATCCGAGCCTACCCGTCAAACGGGTGCCGTCCCAACCGCAACATCAGGGAGGGACGGAGGATTAGCAGAAGATCATCTAATCGAGTTGTGAGGGAACTTAAGAAACGGACACAACAGTTGTGGGGACTTTCCGTAAGCACAGCAGGGAAGGACCACAACACATAGCGCTAGGAGGTAGGCGCAGATTTCCACCTGTAAAGAGAACTCTGGAGGTGCCATTGGACCGGCCGAACTTGCGCAGCCTGGTTATCCGGACTGAGGACCCAGAGATCTTCAGTAAAGAGGTAAAGAGACTGCAACTTGGTGTCCTCGTTATTTACTGCACCGCACCACTACAACATCACCACCACCATCATCTACCCACATCTATCACTGTACGCCCCTCCAGCAGGGTCGCGGACCGGGCCTAGCCACCGTGACAACCCCAGAGCAGAGACTCAGAGGCCCAGTACCGGGTACCCCTCGGCCCTGCGGCGGTGGGGGCGCTACAACTGCATCAAGGAATCTGCCCTAGAAACAGGTAGGCATCAGGACTCTGCCTCAGAGACAGCAAGGGCATCATTACTCTGCTCCATAGATAGCAAGGACAGCAGGAATCTGCTACATAAACAGAATGACCCAGGAATCCGCTCCAGAGACAGCGGGGGCATCAGGAATATGCTCCAGAGACAGCGAGGGCTTCAGGAATCTGCTCCATAGACAGCAAGCACAGCAGGAATCTGCTCCAGAAACAGAGGGACGTCAGGAATCTGCTCCAGAGACAGCGAGGGTGAAGCGATGGTCGGGGGACCATCACGGTGCAGGAAGACTACTGTACACAAGATGAGGTGCAAACAACAAAGGGTAGATTTATTGGGAGGCAAGGAATGAAGTGGGTGAGGAAGATGCAAACGGGTATGCAATGGCAAGAGACACTTTACAAGAGTTATAAACTTTATCTTGTTCGTAAAATAGCACGGTGCTCCAACTATTACAGACTCAAAATATGTCTCACAAGCAAATTTAAACAATAAACAAATAACGATGCTACTCTACATAACCTCCCTGGCCTTTACTAAGCAGGCCACACGGCTCCCGTGTACTGACTACTGAAGCCTACACTAAACCAAACAGGAACAAACTCACGGTGATGTTGGGGACTCAGGTCCAGTCCCAGGGGGGCCCCCAGCAGTCTAATATGGTGGTGCGCACGGCTTTCTGTCAGCTCTGTGAAGCGTGGTCTTCTCCTTGCTTCTGGATCCTAGGGATGCTCCTGGAAACTGTAAGTCCCTTTCTCAGTATCTTCGTGGCTTCGCAAACTAGCACAGAACAGCCACCTTTGCCGTACCCGGAAAAGTCTTGCAAATTTCACAAGTACACTCCGTCCCAGGCTGTGGGACCTTTCTTGTAGCAAACAGCACAAAGTTCTCTCAGTAGCAGCTTCAGCTCACACACACAGTTCAGGCTCAACTCCTCCCCTAATACTAGAGCAGCTCATCTTCACAGTCTATAGCAGGGGGAAGCAGAACATTCATCACACCAGACAAGGGGGTGCTCTCTCTTAAAGTGGCAGCGTGTTACTGTCCATAACAGCACCACCCTCTTACAAGGGCATCAGGAATCTGCTCCAGAGACAGCAAGGACATCAGGAATCTGCTCCAGACACAACTAGGGCATCAGGAATCTGCTCCAGAGACAGCTAGGGCATCCGGAATCTGCTCTAGAGACAGTGATTGCATCCAGCCTCTGTCCTAGAGACAGCGAGGGCATCCGGGCTCTGCCCTAGAGACAGCGAGGGCATCTGGCCTCTGCTCTAGAGACAGCGAGGGCATCCGGCCTCTGCTCTAGAGACAGCGAGGGCATCTGGCCTCTGCTCTAGAGACAGCGAAGGCATCAGGAATCTGCTCTAGAGACAGTATGGACATAAGGACTCTGCTCTAGAGGCAGCCAGGACATCAGGACTCTGCTCCAGAAACAGAAACATGAGGCCATCAGGAATCTGTTCTAGAGACAGCAAGGTAATCAGGAATCTCCTGCAGAGACAGTGAGGGCATCAGGAATCTGCTTCAGAGACAGCAACGACATAAGCAATCCTCTCCATAGACAGGAGGGCATTAGAACCTGCTTCTGTGATATTGTGGACATCAGAAATCTGCTTCAGGGACAGAAAAGACTTCAGTAATCTGCTCCAGACAAAGGAGGACATCAGGACTCTGCTCCAGAGACAGTCACGGCATCAGGAATCTGCTCCAGAATCAGGAGGACATCAGGACTCTGCTCCAGATACAGCATGGACATCAAGAATCTGCTTCAGAGACAGCATAGACATCAGGACTCTGCTCTAGAGACTGCCAGGACTTCAGGACTCTTGTCAAGAGACAGCAAAGTCATCAGGAATCTGCTCCAGAGACAGGAGGGCCTTAGAAATCTGCTCCAGAGACAGTGAGGCCATCAGAAATCTGTCTCAGAGACAAGAAGGATATCAAGAATCTGCTCCAGAGCCAGCGAGGGCATCAGCAATCTGCTCTAGAAACAGTGAGGCATCAGGACTCTCATCTTGCATAGATATTGGGACAATAAAACTCTCCCAATATTTATCTAAGGTGATGAAGAATTCAGTCTCTAAGCTCAGTCTGTTTTTGTCAACTCACTATGCTAGGTCCTTGCTCATTTGTTCATATATTTCTTGTTCTTCAGATACTTTGTTGTACCTGATGCCCAGTGAAGAGACTGTAGCTCTGCTGTGTGACTTCTCTTATTTTATCCGTTTGCCATTAAATGGTCTCATAACTACAAGATTATTATTTTGTTTCTCCTACTGAGAACACTCTATACCAGGGGTGTCAAACTGCATTCCTTAAGGGCTGCAAACAGGTCATGTTTTCAGGATTTCCTTGTATTACACAGGTGATCATTTAATCACCTGCACAGAATGATTCCAGCACCTTGTGCAATGAGAAGGAAATCTTGAAAAGACGCATGGTTTGAGGCCCTCGAGGAATGCAGTTTGACACCCCTGGTCTATACTGACTTTATCCTGTAATTCTTGATAGCTGGCACTAGATGGCAGCATCAGTCAATAAGAGAACAGAGGTTACAAAGTGTTAATTGTTTTCTTGATTTTCCCTTATTTTCATGAAATAATTTTGAGTTTTTCAAGATTATTAAGTCAAACATTTAAACAGCTATAATATAAGAAGGGAACTAACCGGGTAAATGGAAAAAGGGGTATTGGAAATGTGAGAAGGGAAAGAATGTTATCACCGTGTTTGCGTGGGTTTCTTACGGGTACTCCGGTTTCCTCCCACACTCCAAAGACATACTGATAGGGAATTTAGATTGTGAGCCCCATCGGGGACAGCACTGATAATATGTGCAAACTGTAAAGCGCTGCGGAATATATTAGCGCTATATAAAAATAAAGATTATTATTATTATTAGCGCTAACAAACTTTATTGGACAGGAAAACAGGAGAGGGTAGGTCTCTGAGCATTATTACATTATACAAAAACATGAGCATATGCGGTCTTGGATTTTTGTTTATTTTGATCCATTTGTTCTGCAGTTAGTAATAATGCATGGTTATTAGATCGCCCCTCAGTCGTCTTTTTTCTAAACAAAATAATCCTAATTTTGCAACTTTCTCTGGGTATTTTAGTTCCCCATCCCCTTGAATAATTTTGTTGCCCTCTATTGATGAGCAAATATACTCGTTACTCGAGATTTCCCGAGCACGCGCGGCCGACCTCCGAGTATTTTTTAGTGCTCGGATATTTAGTTTTCCTCACCTCATCTGAATGATTTACATCTCTTAGCCAGCTTGATTACATGTGGGGATTCCCTAGGAACCAGGCCACCCCCACATGTACTTATGCTGGCTAACAGATGTAAATCATTCAGCTGCAGCGATGAAAATACAATCTCCAAGCGCTAAAAAATACTCGGATGTCACCCGAGCGTGCTCGGGAAATATCGAGTAACGAGTATATTCGCTCATCACTAATGCTCTCCTTTGTACTCGCTCTAGTTCCATTATATCCTTCCTGAGCACCGGTGCCCAAAACTGTACACAGTACTCCATGTGCGGTCTAACCAGGGATTTGTACAGAGGCAGTATAATGCTCTCATCATGTGTATCCAGACCTCTTTTAATGCACCCCGTAATCCTGTTTGCCTTGGCAGCCGCTGCCTGGCACTGGTTGCTCCAGGTAAGTTTATCATTAACTAGGATCCCCAAGTTCTTCTCCATGTCAGATTTACCCAGTGGTTTACTGTTCAGTGTGTAATGGTGATATTGATTCCTTCTTCCCATGTGTATAACCTTTCATTTATCATTGTTAAACTTCATCTGCCACCTCTTGGCCCAAGTGTCCAACTTATCCAGATCCATCTGTAGCAGAATATTATCTTCTCTTGTATTGATGGCTTTACATAGTTTTGCATCATCTGCAAATTTTGATATTTTACTGTGTAAACCTTATACCAGATCGTTAATAAATATGTTGAAGAGAATATGTCCCAACACCGACCCCTGCGGTACCCCACTAGTCACAGTAGTAGTGACACCTTTCCTGAGGAGCACTGAGCCCTACAACTAGTGACCCCTCTCCTGAGGAGCACTGGGCCCTATAATTAGTGACACCTCTCCTGAGGAGCCTCATGCCCTATAACTATAATGACCCCTCTCCTGAGGAGCACTGAGCCCTATAATTAGTGATCCATCTCCTGACCCATCTCCTGAGGAGAACCGTGCCCTATAACTATAGTGACCCTTCTCCTGAGGAGCACTGTGTTCTAGAACTATAGTGACCCCTCTCCTGAGGTGCCCCGTGCCCTATAACTATAGTGATCCGTCTCCTTAGGAGCCCTGTGCCCTATAACTACAGTCATCCCTCTCCTGAGGAGCCCTAAAACTATAGTGACCCCTCTCCTGAGGAGCACTGAGCTCTAAAATTATAGTGACCCCTCTCCTGAGGAGCCCTGAACGGTACAACTATAGTGACCCCTCTCCTGAGGAGCACTGAGCCCTATAATTTTTGACCCCCCTCCTGAGGAGCCCCGTGCCCTATGACTATAGTGACCCCCTCTCCTGAGGAACCCTGTGCCCTATAACTATAGTGACCCCTCCTCTGAGGAGCCCTGAGCCCTATAGCTATAGTGTATGGGAGAGAATGATAGGTGTCGCAAAGCGAATCCTTGATTCAATCTTCTTACAAGAAGGATCTGCAAGACTGATGCACGAAAGCTTGCAAAGTTTCATGGCAGAAGTGTCAGCCATCATAAACGCCAGACTGTCAGTCTCGGAGAAATGAATGGCCATTAGGTCTGCTTACTCAGGCATTCCCAAGTAAAGACGGAATTGTACGTAAGGTAGAAGTAAAAATAGGGAAACAAGATGAGACCAAATTGTTCCTCAGGCCAGTAGGGGAACTCGTTCTGCTGTTATTTGAACTTTCTTTTCTTGGCTGATCTGTGATGTACAGCTTCTGGGTCGTCTCTCATCAAGCTCCAGCAATAGTCAGCCATCATATGTGAGTCCCACCGGCCTTGATACCATTCTTCCATTGTTTTAATGTCCTGATGAAAATGCTCCCCTTGTTCCTTGCTCACATGACCAAGGTACTCTGGAAAAAAGTCCAAATGGCTGTGTAAATAGTGAATCTTGATACTCATTCTACATCCAAGATTTCGCAGACTCATTAGTAGCTCTTCCACAATCTCTTCATAGTTGTCTGCTTTCTTATTCCCTAGAAAATTCTGCACCACATTACAAAATGCATTCCAAGCTTTCTTCTGTCTCATTCATTGATGTGATAAAATTTGGGTCTCTCATAAGTGTTCTTATTTGAGGTCCATCAAATATTCCAGCCTTTTACTTCTCTTCACTAAGACCAGGAAAAGTTGAACATATATAGTTAAAGCATTCTCCACTGTGATTGAGAGCTTTGAAGAACTGCTTCATCAATCCAAGTTTTATGTGTAAGGCTATGTGCACACGTTGCGGAATAGGCTTAGGAATTTCTAGTGCGGATTCTGCCTCTCCTGGCAGAAAACGCACCTGCGGTTTTTTGTGCGTTTTTGCTGCGGTTTTCTTGCGGATTTGCTGCGGTTTTTACCCCTGCAGTTTTCTATAATGGAGTGGGTACAAAAACGCAGATTCACAAAAAAGAATTGACATGCTATTTCTTCAAAACCGCAGCGTTTCCGCAGCGGATTTTCCGCAAAGTGTGCACAGCATTTTTTTTTTTCATTGATTTACATTGTACTGTAAATCAATTGCGGATCTGCAGCGTTTCTGCACCTCGAAAAATGCTGCGGATCCGCAGCAAGTCCGCAACGTGTGCACATACCCTAAGGGAGGAAAGACAATGTTCTGCCTATCCACTAGAGGATCATGGATGACATTCTTATCGCCAGATGCCAAACTCTGACGCTGAGGCCATTCAGTTTTCACCCAATGCTCTGCTGTAGCTCTACTGTCCCAGTAGCACAGAAAACAAGGGTGTTATCATAACAAATGAGAATTATGCATGTTCAAAGAAAACAAAGATATTCTCACATTTATTGGGAGACTAAATGAAAACTAAATTTACCTTAGTGAACCGTATAAACCGGCACTTTTCATACACTACTTATATTTATCATGGAATTCTTGAAAATGGGCTATATACCTGTAGCGCAAAAACGTGATGTGATAGAGAAATTATAAGATCAGATTTGAATTCAGCACCCTCAAATTAGTCTAAAACTGTTCTTAAAGTCCATGCCAGAAGATTTTTTTTTTGTAGACCAGTGTAATCCAAATTTAAACCATGCGCTGCGCTACATACCGTATGGACTCCTTATGGTGCATAATCCCGCCCTGACTCTCCGCATGACACCTTGTTCAGGCTATCTCCGGGAGTCAAATAGTTCCCAAATGCTGCAATTAACCCCTCCGGGTCAAAATGCCTCAATTGTGACAGCTAAAGGCAGTTGCATCATTGTCCCAGTTAATCGCATGCTGTTAGACAAAATAGCAAACGCAGATGGTTCCTTTTGCTCAAAATTCCAATATTTTGGTTTATTAATAACTTGGCCTTTAATCCATTCACAAAAAAATCAAAATTTACTCAATAACATAAAAAAATTACTATATTTTTCATGTATTTCTTTTATGGGACAATTTCCTGAAAAATCTGAAAAAATCTCCGTCCTCCATGTTAGTATGTTCTCCCAAGGTACAGTAGGTATTTCATACTGATGGACAGCAATGTACCTAAAAAAAACAAATTTATAAAATGAGGGATATCCATAATTAAACGAATAACATAGTACCCCTAAATCTAAGATAACAGCAACATACTGCTACTCCCGGATCCCAACTACACTGATTAGATAAGAGACATATACCTAGCTTTAAATAACCATATGTATTTTAAAGTCAGTGCGCCGTGGAAGTGCTTTAAATATTAAATAATAAGAGATAATTCAGTATGCCTCAACAAATATGGAGGTATACTGCGCTTATTTGCACGCGCTATCCAAAAAATGCCACACAGAGTAGATGATTGGCCTGTAACTAGTGTTGAGCGATACCGTCCGATACTTGAAAGTATCGGTATCGGAAAGTATCGGCCGATACCGGCAAAGTATCGGATCTAATCCGATACCCGATACCAATACAAGTCAATGGGACTCAAGTATCGGACGGTATTCCTGATGGTTCCCAGGGTCTGAAGGAGAGGAAACTCTCCTTCAGGCCCTGGGAACCATATTAATGTGTAAAAGAAAGAATTAAAATAAAAAATATTGCTATACTCACCTCTCCGACGCAGCCTGGACCTCACCGAGGGAACCGGCAGCGTTGTTTGCTTAAAATGCGCGCGTTTACTGCCTTCCGTGACGTAATTTCAGGTCCTGAATGCCTAATTCTGCATTCAGGACCTGAAAATTACGTCACGGCTTGCTGTGATTGGTCGCGTCGCGGTCACATGGGTGGCACGCAACCAATCACAAGCCGTGACGTAATTTTAAAATGCGCGCGTTTCCTGCCTCCCGTGACGTCACGGCTTGTGATTGGTCGCGTTGCCCATGTGACCGTGACGCGACCAATCACAAGCTGGAACGTAATTTTAAAATCCTGAATGCCTAGAATTAGGCATTCAGGACCTGAAAATTACGTCACGGCTTGCTGTGATTGGTCGCGTCGCGGCCACATGGGAGGCACGCGACCAATCACAAGCCGTGACGTCACGGAAGGAAGTAAACGCGCGCATTTTAAGCAAAGAACGCTGCCGGTTCCCTCGGTGAGGTCCAGGCTGCGTCGGAGAGGTGAGTATAGCAATATTTTTTATTTTAATTCTTTATTTTACACATTAATGTTGTTTCGATACTGATACCCGATACCACAAAAGTATCGGATCTCGGTATCGGAATTACGATACCCGCAAGTATCGGCCGATACCCGATACTTGCGGTATCGGAATGCTCAACACTACCTGTAACCCATTTCACAGCGATGACGCACTTGGACATGCGCAGTAAGCTTGATAGAACGCTGTGTAGCGTACATGGCGTCCTCCATGAACAATGTGTATCCCAAAGGGTAAGCGGCAGTAGCGTAGCTACTGGGGGGGCAGAGGGGGCCATCGCCCCGGGCCCTGTCACATGAAGGGGCCCATCGGGAGCCAGGGCCACTACTGTGAGGAGGCAGAACACCGCATAGGAGCAGAGCAGTATGTCTGCTCCCATCTGAGGAAGACTCTGCAGGCTGCTAGCACAGTGGCCGGCTGCAGTTTCCCTCCTGCACCTGCAGTGAATGGTGTCACCTGTCTGACCTGATCATGAAGCTTTTCCCTGGCTGCAGTTTTCTTCTTCACTCTGTGCACGCTGGGATTGGCTCAGGCACGCTGGGTCCTAGTGCCCACATCTTGCATTTCACCTAGACACTTCCTGGTCCTGCCTGCAAACTTTTATCAGTAAGTGGGGATGGAACTTATTAGGTTTATTAGATTCAGGTATGTCACTGTGATGTGAATGTGAGACCATTGGGGTATTGTGGGCGCTGAAAGTGGGTGAGGGGGGACAGGGTACTGAGGGGGTGGATGTGAGATGATGGGGGTATTGGGTACTGAAGTGGGGGAGGGGAGACAGGGCACTGGGGGGTAAATGTGAGACCATGGGGGTGTTGTGGGGGCTGAAGGTGGGTGAGGGGAGACAGAACACTGAGGGGGTGGATGTGAGTTGATGGGGGCATTGGGGCTGAAGTGGGGGAGGGGGGACAGGTCACTGGGGGCTGAATATTATAATGTTTTGTTATGATATTATATGTGATCCATCACATGTAATATTTGCTGGCTGGAGATGGGGGGATGGTAGGGGCCTTTTGATACGTACCACCTGGGTCTTTATCATACCTCCCAACATTTGAAGATGGGAAAGAGGGACAAAGTTTGCGGCGCGCGAAGGTAAATTTTAGGCCACGCCTCTGACCACACCCATTCATAATTAGTCACACCCATATCCAGGGTCCCAACCACACCCATTTAGCACTGCCGATCACACTGTTTCATATACAATAATTATAAACAAAAAAATATGGCCACACAGTGCTCCATACTGTATGATGACCACACATGATGCTCCATACTGTATAATGGCCACACATGATGCTCCATACTGTATAATGACCGCACATGACGCTCCATACTGTATAATGACCGCACAGTGCTCCATACTGTATAATGACTGCACATGATGCTCCATACTGTATAATGGTCACACATGATGCTCCATACTGTATAATGACCGCACATGATGCTCCATACTGTATAATGACCGCACATGATGCTCCATACTGTATAATGGCCGCACATGATGCTCCATACTGTATAATGACCGCACATGATGCTCCATACTGTATAATGGCCACACAGTGCTCCATACTGTATAATGACCACACATGATGCTCCATACTGTATAATGACCGCACATGATGCTCCATACTGTATAATGACCGCACATGATGCTCCATACTGTATAATGACCACACATGATGCTCCATACTGTATAATGGCCCCACATGATGCTCCATACTGTATAATGACTGCACATGATGCTCCATACTGTATAATGGCCACACAGTTCTCCATACTGTATAATGATCCCACATGATGCTTAATACTGTATACTGACCCCCTGTTATGGACTGGTAATTTAGGAGCGACATGCGACTAGCTCTGAGCAGGTGGTAACTATACAGACCGCAGTTCCTGATCTTAACACAACACTAGCAGTAGCCTTGGGATGTTCCTGTCACTCCCTGGACACCTCGTCACAGCCGGAGAACTAGCTACCCCTAAAGGTAGAAACAGGAAAGCTATCTTGCCTCAGAGAAAATCCCCAAAGGATAGGACAGCCCCCCACAAATATTGACTGTGAGAGGAGAAGGAAATGACATACGTAGTATGAAACAAGATTTAGCAAAGGAGGCCAGTTCTAGCTAAATAGATAGTAAGGAAATAACACTGTGCGGTCAGTAATAAAAACTAGAAAAAGTCCACCGCAGAGATATGCAAAAATCTCCACACCTGACTAAAGGTGTGGAGGGCAAAATCTGCAGCCCAGAGCTTCCAGCTTAGCTGAATAGATCATTACTGATAAGCTGGACAAATGAGCAAAACATAGAATGTGCTGAACAATCAAGTCCACAACAAGTGGACTGCAAAAGGACAAGCAAGGACTTATCTTTGTTGAACTGGACAGAGTGTCAGGGAAATCCAAAAGAGCAGTGGCTCCAAGCAGGAACAATTGACAACTGGCATTGATTGAGGAATAAGGCCATACTAAAATAGCCGAGCCAGAAAGACGATCAGTGGAAGCAGCTGCTCATGCTAAATCCAAGAAGCAGCTATACCACTCAAAACCACAGGAGGGAGACCAAGAGCAGAATTCACAAAAGTGCTACTTACAACGACCGGTGGGAGCCCAAGAGCGGAATTCACAACACCCCCCTCCTGTATGCATGGCTCATATTCCCCCCCCCCCGTATGCATGGCTCATATTCCCCCCCTGTATGTGTGGCTCATATTCTTCCCCCCTGTATGTATGGCTCATATTTCCCCCCTTCCTGTATGCATGGCTCATATTTCCCCCTCCTGTATGCATGGCTCATATTCCCCCCCCTCCTGTATGCATGGCTCATATTCCCCCCCCTGTATGTATGGCTCATATTCCCCCCCTGTATGTATGGCTCATATTCCCCCCCCTGTATGTATGGCTCATATTCCCCCCCCCTGTATGTATGGCTCATATTCCCCCCCCTGTATGTATGGCTCATATTCCCCCCCCGTATGTATGGCTCATATTCCCCCCCCTCCTCCTGTATGCATGGCTCATATTTCCCCCTCCTGTATGCATGGCTCATCTCTCCAGTCTCCATCCCCCTCGCTCCCATCTTGAATGGCGACGGCACGGCTTACCGTCCTCCTTCATCCCCCCTACCCTGTCCCCCGTCCCTCATACTTACCTGTGTTCCTCACCGCGCGGTCATCCCTCTCGGTCTGTGTCCTGACTCCCGGCTCAGCACCTTCTTCCTGGGTGAGCGGTCAGGTGATACCGCTCATTTAAGGTCATGAATATGCGCATATTCATGACCTTAAATGAGCGGTACATTGTGACCGCTCATTCAGGAGTGCTGCAGAAGCCGAGACCAGGCATCGCTGGAGCAGGGTGAGTATTGTCTTCAAGGAGGGTTGGTTGGAGGCGGGCGGGAGGTGACACAACTTTTATAAAAAAAAAAGAAAAAACAGCCACAAACCTTGCTCAGGTGCCGCCCCCTGCATTGTCCCCGCCCTAGGCACGTAGTGCGGGACAACTAATGTCCCGCCCGGGATCGCGGGGCTGACTGTCAAAATCAGGACAGTCCCGCGGGATCCGGGACGGTTGGGAGGTATGCTTTATGAGTATTAGTATACGAAGCCTTCATACAGTAACCAAGAGCTGCATCACATTTACAGCACCACTCCAGCATTTTTTTTTATTTCACTGCTGGAGCGGTGCTGAAAATCCACGTCCCTGCCCCCTGTCTGATACTCACCTTCTGGCATTTTCATCTGTTTTTGTCTCCCCTCAGCTCCGTCTCCTGCAGTTTGTGGCCTGTCCGAGGCTCCAGTGTTTTATGGAGCAGCGCAGAGGTCACTAATCGATGTAAGTCTATGGGAGCCTCGTTCTGGCCTCTTTCTCCCTCTCAGGCTATGTGCACATGGTGAGGATTCACAGCAGTTTTCCATGCGGTGTACAGTACCATGTAAACCTATAGAAAACCAAATCCGCAGTGCACATGGTGCGGAAAATACCACACGGAAACGCTAAATTGTATTTTTCACAGCATGTCAATTCTTTGTGCGGATTCCGCAGCGTTTTACACCTGCTCTATAATAGGAATCCGCAGGTGTAAAAACGCAGGCGAAATCCTCACAAAAAACGCAGGAAATCCACAGTAAATACACAGGTAAAACAGCACGTTTTACTGTGGATTTTGCATAAACGGTGCGGAAAAATCCACACACGAATCCGCAACGTGGTCACATAGCCTCATAGTCTTACATTGAGCGCTTGTGACATAGCGTCTCACTTCTGGCCAGTCAGAAGCTGCGCTCACAAGTTTGAGCAGCGGCACTGCAGCAGTGCCACAAAATAGTGAATACACCGGAGGATGAGTAAATGACCAGGGCAGGGGACTTGCGCTTAAAACACCACTCCAGCGGTGGAAAAAAAACCCTGCTAGAGTGGTGCTTTAATAATTTAATAATAACAAATTTATTACTATAAAGTTGATAAAGGCTTGGAATAAATGTCTGCAGTCACTTTATGTGACTGCAGACTGCCAAATCATGACAAGGAGCTGCGGGCCCATCATACTGTGTATAAGGGAGCTGCCGGCCCATAATACTGTGTATAAGGAACTGTGGGCTCATCATACTGTGATAAGGGAGCTGTGGGCCCATCATACTGTGTATAAGAGAGCTGCGGGCTCATCATACTGTGTATAAGGGAGCTGTGGGCCCATCATACTGTGTATAAGGGAGCTGTGGGCCCATCATACTGTGTATAAGGGAGCTGCGGGCCCATCATACTGTGTATAAGGGAGCTGCCGGCCCATAATACTGTGTATAAGGAACTGTGGGCTCATCATACTGTGATAAGGGAGCTGTGGGCTCATACTGTGTATAAGGAAGCTGTGGCCCCCTCATACATGTGTACAGGGGAACTGAGGGACATCATACTGTTTGACAGAAGCTGCAGGCCCATCATACTGTTTATAAGGGAGCTGTGGACCCACGATACTGTGTATAGGGAACTGTGAAGGCATATTGTGCATATGGGAGCTGTTGGCCCATTACACTGTGTATAGGGGAGCTCTGGGGGGCATTATGCTTTCTATAGTGGAGCTCTGTCAGCATTATACTGTGTAAAGAGGAGCAGTGAGAACATCATACGGTGTATAGGGGAGTTATAGAATCACCATACTGTGTATAGGGGAGCTGTGGGGGCCTTATACAGTGTATATGGAAGCTTTGAGCTCACCATACTGTGTATAATGGAGCA
Source organism: Ranitomeya variabilis (assembly GCF_051348905.1). Classification (NCBI taxonomy): domain Eukaryota; kingdom Metazoa; phylum Chordata; class Amphibia; order Anura; family Dendrobatidae; genus Ranitomeya; species Ranitomeya variabilis. Next base: position 712,794,859 of record NC_135232.1, read on the forward strand.
GTACATGAGGGAACTTAGGGGACATTATTAAATATAAAGTGGGCACTTAAGCATTACTGTATTGTTATAGGGGCACTCAGAGTATTGCGACCATCAAAGTTGCATATGGTCACAATATGGCGGTAAAATCAATGTTCATTTTTGTATATAGATTTATTTTCAATAACAGAGCGGTCTTATTCTGAGTTTTCACTATATTCACAATTAGAGTGCGCAACCGTAACTGTAATCAGGGTTAGCTGGTTAGGGGCCCACTCAGATGTTTTGCCCCCCCTAAGTTGAAACCCTAGCTACGCCTCTGGTAAGCGGAAACACATTATGAATATTATGATCAATTGGACTGTAGAATGTGCGATAGATTAAGTGATAAAGAGTATAATAAGTATGCGAACACATGAGCACATAACACTTTTGTTGGCACAGATGCACTTTATGTGAACTTTAGCAGATGGTAATAAGCTGTAGTGCACTCAGATTACTGTATATGTGCCACACTTTATGTAATGTATAATATGATTGGCTGTAATTGAGGATTGCAGAAATGCCTATATATATGCACTTTGGGGAAACACCCACTGCTTGAGAAAGGCTCATTCAGAGCCGAAACGTTGCCCAGACATGTGGTTTTAATAAATTATATATATATATACACTCACCGGCCACTTTATTAGGTACACCATGCTAGTAACGGGTTGGACCCCCTTTTGCCTTCAGAACTGCCTCAATTCTTCGTAGCATAGATTCAACAAGGTGCTGGAAGCATTCCTCAGAGATTTTGGTCCATATTGACATGATGGCATCACATATATATATATATACACTCACCGGCCACTTTATTAGGTACACCTGTCCAACTCAGTGCATTTAGGCATGTAGACATGGTCAAGACAATCTCCTGCAGTTCAAACCGAGCATCAGTATGGGGAAGAAAGGTGATTTGAGTGCCTTTGAAGGTGGCATGGTTGTTGGTGCCAGAAGGGCTGGTCTGAGTATTTCAGAAACTGCTGATCTACTGGGATTTTCACGCACAACCATCTCTAGGGTTTACAGAGAATGGTCCGAAAAAGAAAAAAAATCCAGTGAGCGGCAGTTCTGTGGGCGGAAATGCCTTGTTGATGCCAGAGGTCAGAGGAGAATGGGCAGACTGGTTCAAGCTGATAGAAAGGCAACAGTGACTCAAATCGCCACCCGTTACAACCAAGGTAGGCCTAAGAGCATCTCTGAACGCACAGTGCGTCGAACTTTGAGGCAGATGGGCTACAGCAGCAGAAGACCACACCGGGTACCACTCCTTTCAGCTAAGAACAGGAAACTGAGGCTACAATTTGTACACGCTCATCGAAATTGGACAGTAGAAGATTGGAAAAACGTTGCTTGGTCTGATGAGTCTCGATTTCTGCTGCGACATTCGGATGGTAGGGTCAGAATTTGGCGTAAACAACATGAAAGCATGGATCCATCCTGCCTTGTATGGAGCATCTTTGGGATGTGCAGCCGACAAATCTGCGGCAACTGTGTGATGCCATCATGTCAATATGGACCAAAATCTCTGAGGAATGCTTCCAGCACCTTGTTGAATCTATGCCACGAAGAATTGAGGCAGTTCTGAAGGCAAAAGGGGGTCCAACCCGTTACTAGCATGGTGTACCTAATAAAGTGGCCGGTGAGTGTATATATATATATATATATATATATATATACACACTAGATGGTAGCCCGATTCTAACGCATCGGGTATTCTAGAATATGTATGTAGTTTACTTATGAAGATTTTACAATAATACATTGAATACACAGGATTCAGCCGGCCAATTAGCGAAGCGTGGTTCAAATCCCGCGCCAATTCGCGGCCGGAATGCGCCTGTCGCTGATTGTTTGCGGCCGGCCACGTAGTATATAGCACAGCCACGTAGTATATAACAGCCCACGTAGTAAATAGCAGCCACGTAGTATATTGCACAGCCACGTATTATATAGCACAGCCACGTAGTATATAGCACAGCCCACGGAGTATATAACACAGCCAAAGGATTATATAGCACAGCCACGTAGTATATAGCACAGCCCACGGAGGGTATAACAGCTCACATAGCATATAAGACAGCCACATAGTATATAACAGCCCACGCACGCAGTATATAACAGAGGCCACGTAGTGTATAACACAAGCCATGTAGTGTATAACATAGCCCACATAGTATATAGCACAGCCATGTAGTATATTGCATGGCCCACGTAGTACATTGCACAGCCCACGTAGTACATTGCACAGCCCACGTAGAACCTTGCACAGCCCACGTAGTATATTGCACAGCCCACGTAGTATATAGCACAGCCCACGCAGTATATAGCACAGCCCACGCAGTATATTGCACAGCCCATGCAGTATATCGTACAGCCCACGTAGTATATCGCACAGCCCACGTAGTATATCGCACAGCCCACGTAGTATATCGCACAGCCCACGTAGTATATTGCGCAGCCCACGTAGTATATTGCACAGCCCACGTAGTATATTGCCCAGCCCACGTAGTATATTGCACAGCCACGTAGTATATTGCACAGCCCACGTAGTATATTGCACAGCCCACTAGTATATTGCACAGCCCACGTAGTATATTGCCCAGCCCACGTAGTATATTGCACAGCCACGTAGTATATTGCACAGCCCATGTAGTATATTGCACAGCCCACATAGTATATAGCAATGGGGGCATCATATCCCTGTTAAAAAAATAATTAAAATAAAAAATAGTTATATAGTCACCTTCCGTTGGCCCCCGGATCCAGGCGAAGCGGTTACCGACGCTCCTCGCGCGCTCCGGTCTCAAGAGTGCATTGCGGTCTCGCGAGATGACGTAACGATCTCACGAGACCGCTACGTCATCATCTCGCGAGATCGCAATGCATGGAGCGGTCACCGGAGCGTCGCGAGGAGCGGGAAAGGCCTGTTTTGGATGCGGGGGGCTGACGGACGGTGAGTATATAACGATTTTTTTTTTTTATTATTATTTTTAACATTAGATCTTTTTACTATTGATGCTGCATAGGCAGCATCAATAGTAAAAAGTTGGTCACACAGGGTTAATAGCAGTGTTAACGGAGTGCATTACACCGCGGCATAACGCGGTCCGTTAACGCTGCCATTATCCCTGTGTGAGCGCTGACTGGAGGGGATTATGGAGCGGGCACTGACTGCGGGGAGGAACGAGCGGCCATTTTGCCGCCGGACTGTGCCCGTCGCTGATTGGTCGTGGCTGTTTTGCCGCGACCAATCAGCGACTTGGATTTCCATGACAGACAGAGGCCGCGACCAATGAATATCCATGACAGACAGACAGACAGAAGGACAGAAAGACGGAAGTGACCCTTAGACAATTATACAATTATATAGTAGATATATATATACAGTCAGGGCCGTTTCTTCAACAGGGCGGGCAGGGCGGCCACACGGGGCGCCGTGGGGCCGGGGGGCGCAGGAGAGGCCTCGGGCCCCGGTGGTCCCCTGCCCGCTGCTGCTGCTGTTTAAGGGCTGTCAGGGGCGCGGATGCCGCGCTCAGTGCTGAGCGCGGGCGCGCCCTGCCCGAACTCAGCTGCAAATCTGACAGCTGAGCGGTCAGATCATCGCCTCGCGTCGCCGCGCCCCCCCCCCCGCACCGCACATAATGGTTGCGGCCACCTCGGCGCCGCCACTCACCCATACCTCCCAACCGTCCCGATTTCAGCGGGACAGTCCCGCTTTGGCACCGGGGTCCCGCTGTCCCGCTTCGGGCATTTAAAATCCCGAATTTGCGGCCGCCGGTGAAGCCCCGCCCACTTCCGGGACGTAGAGAGAGCCTGTTTTTTTTTTTTTTTTATATAAAAGCTGCCTCCTGACCGCCCGCGCAACACCCCCCCCCCCCTCCCGCCCCCTGTGCGGCGCTGCCACGCTGAAGGAGAGAGCCTGCAGCAATCAAGAAGAAAGGTCAGCGATTCACTACCTCTGGCTGTGTGTGCACGGAGCTCCGGCTTCTGCTCTTAGCTGCTATCCCGGCAGAGAAGGAGAGACGGGGGAGGTGCCGGGATAGTGCAGAGCTGTGAGCAGGAGACTGAAGACTTCAGCAGAGAGCTGCACATGGACATCAGCCGCCCCTGCATCACAGAGGAGATTGTGTGTGTGTGATGTGTGTGATGGCTGTGTGTGTGATGTGTGTGATGGCTGCGTGTGTGTGTGTGTGATGGCTGGGTGTGTGTGTGTGATGGCTGTGTGTGTGTGATGGCTGCGTGTGTGTGTGTGTGATGGCTGCGTGTGTGTGATGGCTGCGTGTGTGTGTGTGATGGCTGTGTGTGTGTGATGGCTGCGTGTGTGTGTGTGTGATGGCTGCGTGTGTGTGTGTGTGATGGCTGCGTGTGTGTGTGTGATGGCTGCGTGTGTGTGTGATGGCTGCGTGTGTGTGTGTGATGGCTGCGTGTGTGTGTGTGATGGCTGCGTGTGTGTGTGATGGCTGCATGTGTGATGGCTGCGCGTGTGTGTGTGTGTGTGATGGCTGCGTGTGTGTGTGTGATGGCTGTGTGTGTGATGGCTGCGTGTGTGTGTGATGGCTGCGTGTGTGTGTGTGATGGCTGCGTGTGTGTGATGGCTGCGTGTGTGTGATGGCTGCGTGTGTGTGATGGCTGCGTGTGTGTGATGGCTGCGTGTGTGTGTGATGGCTGTGTGTGTGTGATGGCTGCGTGTGTGTGATGGCTGCGTGTGTGTGATGGCTGCGTGTGTGTGATGGCTGCGTGTGTGTGTGATGGCTGTGTGTGTGTGATGGCTGCGTGTGTGTGATGGCTGTGTGTGTGTGATGGCTGTGTGTGTGTGATGGCTGTGTGTGTGTGATGGCTGTGTGTGTGTGATGGCTGCGTGTGTGTGATGGCTGCGTGTGTGTGTGATGGCTGCGTGTGTGTGTGTGTGTGATGGCTGCGTGTGTGATGTCTGCGTGTGTGTGTGATGGCTGCATGTGTGTGTGATGGCTGCGTGTGTGTGTGTGTGTGATGGCTGCGTGTGTGTGTGTGATGGCTGCGTGTGTGTGTGTGTGATGGCTGCGTGTGTGTGTGTGTGATGGCTGCGTGTGTGTGTGATGGCTGCGTGTGTGATGCATTTGTGTCAAAGCTGCATGTGTTTGTGAGCTGCGTGCGTGTGAGCTGCGTGCCTGTGTGTGAGCTGCGTGCCTGTATGTCATTATACAGTATGGAGCATCATGTGTGGTCATTATACAATATGGAGCATCATGTGCGGTCATTATACAGTATGGAGCATCATGTGCGGTCATTATACAGTATGGAGCATTATGTGTGGCCATTATACAGTATGGAGCATCATGTGCGGTCATTATACAGTATGGAGCATCATGTGCGGTCATTATACAATATGGAGCATCATGTGCGGTCATTGTACAGTATGGAGCATCATGTGCGGTCATTATACAGTATGGAGCATCATGTGCGGTCATTATACAGTATGGAGCATCATGTGTGGCCATTATACAGTATGGAGCATCATGTGCGGCCATTATACAGTATGGAGCATCATGTGTGGCCATTATACAGTATGGAGCGTCATGTGTGTTCATTATACAGTATGGAGCATCATGTGTGGCCATTATACAGTATGGGGCACTGTGTGGCCATATTTTTTTGTTTATAATTATTGTATATGAAACAGTGTGATCGGCAGTGCTAAATGGGTGTGGTTGGGATGTGGATATGGGTGTGACTAATTATGAATGGGTGTGGTCAGAGGCGTGGCCTAAAATTTGCCGCGGCGCGCAAAGCGCGCCGCAAACTTTGTCCCTCTTTCCCATCTTCAAAAGTTGGGAGGTATGACTCACCTCCGCTCCGCGCTGGATGAACAGCGAGAATGAACAGCCAGGATGAGGCAGCTCGGCCACTCCCACACTGATAGCAGGGGCGCCGCGCTCTCGGCTGAGCACGGGCGCTCCCTGAGACAGTGATCAAAGAGCTAAGCACACACACTATCACTGTCAGACTAGGCTGCCTGGCTGTTGCCAATTTCAATGCTGGACAGGACAGGCTGCAGTCTAGTCTGACAGTGGTAGCAGTATAGCAAAAATGCCCACCCCCTGCCTATGGATTAGTCCTTCCCTTCCCAGCAGCCCCATTTAGCAGTCTGAGCGCGCTCAGACTCAGAGGGCAGAGGGCACTGACACACTGAACAGGTGAGGGGGTCTGAGGGATGGGATGGGTTGGGCTAGCCTTTTTTTTTGGATGGGGACCCCCACACCTGCCCCCCCCCCAACCACCCTTGGGGCATGCTGATTTGGCATGCCCCACAGCATGAAACCCGGGAGGGGGCCCAGCTGACTTACCTCATCTTTGGCAGTCTGGTGGCATCCTCACCCAGGCGAGAAGTGTTGGAAAGAGTTATGGCAGTAACTGTATACCTGGCAACCAATAATTTAGCTTTTCGAGGATCGTCAAATACATTGTTTACACCAAATAATGGACATTTCCTTGGGCTTATAGAGCTTCTTGGAAAATTTGAACCAGTAATGAGAGATCATTTAAAACGAATTACTTCCCAGGAAATCCATACACATTACTGTGGAAATTTAATTCAAAATGAAATTATCTGCTTGATGGCCTCTCAGGTGAAGAAATGTATTCTAGAAAAAGCCAAAAGATCTAAGTATTTTTCAATAATGTTGGACTGCACACAAGATGCAGGTCACACTGAACAGTTGTCATACACCTTAAGATTTGTTGATATAGATGATGATCACGTAGCAATAAAGGAACATTTTATTGGCTATCGTCCTGCTACTGATACATCTGGGGAAAGTCTCGCCAATCTCCTTTTAGAAGAGATTAGTAAATGTGACCTGGAATTAGAAAATGAACTGGCAGAAAAGCTGAATTATTCGGAAGCTATTAATGCTTTTGCAGCGGCTAAATCTAGAAGAGTCAGTTTCTCATAAATCTGCAACCTACAATTTTTAGGATCTGTTTCCAAAATAATTAATAGATATTATTTACCTACAACTTTGTTCTCACCGTTAATAATTAGCATACTTGTCCCTTTTCCCCAAGTTCTATATAAGTTAAAGGCAAATTATAATTTATTAAAAAAAGGGAAGATACAAGCCTGCTCTCTATTTATTACTCAAGCCCACAAAAATAATGTTTATTATTTTCGGTGCCGGGGGGGGGGGGGGGGGGGGGGAGAAATTTCCTACTCTCGCCCTGTGTCATTTTTGGGCTAGAAACTGCCCTGTATACAGTATATATATATTATTTATCCTTCCTATATTTATATTGTAAGGTAACAGCACCATCTGCTGCCGATTTGCTGTATGCATTTTGGTGCAGTTTGCAATGTATTATGGGAAGTTCCTGCTGCATTGTGGAATTGTTCCTGTTGGATTGTGGTCTTATTATGACACTGTGAAAGGCACAGCAGACATTGTTCCTATATGCTCTTCAGGAGAAACTACATCATTCGTTTTTCTGTCATGCTCCTTGTAAGCAGTCTGCTCTAAGCATAGTTGGTAAGCCACTATCTGTGTGTTACAGTCCTGTGTTTATAAGTATATTTGCTGTATTAGAGAGGTAATCAACTCCTTGTATAATACCTCATGTTAGTGTGTATTGCAGACTATCTGTATTTTATGCACTGTACAGTTATATATTCTGAAATGCTCCTGTTATTGCATCTTATAGTTTCATCCCTTCCTGTCACATCTACAATCAATAAAAGAAGATTACAACTTTACAGCCTCTTATTCTTAAGACAGGGTTTTAGCTACATGTCTCATTACACACCATGCTAACGTGTATGAGGACAGCATAATAGTGACCCCTCTCCTGTGGAGCCCCGTGCCCTGTAACAATAGTGACCTCTCTCCTGATGAGCCCTGTGCCCTATAACTATAGTGACCCCTCTCCTGAGTGGCACCCCGTGCCCTATAACTATAGTGACCTCCTCTCCTGAGGGGCCCTGTGCCCTATAACTATAGTGACCCCTCTCCTGAGGAGCCCTGAGCCGTATAACTATGGTGACCCCTCTCCTGAGGAGCACTGTGCCCCAGAACTATAGTGATCCCTCCCCTGAGGAACCCTATAACTATAGTGACCCCTCTCCTGAGGAGCCCTGTGCCCTATAACTTCAGTGATGCTCCTCTCCTGAGGAGCCTTGAGCCCTATAGTTTTAGTGACCCCTCTCCTGAGGAACCCTGAGCCCTATAACTAAAGTGACCCCACTCCTAAGGAGCCCTGTCCCCTATAACTATGGTGACCCCTCTCCTAAGAATCCCCGTGCTCAATACCTTTAATGACCCCTCCCCTGAGAAGCCCCATACCCTATAACTATAGTAACCCCTCTCCCGAGGAGCCCTGTGCCCTATAACTATAGTGACCCCTCTCCTAAGGAGCCCTGTCCCCTATAACTATAGTGACCCCTTTCCTGAGAAGGCCCGTACTCTTTGCCTATGGTGAACCCACCTGAGGAAACCTGAGCCCTATAACTATAGTGACCCCTCTCCTAAGGAAAGGAACCCTGTGCCATATAACTATAGTGATCCCTCTCTTGAGGAACCTTGAACCCTATAGCTTTAGTGACCCACCCCTCTCCTGAGGAACCCTGAGCCCTATAACTATAGTGACTTCTCTCCTGAGGAGCCTTGAGCCCTATAGCTGTAGTGACCCCTCTCCTGAGGAACCCTGAGCCCTATAACTATAGTGACCCCTCTCTAGAGGAGCCTTGAGGCCTATAGCTTTAGTGACCCCTCTCCTGAGGAATCCTGAGCCCTATAACTATAGTGGCTCCTCTCCTGAGGAGCCCCGTGCCCTATAACTATAATGACCCCACTCCTGAAGGGCCTCGTGCCCTATAACTATAGTGACCCCTCTCCCGAGGAGCCCTATAACTATAGTGACCCCTCTCCCGAGGAGCCCTGAGCCCTATAACTATAGTGACCCCTCTCCTGAGGAACCCTGAGCCCTTTAACTATAGTGCCCCTCTCCCGAGGACCCCTATAACTATAGTAACCCTTCTCCTGAGGAGCCTTGAGCCCTATAACTATAGTGACCCCTCCCCTGTGGGGCCTCGTGCCCTATAACTATAGTGACCTCTCTCCCGAGGAGCCCTATAACTATAGTGACCCCTATCCCGAGGAGCCCTATAACTATAGTGACCCCTTTCCCGAGGAGCCCTATAACTATAGTGACCCCTCTCCTGAGTAACCCTGAGCCCTATAACTATAGTGACTCTTCCTCTCAAGGAGCCCTATAACTATAGTGACCCCTCTCCTGAGGAACCCTGAGCCCTATAACTATAGTGATAGTATTGTATGTTATCACCTGAGAAATCTCACAACAGCACAGAGGATTACAATCTACAGAATTTGCACAATGGAAGAGGATGAGGGTTATCCTCCTGGGTTCCATAGTGCTCAGTGGATATTGGGGTCTCTGATGATGCCCCTCTCTGTGGTGCCACTAGCTGTGATTACAGCTCTGACCTTTTCAGCTTCTCTCTCCGAATCTCAGATCCTAAATTTAGATTGTGTTGTGTAAACACTGAAATGTGTCTGTGATTATAAGGGGGCGGAAATATCAGCCAAGGGGGCAGCGGAGGCACATCCCAGCATGTCACACGAGTGAGAGCCCAGCACCTGTCACAGGTACCAGAGAGGCGAGTGTAGGGCAAGCTATTGCTCCCTGTTATCAGAGCTTATGGAGGAGAGGCGACTGTAGGACAGGTGACTAGAATCTATTACTCCCTGTTATCAGCCATTACTGGGGAAGGTGACTGTAGGACTGATGACTACAATCTATTACTCCGTTATCAGCCATTACTGGGGAGCGATGACTGTAGGACAGGAGACAACAATCTATTACTCCCTGTTCAGCAATTACTGGGGGAAGTGACTGTAGGACAGGTGACTACAATCAGTTACTGCCTGCTAGGAGCAGCATCTGCCTCTGAGCTCCAGGACTTCCAAGAGGAGGACCATAGTCTGCCTCTTTTCTTCCCAGGGAGAGGCAGGCTTCCTGGGAGGCCAGCATGGCTTCCCAGGTCTCTGTTCCCCGGTCTATGCCAGTGGAAAGGGAGCAGCAGCAGACGGCCCAGGAGGGAGTGAGGAGATCAGGACGGGTGAGGAAGATCATATCCACCTACTCTAACCCCAAGATGGCTCATTGTCTGCCCAATGAAGGAGACAAGGGCACCCCAGGAAGAAGGGCCCAGGAAGATCCAGGGGGGTGATGGGCTCCAGCGATTCAACGAGTTCCTTCTCCTCCTGAGTGGTCGCCATGTTGCGGGAGTACGAGGACAGTGGCAAGCACTAACCCGGCTGAAGAAGGAGCTGTGGGAGGCCCGGGCAATGAAAACCCGTGCCTCCAACAAGGAAAGACCCGTGACCTCCCAGAGGTTTAAAGCCCTCAGATATGAGGTGGTCTGGCTAGTGCTCATCTGGGAGGTAATTGAGAAAAGCACAGGTCCCTTCCTGGAGAGGTTTAAGAACCAGCGGCGGTTCTCGGAAATTAAGAGGTTAAATACCTCAGGAGAACTGCCAGCCGGCGTCCTAAACGAGGAGGAGGACAACAAAGTCGTGATTGGAGTCCCACGTGCTGGAACAAGCCCAGGAGAGCAAGTCGCAGAGTCGACAACAAGGAAGTGGCCTCCCTGCATGGCAGAGGACTCCCGAAGCAGAGGCCAGAGTGTTGGGTGAGGAAGAGGAGCAGGAGTGTGATCTGCTGAGGGAGATCAGAGAGTTGGAGTCTCCAGTGGACCTGAATAGGTTTTACTTCGGGGAGGATGACCCAGTGGAGGAGGGCGCGGCTGAGGAGGTGCTCATGGCGCTAGACATAAGGCACCCCGTGGAGTTTCCCTCCTTGCACTCTGCGGCTATGCCGGTTATCACCGGGGCCTAGGGCGGGAGAGATGAACACGCCGTTGGGAGAGGGGGATCGTGTGGGCCTATACACTTGGCCTGGGACAACTCAAAGTCCCATGGATTCCAGTACCACCTTTATGCTGATGACACTCAGATCTACCTTTCTGGCCCAGACGTCACCTCTCTGCTGTCCAGAATCTCGGAGTGTCTATCAGCCATATACTCCTTCTTCTCCTCTCACTTCCTCAAACTCAATGTGGACAAATCTGAACTCATCATCTTTCCTCCATCTCATAGATCTTCCACACCTGACCTATCTATCGCAAGTAACGACATCACGCTTTCCCCCGCACCGGAAGTCCGCTGCCTCGGAGTAACCTTTGACTCTGCCCTGTCCTTCAAACCGCACATCCAAGCTCTTTCCACCTCTTGTCACCTCCAGCTCCAAAATATCTCCAGAATCCGTCCTTTCCTCAACCGTCAATCTACTAAAATGCTTGTGCATGCCCTCATCATCTCCCGCCTTGACTACTGCTGCATCCTTTTCTGTGACCTCCCTGCTAACACCCTTGCACCTCTCCAGTCCATTCTTAACTCTGCTGCCCGACTAATTCATCTCTCTCCTCGCTACTCCTCCGCTTCCCCCTCTGCAAATCCCTTCACTGTCTCCTATTCCCTCAGCGTATCCAGTTCAAATTACTAATACTGACCTACAAAGCCATCCATAACCTGTGTCCTCCATATATCTCTGAACTAATCTCCCGATATCTCCCCTCACGTAATCTCCGGTTCTCCCAAGACCTCCTTCTCTCCTCCACACTTATCCACTCCTCATCCAACTGCCTCCAAGACTTTCGCCTCCAAGAAAATCCCCCATCCTCTGGAATTCTTTGCCCCAACACATCCTACTGTCAACCACATTCAGATCCTTCAGACAGAACCTGAAAACCCACTTCTTCAGGAAAGCCTACAGCCTGCACTGACCCTGCTGCCTCCTCACCACTACCGAAGCCACCGCCTCACCAAACTGGACCTCCCGCAACCCTCAACCTATTGTCTCCATCCCCACATCCTGTAGAATGTAAGCCCACAAGGGCAGGGTCGTCACCCATCTGTTTCAGTCTGTAATTGTTAGTTTGCTTACTGTAAGTGATATCTGTAATTTGTATGTAACCCCTTCTCATGTACAGCAACATGGAATCAATGGTGCTATATAAATAAGTAATAATAATAATAATAATCCGTACTCACTGTGGCTGAGCCAACCGATGCCTGAGCTGCGGGGGGCAGGGCCAAGGAGCATGTTGCGGTGAAAGATGGGCGTACTGTTGAGACAAGGGCGCAGTACGCCTCAACAGACTAAAAGAGGTGCGCGGCTGGGACAGGGGAGCTGCAGGCCAAGAATATATACAAAAAGTAGGAAAAATCATCTGTGAGGAACACTGGGCCCACTGACGTGACAAAGGGGCAGTGTGCCCCAGTAACAAAACGTGACACCAGGACCTCAAAGTCTGTGGGTACAGGGCAGGCGACGGTGCCCCATAAGCAGTGGGACCAGGATGATAAAGCACAAACTGCTGCAGTAGGGGGGCAAGGCGCTCCAAGGATACACCAGAGAGCCAGCACTAATCAAAGGAAACCTGGTGTAGGCTGCACCCCCCTGGTCCAGCAAGTGTGAGTGCAGAGACGCCAGACACAAGGGGAAAAGGAAAGTATGTGACTGTGGAAGGTGCAGAGAACAGTGGAACAAATGATGGTGAGAATAATGGTAATGGGGTGAGGGGAGGTGATGGTAATGGTAAGGGAAATGAAAGTAACGGTGCAGCAAATGATGGGCGTAGTAGTGGAGTGAATGGTGGAAGTAGTGGTGCAGCGAATGAGGAGAGCAGTACAGGTGTTGGTGGAGAGGAAGTAGGTAATGGTCCCACTGCCCCCCAGCGGTGGCGGGGGCTTCAGCCCCATGCTATTCAGGAGCTGTCTCTGCTGGAAGTAGTAGTGCACCCTTGTTGGGTGGCCCTTAGGATGGTGACTTGCAACAGCGCTTCCTGGATGCCCAGAGGAAAGCGGAGAGTTGTTATATCAATGTAGATGGGAGGGAGGGTGATCTGCCTTTCTGGATGAAGAGACACAGTCTTTTAGCCTTCCGAGATAGAGGGGCAAAGACTGTCAGGTCTCTGCCGGCACCAGGGCAGAGGAGTAACTGTAAGAACGTTTATCATCCTGGTCCCACTGCTTATGGGGCACCGTCGCCTGCCCTGTACCCACAGACTTTGAGATCCTGGTGTCACGTTTTGTTACTGGGGCACACTGCCCCTTTGTCACGTCAGTGGGCCCAGTGTTCCTCACAGATGATTTTTCCTGCTTTTTGTATATATTCTTGGCCTGCAGCTCCCCTGTCCCAGCCGCGCACCTCTTTTAGTCTGTTGAGGCGTACTGCGCCCTTGTCTCAACAGTACGCCCATCTTTCACCGCAACATGCTCCTTGGCCCTGCCCCCCGCAGCTCAGGCATCGGTTGGCTCAGCCACAGTGAGTACGGATTATTATTATTATTATTACTTATTTATATAGCACCATTGATTCCATGTTGCTGTACATGAGAAGGGGTTACATACAAATTACAGATATCACTTACAGTAAGCAAACTAACAATTACAGACTGAAACAGATGAGTGACGACCCTGCCCTTGTGGGCTTACATTCTACAGGATCCTCCTACTTTGATGTCAGCTTTGTCAGATTGGAGGGCCTTGAGCTTTTCTGGTCTCGCCATGAGCTGACTCAGGGTTGCCCCGAATGGCAGGGTTGATTTCCTCTTACAATATCAGGACAAAACTCAGGAAGGTGACCATTTTGACCAGTAATGAGTCACTTTCCTGTATGAGATCTCCATCTGGGTTGGTCGAAATGGCGACATCGTTGATATTCCCGAGAAGACCCACGGTATCTAGTCAGGGGCCTGGACCTTCATGGTGAAATTGAAAGTTTCAGGAAACACTGTTACCCATATCCCTTCCTCAACATATTTGGGTAGGGACAGTATCTTGATTTTCTACCGGGGGCAGCCTAAGGTTTGTCACAGGTGCAGCATCCTCACACACTTTAGTGCGCTGTGCGCCACGCAGAAAAGTGTACTGTGTGGGGACCTCAGTCATCTCGCTGCTACCTGTGACAGGATTAGGTATAACTTAGGTGACCTTGGTCACCCATTCAGTCGCTGTCTGCATTCCTTTGCCAATGCGGACCTGAAAGCGGTGAGAGCCGGGACTAATCTTGCTGGAGAAGGGACCAGTAGGTGTGGAGGAGGCAGGGAACTGGTGAGGAGGAAGCTGCCACCATCCAAAATCAGACTGCAGGAGCAGCGCCATGTGTGAACATTGGGCAGGGAGTAATGTCCCTAAACTCTATCCCGGGTACTTCACTTGCTGCTGAGGATCCTAAAGACAGCGAATTTAGTGAGGAAGTCAAGAGACTTGAAAGGGAGGAGCAAGACGATGCCATGTCTTCCCAGGAACCTTCAACCGATGACAGTCTGGATGAGGGGGAGTGGTTACAGAAAAAGAAAAAGGGTAACAAGGAAAACAGGGGTAAGAGGGGGTCCAGGTCTTGAGCCTCCTCCTCCTTGGAGTGCTACCCCTCAGACTTTCTAGCCTTGATCCAGGTGCCATTGGAAGGTCCAGCCGCCCCCTCTGGTAGATCTCTTCAACCGCTTCTGGGCCTTCTAGGACTCCCCTCCAGAAGGGGAGGACGAGGCGCCGGCGGTTGCGGAAGATTATTGGGGCTCAGGGTGGGCAAATAAAAGGCCCTCTGACGGGAAGACTAACTCAGAACCATCAGTCAAGGGCCAGAGTGTATGTAAGGAGAGAATGGATGAGTCTGTTTGTCTTAAGCACACTTTCCCGCATGAAGTCAGAAGCTGCAAGGTATACGAGCTTTAATTTTCTCGGCCAACTTGACGCCGACATTTTGCTTTTGCAGGAGACCAGGTTGACTGACCTATCAACTGTGCATAATGCAAGGCGGGAGTGGAGGCATGGGCTCTCCTACTGGTCTCTTGTGGCCGAGCCATATAGCGGGGTGGCAGTCCTTTTTAAGACCGCAGCGGTTGAATGCAGATGATTAATCGAATCAGAAATGGAGTGATTCTTGATCCTAGAAGTCTCCATAGGGGGACAGTAGCTTTGGCTCATTAACATCTATGGTCCCCAGTCCAAGTGGGACCACAAATATCTCTTCATGAAGATCAAACTTTTCTTATTTTCGAGTCAGTAGATGATATTTGGAGGGGATTTCAACAATGTCACGAGATCCTGTGACAGAAGAGGTTCCGGAGACCGACTGGCTTACGATTGCATCGCACTAAACAGGATAGTTAGTAAGGCACACCTGGGACAGGAGAGAGGACTGGACGGGGAGGTGGGTGGAAATTTCACCCCTTGTGGTTTGAACATATTAATATGGATCACATCAAGAAGGATATCACAGAATACTGGCAGTTTAATGAAGATAGTGTTGATAAGCGGCTAGTTTGGGACGCAATGAAAGCTTTTCTGAGGGGCCTTCTTTTTAGGGAGATTTGTAGATGTAAATCCAAGACTAGGATGGATTATAGGGAGATCATTGAGAAATTAGAAAGAGCAGAAAGGGACATGTCGGACCCATCTGAGGTAACTCAATGTAGACTAAGGGAAGCCAGGAAGCGGTTAATAAGTTGCATATGAAAAAAGCGGAGAGAAGAAGAGCTTTTCAGAAATTACAGTTTTTTGAGGAAGGAGAAAGAGTGGGGCACTTGCTCTCGGTGGTAACGGCCGCACAGAAAGAATCATCGTATGTGTACAAATTTAGAACAGATGGAGGTACTGTGTTGACAGATGTAGTAGATATCCTGGATGAGTTTAGAAGTTTTTATGAGCAACTATGAATTTATTGGATATTTCAGTGAGGGAGAGTTGCCGGTGTCCATGAGAGAGGTGATAGTAGTGGTCATTTTAAAGGAAGGTAAGGACCTGGGATTGGTGGAGTCATATAGGCCAATTTCGTTGCTGACGGCGGATGTTAAGATTTTGGCTAAGATAGTGGCTAACCGGTTGGCAAGTGTGGTCCAGAATCTGGTCCATCCTGATCAATCTGGTTTTATGCCAAATAAGTCTACAGCGATAAATTTACGTAGATTATTCCTGAACTTGCAGCTGCAATCTTTGGGAGGTTCTGAGATCTTTTGGTTTCGGGACGACTTTTATCTCGTGGGTGAGGTTGTTGTATTTCTTCTCCGACTGCTAGGGTGAGAGTTAATGGTGAGCTGTCTGCAAGTTTTGGTTTATATAGGGGGACTAGGCAGGGGTGTCCGCTGTCTCCACTGCTTTTTGCGTTGGCAGTGGAACCCCTAGCACAGACATTTAGGAATTCGGTTTCAGTTAGGGGGTTCCGGTATGGCATGATAGAGGAGAAAATAGCCCTATATGCAGATGACATGCTACTATTTTTAGAAAATTCTGGGGAGGCCTTGGAGGGTGCGATGAATATTCTCAAGATATTTGGTGATATATCGGGTCTTGAAATCAACTGGGAGAAGTCAAATATCTTGATAGTGGATAAAGGGGGCGATGACATCCCAGTATCAGGGGAAGGTAGTGTCACACCCCGGGTCCATCTTCTCATACTTACCTGTCTTCTGACTTCCTGCGCGTCCCTGGCACTGTCTCTCGCCGCTGTCTGCCCGACTTCTCGGGCTCACACCGCTTCTGCAATTCGCGCATGCGCAGTTGCGCTGCTACCGCCGCTGAGTTTCTTGGGAGTTTAATGACCCGGTGGCTCCGCCCCATCATGGCGGCGCCCACCGAGTATTTCTGCTCGGTGTCTACTGCGGTAAGATGCCTGTGTGTTGTTGCTGCGCCTGCATCCTTGCTGGCGTCCTCTTTTTGTTCTCAGGCTTCGTTTTCTCTGTCCAATCCCCTAGCGCTGCTCAGATCTCTGCTCCTGTGTCTTCGCCTGTTTTGCTCTTCCAGCTCCCTGTTTGTCCCGTCCTCTGTTTTTTTCGTTCTTCATGTATTCTGACAGTCTGTCAGCTCTGTGTCCTCCCTGGTTTCTCTTTGTTTTGTCCCTCTTCGGTCCTACCCTAACTATTTGGTTTTTTCCTTCCCTTACAGTTCTCAGTGATTGTCTTTTCTGGATCCTCCTGGCACCGTTTCTCCTACCTTCCCTTTTGTATCCGTAAGTGCTGTTCCCGTCTTGCCCTAGTCATCCCTTTGGCTCTGGCTGTTGTGGTTACATCCCCCTTGGACCTGCTCCTAACGCTCCCTGTATAGGGGGTGGTTCATCTGGTCCGCTCATCCTCGGGGGCTCTGGAGCCGCAACCCAGAGGGTCCACTCTTGGGCTTTCCCTTAGAACTCTAACAGGTAGTAAGCTGACAGTGGTTTCACAGTTCAGTTCAGTTTGGGTGTTCAAGTGTCTATTCCTCTTCCGAGCTACGTCAATCTGAATCTGTCCCCATTGCTGGACAGTTTTAGGAAGAAAATAGGGGCGTGGTGCAAACTGTACTTTTCAGTGGTGGGAAGGATAAACATAATCAAAATGATTCTTATGCCCCAATTATTGTATGTATTGCATAACTGGTTGCCCCGAAAGTGGTTTCACACCATTAACTCTATATTTCGAGACCTTGTTTGAGGAAAGAAACAGCCAAGAATTAGGCTGGAATTGCTTCAGAGGCCTAAAGATGGGGGGGACTGGCCCTTCTGAATCCCTGGATCTATTTTTTGGCAGCGCAGGGTCAGCAGATGAGAAGTTGGAGAGAGGTGAATGGACTGGGCTCGGTTCAACGGATTTTTGTCTGGTTAGCTGGTTAGTGGGAAGGGACCCATTGGTTCAGGGATTGGAGGCATGGGGATTCAGGAAGTTTATCCTACCTTGACATTGATTGAAAAGGTATGGGAGACAATTAAAAACATAAGGGGAGTGGGACAAATCTCTCCCCAATATGGCACAATGAAATATTACCTGAATTTATTAAAATGGGGGAATTCAAAAATTGGAAAGCATTGGGTATTCAATATATGGCTCAGATTCAGGATGCACAAGGACTGTTATCCTTTGAGGCACTGCATTAGAGTTACGGGTTGCAGGAGACCTAAAGGTTTCAATATGGACAGTTGAGACATGCCTATCTTGCGCAGAGCAAAACGGTTGATATGGGAATTTATAGAGATATTCTGGTAGACTATGTCTGTGCAACGGGAGGAACGAAAGGGGTAGTCTCGGATATTTATAGGGATTTGTTATATACCTTTCTTAATAGATCCCCTATTAAAGCAAAAGAGAAATGGGAGGAAGAGCTGGGAAGGATAGAGGAGGATAAATGGGAGGATATCATGGAGTATATTCCCCAATTATCATTAAGTGAGCCGGGTAGACTTTCGCAATTATATGTACTTCACAGAGAATATAGAACTCCCGATAGACTATATAAGGCAGGGCTGAGACAGACCTCCAAGTGTCCTAGGTGTCAATCCGAGGGAGCAGGGATTCTACACATGTTATGGCAATGTATGAGATTGAATTCATACTGGTTGAATGTGGGAGAAGCAATTGGAAAAGCGTATGGCTGTGCAATTGAAAGAGATCATGTGATATATATTTTGGGATATGTGGAAGAGATCCGAGTTCCAAATCATCATAAAGTGGCCATAGCTAGATTATTGTATGTTGCGTGAAAGCTAATTGCCAGGCACTGGCTGAGTGAGGTACCGCCGACTCTGCAGGAAATTTATAGACAGTCTGATATGGTTATTAATATGAAAAAGGGTATTTATGAAAAAAGGGAAAGTGTGAAAACCTTTGAAACCCTTTGGAAACCATGGATGGAGAGGAACTGATTCCAAGGGAATGTGGCTTTATTATGTAAGCAATGTATGCTATTGTCCTATTCTTGATTATAGAGGCTTTAAAGGGAACCTGTCACCCCGTTTTTTTCAGTATGAGATAAAAATACCATTAAATAGGGCCTGAGCAGTGCTGGACAATAGTGTATTTTGTGTACCCTTATTCCCCACCTATGCTGCCGAAATACCTTACCAAAGTCGCCGTTTTCGCCTGTCAATCAAGGTGGTCTGGTCAAATGGGCGTGGTGAAATCGCTTCTTCTCCCCCAGATCTTATCTTTCCGTTGGTGGCGTAGTGGTTTGCGCATGCCAAACAGCGGAATGCACTGCGCAGCTGAAGAAAAAGAGCGCGACCTGCGCTATTCACCGCTTTATCGCTGGCGGCGGCCATCTTCCTGAGGCCGTGCGATATGCGAACTCAGCTTCAGGAAAATGGCCGCCGTGATCTCCATCTGCGCATGCGCGGCATCCCGCGGCCATTTTCCTGAAGCCCCGGGCAGCAGAGCGCTCTATCTGCACACGCGCGGCCTCAGGAAGATGGCCGCCGCCAGCGATAAAGCGGTGAATAGCACAGATCGCGCTCTTTTTCTTCAGCTGCGCAGTGCATTCCGCTGTTGGGCATGCGCAAACCACTACGCCACCAACGGAAAGATAAGCAAGATCTGGGGGAGAAGAAGCGATTTCACCACGCCCATTTGACCAGACCACCTTGATTGACAGGCGAAAACGGCGACTTTGGTAAGGTATTTCGGCAGCATAGGTGGGGAATCAGGGTACACAAAATACACTATTGTCCAGCACAGCTCAGGCCCTATTTAATGGTATTTTTATCTCATACTGAAAAAACGGGGTGGCAGGTTCCCTTTAAGGGAGGGGGAGGTAAGGGGGGGGGGAACCGGGGGACTGTTTCAAAAACTTTTTGTAAACATGTTTATTCTCCTTTTTGACACAATTGTGTCTGTTTGTCAACTTGACTACTGTTAATAAAAAAAATTATCTGATTTAAAAATAAAGAGTAAGGCACGCCTGGTGGATGTCCACATCTGGCACAACACAGGCCACACGGGAATCACTTTTTTTAGAGGTAGTCAGTGCAGGTCTAGGTTAGACATGTTTTATTTGAAGGACGAGGCTATCTCTTCACTGCTGTCAGTTGTGGAGGTGGAGTTCTCTGATCACTGTTTGATTATGTTTTCTCTGAATGTTACAGAGACTCCTCGGATGGGAAGAAGTTATTGGAAGCTGAATTTATCACTTCTTGAAGAAGAAGCTGTAAGATGGTCCATTGAGGAATTTCCTCAGAGCCAGGTACCATTGCTGGGCCTAAGTAACACTAAGCCAGAGTGGTGGGAGCTGTTTAAACATTGAGTGGTGAGATTCTTCTGGCAACTCTCGAACTTCAGAAGTCTGAACAGGGATCGCCTGTATCAGAGCCTGAGGAGGAAACTCATGCATCTTGTCTCGACTGCAGGTAGCCGTGAGGAGATCTCCAGTGTGAAGTCCTTGCTGAAGAGGTGTCAGTATGATAGGCATTCATCTTTGGTTTTTGAGAGGGACTACGGGAAGTAGTACCTGCTCAACCCTTGCAGAAGCTGTAAGATGTCAGTGAATAGGAAGATAGTGATGGGGCTGATAGACAGTACGAGATCCCTGAGAAGGTCCAGATCAGGGATCTTGGAGGTCGTCAGTTTATACTACTCGCACCTCTTGGGAAGGAGGGAACTGGATGATGATAGGATGTTGGCTTTCCTGGCTAAAGTTGTTCCTGAGCCAGGGGCTGACCTCTCGCTGGGCGGTTAAGCAGAAGCAATCAAAGAAAAGGAAGTGAGACTGGTGATTGATAGGGCTCAGGCGCAAAAAATGGCTTAACATCCAAGTTCTTTAGGGACTCCTTGGTCCTCTGTTGTGAATTCTGCTCTTGGGTTCCCTCCGGTGGTTGTTGGTAGTAATGCAGTTGTCCCTGGGTTGCAATCCTGGGCAGGTGTCCCTGCTGATTGCAGCTCTGACTGGGATATTTAGGTGTGCAGGATTCATTAGCCCTTGCCACTTGTCCATTGTTCTTGGAGGTTTTGCATCTCTGTCTGGTTCCTCCTGCCCTGCTGCCAAATCAGCAAAGATAAGTGTCTGGTTTTGTTTCTACAGCACACGCTTTACAATTCAGTACTATTCAATGTTTGTAGAGTGATTTCTGAGGTTCATTGTTCTGTGTTGGCTGGCCATCCTGGTATTTTTGGTACCAGAGATTTGGTTGGTAGGTCCTTTTGGTGGCCTTCTTTGTCGCGTGATGTGCGTTCTTTTGTGCAGTCCTGTGGGACTTGTGCGCGGGCCAAGCCTTGTTGTTCCAGTGCTAGTGGGTTGCTTTTGCCTTTGCCGGTCCCTGAGAGGCCTTGGACGCATATTTCTATGGATTTTATTTCTGATCTTTCGGTTTCCCAGAAGATGTCTGTCATCTGGGTTGTTTGTGACCGGTTCTCTAAGATGGTCCATTTGGTGCCTTTGCCTAAATTGCCTTCCTCTTCTGATTTGGTTCCGTTGTTTTTTCAGCATGTGGTTCGTTTGCATGGTATTCCGGAGAATATTGTGTCCGACAGAGGGTCCCAGTTTGTTTCTCGGTTTTGGCGGGCCTTTTGTGCTAAGCTGGGCATTGATTTGTCTTTTTCTTCCGCATTTCATCCTCAGACAAATGGCCAGACCGAGCGAACCAATCAGACTTTAGAAACTTATCTGAGATGCTTTATGTCTGCTGATCAGGATGATTGGGTGGCTTTCTTGCCATTGGCTGAGTTTGCCCTTAATAATCGGGCTAGTTCGGCTACCTTGGTTTCGACCTTCTTTTGTAATTTTGGTTTTCATCCTCGTTTTTCTTCGGGGCAGGTTGAGCCTTCTGACTGTCCTGGTGTGGATTCTGTGGTTGACAGGTTGCAGCAGATTTGGGCTCATGTGGTGGACAATTTGGTATTGTCTCAGGAGGAGGCTCAACGTTTTGCTAACCGTCGTCGGTGTGTTGGTTCCCGGCTTCGGGTTGGGGATCTGGTCTGGTTATCTTCCCGTCATGTTCCTATGAAGGTTTCTTCCCCTAAGTTTAAGCCTCGCTTTATTGGTCCTTATAGGATTTTTGAGATTATTAATCCGGTGTCTTTTCGATTGGCCCTTCCGGCTTCTTTTGCTATCCATAATGTCTTCCATAGATCTTTATTGCGGAAATATGTGGTGCCCGTTGTTCCCTCTGTTGATCCTCCGGCCCCTGTGTTGGTTGATGGGGAGTTGGAGTATGTGGTTGAGAAGATTTTGGATTCTCGCTTTTCGAGGCGGAGGCTTCAGTACCTTGTTAAATGGAAGGGTTATGGCCAGGAGGATAATTCTTGAGTTTTTGCCTCTGATGTCCATGCTGCTGATTTGGTCCGTGCCTTTCATCTGGCTCGTTCTGATCGGCCTGGGGGCTCTGGTGAGGGTTCGGTGACCCCTCTTCAAGGGGGGGGGGGTACTGTTGTGAATTCTGCTCTTGGGTTCCCTCCGGTGGTTGTTGGTAGTAATGCAGTTGTCCCTGGGTTGCAATCCTGGGCAGGTGTCCCTGCTGATTGCAGCTCTGACTGGGCTATTTAGGTGTGCAGGATTCATTAGCCCTTGCCAGTTGTCCATTGTTCTTGGAGGTTTTGCATCTCTGTCTGGTTCCTCCTGCCCTGCTGCCAAATCAGCAAAGATAAGTGTCTGGTTTTGTTTCTACAGCACACATGGTGTGTGCTTTACAATTCAGTACTATTCAATGTTTTTTCTTGTCCAGCTTAGACTGTGTTTGGATATTTCAGTCAAGTTGGATTCTCAGGAGATGCAGATATACATTCCATGTCTCTAGTTAGATGGTGGAATTTTTGTATTATCTGCTGTGGATATTTTTAGGGTTTTAATACTGACCGCTTAGTATTCTGTCCTATCCTTTCCTATTTAGCTAGTGTGGCCTCTTTTGCTAAATCCTGATTTCTGCCTGCGTGTGTCTTTCCTCTAATACTCACAGTCAATATTTGTGGGGGGCTGCCTATCCTTTGGGGTTCTGCTCTGAGGCAAGATAGAATTCCCATTTCCATCTATAGGGGTATTTAGTCCTCCGGCTGTGTCGAGGTGTCTAGGATGTGTTAGGTACACCCCACGGCTACTTCTAGTTGCGGTGACAGTTTAGGGTTTGCGGTCAGTACAGGTTCCACCTACTCCTGAGAAAGTCTCATGCGGCTCCAAGGTCACCGGATCATAACAGTCCTCCTCTTGACTCAGGTGTTTAGTGAGGGTCTTTCCTTGGACAATCTGCCAAGATCATTAAGGAGGTCAGCTTTGATCATTTTGTCAAAGGGTAAGGATCTGTCACGCATTGAAAATTGGCATCCCATAGCACTTCTAAATGTGGAAGGTTTTGGCTAAGATACTTTTCAACAGACTGGTGAAGTTTACACCACAGCTCCTTTCAGAGACTCAGCACTGTTGTGTTCCTGGCTGTAGCACTTTCAGTGCTGTTCTAGGTGTCTGAGAGGCCAGGAAACAGGGCAGGGTGGGCCTTTGGAAGGGGTTCTTGCTGACCCTGGATCAGGCAAAAGCCTTTGATCGAGTTGACCACGAGTACCTCTGACCACTTTTTTGAGGTATGGTCTGACTGGAGGGTTTGTGGACTGGTTAAAGACCTTGTATGCAGGGGCTGAGACTTTCCTCTGGTAAACGGGTGGATTGGACAACCTTTTGAGGAAGGATCTGGTGTCCGCCAGGGTTGCCCACTTAGCTCTTTGCTATACGCGTTTGCAATTGATCCCTTCCTCAGAAGGGTCGATTGTGGACCATTGGCGGGGGTGAGGATGGGCGGAGTGGCACCAGAGGCTATTCTGAGGGTAGAGGCCTATGAGGATGATGTCACTGTCTTTGTTTCTTCAAAAGAGGAGGCGATGGTGGTGATGTCAGAAGTGGAGAGCTACTCGGAGGCACCCGGGTCCAAGGTCAGCCAGGACGAGTGTGAGAGTCTCTGGCTGGGAGGCGGGGATCCCGAGTTTGATCATCTGGATACCTTCTCCGAACCCCAAGAACATGCCAAAGTCCTGGGCATCAAATTTGGTCAGGGTGATTACCCCATGAAAAACTCGGAAGGCAGAATCAAAGGTATCGCCCAAAGAGTGGACCAATGGAAGGGTTGGTCTTTTGACCCTGAGGGAAAGGATTTGCCTGTGCAAAGCTTTCCTGCTCCCCTTGCTAATCTACCTTGGCAGCGTCTGTGTCTTGCCAGAGCTTCTCTGGACAGGGGTCTACAGTCTGTTATTCCAGATGTTATGGGGGAATAGAATGAACCTAGTCAAGCGGGAGGTCACTTACCACACGGGGAGACTAGGGGGGTTGAATATGGTGAACCCCGTAGTGTTCCTAGTAAACACCTTTTTGAAAATTAACGTGGCAAACCTCTGGAAAGAGAGGACTCCTCTGTGGGTTTTCTCCTGGAAGGGATGGTTTCAACCTTTCTTCCAGGAATGGGAGACAGGGGGAAGATTGAAGGATCTTCGCACACCACATGGGTATCTCCCGGCTTATGTTACCCCCGGTTCTGAAAATGATGCGCCGGTGGGGTCTGGGAATGTGGGAGGTAAGGTCCCTCCCGAGGAAACTCCTCAACATGTGGATCTTGCTTTTGCATTTTCAGAGATCATTGGTCCTCAAGGACTGCCCATGTCGGGATCTAGAGGTTGGGTTGATTTTGTTAAATTCTAGCAGGATCTCCAAGAAGTACTGGGACTTGACTTGGCGCTACTTCCAAAGGTAAGTTATACCTGAGGGACAATTTGAAATATAGGAGCTCCGAGGACAGGAATTTCCCCCGTGAGGCTTGTGCTAACATGCTGGAAAGCAGGGGTGGGGGAATCTTTTTTCTGCCAAGGGCCATTTGGATATTTATACCATTCTTCAGGGGCCGTACAAATTCTGCCCACAAAGTGCATCATGACTGTGGCACTGGTTTCAGGACATAATCTTTCATTGCATGCCCTTCAGTATCCAGTAGTGAACACTGCATGTGTGTGCTAACAGAGCAAGAAGAAATTAATGATCTGGTTGTAATCAAAATACACCTCCCTAATCAAGAATGCGGTCCCTGAGAATCTGCCTGGGGGCCTGATAAAAGGTCTTTGAGGGCCGTAAATGGCCCTGGGGCCTAAGGTTCCCCACCCCTGCTGGAAAGCATGGAGAACTTCCTGCTTCATTGTCCCTTTAATACAGAGGTGGTTGGCCACGGCAGGCTACTCTGTCCTATGGCGATTGGGCCTATGGAGCGTTTGGAGACCTTGGGAGAAGGGACCGAGCCACTTTATTCATGGTAAGTGCAGTATTCAGGTACTTCAGATGGAACGCAGGAGTTTTAGTTTCGACGCAGAATAAAATCCTTCGTGTAGACAAAGTTTGTAGCAGCATCCTAGGTGCCCTCGTGAAGGTACATTCTTTGGAGTGCAAAAGACTGGATGCCCGGAGGGCGGCCCATGTCTGGCAGGGTTTTTCCTTCAGTGTGCCTTAGTCTGTTAGTACTCTTCAGGAAGCATTTGCAAAACGGCGCTGTCGGGGTGAGAGGACGAGGCATTTGGAACCCTTGCACTTAGCACTTTTGAGGTATTTTATCATCTTTGGCTACGTTCACATTTGCGGCTAGCGCCGCAGCGTCGGGCGCCGCAGCGGCGCCGCATGCATCATGCGCCCCTATATTTAACATGGGGGCGCATGGACATGCGGTGCACTTGCTTTTTGCGCCGCATGCGTCCCTGCGGCGCCCGCGTCGGGGCGCAGAGGACGCAGCAAGTTGCATTTTTGCTGCGTCCAAAATCAATGGAAAAAAGGACGCATGCGGCGCAAAAAGCAGCGTTGTGCATGTGTTCACATTTGCGCTGTGCGTTGCGGCGGCGACGCTGCGGCGCACACCGCAAATGTGAACGTAGCCTTACACCTTCATCATTTAAATCATTACATGTCAACACGATCGTGGCAAAACCTTCATTACAAGACATATATAAGCCCTTTGTGGTCATGTGTTCTGTTCCTTGCATTTGTTCTATGGTACCCATTTTAGACATTTTCAACTTAATGTGAATATTTATGTTTTGCACTATGCACTTTATGGCTCATTCACTTACTGATTGATATTATTATGGTGTTTGGATACATATATACCATCCTTGATTGAAGGTTGCTTTTTGACTATTTGAGTATTATATTAGCATGCTCTATGCTTTACATTTTGGCGGTTCCATGTCTTCATCCTCTTTCAATTCCTATTGCTTGGTTCATGCATTTCATGTTATTGTTTAAAATTTAATAAAGACTTATTTTTAAACTTTATATTTGCGATTTATCTTCTTTCCTCATATTAGTTTTTTGAGGATGTGTATAGAAAATTCTTGAATGGACGTTTTTGCCTTATTTTCCACAAGACTGTGTTAATTTATTTATTATTTTAGTGGGGACATTCATGTAGTTATGGTTTTTTTTTGTTTCTTCACTTTTTAGTTTTATTTTCTTTATTATTTGGTTTATTTAATTTTATTCAAATTTTTTTCCCTGTTTAGTAGGTTGAGAACTTTCCTCTATTTTGTTTACTTTTCTGGTTTGTTAGTGATTTGTGTTTTATTTTATGTCATCTTGTTGTTTGAATGAAGCTTAGTTCTGATGTTTTGTTCTGTTATGTCTTATACTGTAATGTTTTGTAGTTGTGTCATGTGATGTATTTATATACAATAAAAAAGACCTACAATCTATTACTCCCTGTTATCAGCTATTACTGGGGGAGGTGACTTTAGGACTGGTGACTAGAGCAATATGGGATGGGAAATATATGGCCAAGAAGAAATATGCAGCTAATGAATTCTTTTGGGAACTTTGCTATTAGAAGTGGAAAGGAAGAACAAAAACAACAAACTCTTAATGAAAATAGAGGCGCAAGAGAAGCCGACTACAAACTAAAATGTATCAATACAAATGCACAGATCATGGGAAACAAGGAGAATTGGAGCTCCTAACACAGGAAGAGAGATACTGTATGTCATAGGCATCACTGAAACTTGGTGGGATGACACACGTTAGGAATACAAACCTTGAAGGCTACAACGTATTTAATAGAAACTGGATTAACAATAAAGGAGGAGGTGTTGCATTGTATGTTAGGAAACCATATCTCCACAGAGATCCAAGCTTCAGAGACTGGTAGATCTATAGAAACTGTTTGGGTAAGAATTCAAGGAGAGAACAGAAAGGACACTACTGTAGATGTTTACTATAGGCCACCTGGACAGAGTGACAGTATAGAACTCTTTTTACATCAGATGTCTCTGTTGTCAAAAAAGTACAAGATAGTGATCATGGGAGATTTTAACTATCCACATATTTGTTGGGAATTAGTGACGAGTAGTGTTGAGCATTCCGATACTGCAAGTATCGGGTATCGGCCGATACTTGCTGTATCGGAATTTCCGATACCGAGATCCGATACTTTTGTGGTATCGGGTATCGGGTATCGCAACAACATTAATGTAATAATGTGTAAAAAAGAGAATTAAAATAAAAAATATCGCTATACTCACCTGTCCGACGCAGCCGGGACCTCAGCGAGGGAACCGGCAGCGTTGTTTGTTTAAATTTCGCGCTTTTACTTGGTTACGTGAAGTCCCGGCTTGTGATTGGTCAGGGCGGCCATGTTGCCGGGACGCGGACCAATCACAGCAAGCCGTGACGAAATTACGTCACGGCTTGCTGTGATTGGTCCGCGTCCCGGCAACATGGCCGCCATTAACCAATCACAAGCCGTGACGTCACGGGAGGCTGGACATGCGCGTATTTTGAAAAGCGCGCGTGTCCAGCCTCCAGTGACGTCCCGGCAACATGGCCGCCATTAACCAATCACAAGCCGGGACGTCACGGGAGGCTGGACATGCGCGTATTTTGAAAAGCGCGCGTGTCCAGCCTCCCGTGACGTCACGGCTTGTGATTGGTTAATGGCGGCCATGTTGCCGGGACGCGGACCAATCACAGCAAGCCGTGACGTAATTTCATCACGGCTTGCTGTGATTGGTCCGCGTCCCGGCAACATGGCGCCGTGACCAATCATAAGCCGGGACGTCACTGGAGGCTGGACACGCGCGCTTTTCAAAATACGCGCATGTCCAGCCTCCCGTGACGTCACGGCTTGTGATTGGTTAATGGCGGCCATGTTGCCGGGACGCGGACCAATCACAGCAAGCCGTGACGTAATTTCGTCACGGCTTGCTGTGATTGGTCCGCGTCCCGGCAACATGGCCGCCCTGACCGATCACAAGCCGGGACCTCACGTAACCAAGTAAAAGCGCGAATTTTAAACAAACAACGCTGCCGGTTCCCTCGCTGAGGTCCCGGCTGCGTCGGACAGGTGAGTATAGCAATATTTTTTATTTTAATTCTTTCTTTTACACATTAATATGGTTCCCAGGGCCTGAAGGAGAGTTTCCTCTCCTTCAGACCCTGGGAACCATCAGGAATACCGTCCGATACTTGAGTCCCATTGACTTGTATTGGTATCGGGTATCGGTATCGGATTGGATCCGATACTTTGCCGGTATCGGCCGATACTTTCCGATACCGATACTTTCAAGTATCGGACGGTATCGCTCAACACTAGTGATGAGTGAATATACTTGTTACTCGAGATTTCCCGAGCATTAAGGTTGGACTTCAGAAAGGCAGATTTTAATGGACTCAGAAAGAGGGTTGGAAAGGTCCACTGGCTGCATGTTCTAAAGGGCAGATATGTCCAAGAAGGATCAGAGATTTTGCTAAATGAATTTCTCACTGCACAGTCAGTAACAATCTCAAAAAGAAGGAAGAATTGGAAGCATTTAAAGATATCAGGATGGATGAACACAGAATTTAATCACTTGCTAAAAAGGAAGAAATGTATATCAAATAGAAAGAAGGGGCATATCTAAAGAAGAATATAATGCAGGTTACCAATGCAACTATTTTTTATTCCTTATGTCCATGGTTGTCAGGGCACTTTTAGCGCTGCCTCCCCTTTGGTGAGTATGACACTATCGGCAGTGACTTTGGCAAGAATCGCTGATGTAAAAGTCGCCTTTTGCAGCAGATCCGGCAGTTTTTCTGCATGTGCCGCGTAACGAATCACTTACGGCAACATCTGTCTGAGATTGTTTAGTGACTTCTGCATTCAGCAGGGGGTTGTACACAATGACCCTTGAGGTCCGTTCCAACTCTAAAGGCCCCGTCTCACATAGCGAGATCGCTAGCGAGATCGCTGCTGAGTCACAAGTTTTGTGACGCAACAGCGACCTCCATAGCGATCTCGCTATGTGTGACACGTACCAGCGATCAGGCCCCTGCTGTGAGATCGCTGGTCGTGTCGGAATGGCCTGGACCTTTTTTTGGTCGTTGAGGCCCCGCTGACATCGCTGAATCGGTGTGTGTGACACCGATCCAGCGATGTCTTCACTGGTAACCAGGGTAAACATCGGGTTACTAAGCGCAGGGCCGCGCTTAGTAACCCGATGTTTACCCTGGTTACCAGCGTAAATGTAAAAAAAACCAAACAGTACATACTCGCCTTCTGATGTCCGTCAGGTCCCTGGCCGTCTGCTTCCTGCTCTCACTGACTGCCGGCCGTACAGTGAGAAGTGAGAGCACAGCAGTGACGTCACCGCTGCGCTCTGCTCTCACTGTACGGCCGGATCTCAGTCAGAGCAGGAAGCAGACGGCAAGGGACCTGGACACCGAAAGGCGAGTATGTACTGTTTGTTTTTTTTGGTAACCAGGGTAAACATCGGGTTACTAAGCGCGGCCCTGCGCTTAGTAACCCGATGTTTACCCTGGTTACCCGGGTGCTGCAGGGCGACTTCGGCATCGTTGAAGACAGTTTCAACGATGCCGAAGTCGTTCCCCTGATCGTTGGTCGCTGGAGAGAGCTGTCTGTGTGACAGCTCCCCAGCGACCACACAGCGACAAAACAGCGACGCTGCAGCGATCAGCATCGTTGTCTGTATCGCTGCAGCGTCGCTGTGTAAGACGGGGCCTTTACATTCTATGATTCTATGACTACAATCAGTTATTCCCTGTTATCAGCCTTTACTGGGGGAGGTGACTGTAAGAGCAGTGACTGCAATCTATTACTCCCTGTTATCAGCCACTACTGGATGAGGTGACTGTAGGACAAGTGCCTACAATCAGTTACTGCCTGCTAGGAGCAGCACCTGTCTCGCGAGCTCCACGACTTTCAAGAGGAGGACCATAGTCTGCCTCTCTTCTCCCCAGGGAGAGGCAGGCTTCCTGGGAGGCCAGCATGGGCTTGTTCTTGTACCTCGTCTTGTTCCATTACCTTGGCCAGGAGGGAGTGAGGAGATCAGGAGGGGTGAGGATTAGTGTACCTACTGTTGCGCCCCCACCCTGACTGGTAGGTGTGAGCCAGGGGGTTTGTGGCCCCACTGTGCCACGAACCACACTACCCTGGAAGGGGCGTGACTATGACAGCTGCCTTGGTCTTCTCTGGAGCCTCTGATGGTGAGGTCAGACTTGTGCGGCAGGCAGCTGCCAGGTGCTACTCCTGGGTGGTGTCTGGCTGTGGCTGCTGATCACATTTGGAGAACAGGAACACTAGGACAGGTGCGGGCATCAGGCAGGACTAGCAGATGAGCACGGATGAAACTCAGATAAGTAGGCTGGCACGGCTGAGACAGGGCTGGCAGAGACACAGGACTGACAGGAACGGCAGAGACACAGGGCTGGAAGGCACCTCAGAGACACAGGACAGGCAGGCACGGCTGAGACACAGGGCAGGCAGGCACGGCTGAGACACAGGGCAGGCAGGCACGGCTGAGACACAGGGCAGGCATGGCTGAGACACAGGGCAGGCAGGCACGGCTGAGACAGGGCAGGTTGGTCTGGTGTATGAAGGAACAGGTAGGGACTTGTTCACACAGGAGGTGCAGGTACAGATATGAAGTATGTAGGGACAGGTTGGGACCTGTTCACACAGGAGGTGCTAGTAAGGAAACAAGCTGGAAGGAAAGGAGTATGAAGAAACAGGTTGGGACCTGTTCACACAGGAAGAGAACCGCAGGGCTGCAGATAGGAGCGGTAGAGCAGCAAGATATAGAGCAGCAACAGAAGCTAAGCAGAGCGGAACCGCAAGGAATGCGGAGAGGAGCTGCAGCAAGAGCTTTCTGCAGCAGCAGAAGCCAAGGAGAGCGGAACCACAAGGAATGCGGAAAGGAGCTGCAGCAAGAGATTTCTGCAGCAGCAGAACGTAAGCAGAGCAGAACAGCAAGGAATGCGGAGAAGAGCTGCGGCAAGAGATTCCTGCAGCAGGAGAAGCTAAGCAGAGTGGAACCGCAAGGAATGCAGAGAGGAGCTGCAGCAAGAGATTTCTGCAGGAGGGGAGCAGAGTAGAACAGAGCAGAACTGCAGGAGTGCGGAGCAGGGGTAAAGCTGCAAGAGAGCGGAGCACAGGCAAAGTCACAAGGGTACAGAGCAGGCAGAGCCGCAAGAATGCAGAGCATAAGCAAACAGAGAGGACACAAGGAAAGATACAGCAGGGAAAGAAGCCACAGACAAGGAGACAGAGGTAGGGCAAAGTTCAGACAAGGTAATGGAACAAGGCAAGGTACAAGAACAAAGACCAGGATATTCTGCCTCCTGGAGGGCGGACAAACAAGATCAAGGCAAGGCTAAAACAAAGACACAGAGCAGGATATACAGCCTCCCGGAGGGCAGACAAACAAGATCAAGGCAAGGAGAAAAGCCTCCAGAGGAGGAACACAGAGCAAGGCCTGGCAGCTCAGAAGCTAAACACTAACTGAGTTTAGACAATGCACAGGCCCAGTCCACAGGGTGGAGCTGCCCTAAATACTGGAGGCCTCTTGGTAATTGGTCAGGAAAGCATTAGACAGGTGCGCCCTGATTCCATAAGAACCAGAGAGTTCTGGCACCGCCCCCCTATGCACACAGCCAGGAAGCAAGCAGAGAGCAGGCAGAAAGCAAGAGACACAGAGGATGGAGCCAGCAGCAGACAGAAACCACAACATGACTTGGAGCAGTGGGTAAAATGGTGTGTGAGGGATGGGAGGCCATGCAGTGTGTCATGATTCTCAATGGCGAGAGAACATAGCCCAGCATATATGAGAACTAGCTCTTGGAAGATGGAAACTATACTGACCATGAACTAAACCTGCCGCACAACTAGAAGTGGCCGGGTAGCATGCCTACGTTTTTTTATCCCTAGATGCCCAGCGCCAGCCGGAGAACTACCTAATCCTAGCAGAGGAAAAGACAGTCCTGGCTCACCTCTAGAGAAATTTTCCCAAAAGGCAGACAGAGGCCCCCACATATATTGGCGGTGATTTTAGATGAAATGACAAACGTAGTATGAAAATAGGTTTAGCAAAATCGAGGTCCGCTTACTAGATAGCATGAAGACAGAAAGGGCACTTTCATGGTCAGCAGAAAACCCTATCAAAACACCATCCAGAAATTACTTTAAGACTCTAGCATTAACTCATAACACCAGAGTGGCAATTTCCGCTCACAAGAGCTTTCCAGACACAGTAACGAAACAGCAGCTGTGAACAGGAACAAAATGCAAAAACACACAAGGACAAAAGTCCAACTTAGCTGGGAGTTGTCTAGTAGCAGGAACATGCACAGAAAGGCTACTGATTACATTGTTGACCGGCATGAAACTGACAGAGGAGCAAGGTTATATAGCGACTCCCACATCCTGATAGGAGCAGGTGAACAGAGGGGATGATGCACACAAGTTAAATTCCACAAGTGGCCACCGGGGGAGCCCAGAATCCAATTTCACAACAGTACCCCCCCCCTCAAGGAGGGGGCACCGAACCCTCACCAGAACCACCAGGGCGATCAGGATGAGCCCTATGAAAGGCACGGACAAGATCGGAGGCATGAACATCAGAGGCAGTGACCCAAGAATTATCCTCCTGACCGTATCCCTTCCATTTGACCAGATACTGGAGTTTCCGTCTGGAAACACGAGAGTCCAAGATCTTTTCCACAACGTACTCCAACTCACCCTCAACCAACACCGGAGCAGGAGGCTCAACGGAAGGCACAGCTGGTACCTCATACCTGCGCAACAATGACCGATGAAAAACATTATGAATCGAAAAGGATGCAGGGAGGTCCAAACGGAAGGACACAGGGTTAAGAATCTCCAATATCTTGTACGGGCCGATGAACCGAGGCTTAAACTTAGGAGAAGAAACCCTCATAGGGACAAAACGAGAAGACAACCACACCAAGTCCCCAATACAAAGCCGAGGACCAACACGACGACGGCGGTTGGCAAAAAGCTGAGTCTTCTCCTGGGACAACTTCAAATTGTCCACCACCTGCCCCCAAATCTGATGCAACCTCTCCACCACAGCATCCACTCCAGGACAATCCGAAGATTCCACTTGACCGGAGGAAAATCGAGGATGAAACCCCGAATTACAGAAAAACGGGGACACCAAGGTGGCAGAGCTGGCCCGATTATTGAGGGCGAACTCCGCCAAAGGCAAAAAAGCAACCCAATCATCCTGATCCGAAGACACAAAACACCTCAAATATGTCTCCAAGGTCTGATTAGTCCGCTCGGTCTGGCCATTAGTCTGAGGATGGAAAGCAGACGAAAAAGACAAATCTATGCCCATCCTAGCACAGAATGCCCGCCAAAATCTAGACACGAATTGGGTCCCTCTGTCAGAAACGATATTCTCCGGAATACCATGCAAACGAACAACATTTTGAAAAAACAGAGGAACCAACTCGGAAGAAGAAGGCAACTTAGGCAAGGGAACCAGATGGACCATCTTAGAGAAACGGTCACACACCACCCAGATGACAGACATCTTCTGAGAAACAGGCAGATCCGAAATAAAATCCATCGAGATGTGCGTCCAAGGCCTCTTCGGGATAGGCAAGGGTAACAACAATCCACTAGCCCGAGAACAACAAGGCTTGGCCCGAGCACAAACGTCACAAGACTGCACAAAGCCTCGCACATCTCGTGACAGGGAAGGCCATCAGAAGGACCTTGCCACCAAATCCCTGGTACCAAAGATTCCAGGATGACCTGCCAACGCAGAAGAATGAACCTCAGAGATGACTCTACTGGTCCAATCATCAGGAACAAACAGTCTACCAGGTGGGCAACGATCAGGTCTATCCGCCTGAAACTCCTGCAAGGCCCGCCGCAGGTCTGGAGAAACGGCAGACAATATCACTCCATCTTTAAGGATACCTGTGGGCTCAGAATTACCAGGGGAGTCAGGCTCAAAACTCCTAGAAAGGGCATCCGCCTTAACATTCTTAGAACCCGGTAGGTAAGACACCACAAAATTAAACCGAGAGAAAAACAACGACCAGCGCGCTTGTCTAGGATTCAGGCGCCTGGCAGACTCAAGGTAAATTAAATTTTTGTGGTCAGTCAATACCACCACCTGATGTCTGGCCCCCTCAAGCCAGTGACGCCACTCCTCAAAAGCCCACTTCATGGCCAAAAGCTCCCGATTCCCAATATCATAATTCCGCTCGGCGGGCGAAAATTTACGGGAAAAAAAAGCACAAGGTCTCATCACGGAGCAGTCGGAACTTCTCTGCGACAACACCGCCCCAGCTCCGATTTCAGAAGCGTCGACCTCAACCTGAAAAGGAAGAGCAACATCAGGCTGACGCAACACTGGGGCGGAAGAAAAGCGGCGCTTGAGCTCCCGAAAGGCCTCCACAGCATCAGGGGACCAATCAGCAACATCAGCACCCTTCTTAGTCAAATCAGTCAATGGTTTAACAACATCAGAAAAACCAGCAATAAATCGACGATAAAAGTTAGCAAAGCCCAAAAATTTCTGAAGACTCTTAAGAGAAGAGGGTTGCGTCCAATCACCAATAGCCTGAACCTTGACAGGATCCATCTCGATGGAAGAGGGGGAAAAAATGTATCCCAAGAAGGAAATCTTCTGAACCCCAAAAACACACTTAGAACCCTTCACAAACAAGGAATTAGACCGCAAAACCTGAAAAACCCTCCTGACCTGCTGGACATGAGAGTCCCAGTCATCCGAAAAAATCAGAATATCATCCAGATACACAATCATAAATTTATCCAAATAATCGCGGAAAATGTCATGCATAAAGGACTGGAAGACTGAAGGGGCATTTGAAAGACCAAAAGGCATCACCAAATACTCAAAATGGCCCTCGGGCGTATTAAATGCGGTTTTCCACTCATCCCCCTGCTTGATTCGCACCAAATTATACGCCCCACGGAGATCAATCTTAGAGAACCACTTGGCCCCCTTTATACGAGCAAACAAATCAGTAAGCAGTGGTAACGGATATTGATATTTAACAGTGATTTTATTCAAAAGTCGATAATCAATACACGGCCTCAAAGAGCCGTCTTTCTTAGACACAAAGAAAAAACCGGCTCCTAAGGGAGATGACGAAGGACGAATATGTCCCTTTTCCAAGGACTCCTTTATATATTCTCGCATAGCAGCGTGTTCAGGCACAGACAGATTAAATAAACGACCCTTAGGGTATTTACTACCCGGGATCAAGTCTATGGCACAATCGCACTCCCGGTGCGGAGGTAGTGAACCAACCTTGGGTTCTTCAAAAACGTCACGAAAGTCAGACAAGAATTCAGGAATCTCAGAGGGAATAGATGATGAAATGGAAACCAAAGGTACGTCCCCATGAGTTCCTTTACATCCCCAGCTTAACACAGACATAGCTCTCCAGTCGAGGACTGGGTTATGAGATTGCAGCCATGGCAATCCCAGCACCAAAACATCATGTAGATTATACAGCACCAGAAAGCGAATAACCTCCTGGTGATCCGGATTAACACGCATAGTCACTTGTGTCCAGTATTGTGGTTTATTACTAGCCAATGGGGTGGAGTCAATCCCTTTCAGAGGTATCGGAGCCTCCAATGGCTCCAAATCATACCCACAGCGTTTGGCAAAGGACCAATCCATAAGACTCAAAGCAGCGCCAGAGTCGACATAGGCGTCCGCGGTAATAGATGACAAAGAACAAATCAGGGTCACAGATAGAATAAACTTAGACTGTAAAGTGCTAATTGAAACAGACTTGTCAGGCTTCTTAGTACGCTTAAAGCATGCTGATATAACATGAGTTGAATCACCACAATAGAAGCACAACCCATTTTTTCGTCTAAAATTCTGCCGCTCGCTTCTGGACAGAATTCTATCACATTGCATATTTTCTGGCGTTTTCTCAGTAGATACCGCCAAATGGTGCACAGGTTTGCGCTCCCGCAGACGCCTATCGATCTGAATAGCCATCGTCATGGACTCATTCAGACTCGCAGGCACAGGGAACCCCACCATAACATCCTTAATGGCATCAGAGAGACCTTCTCTGAAAATCGCCGCCAGGGCGCACTCATTCCACTGAGTAAGCACAGACCATTTGCGGAATTTTTGGCAGTATATTTCAGCTTCATCTTGCCCCTGAGACAAGGACATCAAGGCCTTTTCCGCCTGAAGCTCTAAATGAGGTTCCTCATAAAGCAACCCCAAGGCCAGAAAAAACGCATCCACATTGAGCAACGCAGGATCCCCTGGTGCCAATGCAAAAGCCCAGTCTTGAGGGTCGCCCCGGAGCAAGGAAATTACAATCCTGACCTGCTGTGCAGGGTCTCCGGCAGAGCGAGACTTCAGGGACAAAAACAATTTGCAATTATTTTTAAAATTTTGAAAGTGAGATATTCCCCGAGAAGAATTCAGGCAAAGGAATTCTAGGCTCAGACATAGGTGCATGAACAACAAAATCTTGCAAATTTTGTACCTTTGTGGCGAGATTATTCAAACCTGTAGCTACACTCTGAAGATCCATTTGAAACAGGTGAACACAGAGCCATTCAAGGATTAGAAGGAGAGGAAGAGAGGAAGGCTGCAGTATAGGCAGACTAGCAAGTGATTCAATTAAGAGCACACTCAGAACTAGAGGGAGAAAAAAAAAA
Source organism: Ranitomeya variabilis (assembly GCF_051348905.1). Taxonomy (NCBI): domain Eukaryota; kingdom Metazoa; phylum Chordata; class Amphibia; order Anura; family Dendrobatidae; genus Ranitomeya; species Ranitomeya variabilis. Next base: position 712,831,642 of record NC_135232.1, read on the forward strand.
AAAAAAATTGTAGCAGACTTCTTTTTTCTCTCCTTTCTCAGCCAGTAATTTAACCCTTTTTTTTGGCTGGTCAAACTGTCATGATTCTCAATGGCGAGAGAACATAGCCCAGCATATATGAGAACTAGCTCTTGGAAGATGGAAACTATACTGACCATGAACTAAACCTGCCGCACAACTAGAAGTGGCCGGGTAGCATGCCTACGTTTTTTTATCCCTAGATGCCCAGCGCCAGCCGGAGAACTACCTAATCCTAGCAGAGGAAAAGACAGTCCTGGCTCACCTCTAGAGAAATTTTCCCAAAAGGCAGACAGAGGCCCCCACATATATTGGCGGTGATTTTAGATGAAATGACAAACGTAGTATGAAAATAGGTTTAGCAAAATCGAGGTCCGCTTACTAGATAGCATGAAGACAGAAAGGGCACTTTCATGGTCAGCAGAAAACCCTATCAAAACACCATCCAGAAATTACTTTAAGACTCTAGCATTAACTCATAACACCAGAGTGGCAATTTCCGCTCACAAGAGCTTTCCAGACACAGTAACGAAACAGCAGCTGTGAACAGGAACAAAATGCAAAAACACACAAGGACAAAAGTCCAACTTAGCTGGGAGTTGTCTAGTAGCAGGAACATGCACAGAAAGGCTACTGATTACATTGTTGACCGGCATGAAACTGACAGAGGAGCAAGGTTATATAGCGACTCCCACATCCTGATAGGAGCAGGTGAACAGAGGGGATGATGCACACAAGTTAAATTCCACAAGTGGCCACCGGGGGAGCCCAGAGTCCAATTTCACAACAGCAGTGATGCCGGCAGAGTTGTTACACCTACCTATTTCAACCCTGAGATGGCTCATCATCTGCCCAGAGAGGGAGACCGGGGCGTCCTAGGAAGAAGAGCCCAGTAAGATCCTAGGGGAAGATCGGCGCAAGTGAGCCCTCGAGTGCCTTCTCCTCCCGAGTGGTCACTATGCTGCTGGAGTACAAGGACACTGACAAAGCACTAACCTGGCTAAAGGAGGAGTTGCACGAGGCCCAGGTCCTGAATGCTTGTGCCTCCATCAAGGAAAGACAAGTGACCTCCCAGAGATTTAAAGACCCCAGAGATGAGGTGGTCCGGCTAGTACCCCTCCTGCAGGTGATTGAGAAAAGCGCAAGTCCCTACCTGGAGAGGTTTAAGAATCAGAGGCAGTTCTCAGAAATTAAGAGGTTAAATACCTCAGAAGAAACGCGAGCTGGCGTGCTAAGCAAAGAGGAGGACAAAATTATGACTGGAGTCCGATGTGCTGGAACAAGCCAGAAGAGTAAGGGGCAGAGTCTAAGACGAGAGGGAAACGGCCTTTCTGCAGGGCAGAGGACTCCGACAAGAGAGGCTGGAGTTTCGGGGGGAGGAAGAGGAGCAGGAATATGGACTACTGAGGGAGAGCTGGAATCTCCTGTGGACATAATTCGGTTTTCCTTTCGTGAGGATGAACCAGTGGATGAGACAAGGAAAAAGAAGGAGACAACCAAGCAGACTGCATGGGACATGATGAGTTACAAATATATACCAATGTCTGATGTTACATTTACCACCTCCTGTGTAAACCCATCAAACCTAAAGGCACGGGCTCTTTAGTGGGTCCGGGGCATAAGCAAGGTGGGGAGAGGAGGAGGGCGTCCTGTGATGCTGCCATCTGGGCGGGGAACATTGCAGGGTAGGGCGATGCTGTGGAGGTACTCGCAGCACCGGACATAGGGGATACCATGGAGTTTCCCTCCCTGCCCTCTGCGGCTGAGCCGGTTATCACCAGGGCTGGGAAGGGAGGGAGTGATGCGCGCACCGTTGTGAGAGGGGGACGATGTGGGCAGACTCCATACCTGCTTACTGCGGTTGAGATGGCCGGGGATGCGGGGTGCATGGCCGAGGAGCATGTTGCGGCAAAAGGGGGCACACTGTTGTGACATGGGCGTAGTGCGCATCAACAGAGGAAAGGAGATGTGCGGCTGGGACAGGGCAGCTGTATGTCAAGAAAATAGATAAAAAGCTGGAAAAATCATCTGCAAGGAACACTGGGCGCACTGCCGTGACAGGGAGGCAGTGTGCCCCAGCACCCAAGCAGGACACTAAGTCCCTGAAGTCTGTTGGTACAGGGCAGGCAGCTGACAAACAGTCTGCCCAGGACAATAAGGGGCAGGGGGCTCCAAGAGCACAGCAGAGAGCCAGTACCGATCCAAAGAAAACGGTTGAGGTGCTGCACTCCTCTCCTGGTCCAGCAAGTGTGAGTGCAGAGAGACCAGACACAAGGGGAGAAGGAATGGATGTCACTGTGGAAGGTGCAGAGAACAGTGGAACAAATGATGATGAGAATAACGGTAATGGGGTGACGTGAGGTGGCGGTAATGGTAAGGGGAATTAAAGTAGCACTGCATCAAATGATGGACGCAGAAGTGGAGTGAATGGTGGGAGTAGTGTTGCAGCAAATGATAGCCGTAGTAGTGGAGTGAATGATATGAGTAGTGGTGCAGCAAATGATGGGCATAGTAGTGGAGTGAAGGGTGGGAGTAGTGATGTAGCAAATGATGGGAGTGGTAGAGGAGTGAATGAGGAGAGCATCACTGCTGTTAGTGGAGAAGTAGGTACTGGTCCCATTGCCCCCCAGCTGTGGCGTTGGCTTCAGCCGAATGGTAGGGTTTCTTTCCATTGGCAATATGCCACCAAAACTCAGTCAGGAAGATGATCATTTTAAGCAGTAACGAGTCACTTTCCTGTATGCATATCTCCATCTGGGTTGGTCGATACGGCGACATCGTCGATATTCCAGAAAAGAATCTCGATAACCAAGGTGTCTGGTCAGGGGCTTGTAGTTTCATGGTAAGAATGAAGGTTTCAGGAAACACCATTACCCATATCCCTTCCTGTTTTATCACAGGTGTGCACAGTGTATCACCCAGAAATGCGCTCTTTGTAGATACCTTAGTCATGTTGCTACTACCTATGGCAGGATTAGGTGTAACTTGTGTGGTGACCTCGGTCACCTGTTCAGTCGCTGTCTGCGTTCCTTTGCCAATGCGGTCCAACCAAGGGTAAGAGTGGGTCCAGGTCTCAGGGCTCCTCTTTGGAGTTAAACCCCTCTCTTTCTCAGGCCCTGATCCAGGTGCCAACCACGCCCCCACTCCCTCTGGCAGATCTCTCCAACTGGTACCGGGTCCTCCAGGACTCCCCTCCAGAAGGAGAGGATGGGGACAGGGGGTCACTGGGTCTTCTTCTTGGATGGGCAAATAAAAAGCCCTCTGGGGGGGTCACTAACTCTTGGCTTTGTTTGATGGTCCTTAGTGTATGTAAGGAGAGAATGGATGAATCTGATTGTGCAGCGCCCCAGAGTCCTGGTCGTTGCAGTACTGACGCTCCGCCGCTAAGGGGAGTGATGGTACGTCTGATGGCACTTAAGGAGTTCACCTGACCAGATATCACAGTCACACATTACACTTCACATTCTGGCCACCAGGGGGAACAAAGGGTTCTATGTATTAGGCCACTCCTCACAATCTGGTAAAACTGGGGGCTGGATAGGAAGTTAGTCAGAAGCTGACTGGGTTGGATCCAGGCAACATCCTGTGGCAGAGGGTGTTGCAGGGGAAGATTCAGGGGGGTCTCTGTCAGGGGTGGGATCCTGACAGTGGCCTAGCGAACAGAACAGAACGTTACGGAGCCGCGCCTGCACCCGTTGCGGCGGCATCCTAAGAAAGGAAACAAAGCGAGGTTTATTGTGGAGAAGTGAGAAACGAGATCGCAGCAAAAAGGAGATAAAGCCAGTAGGAGTCGTGCCGTAAGATCGAGGCAACATCCTACTGAGGCGCGTAGCCGGTGGCCGGAACGCCGAGGAAGTATTAGGCTCCAAGCAGTACTTCAAACAGCGGCAGGACAGTTAATTTTAGGTTGGCTGTCTCACCTAAATCACCTAAGCAGACATAGGGGGCAATTGTGGGAGAGGGGCGATGCTAGGGTCCCGGAAGAACTCCAGGCCTACCCGTCATACGGGTGCGTCCTATCCATATCATCTGGGGGACGGAGAAAGAACATCAGAACAGATACGAGTTGTGAGAGAAGAACATCAGAAACAGACACAACAGTTGTGAGGACTATCCCGTGGTGCTCAGCAGGGAGGTACTACAACACACGGGCGCTAGAAGGTAGGCACTGATTTCCACCTGCAAAGGAAACTCTGGATGTGCCTTCGGACCGGCCGGTCTCAGCCAGCCCTGTTAGCAGTACTCTGGATTGCGGATCCTGAAGCCTTCAGTAAAGAGGTAAAGAGACTGCAACCCTGTGTCCACGCACCACCATCACACCATTCATTGGACGCCCCTTAGCAGGGTCACGGGCCGGGTCTAGCCACCGTGACAAGCCCAGAACTGAGAGAGAGAGGCCCGGTATCGAGTACCCCGCGGCCCTGCGTCTGGGGCGCTCCAACTGTCTTAAGCACACTAAAAACTCCATTATCAGAGGAAGAGGGTGAGACTGTGGGGGGGGTGGGTGGGAAGAAAAAGGCTATCTAATTTAATTAATCATAATAGCGGAACCCACCCTGTTGACACTGGCAACCATTAATGTTTCCAGCATAAAGTCAGATGTGGCAAGGTATATGCGTTTAATTTTCTCGGCCAACTTGACGCCGACATTTTGTTTTTGCAGGAGACCAAGTTGACTGACCTATCAACCTTGCAAAATGCAAGGCGGGAGCGGAGGCATGGGCCCACCTACTGGTCTCTTGCGGCCGAGCCGCATAGTGGGTGGCGGTCCTTTTTAAGACCGCAGAGGTTGAATGCAGACGATTAATCAAATTAGAAATGGGGGGATGCTTGATCCTAGATGTCTTTATGGGGGGACAGGAGCTTGGACTCATTAACTTCTTCACGACCTATGACATATAGGTAAGTCCAAGGTCGCCTCCCCCGTTTGATGCGAGCTTCAGAAATGAGCCTGCCCCTTTTCCAGTATATGACAGCTGATTTGATCAGCTAACTTGTGCCCCCAACAGCCAAGAGTGGAATCGTGATCCACCCGTGGTTAACATGTTAAATGCCACTGTCAAACTCTGACGGCAGCATTTAACATGGTCGTGCCAGAAGTGCGGCATTAGCTCCGCCCATCAGCGCCTGTGTCACATGACCATGGGGTGCCGATGGGTTAGCATGACAACCCAGGGTCTGCAGGAGACCTCTGTGGTTGTCATTGCTCGATATGTAAGCGCCTCCTTGTGGCTGGCACTCATAACAGATAAGCATTTTAGCTACACACAACGGGGCTAAAGTGTGCAGCACAGGCAATCATACGATCACAGCTTCTAGTCTCTCATGGAGACCACTGAAGTCAGTAAAAAATATTTAAAAAATATAAAAGTTCAAATCACCTCCCATTCGCCCCATTCAAAATAAAACAATGAAAAAAACACATATTTGGTATTGCTGCTTTTAGAATGGCCTGATCTATCAATATATAAATATAATCCGATCAATGAACAATGTAAAGGTACCTTCACACTAAACGACTTTGCAACGATAACGATAGCGATCCGTGACGTTGCAGCGTCCTGGATAGCGATATTGTTGTGTTTGACACGCAGCAGCGATCTGGATCCTGCTGTGATATCGCTGGTCATTGCTGAAAGTCCAGAACTTTATTTGGTCGTCAGATCGGCGTGTATCGTTGTGTTTGGCAGCAAAAGCAACGATGCCAGCAATGTTTTACAATGGTAACCAGGGTAAATATCGGGTTACTAAGCGCAGGGCCGCTGTGCTCTGCTTTTACTTTACAGCCGGCCGGCGCTCACAGTCAGTGCGGGAAGCAGACGGCCAGGGACCTGACGGACATCAGAAGGTGAGTATGTACTTTTTTTTTTTACATTTACAATGGTAACCAGGGTAAACATCGGGTTACTAAGCGCGGCCCCGCGCTTAGTAACCCGATGTTTACCCTGGTTACCCGGGGACTTCGGCATCGTTGGTCGCTGGAGAGCTGTCTGTGTGACAGCTCTCCAGCGACCACACAGCGACGCTGCAGCGATCGGCATCGTTGTCGATATCGCTGCAGCGTCGCTTAATGTGACGGTACCTTAACAAGAAAAAAAATTAAAACCCAGGACTACATTTTTGTGGTCTCCGCAACATTGCATTAAAATGCAATAACAAGCGATCAGAACATCATATCTACCCCAAGAGGGTTTCAATAAAAGAGTCAGATCTCCGCGCAAAAAAATCAGCCCTCACCCAGCCCCTGGTCACAAAAAATGGAGACCCTACGGGTCTTGGAAAATGGTGCTATTTTTGAGGGGTGACAAATTTTGGATTTTTTTCAACACTTAAATAAAAAAGAATCTATACATGTTTGGTATCTACAAACTTGTAATGACCTGGAGAATCATAGTATCAGGTCAGTTTTAGCATTTAGTGAACATGGTAAAAAAAAACACCTAAAAAACAAATGTGGAATTGCACTTTTTTTTGCAATTTTACCACACTTTGATTTTTTTCCTGTATTCCAGTACATTATATGGTAAAATCAGTGGCGTAGTTCAAAAGTGCAACTCGTCCTACAAAAAACAAGCCCTCACATAGCCATATTGATGGGAAAAATAAAAAATAAACAAAAATGAGGAGAAAGCCGACATAATTCAACCAGTGTGTGTGAACTTGTCCAAAACCAATTTTTTGACTGAGCAATCAAGCTTACAGGTACTGTGTCCTCACAAAATGATATGCAATCACATATGTTGGAAGAAAAAGTAGTGGCACTCACCAGTCCTTTTAAAATTAAATGTCTTTATTCAGAAAAACATGTTTAAAACTGGCTGCAGAAAGGGAAGGAGCACATATGCATGACGACAATTGATTTGCGCTTTCCTGCGCTTCTGGTCCTGGAAGTTTTAAACATTTTGCTGAGTAAAGACATTGGATTTTGAAGGACTGGTGAGTGCCACTATTTTTCCTTCCTATATACAAGAAAAATAAAAAAGTTATGGCTCCAGGAAGAAGGGGAGCAAAAAACCAAAAACTCAAGGTGGTGAAGGGGCTAACCTCTATGGTCCCCATTCCATGTGGGACTGCAAATGTCTCTTCATGAAGATCGAACCTTTCTTATTTTCGAGTAGGCATGTGGCCTTTGGAGGGGATTTCAACAATGTCACGAGACCCTGCAATAGAGGAGGTTCCGGAGACCAGCTGGCTTACGATTGCGTCAAGCTAAACAGGATAGTAAGTGAGGCACACCTGGTGGATGTCTACATCCGGCACAAGCCAGGCCACATGGGATTCACCTTTTTTAGAGGTAGTTAGTGCAGGTCTAGGATACACAGGTTTTATGTGAAGGAGGAGGCCATCTCTTCACAGCTGTCAGTTGTGGAAGTGGAGTTCTCCGATCACTGTTTGATTATGTTTTCTCTGAATGTTACAGAGACTCTTCGGATGGGAAGAGGTTATTGGAAGCTGAATTCCTCACCCCCTTGAGGAAGAAGCTGTAAGATAGTCCTTTGAGGAATTTCTTCAGAGCCAGGTATCGTTTTTGGGCCTAAGTAACACTAAGTCAGAATGGTGAAAGATGTTCAAATATCGGTTGTCGAGATTCTTCCGGCAACTCTCGAACCTCAGAAGCCTGAACAGAGATCGCTTGTATTAGAGCCTGAGGAGGAAACTCGAGCATTTTGTCTCAACTGGAGGCAGCAGTGAGGAGATCTCCAGTGTGAAGTCCTTGCTGAAGAGGTTTCAGTACGATTGGCACACATCACCCATGTTTTGTTTTGAGAGGGACTACTAGAAGTACTACTCTCCCGACCCTTACAGAGGCTGTAAAAATGTAAGTGAATAGTAAGATAGTGATGGAGCAGACAGACAGTATGGGATACCTGAGAAGGTACAGATCAGGGATCTTGAAGGTCGTCAGTTAATACTATTCGCATAAGTAAGAGCCACATGTTCCAACTCGACCACACTGAAGTGCAACAAGTCACACCCCGACCACATGGGGAACATAACCAACAAATTAAACAGCACCTTGTAGCTGTCATGATATATATAGCGACCTCATTAGGAGTCGGTAGCAGTCGGCACACAAACACACAACTGGATGGAAAAGGGAGGAGGAAGACCCTATCAATAGAGAAATGAAGGAATCGTCACCTCCTGCTCAAACCTGAGCCTGAACCTGCACTCCCCTAATGCCTTAAGTGGGTCCTTCCCCCACCTCGTCCCTCACTGTCACCTCACACTGCCCTGGCTGGTGCACTGGCCTGCAAGAAGCGCTAGCCTCATGATTGCAGATGGTACCACACAGGGGACAGTGACAAACACAAAAGAAACAAGGAGCAAACACAGTACTTAGCTTCCAGACACTGCTGCCAAGCTCCACACTGCAGATAGCACAGCAACAGGACTCCAAAACACCAGAAGTGGCTGACACCAGAGAGCGGCTCGTGCAAGGCTGGTCTCCATAGAAAAACTCTATCACTAGCCTTGCAGGAGCAGCTCTCTGGTGTACCAATTCATGTGTACCCGGCATCCACAATAAGGCGATTCTCGTTTCTGGGAACCTATCTAATGTGAATCCTCTCTTAGACTACATTTATATGGGAAGGTAGGATCCTGCTGTAATTAAAAATGCCTAAGGCTGAGGGGTGACTGACCGTCACTTCCAAACAGAAATCGTGTGAACAGGTGCTTACTAGGAGTAGCCATCTCAATATATGACCAACAAATAAAGTAGCACTCTGCAACGCTATGGCATGAAAACAGGAAATATATGACATTTGAATTGCATTACTGCACTAGAAAATGCACTGAAAAGTTGAGAATACTTAGTGCATAAATTGGAGGACTGATAGAAGGAGCTAATGCCGCGCTTCTGGCTCGATCATGTTAAATGCCTCAGTTAGAAATTGACAGTGGCATTTAATTTGTTAACTGCCGCAATTGGATCGCGATTCCACCCTCGGCTGTTAGGGGTACAAGTCACTAGAAAATATGAAAAATTGAGAATACTTACAGCATAAATTAACATTAACCAGGTTCCCAGCAACGAGAATCGCCTTATTATGGCTGCCGGCACAGCCATATGAATGGGCCAATTTATGCTCTAAGTATTCTCAATTTTTCATATTTTCTAGAGCAGTATTGCAATTCAAATTTCATATTTTCATGTTTGCATGCTATAGCGCTACAGAGTGCAGCTTTATTATTTGTTAGTTATATATGGAGATGGCTACTTTTAGTAAGCACCTGTTCACACCTGATTTCTGTTTGGAAGTGATGGTCAGTCTTTTCATATTTGTTCACATGGGGAGTGACACGGCAACAACAAGGGAGCGTCACACCCCGACCGCAAGGGAGCATCACATGCCATACGTTGACCAGAAGGGAGCGCCACACGTCACACCCCGACCACAAGGGAGCGTCACATGTCACACCCCGAGCACATGGGGAGTGCCACATGTCACACTGACCATAAACAAGAACAAAACATATTAAGCCCCGTTCACATGTCTGCTTAACCCCTTAACGACCACCAATACGCCTTTTAATGACATGTATGTGCCCGTGTGTCTGTCCACCCGTAGGGCCGGGATTCATGAGCCTCTGTCATAACACAGCTCCAGTCAATCACCTCACTGTTCTTCTTTCTCCTCATAGCTACTAATTACCTCAGGAACACTTTCTCCTCATCCTTCTCTAGCTCCTCCCAGTAACAAGCATCCTATTGGTTTAACTATTTCTTATCTTAACTCAATCTAATCTCAATCTAGAGTGCCCCCCTCGCTGCTCTAAATCCTATATTAACTCTTACTAGCACTGAACCTTACTATATCTCCCTATCTCTATCCCTAAACCATAAAGATATATAATTTACACAATATGTGGCACCCCAGGAGTTCGGGCACCACAGTAGTTCTGCCTTCCTCTCGGGGAGGGTAGTGCTATGTCTGGAGACAAGTGAGATTCCCTTTGGTAGGTTATCACACACACAACACTGTTATGACCCCAATGGCGAGGGTCTCAGAGGAACAAGTAAGTCTGCGACGTACAAAAATCCAGCTCATAGGGCAGTGGTAACTGGGTTGACCATATAACTACTCCTAACGCCAACACTAGAAGTAGCCGGGGAACATGCCTACGTTGGTCGCTAGATGTCTCGCGCCAGCCGGAGGACTAACTACCCCTAGAAGAGGAAAACAAAGACCTCTCTTGCCTCCAGAGAATAGACCCCAAAAGTCGGATACAAGCCCCCCACAAATAATAACGGTGAGGTAAGAGGAAATGACAAACACAGAGATGAACTAGGTTTAGCAAAGAGAGGCCCACTTACTAATAGCAGAATGTAGTAAGATAACTTATATGGTCAACAAAAACCCTAACAAAATTCCACACTGGAGATACAAGAACCCCCGAACCGTCTAACGGCCCGGGGGGAGAACTCCAGCCTCCCTAGAGCTTCCAGCAAGGTTAGGATACAGATTATGTACAAGCTGGACAAAAATGCAAACAAAAACAAATAGCAAAAAGCAAGAAAGCAGACAGCTTAATTTAGCAGGAACCAGGATCAGAAGACAAGAGCACAACAGATTAGCTCTGATTACAACGTTGCCAGGCATTGAACTGAAGGTCCAGGGAGCTTATATAGCAACACCCCTGACCTAACGACCCAGGTGAGCATACAAGGGATGAATGACATACCCAGAGTAAAATCACTAGTAACCACTAGAGGGAGCCAAAAGGTTAATTCACAACACAACACCTTCCAAATCCAGGCCAGGAGGGGAGCTAAAAACCCTGTTTTAGGGTAGCTTCCCTGGATAAAGATCCTTGCTTGGAGGCGGAGCGAGTTCAGTTAGTGCAGACAGTCTGTGTGCGAGGACAGACAGGGACGGAGCACAGTGGAGATTCAGGACTCCAGGAGGGGACAAGGAAGGCCTCCTGGGAGTCAGAGCGCAGTAGCCAAGTACCGGGAACCCGAGGCTTTTGTGGACTATAATACACAGAGCAGAATCGGAGGGCATTGAATTACATGGACTTTGCCCATATTTACCTGTGGCACAGCAGCACCTTGGAGCCTGGAGTCACCGTGAAAGGACCCAGTAGGCATGGCTCAAGCTGCCTGTCATACAGGTACCTGTCCCTGGACAGGAGAACGAATAAGGACTTTGCTTAGGACACTTAGTGGCAGAAGGGACCTCAGAGACAGTAAGCGCATAGTGGAAGGCTCCTACCTGACCTGCCAAGGGGATGCCACTTGTCTCTGGACTACCCGGACTTCTAATTCACCTGTTGCCAGTGCCATGGACTGTGGCCTGTCACCCACAAGTAAACCAGGTAAAGACTTACAACCTGTCTCCTCCATTTATTCACCGGCCTTACCATCTACGCCACACAGCACTGGACCCCTGGAGGCCCCGCTTCACCTGTGGGAAGTGTAACATCTGGGCTGCCACAACATCCCCCAGGGGACCCCTTTAATGCAGCGTCGGTCCCCCTCTTGACCGAACTCCACAGGTGGCGTCACGACAAACTTTGAACATTTAACCCCCTTTAAAGTTGATACCCAGGGCCACGGAATGGGTCGCAGCCACCGTGACATTCCCCTGTGCGACCGGACCTGGTACCGAGTATCCCAATGCCCTGCGGGCGCGTCAACTTTGGCATCACGAACAGGATTTCGTGCCCTGGCATCGCCAGGTACTGTGTGCCAGTGACTGTTTGCCGCTAAAAGCTGCCATTGCCTGGCCGCGTGGAGCGCGAGGAGGAGGAGACGTACCTTCATGGGCGGAGCCAGCCGGAAAGAGCGCGAAGAGGAGAAACGGGTGCCGCGCTGCTGAGAGGAAGTGAAGACGCCGTACAGTGACGCCAAAAGTGAAGACGCTGCAAAGTGCTGAGCGGTGCACCGGAGGAACCGCTGCAGACTTCGGAGAGGAGGCCCGGCTTGTACCAGGTTAGCGAGGGGGAAGAGCCACCATGCCCGACTCAGGGGGAGGATTGGCATAGGATGCAGCCGCAGGCCCCATAGCACCCCCAGGCCCCGCAATGGACACATCCGCAGGCCCAGTGATGCCCCCAGGCCTCGTGATGCCCCCAGGCCTCGTAGGTCTATTCGTAGCACCAAGGGTCAAATCCCAGCCCGTTATAGGGACTGTCAATAATTGGTGTTATCTGTTTAAAATGTTTGCATGTATTCCGTTAGGTTTATATTGGACATTGAGGTAATGGACATTGATTACCCAGAACTTTTATTGTAAATAGTTTGGCACCCTCAAGGTGCACCCTGGTTCTGCCCACTTGCCAGCATGGGTAGAGCCTTTCTTTTTTTCTACGGACCAAAGACAAAACCCGATGTGCTGTTTAATTTATGGACATGGACACCCTGGTATAAGGCCAGATATACTTTTATAAATTGTTTGCAACGTTCAAGAACCGTGCCTCCCGTAAGGGATGAAAAGTTTCACCTGTTTTGATGTGTTTCAAATGTATTTACAAAAATGTCTTTGTTAACCTGTTGTTTATGTTTCCTTTCCCAGTCCAGGAGTACTGGATTTAACAGGGGGGCGGGAATGTGGCACCCCAGGAGTTTGGGTACCACAGTGGTGCTGCCTTCCTCTCGGGGAGGGTAGTGCTACTGTATGTCTGGAGACAAGTGAGATTCCCTTTGGTAGGTTATCAGACACACAACACCTTCCAAATCCAGGCCAGGAGGGGGAGCTAAAAACCCTGTTTTAAGGCAGCTTCCCTCAATAAAGATCCTGGTTTGGAGGAGGAGTCAGTTTAGTCAGTACAGACAGTCTGTGTGCGAGGACAGACAGGGACGGAGCACAGTGGAGATTCAGGACTCCAGGAGGGGACTAGGAAGGCCTCCTGGGAGTCAGAGCGCAGTAACCAGGTACCGGGAACCCAAGGCTTTTGTGGACTATAATACACAGAGCAGAACCGGAGGGCATTGAATTACATGGACTTTGCCCATATTTACCTGTGGCACAGCAGCACCTTGGAGCCTGGAGTCACCCTGAAAGGACCCAGTAGGCATGGCTCAAGCTGCCTGCCATACAGGTACCTGTTGTGAATTCCGTTCTCGAACTCCCTCCTGTGGTCATGAATGGTACTTCGGTGAGTTCTGTTTGTGGACTCCCTCTGGTGGCTGTGAGTGGAGCTGCTGGTTCTGAGATTCCTTCCCCAGCTGCCCTCATTTAGAGCTAGGCTGGATTCTCTATTTAACTCCACTCAGATCGTTACTCCATGCCAGCTGTCAATGTTCCAGTACTGGTTCAGATCTCTCCTGGATCTTTCTGAGGACCTGTCTACTCCAGCATAAGCTAAGTTCCTGCTTGTTCATTTGTTACATATGGTTTTTCTTGCTATGTTCTAGTCCAGCTTGCTATCATGAAACTGCCTGGCTAGCTGGAAGCTCTGGGGGTGCAGAGTGGCACCACCGCACCGTGAGTCGGTGCGGGGGTATTTTTTGCACACTCTGCATGGTTTTTGTAGTATTTTTGTGTTGACCGCAAAGATCCCTTTTCTATCCTCAATCTCTTTAGTTAGACTGGCCTCCCTTTGCTAAAACCTATTTCATCCTGTGTTTGTGATTTCCTCTTAACTCACAGTCAATACTTGTGGGGGGCTGCTTTTACCTTTGGGGAAATTTCTCTGAGGCAAGTGAGGCTTTGTTTCCTTTCTTTAGGGGTAGTTAGCTCTTAGGCTGTGAAGAGGCGTCTAGGCAGAGTCAGGCACGCTATTTCTAGTTGTGTTGATAGGAGTAGGGTTTGCGGTCAGCAGAGTTCCCATTTCCCCAGAGCTCGTCCCGATTCCGTGTTTAACTATCAGGTCATTCCTGGTGCACCTAACCACCAGGTCCATAACAGGTACCTGTCCCTGGACAGGAGAACGAATAAGGACTTTGCTTAGGACACTTAGTGGCAGAAGGGACCTCAGAGACAGTAAGCGCATAGTGGAAGGCTCCTACCTGACCTGCCAAGGGGATTCCACTTGTCTCTGGACTACCCGGACTTCTAATTCACCTGTTGCCGATGCCCTGGATTGTGGCCTGTCACCCACAGGTAAACCAGGTAAAGACTTTCAACCTGTCTCCTCCATTTATTCACCGACCTTACCATCTACACCACACAGCATAGGACCCCTGGGGACCCTGCTTCACCTGTGGGAAGTGTAACATCTGGGCTGCCACAACATCCCCCAGGGGACCCCTTTAATGCAGGGTCGGTCCCCCTATTGACTGGTGGCGTCACGACAAACTTTGAACATTTAACCCCCTTTAACGTTGATGCCCAGGGCCACGGAATGGATTGCAGCCACCGTGACATCCCCCTTTGCGACCGGACCCGGTACCGAGTATCCCACTGCCCTGTGGGCGCGTCAAATACATAAACATTTTGACATGTTAATGCACAATAAACAATATCACATTACATGACACTTTATCAAGAAGATGCGCACAGGGATGCAGGGCACAAATTAGCCCCCAGCACACCCCTTACATCTGTACAGTGTGTGCTCCCCGCAGTGCACAGTCCTGGAGAGGTGTAATCACAGTATCTGTACAGTTTGAGCCCCCCAAAGCGCACAGTCCTGGGGTGGTGTTGTAAGGAGGAAGACCGGGCTGCACGTACCTGTATTGAGCCGGGTCCGGAACTGTCGAGACTGTGTTCCATGTTGTCCAGGGGAAGGAATAGGGGACTGGACGGACGGACCCCATGATCCAGAAAGAGGGGGTGTGTTCAAGCAGAAAGCTTGAGCAGGGGAAGTCAGTTTCTGGCTGGTGGGGTTGGAGCTGGTGTGTGCGTAGTGTGCTCCGGATCATGTGCAGCAGCGCCGCAACGGACTGCGGTCGACTTCTCATGAGTACGCCACTGGGAATGGGAGTAGAGAGAGAGCCGTGAGCTCTGTTAAGTTTAGTACTGCACTCGGGCATAGAAGCGTGGGCCGTGTGCAGGACCCGGTGCTGAGGTCCTCTCTGCCGATCAGCACACAGCAGCCTTAACTTGATACCAGAGTGTTTGCAGCTCCCTTGACTTTGGCTGCACGAGTTTATGGACTAGGGGCTCAACCGGTAAAACCGAAGACTGCCTGTTGCCGCCAGAAACCGGGCCATGAGCTATGGAGCCTCCTCGGAGGACATTTAATCGGCCGTTGCTGGAACTACAACCCTCACTGGATCATCCGCGCCTGAGGAAACCAAGGACATGATAAGTTAATTAAGTGAACTGTTGCTGCATTGCCATTGTTTCCCTTACTTTCATTTTCTATTTAACTGTTTACCTCCCTGCGAGGAGTACCTTCACTGTCTAATTAAATTGTTAACCTTTGCTCTGACTTCCTTGCGTCACTGCATCCTGCAACCTGCTTACAGTGTAATCACAGTGCATCCTACAGTGTGAGCCCCTCGCAGTTCACAGTCCTGGGGTAGTGTATCTGTACAGTGTGAGCCCCCCGCAGTTCACAGTCCTGGGGTAATGTAATCATAGAGTATCCGTACAGTGTGAGCCCCCGCAGTTCACAGTCCTGGGGTAGTGTAATCATAGTGTATCCTTACAGTATGAGCCCCCTGCAGTTCACAGTCCTGGGGTAGTGTAAAGGTACCGTCACACTCAGCGACGCTGCAGCGATATAGACAACGAGCCGATCGCTGCAGCGTCGCTGTTTAGGTCGCTGTAGAGATGCCAAACACAGCAGCTCCACAACGATGCAGGAGCGATCCTGTGACATAACGGTGACGCACTTATCGTTCGCACAGGTCATTAGCTCCATGTTTAACATTGCTGATATCGTTGCTTTTGCTGTCAAACACGACGATACACGCCGATCTGACGACCAAATAAAGTTCTGTACTTCTAGCTCCGACCAGCGATATCACAGCGGGATCCAGATTGCTGCTGCGTGTCAAACACAACGAGATCGCTAACCAGGATGCTGCAACGTCACGGATCGTTGTCGTTCTCGTTGTAAAGTTGTTTAGTGTGAAGGTACCTTAAGCATAGTGCATCCGTACAGTGTTAGCCCCCCGCAGTGCACAGTCCTGTGGTGGTGTAATCATAGTGTATCCATAGTGTGAGCCCCCGCAATGCACAGTCCTGGGGTGGTGTAAGTGTGACACCCCAGGGTCCTGGTTGTAACAGTGGCATTGCTTTCCTCACGGGGAGAGTGATGTCATGCTTGGAAGCAAGGGAAGATCTCTTCTATCAGGTAACTACGAAGCACACAACATGTTCACACTCCAGACCAGAAGGGGGAGCCCTGACTCAGTTTGTGGGTAGCTCCCCTATATATATATATTCTGGCTTGGAGGGAAAGCAGTGAGTCTCAGAGGGACAGAGCCGAGTGAGTGAGTAGAAGGCCAGACAGCAGACTAGAGCAGTCTGAGGCTGAAAGGAGGGTTGGAGAAAGCCAGAGAGGAGATTGTCACGGAACTTCAGCTGAGGCGGAGCTGGTACTGAAGGAGAATAGCTGAGCAGACGTGGGGGTCTGCAGCTCCTGGCGGAAAGAGGAAGGAAAGAAGAAAGCAGTCTGAAGGACTGAAGGGGCCGTGCAGCCAAGAGGGTGCAGCAGCTCCTGGACAGGGAAACGGAGAAGGAAGAACAGCGTATAGTGAGCGTGCAGGAGAGCAAAGTGCAGGAGAGTGACACCAGGGGAGGACAGCAGCGTATGGGCTATCTCCCTGTAGAGCACAGATTTCTGGTAGCCGGAAGACCAAGGTTCTTTTGGACTCTAGGAGGCACAGCAGAAACCGGCAGGACAGCTGGACTACACGTAACCTGTCCGCCCTAAAACCCAGGAGACACTGTGGCACATAGAGCCCGGGTCATGATAGAGACCCTATAAAAAGGCTCGAGCCACATGTCATACGGGTTTGTGTCCCACCTTTATGGAGGACAGAGAGAGAGAATTGTGAGGACCTTGACTGAAGTCACAGGCAGCAAGGGACTACATCAAAGCGCTGGTAGGAAGGTTTTAACTCCACCTGGTAAATGGGACTCTGAACTTGCTTCCAAGCCTGCCGGACCCTGCCTGTACCTGTGATCTGGTGCCCTGGACTGTGGATACCTGAAGTCTCCAGTAAACCAGGTAAAGAGACTGCAAACCTGTGTCCTCTGTTCTTTACTGCACCACTCACCATCTTCACCTACATACCGGGAGCCCCGGGGACCTACTTCAGTTGTGGGAAGTTATACCATCTAGCTGCCATAACATCACCCCAGTGGACCCCTTTAAGCAGTGTCAGTCCCCACTGACCGAATGCCACAGGTGGCGTCACGAACGCAAACTTTATTCAAAACCCCTTTAAGAACATTCCCTTTAACATGGGCGCACAGGACCACGGACCAGGTCGCCGCCACTGTGACATCCCCCTTTAAGAACCGAACCCGGTACCGAGTACCCCACGGCCCTGGCGGGCAACTCGTAAGCATAGTGTATCCATACAGTGTGAGCCCCCCGCAGTGCACAGTCCTAGGGTGGTGTAATCATAGTGTATCCGTACAGTGTGAGCCCCCGCAGTGCACAGTCCTGGGGTGGCGTAATCATAGTGTATCCGTACAGTGTGAGCCCCCTGAAGAGCACAGTCCTGGGGTGGGGTAATCATAGTGTATCTGTTCAGTGTGAGCCCCCCACAGTGCACAGTCCTGGGGTGGGGTAATCATAGTGTATCTGTTCAGTGTGAGCCCCCTGCAGTTCACAGTCCTGGGCAGACCTCCTAACCCTCCCGGATCCAGCAGGGCAGTCCCGATTTTGACAGTCACCCCGCGGTCACGGGTGGGACATTAGTTTTCCCGCACTGCAATGTCAGCCTCAGCCTCATCCCTCCACCCGCAGAGCACACACCACATAGATGACTGCACTGTGCGCACAGGACCTGTGATGAGGTCACAGGAGGGGAGGAGTCAGGGGTCACATCATCGGAGCCTCCGTGTATGCCTGCAGGACTCTGCTGGTTGTCATGGTGCTGGATGAGGGTAAGTTTATGTGTGGGGTCAGGAGGTGTTTACAGTGTGGATGTAGCAAAGCCGTGTGTGTACGGAGCGGAGCTGTGTGTACGAGGTGTACTACGGAGCGGAGCCGTGTGTGTACGAGTGTACGGAGAGGAGCCGCGTGTGCAAGGTGTATGGAGCTGTGTACGGAGCGGAGCCGCATGTGTACGGACCGCAGCGGCGTGTGTACGAGGTGTGCGGAGCGCAGCCGCGTGTGTGCGAGGTGTACAGAGCACAGCCGCGTGTGTACGGCGTGTACGGAGTGTACGGAGCACAGCTGCGTATGTACGGGGTGGAGCCACGTGTGCAAGGTGTATGGAGCGGAGCCGCATGTGTACGAGGTGTACGGAGCGCAGCTGCGTGTACCAGGTGTACGGACCGCAGCTGCGTGTGTACGAGGTGTACGGAGCAGAGCCGCGTGTGTATGAGGTGCACCGAGCGCAGCCGTGTGTGTACGAGGTGTACGGATTGGAGTCGTGTGCACGAAGTGTACGAAGCGGGGCCGCGTGTGTGCGAGGTGTACGGAGCGGACTCTAGCTGTGTCAGATCGGAGCAGATATTGCTTCTCGCTCCGACACTGGCACAGGAGACACGGAGAGGTCTTTATCAGTGGCATACCGGAGCTGCAGCGATGTGAGCAGTCAGCTGTGCTGCGCGGCTGGATGACATCATTCAGCACCGTGGGATTGGATGCTGCCGGCTACTGTGAGGGAGCGCGTTGAAAAGTGTGTGTGTGTAGGTGTGTGTGTGTAGTGATGGAGAAAGCAATGATGGGGGTGTGAGGGCAATAATGGGGGTGGGGTAACCATGTGTGGCCATTATACTGTACGCAGTATCATGTAGGGCCATTATACTGTACCCAGCATCATGTGGGACCATTATACTGTACCCAGCATCATGTGGGGCCATTATACTGTACCCAGCATCATGTGGGGCCATTATACTGTACCAAGCATCATGTGGAGCCATTATACTAAACCAGCATCACGTGGGGCCTGTTGTGAATTCCGTTCTCGGGCTCCCTCCTGTGGTTGCGAATGGTACTTTGGTGAGTTCGGTCCTTGGACACCCTCTGGTGGCTTTGAGTGGAATTGCTGATCTTTGAGGTTGGCTTTCCCAGCTGCCCTTGCTTATTGCTTCTGCTGGCTTCCCTATTTAACTCTGCTCAGGTCGTTAGTTCATGCCAGCTGTCAATGTCTCAGTACTGGTTCAGATCTCTCTTGGATTTCTCAGATGACCTGTCTACTCCAGCAGAAGCTAAGTCCCTGCTTGTACATTTGCTGTTCTTTGGTTTTTGAATATATTTCTCAGTACATGTTATGTTTCTAGTCCAGCCTGCTATTATGATATTTCCTTGCTAGCTGGAAGCTCTGGGGGTGCAGAGCTGCACCTCCACACCGTGAGTCGGTGTGGAGGTCTTTTTGCACACTCTGCGTGGTTTTTGTAGTTTTTTATACTGACCGCATAGTTCCCTTTCCTATCCTCTGTCTATTTAGAGAAGATTCGGCCTCCTTTGCTGTTTCATTCCTGTGTTTGTCAGTTCCCTCTTAACTCACAGTTAATATTTGTGGGGGCTACCTTTACTTTGGGGAATTTCTCTGAGGCAAGGTAGGCTGCTATTTCTATCTTTAGGGGTAGTTAGCTCTTAGGCTGTGAAGAGGCGTCTAGGGAGAGTTAGGTACGCTCCACGGCTATTTCTAGTGTGTGCGATAGGATTAGGGATTGCGGTCAGTCGAGTTACCACTTCCTCAGAGCTTGTCCCAGGTTTTCTGTTTTAACCATCAGGTCATTTCGGGTGCTCCTAACCACCAGGTCCATAACAGGGGCCATTATACTGTACCCAGCATCATGTGGGGCCATTATACTGTACAAAGCATCATGTGAGGCCATTATACAGTACTCAGCATTATGTGGGGCCATTATACTGTACAAAGCATCATGTGAGGCCATTATACAGTATGCAGCATCATGTGGTTCCATTATACCGTATAGAGCATCACGTGGGGGCAGTGGACTGTACGCAGCATCATGTGGGCCATTATACTGTACACAGCATCATGTGGGGCCATTATACAGTATGGAGCACAGTGTGGCCATTATACAGTATTGAGCATCATGTGTGACCATTATACAGTATGGAGCATCATGTGTGGCCATTATACAGTATGGAGCACTATGTGTGGCCATTATACAGTATGGAGCATCATGTGTGGCCATTATACAGTATGGAGCACTATGTGTGGCCATTATACAGTATGGAGCATCATGTGTGGCCATTATACAGTATGGAGCACAGTGTGGCCATTATACAGTATTGACCATCATTTGTGGCCATTATGCAGTATAGAGCATAATGTGTGGCCATTATACAGTATTGAGCATCATGTGGGGCCATTATACAGTATTGAGCGTCATTAGTAGTCATTATACATTATTGAGCATCATGTGGGGCCATTATACAGTATGGAGCACTGTGTGGCCATGGTTTTTTTGCTTATAATTATTGTTTATGAAACAGTGTGATCAGCAGCGCAAAATGGGTGTGGTTGGGGCATGGATATGGGTGTGACTAGTTGTGAAATGGGTGTGGTCAGAGGCGTGGCCTAAAATTTGCACCACTCAAAAATTGGGAGGTATGGTCCTGGGGTAGTGTAATCATAGTGAATCCGTACAGTGTGAGCCCCTGCAGTGCACAGTCCTGGGGTGGGGTAATCATAGTATATCTGTTCAGTGTGAGCCCAAAGCACCCCCGCAGTTCACAGTCCTGGGGTAGTGTAATCATCATAGAGTATCCGTACATTGTGAGCCCCCTGCAGTTCACAGTCCTGGGGTAGTATTATCATAGTGTATCCGTACAGTGTCAGCCCCCCACAGTGCATAGTCCTGGGGTAGAGTAAGCATAGTGTATCCGCACAGTGTGAGCCCCCCACAGTGCACAGTCCTGGGGTGGGGTAATCATAGTGTATCTGTTCAGTGTGAGCCCAAAGCACCCCCGCAGTTCACAGTCCTGGGGTAGTATTATCATAGAGTATCCGTACAGTGTGAGCCCCCTGCAGTGCACAGTCCTGGGGTAGAGTAAGCACAGTGTATCCGTACAGTGTGAGCCCCCACAGTGCACAGTCCTGGGGTAGAGTAAGCACAGTGTATCCGTACAGTGTGAGCCCCCCACAGTGCACAGTCCTGTGGTAGAGTAAGCACAGTGTATCCGTACAGTGTGAGCCCCCCACAGTGCACAGTCCTGGGGTAGAGTAAGCACAGTGTATCCGTACAGTGTGAGCCCCCACAGTGCACAGTCCTGGGGTAGAGTAAGCACAGTGTATCCGTACAGTGTGAGCCCCCCACAGTGCACAGTCCTGTGGTAGAGTAAGCACAGTGTATCCGTACAGTGTGAGCCCCCCACAGTGCACAGTCCTGTGGTAGAGTAAGCACAGTGTATCCGTACAGTGTGAGCCCCCCACAGTGCACAGTCCTGGGGTGGGGTAAGCATAGTGTATCCGTACAGTGTGAGCCCCCCACAGTGCACAGTCCTGGGGTGGGGTAAGCATAGTGTATCCGTACAGTGTGAGCCCCCCACAGTGCACAGTCCTGGGGTGGGGTAAGCACAGTGTATCCGTACAGTGTGAGCCCCCCACAGTGCACAGTCCTGGGGTGGGGTAAGCACAGTGTAGCCATACAGTGTGAGCCCCCCACAGTGCACAGTCCTGGGGTGGGGTAAGCACAGTGTATCCGTACAGTGTGAGCCCCCCACAGTGCACAGTCCTGGGGTGGGGTAAGCACAGTGTATCCGTACAGTGTGAGCCGCCGCAGCACAAGCTCCTGTGAGGTGCAGGCTGGAGATCCAGCTCTATACGCCCACACATATCAAGTCCCAGTTATCTCACACCCCACATCTACTCAGCTGTTACCACCGACACATAAACGCTGTGGTGGATTCCCTGCACCGCGACCCACAAAACGACTGAACCGCAGGTAAGGATCGCACAGGGTTAATAGCAGAGTTGACCAGGAAATCTGCAGATTATTACACCACTGACCTCTCCAGGGATCTGCTGATTATTTCAGCACTGACCTCTCTAGAAATCTAAAGATTATTACACTGCTGACCTACCCAGGGACCTGCAGATTACACCACTTACCTCTCCAGAGATCTGAAGATTATTACACCATTGACCTCTCCAGGGATCTGCAGATTATTACACCACTGACCTCTCCAGAGATCTGCAGACTATTACACCACTGACCTCTCCACCGTTCTGCAGATTATTACACCACTGACCTCTCCAGGGATCTGCAGATTATTACACCACTGACCTCTCCAGAGATCTGCAGACTATTACACCACTGACCTCTCCACCGTTCTGCAGATTATTACACCACTGACCTCTCCAGGGATCTGCAGATTATTACAACACTGACCTCTCTAGAAATCTGAAGATTATTACACCACTGACCTCTCCAGGGATCTGCAGATTATTACACCACTGACCTCTCCAGAGATCTGCAGATTATAACACCATTGACCTCTCCAGAGATCTAAAGATTATTACACCACTGACCTCTCCACCGTTCTGCAGACTATTACACCACTGACCAAGGATCTGCAGCTTATTACACCACCGACCTCTCCAGAGATCTGCAGATTATTACACCACTGACCTCTCCAGAGATCTGCAGATTATAACACCATTGACTTCTCCAGAGATCTAAAGATTATTACACCACTTACCTCTCCAGGGATCTGCAGGTTATTACACCACTTACCTCTTTAGAGATCTGCAGATTATTACACCACTGACCTTTCCAGAGATCTGCAGATTATTACACCACTTACCTCTCCAGGGATCTGCAGGTTATTACACCACTGACCTCTCCAGGACTGTCTTATCTCCGCTTCTTCCAAGAGAGACAAATTGAATCTCCAAAAGCCTCTTCCCATCCGGAGGGTCTCTGTAACATTCAGAGAAAGCAAAATTAAACACTGCTCGTAGAACTCCACCTCAACAACAGACAATGCTGAAGAGACAGCGTCCTCCTTTAAATAAAACCTACCTATTCTGGACCTACAGTTACCTCTACGATCGGTGAACCCCTCGTGGCCTGGGGTGTGATGAATGTGGACATCCACCAGGTGAGCCTAACTAGCTATACTATTAAGGGCGACGCTATCATAAGTCAGCTTGTCTCTGGAACCTCCTCTATCTCGGGGCCTCGTGACAGTATTGAAGTCCCCTCCAAAGACAACCTGCCGACTTGTAAAAAGGTAGGGCTTGATCCTCATAAAGAGACACTTCCGGTCCCACTTAGATTGGGGACCATATATGTTAATGAGCCCAGAGCTCTTGTCCCTTCATGAGGACATCTAAGATCAGGCATCTCCCCATTTCTAACTCATTAACCCATCGGCATTCCACTGGTGTGGTAAAAGGACCGCCACTCCGATATATGGCTCGGCCACAAGAGACCAACGTCTGCCATGTTTGGCAGCCTGGTCTCTTGCAAAAAGAAAATGTCAGCTTCAACCCAACTGAGAAAATCAAAGGCCGCAAATCTGGCTGTATTTGACTTTATGCTGGCCACATTAATGGACACCAGCATCAACGGAGTGGGTACCACCATCATTGGTGATTGAGTTAAATGGCTTTTTTCTTCCTACTCCCCTTATTCTCTGCCACAGAGGAGGAATCCTTCCCCCTCTTTAACGACACAGAGGTGTCTATTCCCAAGTGTTTTTTCTTTTTATCATACTTGTCTCCGGACTCTGGGCCAGTCCCTCCCTCCAAGGAACTTGCATTCCTTGAAGGAGACTCGGCACCCCTTGTAAGCCCCGCCGAAGCCGAAACCTCACCCTCAGCTTCCTCCTTAGAGGAAGAGATGTTCTCAAGGGCTTGGAACCGGTTAGAAAGACAACCAGAGGGGAGTCAGTTTTTCCTTCCTTAGATACCTTGGTCAGAGCGGGAGAAGATGCTTTTCTCCCTGTGGATCTTCCTGACCTCCTCATCCAACTCAACATCCCCCAGGGCCTCAGCAGCAAGAGTGGCATCAAGGACAGGGGCCGTCCTAGTAGTCTGGGGCTTGCCCAGTTCCCTCTCCTGTCTGCGCTTGTCTAAACACCTCAGCTGGGCAGGCATCTTTTTATCGCTTTTCCTCCTTGGCTCCTTAGCTCCCTCACCCCTGCTAGTCCTTTTCCCAGCAGAATCAGCCTCACGGCTTTCTCCCACCGGGGTTCATGACTGCATTAGCAAAGGAGGGAGGACAACGACTGAATGGGTGGCCTAACTCACCACACAGGTGGCACCTAATCTCTACACAAGATGGAGCAAGATGGCCAATTTCCCCACACAATGCACATTTCTGCATAGTGCAGTTTGCTCTGAAGTGTGTGGGGTCACTGCACTTGTGACAGAGCTTCAGTTGCCCCTGGTAGAAGACCAGGATACGATCCCTGCCCAGGAAGGCAGATGATGGTATGTGGGCAACCGTACCACCTGAACGCTTAAGTTTTACCACAAACATCCAGGCCCCTGACCAGATACCAAACTCGTCAGTTTTTCTTTGGCATCTCCACCACCTCTCCATATCAGCCAAGAAACGTCATGATGTCATAACAAGTAAGTGACTCGTTTTAAGCCATCACGGTCACTTTCTTGACTTGGCTTTGAAAAGACACCGCCTGAATGGTAAAGTCTCGCCAGCCGGGCTCATTTTTTGCCAACTCATAATTCGACCAGAAGAGCTCAAGCCATTCTGGCCGAACAAAGCTGACATCAAACCCAGGCGTGGAATAGGGATGCATCAAGGCGTATATGTCAATCACCTTGAAGCCCATCTTCAGCAGGAGCTACACAACCTTGGAGGACATGCATCACTGCCCCTCCACCAAAGACGGACCACATTCCTACGCACACTACCCGGCCCGCCCGGCTGTTGGGAAGGACTACACTGTATCCCCCCCATTTTGCTCTCGGAAGGCCCTGAGGCCATGCCTCTCTATCCAGAGGGATAGATCAACCTCTTGACCCTTTACCATTAGTGATCTCTCCCCTTTCTTTAGAGCTTCCAGGAGACACCACTGCAACATGCCGTCCCCAGAGCCCGGAGACGAGAAGAACACCCTTTTTACCCCAGAGGTGACAGTGGCATAACTCCTGATGGGTGCTGCTACCACCGGGGGGGGGGGGGGGCAACCGGACCAGTGACCACACCACAGTATTACTATTACCCACCTCCATAAATCCCTCACTCTTCACCAAACCAGCAACTACACTGCTAGACAAAGAATTTTCTTCCTTCATACTCTACACCACATTCACTCCTGCTGTACCATTGACAACAGGGGGTGACATTTTGACCTCAGCATTAACAGGCACAAGGGGCTCGATCACCTCCACAGAACTGGAGGCGACCTCACCCCTGGTCTTACGTGTGCCCTCCGCATTATCAGTTGATATTTTCCGCTACTTTACTGTTGATACCAGGCGCTGCTATTTACCCGCTGTTAGGCGCCGTTGATCCATTATATCAGGATCTTGCTGACCAGCGGCGCCAACACAGAACAGGATTTTGGCAGGTCCAGAACTCCCAGCCCCGGCAACCCCCTCACACTGCCACTGCTTTTCAACTAAGTGATCAGCGGCAACAGCATTCTGGGGTGCCGAGGCTACCAGAGCTGCCCCCGACACTGGGCTGCTCTCCCCTCCCACAGTATCGTGGCCTAACCGTTTGACCGCTTCTGGGCCACCTTCACTGTCCAGCCTCTCAGCTGATGCATCTCCTGCTATGTCTCCACTACTACAAGCAGAGACGGATCTCTGCGCTTCACTACCGTGCTCTGTAATCTCCCTGCGTCTTTGCACTGGATCCACAACAGAACCCGGGCTGGGCTGGGCAACGGGGCTTATGGAGCAAGCTGACCCTGCAGCCTACTCAGGGGGTACAGGAAAAGGGGCATACACGTAGCTCACCGCTTCCTGCAGCTTTGGCTTGGTCTTTGCCTTTTTCTTCTGGCCCCCAGGTGCCTCCTCCGGTAAATCAACAAATGGAAGTTCTGAAGGTACAATGGGTACTCCAGGAGCTTAATCTCTGCCATTAGGACCCCTCCCTCGCTGCTGTTATCACTGTCCTCCTCTGAGCCAGCAGAACTGCACCCAGTTGTTAATGTCGCTTGTCCTGCAGGGAGCTTACTGCACGTGGCCTGCGGGTGACTTTGCAGGCCACCAGGTGGGGCTTTTTGCTGATCATCATCCTCCTCATCATCCACCTGGCTCTCAGGCTGCAGCCCCATCTGCCTTTGCTCTCTGTTACCAGCCATTTCTTTGAATCTGTCCTCATTCATTAGTTTTTCCTTAAAATGACCACTTTTCTCTCTGATGAATGCTTTCCTCACTTCAAACTCATTAAGTTCATGTTTCAGTCTCCTTACCTCTGCCTGGAGTTGCATCTTCCTCGGTTTGGAGGAACCCGCAGCTTTGGCGCTTGTGCAGCTCAGCTTCTCCCGCAGCCTCCTGATGGTCTTGCTCGCTTCTTCATCCTCACGGAGGTGGCTCATGACCCGGGAGCCAAAGGTGGACACAAACTCCCGGGGGCTCTGCAGCCCCCAACCTTCCTCAGTGTGGTTGACCTCCATGAGCACTCAGCTTTTCTCCAGAAGGACCACCATCTTGCACATTAGCAGGCTTCTCCTCTATGTTGGAAGCCTTGCGGCTTCTCTGGGGGGGGGGAGGGGGGGTATGAGCCACATTGCTGCGACTCCTGGCAGGCTGGTTGTTGGTTTCTCCTGCTCCCCCCCAGCCTGCCCCAGGAAACAGAAACCTTGTACTTGCCTTCGTTGCTCATCCCTGGAAACCCACTCCCTCCCTGGGTAGGAGAGAGAGCAGGGTCCTGGGTGGAGAGATGGTGGCTTCTCAGGAGCACACAGCAGGATCAGCAGCGAACATACCCACAATCGCCACAATGAGCAACAGCTGAACAGAGCTGTACTCACTATTCTGCTGGCGTGATCACTGTGTACATACATTACTTATCCTATACTAATTCTGAGTTATTCACTGCATTCACTGTTCTGCTGGTGCAGTCACTGTGTACATACAATTGAAACCAGAAGTTTCCATACACTATATAAAAAGAAACATCTGCATGTTTTTATCAATATCTGGCATGAAATCAGAATAAACCTGTCCCGTTTTAGGTCAATAAGGATTACCATAATTACTAATATTTGCCAAATGCCAGAATAATGAGTGAGAATGTTTTAAGGCATTTTTATTACTTACTGCAAAGTCAAAAGTTTACATACATTAGTATTTGGTACCAATGCCCTTTAACTGAATGACTTTGGTGAAACGTGTGGAATATTCTTCCACAAGCTTCTCACAATAATTGGTTGGAATTTGGGCCCATTCCTCCTGACAAAGCTGGTGTAACTGATCCAGGTTTGTAGGTTTCCTTGTTCGTGCCTGTCTTTTCAGCTTTACCCATAAATTTTCAATAGGATTGAGATCAGGGCTTTGTGATGGCCACTTCAAAACATTGACTTTGTTATCCTTAAGCCACTTTTGTTACCACCAGCAGAATAGTGAGTGCAGCTCTGGGATATAATCTAGGATGTAACTCAGGATCAGTACAGGGCTGGGTTTTTGTGGACAAACAGAGCAGGTAGGAGATTGTCCACCTTATCTCCAACCCAGGCTGTGGTTTGGGGTTTAAATAGTTGGCCTCCAGAGGCAGTCAGTGTTCAGTGTGTCTGGAGTGGCTAACTCTAGAGAAGTGTTCGTGCTAACCTGAACAATGTGTTTTGATATCCCTGAGCAAGTGGAACTCCGCTACCACAAGGACTGTGCTTTGTGTTACCACTTTGCTTTGTCCTGTTTTTGCCCAAAGGTTTGTGGTTATTTTGACTTCACTGTTTTATGCCGCATATATATTAAACCAGTAAAGATCTTAGGCTAGTTTCACACTAGCGTTTACCTGATCTGCGGCAGGCTGCGGACTTCCTCCGTGAAGCCCCGCCCTCGGCCGCACCTCTGCCTACTTCTGCATGCGGCCCGCATGTGACCTCCGTACCTATCTTTAACATTAGGTACGCAGGTCGTGCGGCTGTATGCGGATGCTGCCGCATGCGTCGTTTTGACGATGCGGCAACCAGCGTAGGACGCAGCCTGTAGCATTTTTTTTTTCCGCATCGTCAAAACGACGCATGCGGCAGCATCCGCATACAGCCGCACGACCTGCGTACCTAATGTTAAAGATAGAGCTAGCGGCGGAGGTGCGGCCGAGGGCGGGGCTTCACGGAGGAAGTCCGCAGCCTGCCGCAGATCAGGTAAACGCTAGTGTGAAACTAGCCTTAAAGAGACAGTGTTTTCGTGTCTATCTCCGTGTATAGCTGATTAAGCCAATTTACCACAGGTGGTGTATCGTTTGCGGGCAACCTTTCCAGGAGCAATGGTAATGGCTGTGGACAAACCGCATGTCCTAGGTTGAGGTGGCCATAAACCAGGGGAAGATGAGAGACAACATGGAGGAACTTATCAATCACCTGGTCCAGGACCAACAACAGCAACATCTACAGCAGCAGCAAGTCAACAGCAGCAGCTGGAGCAACAGGAAACAAACTGTTGGTGCAGCATAGGGAGGCGCTGCTCATACAGCCCGGTGAAGGTCTGCAGTCATGTCCCGTAACTATACATGGGGTACTGGTGTTGGGACTCTTGGATTCGAGGAGTTTGGTGACCCTGATAAGAGCCACATTTCCGCACCAGTTGGTCTCCAGAAAAACTGTGGTCGCCCATTGTATTCATGGGGGCCCCAGGGACTACCCCATTACCAGAGTGACTATAAAAACTAACTGTGGGGCTAAGTCATATGAGGTTGGGGTGCTTAAGGACCTGCTACAGTGGGTGATAATAGGGCGGGACTTTAGTTTGTTTTGGGACTTATAGTGAAAGGTGGGGGTATCAGATGACTGAGAGAGGAACCAGGTAAACCATTAAGAATCCGCATTGCAGTCGGAAGTGGATGAGTTCCCCCTGTGTGTGTCCTTGAGGTGACGAGAACAAGACTGTGACCATTGAGGCCGAGATTCCTGAGTTGGGGGTTAATTTTGGGACTGCACAAATGCAGGATCTTATGTTAAAAAGTGCATTTGACAGTGTGACTGGTGTGACTGTGATAAATGGGGTTGCTCAAGAGCCCGGGGACAGACCCCAGTCTTCCATATTTCACTTTAAATGAGCTGCTTTATCGGGTCACTAAATTGAGCACGGAAGTGATAGATCAGTTGTTGGTAACAGATTCCTATGTCGGGTATTAGATCAGGCTCATTCTCATGTGCTGGGTGGGCATCTGGGAGTAGACAAAACTCTAAAAGAGGGTCCTTCAGAGGTTTTACTGGCCTCGGTGTCACCAAGACATTGTTAATTTCTGCCGACCATGCCTTACCTGTTGGCTAAATGCTTCCATATTCCACTTCCCCTGTCCCCTAGTATCATTGGCCATTATACAGGTCCCATTTGACTGGATTGGCATGGACCTTGTTGGGCCCTTAATTAAGTCTTCCATAGGCCACCAATACATCCTGATGGTGAGGGACTACGGCACACAGAGGCGGTACCGCTGAGAAACTCCTCTGCCAGAAGTCTAGCTCCAGAGCTAGTCCATATTTTCTTCCAGATGGGCCTGCCAAAGATCATGATGGACCAAGGGACTCCTTATTTTGTCCAAAGTGATGAGGGAGTTGTGTAAGGCTCTTGTCACAATTCATTATGGCAATCGTGGCAGCTCTGGTTCTGCTGAAATTTGATTTTTTTTTTTTTCCGTTTGATCCAGCAACAGTTAATGTCAGTCTCTTGCTGGCTGTTCTTTTAGGTTGGTCAGCTGATGTTGGTTGTCAATCATTCCCACCTTCCTTTAAATAGTCGCATGACCCATCGGCTGATTGTTGGTAATAGAGTTATTCTATGCAGAGCAGCTAGGGGTGAGGAGCTCCTGTGGTGTTGCTGCTGTGGGAGTCAAGATTTCTGGTGCCATTTTCTTTGCTGCTGTGATTAGCAGCAGAGCCGGAGCTGAGTATTTCTTCCCTTTTTCTTTGTCTGTCCCGTGTTTGTCTTTTCCCCAGTGTTTTACCATCTGCAGTGGAGAGGCTAGTGTCCTTGCCAGCCAGTGCACTAGCCAGAGTGCATTGAGGTGGCAAGCAGGGACTAGGCACGTGACGGCGGCGGGGGTAAAGACCCGCTTAGAGCGGTAGGGGAACTTAGGGACAAGCTGGTGTCAGGTGTCCCATCCATCGCTCCCTACCGTTAGGGCCTTCCTCTCCCTTTTCCATCCCGTCGTATTTGTATGCTGTGTCGTCTGCAGGACTTACACGTGTCCGAGCGTGACATTATTACCAACATTTTCTTGAGACCCTATGGCTCAAGCGGAGGAATTTGCACGCCTGATCCAGACCCTGACGGATGCCTGGTTCTTGGTCTCTGCTCATGCCCGGGCTCAACCGGAACCTAATATTTCTCTCCCTGACAGGTTCTCTGGAGGGAAAGATAAATTTATGGTCTTTAACAAAGCCTGGAAATTATATTTCAGGCTCTGTTCTCCTTCCTCAATGAGTGGGGATTATAGTCTAACTTCTTAAGGGTGATCCCCAGTCCTAGGCCTTCTCCCTGCTGACCAACTCTCCATCTTTGCGGTCAATGGAAGAGTTTTTTGTGGCTATGTCCTTGATCTATGGGGATACTGATAGCGTCTCCATGGTTGAGTCCAAACTCCATAAGATCAAGCAGGGGGCCCGGCCATCGGAGAAGTACTGCTCGGAGATCCAGAGATGGGCCCCTGACACTCAGCGGAATGACCCTGCACTTCAGAGTCATTTTTGTCATGGTCTCTCAGCTAGGATTCAGGATTCTCTGGTGAAATATGCTACTCCAATGTTGTTAGAGGCTGCCATGGCCCTTGCCATCATGGTGGATAGACAGACACAGACTCTGCCCCTTGTTCTTCCTAGGGAGGAGGACACACCAGTGCTGACAGATGAACCCATGCAGTTGGGAGGAGTCTCCCTTCCTACTAGGTTGCCTGCGGTTCGTCATGGGATGGGAGCATGTTTTTACTGTGGTCTTACTGATCATTATATTAAAGTCTGTCCATCTCATGCCAAAATTGGTACTCCATCACAAAAGCAGCGTTACCCTGGTCGTTTGGAGGGAGATGACCAAGGTGTGTAAATTTCCTCCACTTTTTCGTCTCTTTACCATTTCGGCTGAAATAGTGGTTGGTGGGAAAACTGAGACTATTCTGGTTCTTGTGGATAGGGGAGCTGGAGTCAGTTTGGTATATTCTCTCTTTGCTTAGACCCATGGTCGGATTGTTAGGACGCTGGTGAGGCCCATTTCCATTCGTGCAATTGATTTGATTCCTTTTCAGCCAGAAGAGTTTGACCCAAGTTGTGCATAATGTGAACCTGTGCATAGGGACTCTTCATGAAGAATTCCTGTCGTGCTACGTCTTAGAGTGTATGCCTACTCCCATCGTCTTAGGCCTTCCCTGGCTGAAAAAACAAAATCCAGTCATTGATTAACGGTCCAGAGAAGTAGTTGGGGAAAGTTTTGTAAAAACTGTTGCCTGGGAGCTACGACCTCTGCCTTCCTTCTTAAATCTACTACTTCTTCTCTGGTGGAGGCAGCTAAGGTGCTACCAGGGAATAGGGGCCACATCTCAGGTAAACTGAGTCTTGGTGTCCTCCTGGGAAGAGTGGTCAGGGGAGGGTGGTAGTTCTGAGTATCCTGAGGGTATGAGATTGGTGACACGGGGACGCCTCTTGTCTGTTCCTCAAAGAAAGTACCATCTTGTCGCAAACGTATGCATGGTAATAAACGTTCAGGCCCGTATGTATGCATATCCACTAAACATCAGGTGGAAGTATGCATCTGGTATTTGGAGTTCTAGGGTCATGAGACCTTATAGAGTGGCGGCCGTTCTCAGCCCAGGGACCTTCCAATTAGTTACCCCCCTTTGCTGCTTTCGAGCTTAGCAGCAGAGCCTGAAGCAGAGTAATTCTTCCCTTTTTCTTTGCCTGTCCTGTGTTTGTCTCTGCCCATGTGTTACCATCTGCAGTGGTGAGGCTAGCGTCCCTCCCGGCCAGTACTCTAGCCAGGATTCATTGAGGTGACAATCAGGGACTAGTCACATGACAGCAAGGGGGGTGGTAAGGACCCGCATAGGGCGTTAGCAGAGCTTAGGGACAGGCACAGGTTGGTGTCAGGGTATGTCCTAACCCCCGCCTCCTACTTTTAGGGCCTTCCTCTCCCTTTTCCACCCAGCAGTACTTGTATGCTATGTTGTTCGCTGGTCTTACCCGTGTCCGAGCGTGACAGCTCTCCAATTTACCCAACTCCAGATGTCGGTGTGTCATCCGCAGATGGACAGCCTGGTGGAGAGGTTCAACAAGACCTTGAAATCTATGCTTAAGAAGGTCATGGAGAAGGATGGCCGAGACCGAGATTGCCTACTACTGTACCTACTGTTCTCAATTAGAGAGAAGTCTCACAGTCCTCTACGGGGTTCTCACCATTCGAGCTGCTATATGGATGGCACCCTCAGGGACTTCTGGACATTGCCAAGGAGACCTGGGAAGTGAAGATAGCACCCCACCGAAGCTTCATCAGTCATGTGGCCCAGATACAGGCTAGGATAATAAGGGTGATGCCGATTGTGAGGGAGAGCCTCCTTTAAGCGCAAGAGACCCAGGCAAGGGTCTGTAACTGGTTGGTGAGACTAAGACCGTTTAGTCCTGGAGACCCAATATTGGTGTTGATCCCTACTATGGAAAGTAAGTTCCTAACCAAGAGCAAGGGCCATGGGGTGGTCAAAAAGTTGAGTGATGTGAAGGTCCACCAGCCAGGGAGAAGAAAGCTGTACCATGTGTGCCACATTAACCTGCTCAAACCATGACGAGACAGGGAACCAATGGAAGCTATGTGCCTGGGGGACAATTCTGAAGCAAGAGTCAAGGATGTCACAGTGGCAGAGACACTGTCACTGGTTCAGAAGCAACAGTGCCAAGACCTGCTTTAGCAGAACCAGGACTTCTTTTCAGAGTTGCCAAGTTTGTATGCAGATTGTGGAGCATAAAATTCTGACAGAATCGCATGTGAGGGTGAAGCAAAAGCCGTATCGGATTCCCGAAGCCCGTGGCTAGGTGTTCTCCAAAGAGGTGAGGAGAATGTTGAGCCTGGGAGTAATCAAGGAATCAAAGAGCTGCTCCTGATGGAGAGTGACGTTTCTGTAACAACTACAGAAAGCTAAATGAGGTTTCCAAATTCAACACGATGCCCCACATTGATGAACTCACTGAGAGTCTAGCATGAGCCAGATATATCACCTGTCATGATCCAGTTCTGGGTTTATGTTCAGCTGTCTTGTCTCTGGACTGGTCATGTGGGAGTTAATTCCCTCTGCCTCACTTTGAAGCTGGCTGAGCTATTTAAGTCCTCTGCAGCCTGTGGGCCAGTGTCTGCTATAGTTCATGCTGCACGGCTTGAGCACCTGACCTGTTCACTTGTACTAGTGTTCCTTTTTGCCTCTGACTGCCTGTACCCGTTTATCACTTGTTCTGACCTTTGGCTTGTATCCCGACTTCATCTTACGTCTCACATTTTTGTTACCACGTTCCCGGTAGGCTCTGACTTCTTGTTTGTCCCCGACCATTCTTCTGACTTCCCCTGTGTACTGCGCTTATCTCTATGTGTATGACCTTTGGCTTGTCTGACTTCTCTTGCATTACCTGTGACACCTGTGTTGTTGTTCAGTATTGCTGCGCTGAGTGTACAACCTCTTTTCCTGAACCAGCTCCCCCTGGTGGAGGTTGCACTATACTGCACTGCAGCAGCACATTACATTATAGCAGACCCAATACATTTAAAGGGGATTTTGCCTTTTTTTTTTCTCTGGTCATGGATCTGCTTTGCAACCTGGCGGATCAAGTGTCCAGTTTGACACAGATGATGCGGGATTTTTTGGTGGAACATTGCGCCCTTGTCACGTCTCATACTCTCTTACAAAAAGAACTGACGGAGACTGTTCAGACCATGCAGGGAACCACCCCCCATGCTGTTAGTCAACCTGGTGAGCCTGTAGATGTTGTTTTGCATTCTGCCGAACCCTTGGTTCAGCTTCCTGACACCTTTTCTGGTGATAAAGATAAATTTTGCTTGTTCAGGGAAAGCTGTAAGTTATTGTTTTCCCTTAGACCTCGATCGTCTGGGAATGAGATTCAGCGGGTAGGGATTATTATCTCTTTACTTAAGGTACCTTCACACGAAGCGACGCTGCAGCGATAGCGACAACGATGCCGATCGCTGCAGCGTCGCTGTTTGATCGCTGGAGAGCTGTCACACAGACCGCTCTCCAGCGACCAACAATGCCGAGGTCCCCGGGTAACCAGGGTAAACATCGGGTTGCTAAGCGCAGGGCCGCGCTTAGTAACCCGATGTTTACCCTGGTTACCAGCGTAAAAGTAAAAAAAACAAACAGTACATGCTCACCTGCGCGTCCCCCAGCCTCTGCTTCCTGACACTGACTGAGCTCAGGCCTTAAAGTGAAAGTGAAAGCACAGCGGTGACGTCACCGCTCTGCTGTTAGGGCCGGAGCTCAGTCAGTGTCAGGAAGCAGACGCTGGGGGACGCGCAGGTGAGCATGTACTGTTTGTTTTTTTTTACTTTTACGCTGGTAACCAGGGTAAACATCGGGTTACTAAGCGCGGCCCTGCGCTTGGTAACCCGATGTTTACCCTGGTTACCAGTGTAAAACATCGCTGGTATCGTTGCTTTTGCTTTCAAACACAACGATACACAGCGATCGGACGACCAAATAAAGTTCTGGACTTTATTCAGCGACCAGCGACATCACAGCAGGATCCTGATCGCTGCTGCGTGTCAAACGAAACGATATCGCTAGCCAGGACGCTGCAACGTCACAGATCGCTAGCGATGTCGTTTCGTGTGAAGGTACCCTTAGGCAGGGTCCCCAATCTTGGGCTTTCTCACTGCCCCTCACTGCTCCTGAACGGATGTCTGTAGATAGGTTCTTTGAGGCCCTAGGACTTATCTATGATGAACCGGACCGTGTCAGGTTGGCAGAGGACACTATTATGAGTCTGGTTCAGGGGGAGCGCTCAGCCGAGTGGTACAGCACTGAGTTCCGCCGATGGTCCACTGAGGTGTACTGGGATGACTCCGCGCTTAGATGTCTGTTCAGGAGTGGACTGGCGGATTACCTGAAGGACGCTCTGGCTCTCCATCCACCTCCCAGCTCATTGGAGGAGACCATGACTCAGGCTATCCGCATGGATGGAAGGCTGAGGGAGAGAGGTATTGCTCAGCGAAAAGGTCCACTTTTTTCTGCTGGCCCTGTTGTTTCACCCCTGTCTGAACCTATGGAGGTGGGAGTCGCCAATCTCAAGGAGAAGGAGATGACGGTTTGAAGCAAAGTTGCGTTTTTACTGTGGAGATCCTGGATATTGGAAAAAAGACTGCTCCTCCTGTCACCAACCTACAAACGTCTGAGTCCGGGTGATTGTCGTGGTAGTCACCCCGACTCTCAGGTACCTGTTTTTGCATTTTCAAAAATTTTGTTGGAAGTGGAACTTTGTTGTGGGAGTGGCTCCGTATCCACTTCTGCCTTCGTGGATTGTGGGTCGTCCATGAACTTTATTAACTCTGACTTGGTGTCCATGTGTAAGTTAGGGACAGTTAGGCTGGAGACTCCTATTCATGTTGTTGCCATTGACAAAACACCACTGGCTAAGAATGTCATCAAAATGGTTTCAGAAGAGTTTCTCCTTAAAGTGAGTGCCTTACACCAGGAACGCATTTCATGTTTCGTTATGGACAATCTGCCTGTGGGACTGGTATTGGGGCTTCCCTGGTTGCAATTACATAATCCTGTTATTAACTGGGAATCTCGGGACATTGTTAAATGGGGTCCCAATTGTTCTAAGAGATGTCTTGCTTCTGTATCTGTGTCATCTGTCAGTCTGGAGGGTATTCCGGAGTACCTGAAGTACTTTAAGGATGTGTTCTACAAAAAAGAGGCTGAGGTTCTGCCACCACACCGCCCATTTGATTGTTCGGTTGATCTGGTTGCCGGTGCCAAATTGCCCAAAGCCCGTATGTACAATCTTTCCGCCCCTGAGCGGGCTGCCATGAAGGAGTATATCTCCGAGAGTCTCCGCAAAGGGCAAATTCGGCCATCTGTCTCTCCTGTGGCTGCGGAGTTCTTTTTCGTCAAGAAAAAGGATGGTGGTTTACGCCCATGCCTCGATTTTTGAGAACTTAATAAAATCACCATAAGAAATACTTATCCTCTCCCACTGATACCCGATTTGTATAATTGTCGGGGGCCAGGTGGTTTTCTAAGTTGGACCTCAGAGGGGCATGCAATCTCATCCGTATGCGGGAAGGGGATGAGTGGAAAACTGCATTTCTCACCTCTGAAGGTTTGTTTGAAAATTTGGTTATGCGCTTTGGCCTAACTAACGCACCAGCTGTATTTCAGAATTTCATGAATCAAGTTTTCTCAGATTTTATTGGGCGCTTCATGGTAATTTATTTGGATGACATCCTCATATATTCTGCTGACAGAGTCACATGGACCACCTCCGTGCAGTTCTTCTGAGGCTTAGGGAGAACTCACTATTTGCTAAACCAGAGAAGTGTTCATTTTTTGCTAAGGAATTGTCCTTTCTGGGGGTCATTTTGTCTTCTAAGGGGTTTTGTATGGACCCTAGGAAGGTACAGGCTATTGTGGATTGGGTGCAACCCAGAGATCTCAAGGGTCTTAAGCGTTTTCTGGGTTTCGCCAATTATTATAGGAAATTCATTAAGGGGTTTTCTCAGGTGGTCAAACCCCTCACAGATTTAACTCGTAAGGGGGCAGATCTCAAAAACTGGTCAGCTCCAGCTTTGGTGGCGTTTTCTTCTTTGAAGAATTGTTTCATGACTGCTCCTGTACTGGTTCAACCTGATTTGTCTAAACCATTTATCGTAGAGGTGGACGCCTCGGAGGTGGGAGTGGGGGCTGTGTTATCCCAAGGACCCACCACGTTGACTAATTTAAGACCTTGTGCCTTCTTTTCGAGAAAATTTTCCTCTGCTGAGAGGAATTATGACGTGGGTAATCGGGAGCTGTTGGCCATTAAATTAGCGTTCGAAGAATGGAGGCATTTTTTGGAGGGGGCTGCCCATCATATTACTGTCATTACGGATCACAAGAATCTGTCTTACATTGAATCTGCCAAACGGTTGACCCCGGGACAAGCTAGGTGGTCACTTTTCTTTTCCCGATTTCAGTTTTCCATTACTTTCAGACCAGGGTCCAAGAATGTGAAGGCTGATGCTTTATCTCGTAGCCTGGACCCAGTTTCACCACCTGAACCTCCTTCCTCCATTCTCCAGCACGGAGTGGTGGTGGCTGCGGTGTCCTCAGCATTGGAGCGAGAGATTCGTGAGGCCCAATCTCTTGCTCCTTCGTCCGTACCCGATGACAAGCTCTTTGTACCTATCCAGTATCGGTTAAGGGTGCTCCGGGAGTTCCATGACTCGGCTCTTAGTGGGCATCCTGGAATCTCAGCCACGCGTAAAGCCATCATTAGGCTGTTTTGGTGGCCTTCGTTGGCTTCTGACGTCATTGGGTTTGTGTCTTCCTGTGAAACTTGTGCTCGCGCTAAAACCTCCCGTAGCCAGCCGGCCGGGGAATTAGTACCACTGCCAATTCCAGATAGACCGTGGACTCATCTGTCCATGGATTTTATCACTGATCTTCCCCACTCTAATGGCAAAACCGTGATCTGGGTTGTTGTTGATAGGTTCAGTAAGCAAGCGCATTTTGTACCTTTAGCGGGTCTCCCTAATGCTGAGACTGTATCAAAACTATTCATGGAGCATGTAGTCCGATTGCATGGTGTGCCTGTCAGTGTGGTGTCTGATAGAGGAGTGCAATTTGTGGCAAAATTCTGGAGGGCTTTTTGTAAAAGGCTGGGTATCAGTCTGTCCTTTTCATCGGCCTACCATCCCGAGACCAACGGTCAGACTGAAAGGACCAATCAGTCCTTGGAGCAGATATTGCGATGTCTTGCTATGGCCAGACAGGATGATTGGTGTTCTGCGGTACCCATGGCGGAATTTGCTTTTAA
The DNA here is from genome assembly GCF_051348905.1 of Ranitomeya variabilis. Taxonomy (NCBI): domain Eukaryota; kingdom Metazoa; phylum Chordata; class Amphibia; order Anura; family Dendrobatidae; genus Ranitomeya; species Ranitomeya variabilis. Next base: position 712,869,814 of record NC_135232.1, read on the forward strand.
TAATCATGTCAATCAGTCCACTGGTACGTCCCCGTTTTTCTGCAACTATGGGTTTCACCCTCACTTTGTTGAGTTTTCCCGGCTGGATTCGGGGTGTCCAGGGGCTGATTCAGCCTTTCTGCGGTTAGGAGAGATCTGGAGGGAGGTTCAGAGAAACATGGGGGAGGCTCAGGGCAAGTATAAATTTTTTGCCGATAAACAACGTTCTGTGGGGCCGATTTACCAGCTGGGGGATAAGGTATGGTTATCCACTAAGAATATTAGATTGAGGATTCCCTCTGCTAAGTTGGGTCCCAAGTTTATTGGCCCTTATGAAATTTTGGAGGTGCTTAATCCCGTGTCCTTCCGTCTGCGCTTGCCTCCATCATTGCGGATCCCCAATGTATTCCATAAGGCGCTTCTGAAGCCGTCTGTGCCTTCCTCAGGTGAGTCTCCCGCGCACCCTCCGCCTGTTGTGGTTGATGGCCAGACTGAGTATGAGGTGGAACGGGTGGTGGATTCTCATATGCTCCGCCGTTCACTACAGTACTTGGTCCATTGGAGGGGTTACGGTCCTGAGGACCGGTCGTGGGTGCCGGCGCGTTCGGTCCATGCAGATCGGCTGGTCCGGGCCTTTCACGGTCGTTATCCAGGGAAGCCTGGGGGTCCAGTGGCCCCCCATTGAGAGGGGGGTACTGTCATGATCCAGTTCTGGGTTTATGTTCAGCTGTCTTGTCTCTGGACTGGTCATGTGGGAGTTAATTCCCTCTGCCTCACTTTGAAGCTGGCTGAGCTATTTAAGTCCTCTGCAGCCTGTGGGCCAGTGTCTGCTATAGTTCATGCTGCACGGCTTGAGCACCTGACCTGTTCACTTGTACTAGTGTTCCTTTTTGCCTCTGACTGCCTGTACCCGTTTATGACTTGTTCTGACCTTTGGCTTGTATCCCGACTTCATCTTACGTCTCACGTTTTTGTTACCAGGTTCCCGGTAGGCTCGGACTTCTTGTTTGTCCCCGACCATTCTTCTGACTTCCCCTGTGTACTGCGCTTATCTCTATGTGTATGACCTTTGGCTTGTCTGACTTCTTTTGCATTACCTGTGACACCTGTGTTGTTGTTCAGTATTGCTGCGCTGTGTACAACCTCTTTTCCTGAACCAGCTCCCCCTGGTGGAGGTTGCACTATACTGTACTGCAGCAGCACATTACATCACCTTCCTGGATCCTAACCAAATGGTACTGGTAAATTCTCCTGTCCCCAAGTGCCAAGGGGAAGACAGGCTTCTATACAAATGATGGGTGGTTTCAGTACACCAGGTTGCCATTTGGTCTGCAGGAAGCCCCAGCTAGCTTCCAGACGACCATGGACCGGATCCTAGCCTCTCACAAAAAGTATGCTGCAGCTTATCTGTAGGACACCGTAAACTTCAGCCCAGATTGAGGAAGTCAACTTCAGAAGGTCCAGGCAGTACTGGATGCACTGAGGAAGGTAGGGTTTACCATAAACCCAAAAGAAGTGCGCCATGGGAAAGGAGACGCAAAATACTTTGGGCTACATAATTGGAAGGGGCGAAATAAAACCACAATTAAATAAGGAGATAAGGTGGAGGCAATCCAAAAAGGTGTCCAAGAAGCAAGTTCTGGAAATTGTAGGTTACTATTGGTGATTTCTCCCAAATTTCACCATGATAGCCACCCCACTGACTGATCTTAATGGCACAAAGATTTAGATTGCCAAGTGGTCCTGTGAAGCGGAGATGGCGTTCCAGCAGTTGAAGTTCGCGATATGCAAACAGCAAGTCTACAAAACTATGTAAAGCAGTCAATACAAGAGAAGATAGTATTCTACAGATGGATCTGGATAAATTGGAAACTTGGGCCGAAAGGTGGCAGATGCGGTTTAACAATGATAAATGTAAGGTTATCCACATGGGAAGAAGGAATCAATATCACCATTACACACTAAACGGGAAACCACTGGGTAAACCTGACATGGAGAAGGACTTGGGGATCCTAGTTAATGATAAACTTACCAGGAGCAGCCAGTGACAGGCAGTGGCTGCCAAGGCAAACAGGATCATGGGGTGCATTAAAAGAGGTCTGGATACACATGGTGAGAGCATTATACTGCCTCTGTACAAATCTCTGGTTGGACCGCACATGGAGTACTGTGTATAGTTTTGGGCACCGCTGCTCAGGAAGGATATAATGGAACTAGAGCGAGTACAAAGGAGGGCAACAAAATTAATAAAGAGGATGAGGGAACTACAATATCCAGAGAGATTAGCAAAATTAGGATTATTTAGTCTAGAAAAACGAAGACTGAGGTGCAATCTAATGTTTAAGTATTAGGCTACTTTCACACTAGCGTCGTGCACTGCAAAATTGCTTGCAGGATGCGTTTTTTCTCCATAGACTTGCATTAGCGACGCATTGCCACACGTCGGACCGTCGCCACAAAAAAGTTACATGTAACGTTTTTTTGTGCGTCGTGACCATCTTCTCCGTCCCTGCCTCCCCGCACATCACAATGGGGCAGCAGATGCGTTGTAAAACTGCATCCGCTGCCACCGTTGTGCGGCGCTTTCACAGTTTGCGTCGGTGCGCCGCAACGTCGCATTGCGACGTGCAGTGCATGACGCTGGTGTGAAAGTAGCCTAAGAGGACAATACAAATATCTCTCCGAGAATCTGTTTATACCAAGGAAGGTGACGGTCACATAGGGGCATTCTCTGCGTCTGGAGAGGTTTTTCCACCAACATAGAATAGGATTCTTTACTATTATGACAGTGAGAATCTGGAATTCCCTGCCTGAGGAGGTGGTGATGGCAAACTCAGTCAAGGGATTCAAGAGAGGCTTAGATGTTTTGCTGGAGCGTAACAATATTGTAATCTTACAGTTATTAAGTTCTTTAGAAGAACAAAGATCTGGGGATTAATTCACATGTCTACTTTACATCAGCACAATTTTGGAAACAAATTTTTTTTGTTAGGACGTTATAAGGGTTAAAAGGTAACCAACCATTTCTAATTTTTACAACACAATTTACAAACCTTTTTTTTTTTTAGGGACCACCTCTCATTTGAAGTCACTTAGAGGGGTGTACATAACTGAAAATACTCAAAAGTGACACCATTCTAAAAACTGCACCCCTCAATGTGCTCAAAACCACATTCAAGAAGTTTATTAACCCTTTACATGCTTCACAGGAACTGAAGCAATGTGGAGCAAAAAAATGAACATTTCACCTTTTTTTTCACAAACATTTTACTTCAGAACCAATTTTTTTTTATTTTCACAAGTGTAAAAAGAGAAAATGAACCACAAAAGTTATTTTGCAATTTCTCCGGAATACGCCGATACCCAATATGGGGGGGGGGGTAAACCACTGTTTGGGTGCACGGCAGAGCTCGGAAGGGAAGGAGCGCTGTTTGACTTTTGCAACGCAGAATTGGCTGAAATTGAGATCGGACGCCATGTCGCGTTTGGAGAGCCCCTGATGTGCCTAAACAGTGAAAAAAAAACACAAGTGACACCATTTTGGAAACTAGACCCCCAAAGGAACTTATGTAGATGTGTGGTGAGCACTTTGAACCCCCAAGTGCTTCACAGAAGTTTATAATGTAGAGCAGTAAAAATAAAAAAATCATATTTTCCACACAAATTATTTTTTGCCCCACAAATTTTTATTTTCCCAAGGGTAACAGGAGAAATGAGACACCCAAAGTTATTATGCAATTTGTCCTGAGTATGCTGATACCCTATATGTGGGAGTAAACCAATGTTTGGGTGCATGGCAGGGCTCAGAAGGGAGGGAGCACCATTTGACTTTTTGAATGCAAGATTGGCTGGAATCAATGGTGGCGCCATATATGTACAGTGGGTACGCAAAGTATTCAGACCCCTTTACATTTTTCACTCTGTTTCATTGAAGCCATTTGGGAAATTCAAAAAAGTTAATTTTTTCTCATAAAAGGTACACTATGCACCCCATTTGGACTAAAAAAAAACATGTAGAAATTTTAGCAAATTTATTAAAAAAGAAAAACTGAAATATCACATGGTCATAAGTATTCAGACCCTTTGCTCAGTATTGAGTAGAAGCACCCTTTTGAGCTAGCACAGGGTGGGTATAGTAGAAGTTGTTTTTCTTCTATTCTGGGTCGGATGGGGGGCGGTGGCCATGGCTCGTTTTGGCCAAACCTGGTGACAAGTTCCCTTTAAATGGCATATTTTCTAAATGGCATATAGTCAGCAGTGGAGTACCGCAGGGATCTGGGCTAGGACCAATTCTTTTTATCCTCTTTATTAATTACCTTTTCGATGGGATTGAGAGTAAAGTGTCAGTCTTTGCTGATGACACCAAACTATGCAGGATACTAAAATCTGACTGACATAACAATTTTGCAAAACGATCTGAATAAGATGACTGAATGGGCAAACACTTGGCAAATGAGGTTTAATGTAGATAAATGTAGAGTAATGCACCTAGGACAGAGTAATCCTATTGCGCATATACATTAAATGGAAGTATATTCGGAACTACAGAACAGGAGAAGGACTTGCGTATTCTGGTTACAAGTAAGCTGAGCAGCAGTAGTCAATGTCAAGCAGCAGCCGCAAAAGCATACAAGATTTTAGGATGTATAAAAAGAGATAAAATCCTGCAATCCCAATGTATTGTTGCCCCTTTCTAAATCACTTGTGAGGTCACATCTAGAATATGGGATCCAGCTTTGGGCCCTTCATTTAAAAAATTACTTTCAGAAAATAGTTCAAAGGTAGGCAACTACACTGCTCAAATAATAAAGGGAACGCTTAAACAACAGAATATAACTCCAAGTAAATCAAACTTCTGTGAAATCATACTGTCCACTTAGGAAGCAACACTGTTTGACAATCAATTTCACATGCTGTTGTGCAAATGGAATAGACAACAGATTATTGGCAATTATCAAGACACCCTCAATAAAGGAGTGGTTCTGCAGGTGGAGACCACAGACCACATCATGAATGTTGGTTGTGCTTTCACACTTGTGGTAGCATGAGACGGACTCTATATCCCACACAAGTGGCTCAGGTAGTGCTGCTCATCCAGGATGGCACATCAATGAAAGCTGTGGCAAGAAGGTGTGCTGTCTGTTAGTGTAGTATCCAGAGGCTGGAGGTGCTACCAGGAGACAGGCCAGTACACCAGGAGACGTGGAAGGGGCCGTAGGAGAGCAACAACCCAGCAGCAGAACCGCTACCTCAGCCTTTGTGCAAGGAGGAACAGGAGGAGCACTGCCAGAGCCCTGCAACATGACCTCCAGCAGGCCACAAATGTGCATGTGTCTGCACAAACGGTTAGAAACTGACTCCATGAGGATGGTCTGAGTGCCCGACATCTACAGATGGGGGTTGTGCTCACAGCCCAACACCCTGCAGGACGCTTGGCATTTGCCACAGAACACCAGAATTGGCAAATTCACCACTGGCACCCTGTGCTCTTCACAGATGAAAGCAGGTTCACACTGAGCACATGTGACAGACGTGACAGAGTCCGTAGACGCCGTGGAGAGCGATCTGCTGCCTGCAACATCCATCAGCATGACCGGTTTGGCAGTGGATCAGTAATGGTTTGGGGTGGCATTTCTTTGGAGTTCCGCACAGCGCTCCATGTGCTCGCCAGAGGTAACCTACCTGCCATTAGGTGAGATGAGATCCACAGAGCCCTTGTGAGACCATATGCTGGTGCGGTTGGCCCTGGGTTCCTCCTAATGCAGGACAATGCCAGACCTCATGTGGCTGGAGTGTGTCAGCAGTTCCTGCAAGATGAAAGCATTGAAGCTATGAACTGGCCCGCTCATTCCCCAGACCTGAATCCGATTGAATACATCTGGGACATCATGTTTCGCACCATCCACCGTCACGTTGCACCACAGATTGTCCAGGAGTTGGCGGATGCTTTAGTCCAGGTCTGGAAGATCCCTCAGGAGACCATCCGCCACCTCATCAGGAGCATACCCAGGCGTTGTAGGCAGATCATATAGGCACGTGGAGGCCACACACTACTGAGCATCATTCCCTTGTCTTGAGGCATTTCCACTGAGGTTGGATCAGCCTGTAACTTCATTTTCCACTTTGATTTTGAGCATCATGTCAACTCCAGACCTCCATGGGATATTAGTTGTAATTTACATTGATCATTTTTAGGTTTTATTGTTCTCAACACATTCCACTATGTAATGAATAAAGATTTACAACTGAAATATTTCATTCAGTGATACCAGTTGACCACTGCCTCCAACTACAGATCCTCTCTTCCTTTGTTGTCAAAGACCTCGCCCTATCCTGGATCTCCTCATACCTCACCAACTGCACATTTAGCATTTCCCACTCCCATACTACCTCTTCATTTTGCCCCCTCTCTGTTGGTGTCCTTCAAGGCTCTGTCCTAAGGCCTCTTCTCATTCTATACCCTTGTCCTGGGACAACTCAAAGTCCTATGACTTCCAGTACCATCTATATGCCGATGACACTCAGATCTACCTCTCTGGCTCAGATGTCACCTATTTGCTCTCCAGAATCCCAGAGTATCTATCAGCCATATCCTTCTCCTCTCGCTTCCTCAAACTCAATGTGGACAAAACCGAACTAATTATCTTTCCTCCATCTTGAACACCTTCCCTACCTGATCTATCTGTCACAATAAATGAATTCACACTTTCCCCCGTCCCGGTAATCCGCTGCCTCGGAGTAACCCTTGACTCTGCCCTGTCCTTTAAACCGCAAATCTAAGCTCTCACCACCTCATGTCGCCTCCAGGTCAAAAATATTTCTAGAATCCGTCCTTTCCTCAACCCCCTCCTTTGTGGCCTACTCTCTAACACTCTCGAACCCCTCCGGTCCATCCTTAATTCTGCTGCCCGACTAATCTCTCTCCTCGCTACACTCCTGCTTCCTCTCTTTGCAAATCCCTTCACTGGCTCCCAATTTCCCAGCATATCCAGTTTAAACTACTAACACTGACCTACAAAGCCATCCATAACCTTTCTCCTCTGTATATTTCCATACTAATCTCTCAATATCTTCCCTCACGTAATCTCCGGTTCTCCCAAGACCTCCTTCTCTCCTCCATGCTTATTCACTCCTCACCCAATTGCCTCCAAGACTTCTCCCGAATATCCCCCATCATCTGGAATTCTGTGCCACAACACGTCCGGTTATCCACCAAATTTGGATCCTTCAAACAGAAGGTTACAACCTGTAATGACCACACGGCCACATTAACACTATTGGAGCTACCGCAACCCCCGACCTACTGTGTCCTTCCCCACAATCCTGTAGAATGTAAGCCCACAAGGGCAGGGTCATCTCCCCTCTATCAGTCTGTCATTGTTAGTTTTGTTTACTTTAAGTGATATTTGTATTTTGATGTAACCCCGTCTCATGTACAGCACCATGGAATGAATGGTGCTATATAAATAAATAAATAATAATAATAATACTAAATAATACAGCCATGAGTCTTCTTGGGAATGATGCAACAAGTTTTTCACACCTGGATTTGGGGATCCTCTCCAGTTCTGTCAGGTTGGTTGGTGATCGTTGGTAGACAGTCATTTTCAGGTCTCTCTAGAGATGCTCAATTGGGTTTAGGTCAGGGCTCTGGCTGGGCCAGTCAAGAATGGTCACAGAGTTGTCCTGAAGCCACTTTGTTATTTTAGCTGTATGCTTAGGGTCATTGCCTTGTTGGAAGGTGAACCTGTGGCCAATTCTAAGGTCCAGAGCACTCTGGAAGAGGTTTTCATCCAGGATATCTCTGTACTTGGCCGCATTCATGTTTCCTTCAATGGCAACCAGTAGTCCTTTCTCTGCAGCTGAAAAACACCCCCATAGCATGATGCCGCCACCACATTTCACTGTTGGGATTGTGTTGGGCAGGTGATGAGCAGTACCTGGTTTTTTCCACATATACCTCTTAGAATTATCACCAAAAAGGTCTATCTTCGGCTCATCAGACCAGATAATCTTATTTCTCATAGTCTGGGAGTCCTTCATGTGTTTTTTAGCAAACTATGGGGGCTTTCATATGTCTTGCACTGGGGAGAGGATTCCGTCGGGCCACTCTGCCATAAAGGCCCAGCTGGTGGAGGGCTGCAGTGATAGTTGACTTTGTGGAACTTTCTCTCATCTCCCTACTGCATCTCTGTAGCTCAGACACAGTGATCTTGGGGTTCTTCTTTACCTCCCTCACCAAGGCTCTTCTCCCATGATTGCTGAGTTTGGCTGGACAGCCATGTCTAGGAAGACTTCTGGTGGTCCCAAACTTCTTCCATTTAAGGATTATGGAGGCTACTGTGCTCTTAGGAACCTTGAGTACTGCAGACATTCTGTTGTAACCTTGGCCAGATCTGTGCCTTGCCACAATTCTGTCTCTGAGCTCCTTGGCCAGTTTCTTTGACCTCATGATTCTCATTTGGTCTGACATGCACTGTGAGCTGTGAGGTCTTATATAGACAAGCAAAAAGAGGGGAGAAGCCAGCACTGCTGAAAGTCAAAACGCAATATCTAAAGTGCACATGCACATAATAAATTCTGACTGTATTTCAAATATGAGATATTTAGCAAATAATTGATCAATTCTTTGAGCTACCCCGCCACTTCACGGCAATCTCATAATGGGGCAGTCCTAACTCTAAGTTTTTTATTTACATTGTGCCATTACAGCCTCCTAAATGTATAGAGAGTGAGAAAAAAAAAAAAAAAAAAAAAAGGACAGACCACATTACATAACATTATATGACAAACTGTACCTGGAGCATTGACAGAATCACTCCCTTAGTGCCAGGAAGGCGAGCGCGGATAAAGGCCGATCAGGTCCTGTGCGGACATATCAGGTCTGGCCTCCACACTGCCAAACCAACACCAAAGTTAAAGGATGAAACTGGCTGAGACACAGCTGCCTAATTAACTAGAGCCTGAGGCAGAGCAGGGCTGCTGTGTGTGTGTGCACAGCAGCCTATCAATCATAGTGAACCCAGAAAGAATGGCGCATATGACCCAGCGTGCGCGGCAACAGTGGTGGTCAGCCCCATACCAATATAAAAGCAAAAAGAGGGGAGAAGCCAGCACTGCTGAAGGTCAAAACGCAGTATCTAAAGTGCACATGCACATAATAAATTCTGACTGTATTTCAAATATGAGATATTTAGCAAATAATTGATCAATTCTTTGAGCTACCCCGCCACTTCACGGCAATCTCATAATGGGGCAGTCCTAACTCTACATATTTTACTTACATTGTGCCATTACGGCCTCCTAAATGTATAGAGAGTGAGAAAAAAAAAAAGGACAGACCACATTACATAACATTAGTAACATTGCTCAAAGTATTAATCAATTATTTACATAGTTACATAGTTACATAGTTATTAAGGTTGAAGGAAGACTGTAAGTCCATCTAGTTCAACCCATAGCCTAACCTAACATGCCCTAACATGTTGATCCAGGGGAAGGCAAAAAACCCCCATGTGGCAAAGAGTAACTCCACCATGGGGAAAAAAATTCCTTCCCGGCTCCACATATGGCAATCAGACTAGTTCCCTGGATCAACGCCTTATCAAGGAATCTAGTGTATATACCCTGTAACATTATACTTTTCCAGAAAGGTATCCAGTCCCCTCTTAAATTTAATTAATGAATCACTCATTACAACATCATACGGCAGAGAGTTCCATAGTCTCACTGCTCTTACAGTAAAGAATCCGCGTCTGTTATTATGCTTAAACCTTCTTTCCTCCAGACGTAGCGGATGCCCCCTTGTCCCTGTCACCGGTCTATGATTAAAAAGATCATCAGAAAGGTCTTTGTACTGTCCCCTCATATATTTATACATTAAAATAAGATCACCCCTTAGTCTTCGTTTTTCCAAACTAAATAGCCCCAAGTGTAATAACCTATCTTGGTATTGCAGACCCCCCCAGTCCTCTAATAACTTTGGTCGCTCTTCTCTGCACCCGCTCCAGTTCAGCTATGTCTTTCTTATACACCGGAGACCAGAACTGTGCACAGTATTCTAAGTGTGGTCGAACTAGTGACTTGTATAGAGGTAAAATTATGTTCTCCTCATGAGCATCTATGCCTCTTTTAATACATCCCATTATTTTATTTGCCTTTGTAGCAGCTGCCTGACACTGGCCACTGAATATGAGTTTGTCATCCACCCATACACCCAGGTCTTTTTCATTGACGGTTTTGCCCAGAGTTTTAGAATTAAGCACATAGTTATACATCTTATTACTTCTACCCAAGTGCATGACCTTACATTTATCCCCATTAAAGCTCATTTGCCATTTATCAGCCCAAGCTTCTAGTTTACATAAATCATCCTGTAATATAAAATTGTCCTCCCCTGTATTGATTACCCTGCAGAGTTTAGTGTCATCTGCAAATATTGAAATTCTACTCTGAATGCCCCCTACAAGGTCATTAATAAATGTTAAAAAGAAGAGGGCCCAATACTGACCCCTGTGGTACCCCACTGCTAACCGTGACCCAGTCCGAGTGTGCTCCATTAATAACCACCCTTTGTTTCCTATCCCTGAGCCAGCTCTCAACCCACTTACACATATTTTCCCCTATCCCCATTACTCTCATTTTATGTAACAACCTTTTGTGTGGCACCGTATCAAAAGCTTTGGAAAAGTCCATATATACTACGTCCACTGGGTTCCCTTGGTCCAGTTCTGAACTTACCTCTTCATAGAAGCTGATCAAATTAGTCTGACATGAACGGTCCCTAGTAAACCCGTGCTGATACTGGGTCATGAGGTAATTCCTCTTCAGATACTCCAGCATAGCATCCCTTAGAATGCCCTCCAGGATTTTACCCACAGTAGAGGTTAAACTTACTGGCCTATAATTACCGAGTTCAGTTTTTGCCCCTTTTTTGAATATTGGCACCACATTTGCTATACGCCAGTCCTGTGGTATAGACCCTGTTATTATGGAGTCTTTAAAGATTAAAAATAATGGTCTATCAATGACTGTACTTAGTTCCTGCAGTACTCGGGGGTGTATCCCATCCGGGCCCGGAGATTTGTCAATTTTAGTTATTTTTAGACGCCGCTGTACTTCCTGCTGGGTTAAGCAGGTGACATTTAATGGGGAATTTTTATCACTAGTCATTTTGTCTGCCATGGGATTTTCTTTTGTAAATACTGATGAAAAAAAGTCATTTAGCATATTGGCTTTTTCCTCATCCTCATCCACCATTTCACCCAGACTATTTTTAAGGGGGCCAACACTGTCATTTTTTAGTTTCTTACTATTTATATAGTTAAAGAATATTTTGGGATTATTTTTACTCTCTCTGGCAATGAGTCTCTCTGTCTCAATCTTTGCTGCCTTGATTTGCTTTTTACAGAATGTATTTAATTTTCTGTATTTATTTAATGCCTCCTCACTACCTACTTCCTTTAATTCTCTAAATGCTTTCTTTTTGTCCCTTATTGCGCCCCTTACAGCTCTATTTAGCCATATTGGTTTCCTCCTATTTCTAGTATGTTTATTCCCATACGGTATATACTGTGCACAGGTCCTATCCAGGATGCTAATAAATGTCTCCCATTTTCTTTGTGTATTTTTGTGTCTCAGGATATCGTCCCAGTTAATTGCACCAAGATCCTCTCTCATCCGTTGGAAATTTGCCCTCCTGAAGTTTAGTGTCCTTGTCACCCCCCTACTACCCATCTTATTAAAGGTTAAATGAAAACTTATTATTTTGTGATCACTATTCCCCAAGTGACCCCCAACCCTTATATTTGATATGCGGTCTGGCCTGTTGGTTAATATTAGGTCTAGCAGTGCCCCCCTCCTTGTTGGGTCCTGAACCAGTTGTGAAAGGTAATTGTCTCTCATAGTTGCCAAAAACCGATTACCTTTGCTGGAACTGCAGGTTTCTGTTCCCCAATCTATTTCAGGGTAGTTGAAGTCCCCCATAATAATGACTTCTCCTTGAGTCGCAGCTTCATCTATTTGCTTTACGAGGATATTCTCCATTGCTTCCATTATTTTTGGAGATTTATAACAAATCCCTATCAGTAATTTATTATTTTTCCCCCTCCCCTTATCTCCACCCACAGGGACTCTACATTTTCATTAAATTCACCTATATTATCACGCAGGATGGGTTTTAAGGAAGATTTTACATATAGACACACCCCTCCCCCTCGCTTATCTGTACGGTCATTTCTGAACAGGCTATAGCCCTGCAAGTTAACAGCCCAGTCATGGCTCTCATCCAGCCACGTCTCAGATATCCCCACCATGTCATAATTATGTTCCAACAACATTAGTTCTAATTCATCCATTTTGTTGGCGAGGCTTCTGGCATTAGTATACATGCACTTGATGTTCCTCTCTGTACCTCTATTCTTTCTTAAATTACTAACTGTTCTAACCCCACCCCCCATGCCACCGCCACCCCCAACTTCCTTATTTGTGCCCAGGTCTCTATCTGCACTATCTTCCCCTCCTATAAAATGAATACCCTCCCCCCCAATCCCTAGTTTAAACACTCCTCCAACCTTCTAACCATTTTCTCCCCCAGCACAGCTGCCCCTTCCCCATTGAGGTGCAGCCCGTCCCTAGCGTAGAGCCTGTAGCCAACTGAGAAGTCGGCCCAGTTCTGAAGGAACACAAACCCCTCCTTCCTACACCAATTCTTGAGCCACTTATTAACCTCCCTAATCTCCCGTTGCCTCTCTGGCGTGGCACGTGGTACAGGCAGTATTTCGGAAAATACCACGTTGGAGGTCCTTGCTTTCAGCTTGCAGCCTAATTCCCTGAAATCATCTTTAAGGACCTTCCACCTACCTCTAACTTTGTCATTTGTGCCAATGTGCACCATGACCGCTGGGTCCTCACCAGCCCCTCCCAGTAATCTATCCACCCGATCAGCGATGTGTCGGACTCGAGCGCCAGGTAGGCAGCACACCGTCCGACGATCCCTGTCTTTGTGACAGATTGCCCTATCTGTTCCCCTAATAATTGAGTCCCCCACTACCAGCACCTGTCTGGCCTGCCCTGCTCTCCTATTTCCCTCCTTACTGGAGCAGTCACTCCTCCGGCTTTCAGAGGACATGCCTGGCTGCAGCAGTGCTACCCCTGTACTGGCACCCCCCCTCATCTGCCAACTTAGCAAACTTATTGGGGTGTGCCAGATCAGGACTAGCCTCCCTGGCACTCTTCCCTCTACCCCGCCTTCTATCTGTCACCCAGCTAACTGCCACACTGTCCTGCAACTCCATCCTACCATCCCCTTCCTCATCTATCCCATTTAGCGTCTGCTCTGTGAGCAGAAGACTCCTCTCCATATTGTCTATGGATCTCAGTGTTGCCAGCTGCACATTTAGATCCAGTATCTGGGTTTCCAAATGCACAATGTGCTCACATCTCACACAGCAGTATGCACCCTCGACCGGCTGGTCAAGGACTGCATACATGTGGCAAGATGTACACTGGATGGCATTAACAATTGTGGAGCACATTTCCTAATGGGGATTGCACCACACAGAAACGTTAATTAAAAATAAATACAAAGTATTAATTAAACAAAAAAAAAAAAAAAAAAACAGAAGCAATTCCTCCCTTGGAAACTCCCTGATTCCAAAGTCACTGAATCACAAGTCACACACTTACCGCCGTTCACACTTACGCTCAGGTCACACTCAGCTCGCTCACACTCGCTGTGCTTAAGATTTATAGATTTTTTTTTTTTTCTCTCTATCTCCCCTCAACAGCAATCCACCTTGCTGTTCAGATGCACTTCCAAAAAGGACTTGAGCCCCAAACAGCTGCCCCTTATATCCCCTTAATTATGAGCCCCCACCCTAAGTTAACTCCTTATGAATATAGCTACTCCCAATTCAGCAACTCACTCCAATTCACACAGGTATTTGTTAAAGGCCTTCCAAATACCTCCTCACTGAATCACAAGTCACACACTTACCGCTGTTCACACTTACGCTCAGGTCACAGTCAGCTCGCTCACACTCGCTGTGCTGAAGATTTATAGATTTTTTTTTTTTTCTCTCTATCTCCCCTCAACAGCAATCCACCTTGCTGTTCAGATGCACTTCCAAAAAGGACTTGAGCCCCAAACAGCTGCCCCTTATATCCCCTTAATTATGAGCCCCCACCCTAAGTTAACTCCTTATGAATATAGCTACTCCCAATTCAGCAACTCACTCCAATTCACACAGGTATTTGTTAAAGGCCTTCCAAATACCTCCTCACTGAATCACAAGTCACACACTTACCGCCGTTCACACTTACGCTCAGGTCACAGTCAGCTCGCTCACACTCGCTGTGCTGAAGATTTATAGATTTTTTTTTTTTTCTCTCTATCTCCCCTCAACAGCAATCCACCTTGCTGTTCAGATGCACTTCCAAAAAGGACTTGAGCCCCAAACAGCTGCCCCTTATATCCCCTTAATTATGAGCCCCCACCCTAAGTTAACTCCTTATGAATATAGCTACTCCCAATTCAGCAACTCACTCCAATTCACACAGGTATTTGTTAAAGGCCTTCCAAATACCTCCTCACTGAATCACAAGTCACACACTTACCGCCGTTCACACTTACGCTCAGGTCACACTCAGCTCGCTCACACTCGCTGTGCTGAAGATTTATAGATTTTTTTTTTTTTTTCTCTCTATCTCCCCTCAACAGCAATCCACCTTGCTGTTCAGATGCACTTCTAAAAAACTTCCAATTATTTGCTAAATATCTCATATTTGAAATACAGTCAGAATTTATTATGTGCATGTGCACTTTAGATATTGCGTTTTGACCTTCAGCAGTGCTGGCTTCTCTTCTTTTTTGTGTCTTATATAGACAGGTGTGTGCCTTTCCAAATCAAGTCCTATCAGTTTAGTTAAACACAGCTGGACTCTAATGAAGGAGTAGAACCATCTCAAGGAGGATCACAAGGAAATGGACAGCATGTGACTTAAGTATGAGTGTGAGCAAAGGGTCTGAATACTTTTTACCAGGTGATTTCAGTTTTTCTTTTTTATTAAATGTGCAAATATTTCTACATTTCTGTTTTTTTCAGTCAAGATGGGGTGCAGAGTGTGCATAGTGGTGCAGTGTGATAGACAGGCAGTGACCACAGTTAAGTTCCAAAAGAAAAGTCTCTTTAATGTTCAGCATACTCACAAAGCAGAAAAAAAAAAGGATATCCTCAGAGTCGCAGCCAGGAAACATGATATTCCGTCAGATTGCAGCCAATAAACACGCCAGTCCACCTCCGAGACCGATTGCAATGGGTGACTGCACCGCTGTGTACGCTTTGGGTACCAGGCCTTTCAGCTACCTTGGCTGTTTGGCTTTGCTTGCCTGTGTTGCCTCAAACAGGTGGAGCTCTGCAGAGCATTCTTCTCTGCACTCTTGCAACAACCAAACTGACACTGATGCACCCAAACCCTTTACTGCAGGGTTTTTAACGGGAATCTGTGGCCTTGGGCCACATTGAAAATCCGGCCAGGAATGAAACGGACTACCCCACTACCATCCTAGTTCGCTTCAATAATAAAAGCTCAGCAAGTTTTCTTAAATCTGCCTTGGACAAATAGTTTGCCCAAGACTAAGGCTGTGTTCCCAAGTTGCGTTTTTCCTGCGTTTCTGCCACGCTTTTTGCCGTAGCGAAAACACATAAAAACCGCATTCCCATGCAATCCTATGGAATTCCGCAGTTGCTGTGCCCATGCTGCGGATTTTCCCTCTGCGGAATCGCATAGCGGTAAAAGCCGCAGCATGTTCATTAATTCTGTGGAATCACGGCGATTCTGCAGCCATATGATTGCATTGAAACGCTCACTTTACGCATGTGGCTATGCCCACCATGCGTAAAGTGAGCGCTTCATGTGCGGATGGTACCCGGGTCTGCAGGAGACGAGACTCTCCTCCAGGCCCTTGGGAACCATATTTCTGTTAAAAAAAAAATAAAAATAAAAAATAGGGATATACTTACCATCTGATGGCCCCCGGAGTCCTCCTGCCTCTCAGCGGTGCACGCGGCGGCTTCCGTTTCCAGGGATGCATTGCGCGAATCACCTGGGATGATGTCGTGGTACCGTGACGTCACAAAGGTCCTTCGCGCAAAGCATCCCTGGGAACGGAACGTACCGGGAGTGCCGTTGAGGAGATCGGGGGCCGTCGGAAGGTGAGAATAACCATATTTTTTTAAACATTCTATCTTTTACTATCAATGCGGCATAGGCAGCATCAATAGTAAAAAGTTGGTCACACTTGTCAAGCACTATGCTTGACAAGCCTGACCAACCTGTCAATCACTTCTGAATCACTTGATTTGAAGCATCGCTTGGAAAACTCAAGCATTCTGCAAGCTAAAAGTGCTTGCAATACACTTGTGTTTTGCGGGAAAATGCATGCGAATTCTGCATGCATTTTACCCGCGGCAGGGAGTTGCGGAAATGCTGCGGACATTTCCGCAGCATTTCTGCAACGTGGGCACATAGCCTAACATTTACTTTTATTCCGCATTGCAATCAGAGCTACGCCTGTGACTGCAATGCACTCCCATGGTCTCAATATGCCTCCGTGAGCATCCTGGGGGAACACACATTGACCCTCACATGTAACACCGGTGACTGTCTCACAAGATATATACTGTAAGATGGCCGTCGGACGAGTCCTTGAGAGGAGATATGTGTCATCTCGACTATTAAAACCAAAAAAACAACCTTCACACAAGCCCAAATAATAATAAAAAATGTATATCTTTATTGAAGAATATGTAACCATTAGTGATGAGCGAATATACTCGTTACTCGAGATTTCCCGAGCACGCTCGGGTGACCTGCGAGTATTTTTTAGTGCTCGGAGATTTAGTTTTTATTGCAGCAGCTGAATGATTTACATCTGTTAGCCAGCATAAGTACATGTGGGGGTTGCCTGGTTGCTAGGGAATCCCCACATGTACTTATGCTGGCTAACAGATGTAAATCATTCAGCTGCGGCAATAAAAACTAAATCTCCAAGCACTAAAAAATACTCGGAGGTCACCCGAGCATGCTCGGGAAATCTCGAGTAATGAGTATATTTGCTCATCACACTAGTAACCAGTATATTCGCTCAACACTAGTAACCATTAAAAACAAGGTAGATACCACAAGTACAGGAGAATAAATGGTGGGACACCTGCAGGAAAACGCCCCCAAAAGCAAGCAGAGTATACCATGTAATACGAAAAATAAAAAATTAAATATTATAATATTAACAAAAGAACAAAATGATTAACCCTCCGTGTGTAAACATGGACACCGAAGTACAATTTTGGTGTAGGAATGTAATCTGTCTAAAAGTAATATAAATAGAAAGTGTAATTCCAACTAGTGTCCACGTTAGCACAGAAAGGGCAAAAAGATGTCACAGCAATAGAACATAAGTATACAAAAGCTATATTAGTGTAGATAAAGCATAGTTACCAATAGGGCGCACTCAGGAGACCCACCACACCCGACGCGCGTTTCACACTGAAATGCTTCGTCCAGGGCAATATACTGTAAGATGGCCATCGGACGAGTCCTTGAGAGGAGATATGTGTCATTCCGGCTATTAGCTGTGGTGATGTGAGCTCGGAAGCATGCTCCAGCACGTATAGTGCTGAGAGTTATTTGGCCATTCCACGGCCGGGTTTTATGAGTGGTCATAAGAGATGGATGGTAATGATCGCTCACATATCCCAACCCCCAGGGGCGTGGTTTTGCAGATAAAAAGGAGGCTGAGTCTCTCATGCAGGGTCTGTGGCTGGAGGTGTGGAGACACTGACCTGAGTGGGCAGACCCACAGGCTTATATGGACTATTTATCTGCAGTTCGGGTTTACCTTCAGTGTGTGTTGCTAAAAGGCACTGACATGAGCGGGCGGACCCGCAATAACATATGGACAATTTGTTTTCAGTTTGTATTTTCACTTTGTGCCTGACACAGCTCAGTTCTGTTCTGCCACCCGGAGCGGTTTGAAGTTGAATAAACTTGTCTGGATTATTGCATGAAAACCGCCTCCTGAGCCTACCGCAAGAGCAGCTCAGTGAGTACAAATCTTATATATCAGCATAAATGTGCAAAAATAGAACAAATCCCCCTCCTGTTAGAGCGCAGTGAAACAGATGGTACAAAAAACTATTCAATAATGAAACATCAATTCCCTACGCATGTTCAGTTTGTTACAATTGCATGTATTAAGATTATAACATCCAGAATGCTTCATGGCTCCGGAGACATTTCCTAATATTGCCTCCTCTCAAAGGAGATGGGATATTTTCAATTGCAAAAACCTGGAATGAGGATGTCTCTCGTTGGTGCTGTTGAATGAAGTGCCAGGAAGCATGGGAAATTGCGCGGACATCGTCAGCGGTATAAATGTCAGTCAAGTGTTCAGATTGGTGTTTTTTCACATTCTGAGATGTGCAACCAACATATAATTTATTACAAGACACACAATAAATTACATTGTAACTGTTACAATTGAAATATTGTTTAGCTTATTATCACAGCCCACCAGCTCTCCCTCTAGCTTACGTGCATCACTGCAATTACGTTTGATATGAGGGATCTCATCCACCGGCACAGCTTTGGATGGCCACTGGCCGCATGTAAGATTGTAAAGCCTCTCTCAGGAAAAACAAAAGGTGGAGGTCACGATGTCGCAGCAAATACCTACCAATCTAAGATCCAAAAATAAATACATTTATCATGGGAATAAGATGTAAATGACAAACCATATGGGTTACTAATGGCATAGGAAACAAATTCGGGTATTGCAGACACATCGCTGCCCCCTCCCCCCAAATGAAGAAGAGGTCGTCAATGTATCTCCCATACCAAAAAAAGTTGTCAGAAAATGGAATAGATAGAACATACAGCCAGTTTAATTCCCAAAAGGACATCACCAGGTTGGCAAGAGAGTATCTTGCACATATCGAAACCCAGCCACATAATATAGACTATAGGATGAATTGACACAGAGCGGAGTCCACAGCTCTAAGAGATAGAGACTTTTTACCACACGGAGCACCGGTTGCGTTAATATTGTTGTGTTTTATTAGATATTTTCTTTCTGTGTTTTATTAGTGATTTGCGTGCTTGTCAGTTCATCCTCAGGAATCGAGTTTATATTCAGTAGTAGTAAGCAGAGGAAGACGAGCAGCAGGCTAGATCGTATGTAAACCTAAGGCCCAACAGTAGATTGATAAAGGTAAATGTAAAGCAATCATCCTATCAATATCCTCTGTATCTCAAGCGGTCAATCTCATTGTTCTTCCAGCCTAGGCCCAGTGTGTAGATGGGGATTGTAGACCCAGGGGTGCCATCACCACAGAGGGGTCTCACATGCAGTCCCAGGTGATGCAATATGCTTCATTCTGTGAGCTAAAGGAAAATGTTTAACGGAGAGGGAGAAAGACACAGGTTGAATCAGGCAGTTGTTGGAGTGACTTCAAAGGGAGAGGATCCAAGCTGGGATGGATGGATGGCATATGGAGATTTGGAGATCAGTTGCCAGCTGTGCTGGATCCTCCCGCTACATTTGAGGGATCTGTCATCTGGATTTAACAAATTTTCTAAAGGATTGTTGATCCTGGATACATGGATGTCGGTTGTGATATTTGTCGTTTGGAGGAGCCTGGACAGTAACTACAGACTATACTGGTGGGAGATACAAAATCTGTGGGACAACCAAAAGTTGGAAGACCGAGAGTATCACCTGATACTTGGGCAGTGGGACTATCGTCTTGGGGAATGGATCTTGTGTATTGAGGACATTGTGTTTTAGCTGTCACGATCCATTTTTGGATTGTGGCAGGTCTGGTTCCACTCCGTTTTAAAAGTAGCTTTTTTCCTTTCAGGACCATCAGGGGTTAATGTCAGTTTTTCCCCCCCGCTGGCAATCTGGTGTAACTGCAGTGCTGCTGGGTCAGCTGATGTGGGTGGTGACCACTCCCACCATCCTTTAAATGGTCACCTGATGCATCAGTTGACTGTTGGTGATAGAGTTTCTCTGGAGACCAGCTGATGTGTGAGGAGCTCTCTGGTGCCAGCGTGTATCGGCTGTTTGAGGTCCTGGTGTCATATCCTACGATGAGTGGAGTTTGGAGTCCGGCTTCAGTGTCATCTGCAGTGTGGAGCTTGGCAGCTCAGTCTGAAAGCTATGTGTGGTTTTTCCCTCGTTCCTTTTGTGTTTGTCACTATCCCCTGTGTGGTACCATCGGCAGTGCGCAAAAAAATGGCGGGCATATGCGCAGTGCGCCCGCCGGCCGGCACCCGGAAGATCTTTGGGGTCTCGGCTGCCGGGGGTAGCTGAGACCCCAAAGAACATGATCGGGGTCGGTTTTTACCGACCCCTGTTTTGTGATCGCCGGTAAATAACAGTTTACTGGCGACCGAAAATAAAAAAAAAATGCGGTGTGTTATTCTGTCCTCTGATGTGATCGCACATCAGAGGACAGAGAAATAGGGGGATCGGGGACCCAGTTATACTTACCGGTGTCCCTGTGTCCTCCTGCTTCTCCTAGCCGCCGGCATCTTCCTCCGGGAAGAAATTGGCGAGCGCATGCGCAGTGCATTCGCGGTGATCTAACGGCCGGCAGAGAAAGATTCTTCCTCTCGTTTTATTTTGGTTACTGTGAGATCCTATCACAGTGATCAAAATAAAAAAAATAGTAAATACCCCCCCTTTATCACCCCCTTAGTTAGGAAAAAATAATAAAATAAAAAATGTATGTATTTCCATTTTCCAATTGGGGTTAGAGCTAGGGTTAGGGCTGGGGTTAGGGTTAAAGTTAGGGTTGAGGCTAAAGTTAGGGTTAGGGCTAGGGTTGGGATTAGGGTTACATTTGGGATTAGGGTTAGGTTTGGGATTAGGGTTAAGGTTAGGGTTGGGATTAGGGGTGTATTGGGATTAGGGTTAGGTTTGAGGTTAGGGTTGAGATTAGGAGTGTGTTGGGTTTAGAGTTTTGATTAGGGTTATGGTTAGGGTTGGGATTAGGGTTATGGATTGGGTTGGAGTTAGAATTGGGGGTTTCAACTGTTTAGGTACATGAGGGGTGTCTCCAAACGAGACAGCCAATGTTGCGCTCAAAAACTCAAAATGGTGCCCTCTCCCTTCTGAGCTCTGCCGTGCGCCCAAACAGTGGTTTACCCCCACAAATGGGGCATCAGCGTACTAAGTACTAGTTGGACAACAACTTTTGGGGTCCAGTTTCTCCTGTTACCCTTGCGAACATAAAACATTAGGGGCTAAAAAAAAATCATTTTTGTGGAAAAAAAATATTTTTTATTTTCACGACTCTGCATTATAAACTTCTGTGAAGCACTTGGGCGTTCAAAGTGCTCACCAAATAGCTAGATAAGTTCCTTGGTGGGTCTATTTTCCAAAATGGGGTCACTTGTGGGAGGTTTCTACTGTTTAGGTACATCAGGAGCTTTGCAAACGCAACATAACTTCCGCAGACCATTCTATCAAAGTCTGCATTCCAAAACTGCGCTCCTTCCCTTCCGAGTTCTGCCATGCACCCAAACAGTGGTCCCCCCCACATATGGGGTATCAGCGTACTCAGGATAAATTGCCCAATAAATTCTGTGGTCCAATTTCTTATGTTACTCTTGAGAAAATAAAAAAAATGCGAGCTAAAAAATCATTTTTGAGGAAAAAAAAAGGATTGTTTATTTTCACGGCTCTACGTTATACATTTCTGTGAAGCACTTGGTGGTTCAAAGTGCTTACCACACATCTAGATTAAGTTCCATAATGGGTCTAGTTTCCAAAATGGGGTCACTTGTGGGGGGTTTCCACTGTTTAGGCACATCAGGGGCTCTCCAAACGTGACATGGCGTCCGATCTCAATTCCAGCCAATTCTGCATTGAAAAAGTCAAACGGCACTCCTCTTCCAAGCTCTGCTGTGCGCCTAAACAGTGGTTTACCCCCACATATGGGGTATCAGTGTATTCAGGAGAAATTGCACAACAAATTTTGTGGTTTATTTACACTTTTTACACTTGTGAAAATAAAAAAAATTGGTTCTGAAGCCAAATGTTTGCAAAAAAAGTTAAATGTTCATTTTTTCCTTCCACATTGTTTCAGTTCCTGTGAAGCACGTCAAGGGTTAATAAACTTCTTGAATGTGGTTTTGAGCACCTTGAGGGGTGTAGTTTTTATAATGGTGTCAGGTTTGGGTATTTTCTGTCATGTACACCCCTCAAAGTGACTTTAAATGTGAGATGGTCCCTAAAAAAAATGGTTTTGTAAATTTTGTTGTAAAAATGAGAAATCGCTGGTCAACTTTTAACCCTTATAACTTCCTAACAAAAAAAAATGTGTTTCCAAAATTGTGCTGATGTAAAGTAGACATGTGGGAAATGTTATTTATTAACTATTTTGTGTGATATATCTCTCTGATTTAAGGGCATAAAAATTAAAAGTTTGAAAATTGCAAAATTTTAAACATTTTTCGCCATGTTTCCATTTGTTTCATAAATAATCGCAAGTGATATCGAAGAAGTGTTACCACTAACATGAAGTACAATATGTCACAAAAAAACAGATCTCAGAATCAGCGGGATCCGTTAAAGCATTCCAGAGTTATAACCTCATAAAGGGACAGTGGTCACAATTATAAAAATTGGCTCGGTCATTAAGTACCAAATTGGCTCTGTCACTAAGGGGTTAAATATTCTTTTTGTCTTTCATTCAATATCCCCAATGTAAAGCCTTCAGTGATGACCAAATGTGTCTCTTTGGTATAAACCGCTAACGGACTGGACGACAATTTCTTGTATGTAGCTGCATCGAATCACATGTTCAGCATTTGCTGATTGTAAATCTCAATATCCATATTGACAACCAGGCCTTTATCGGATATTTTCACAATTATATTGTCCAGTCCATATTTCCAAGTTCCTCCAATGCAACAAATTCCAGTTGGGAAAAATTAGCAGGTCTGCGAGTGGTGATTAAAGATGCATGTAAATCTTTCCATTCACGCAGGACTACTTCTTGGAACTAGTCCATAGATGGACTGTTGGACTGACTAGGATAAAAACGGAGATTGTGCGTTTTAAATTTCGTAGCCTGTGACGACTTTTAGAACCAAGGTAAGTCAATCATCAGATTGGCTTTGGCTCGATTTACTAGTGAAGTTGAAATCCCCAATCACCAAACTGGTTTCTAAACTTTACGCAAACCTTCTCAAAAGCCCAACTCAATTTAAGCCTTTATATCTCTCCTCTTGGGAAACGGAGTTGGGGGTGACATTGTCTTCCCGGGAAACCCAACAGGTACTGGCCAACTCTCATGGGTTCTCCAGGTGTATCCTACTACAAGAGAATTCATTTAAAATCCTATCTAGGTGGTACCGAACCCCAGAAAAGCTGTTTCATTGGGGACTGGTGGATTCCCCGCTGTGTTGGAGATGCTCTCGATCCGTGGGTTCCTTAGCTCACATTTTCTGGTTCTGTTTGGAACTAAAGCAATTCTGGACAGACATAAACAAATCTCTCCGTAGTATGGGCCTAATGGATCGAGATTTAGCTCCTCAAGACGTTTTGCTTTCCCTCCCTTCCTCCTCCTTTAACCCAAAGAAACACGGCTTACTACCCATCCTATTAGCAGCTGCAAAACATTTGATTTCAATGCACTGGAGAAAAACGACCCCTCCATCGTTCAACGAATGGACCCTTAAAGTTCAAGACCTTTATCGCTTAGAGGAATTATCCAGTTGGGAGACACGAACCCACGAGAAGTTTAGTGCCTCTTGGCTGCCTTGGGTTTCTTTTTCATCCCCCACTCCTAGTTCTAGGATAAGAAATCTAAATTGAAGATTGTCCCTTCAAATTCTCTACCAATAGTTCCTTCTATTCCCCCTAGCTCGAATTTTAGTGTCAAGACGCGATGACCGACCCACCTCCACCTTTGCAACAATTTTTTACACACTGCCTACATTCCTCCCCTTCAATTTGATAACAACTTTACTTGCGATATTTTAGTCCTTCCTGTCACACCTCCTAGCCTTACAAATTTCTTATATAGTTCATATTGATACCTAGGGCTAGTTTCTATGGTCCTGAAATGTTTGTTTTTTCTGTTTTGTATGCTCAACTGTTATTATTATCTAACGAGTATATATTGTTAATTCAGTCTCTCTTGATTGTCTTATGAACTTATTATACAGCAACAAACCATCTGTATTTCTGACACGAGAGCTTATGTTTGTTATAACATGTTTTTCTTATGTTTATTGAAAACTTAAATAAAGAATTTCAAAAAAAAAAAAAAAAAAAAAAAAAAATTTCGTAGCCTGGTTCACACTGGATATGTTATTTTTCTCTCCGGTTTTTAGTTCCTGTAAGTTCAACAATGACATCCACTCCATAAAATTAAGCCTCCGAAACTCATTCTCCTGCTGTTGAGATCTCTTGAAAGTCTGAGGTCTCACTGTTAATGTCTCCTGGCAGTGAGATTCCTGATAAATGTATTTATGTCCATGAGACTACTAAAAAGATCAAAATTCTTCTGCACAAAGTTTAGTACATAACCAAGAACACAAATTTGAGTGTTGTTCAAAGTCTGCTTGGACAAATTTAAGACATTAGATGTTTGTTGTGCGCTTAAACACTTAAAACACTTTCCTGCGTCGAATTGACATGCCAGTGGCATTTGCAGTGTTTGCGTCCACCTCGTTTTTTGTGCTTTTTTGTCCTTACGAAACTAAGAAAAAATCTGACAAGAGTTAAGTTCATTAGTGTTAGCTCTGGATCCGTGGAACGAAAACTTGCACATTTGGGAAAGATCTCTCCCGTGAAAAAGTAAATTTCAAAATCGATTTGAGAGATTTGGGTAATTTCTTCCAACTACACCATTCATTCCCTTGTTCCATTTTATAATCATTGCTATCCCGCTGGAATTTATTTTATTAGTGGTAATCACTTCTTCCAGCTTGGTGACAGCTGATAGTGTATGATGCAATGATGTTTCATATTCTTAGGTATCGACTTTTGCCTTTAAGGTCATTATAACATCATCAAGTTCATTTAGTTTTATGGTTAATTTCGAATGATGCCATTGTGGAGAAAAAGTGCTTGGTCATCAAATGGGCAATCTACACGCTGAGGTACTACCTGTTAGGCTGGAAGCTCAGGCTAGTCTCAGACCATGTGCCCCTGAGATGGCTGAGGGAAAGGAATGGGAAGATTGCCCTGGTGACTAGGTGGTTTCTGTCGCTCCAGGACTTCAGCTTCCACATGGAGCACAGGCCCAGGAAGTTACATGGTAATGCAGATGTCCTATCCAGACTACCCTGCTTCGTGAGTAAAGTTGCCACAACCCCAGAGGGGAGGGATATGTGACAATGTCACTGGTAAAGTGCTGAAGGGGAGATATGTTTCACTGAGGCTATTAGCTTCAGTGATTTGAAACCCAGAATTTTTTTCCAGCACATTGTGTTGAAAGGGGTTAAATCAGCCATTTTAAGGGCTATGTTTTTGTGGACAACTGTGAAGAAACCGGATTATATCTTAATTACCCAGACAACTATTTTTAGCAAATCAAGAAGAATATGCCGTTATCTATACTTTTGCTTGTGTAAACCTGTAATAGTGACTTGTAAACTAATATTTCATATAACATAGTGTTCGCTTATCTTTGATAACTAGTGATGTTTGCTGATATGCTAATTACGCAACGTTCAGGTAGGCAGACCAGGCAGCTGCCTAGGGCCCCCGCACCTCCAAAGGGCCACCAGCCAGTGGTGTGCCGCTAATAGCGGCAAACCATGCGGTCGCTATGGGGCCCTTGAGTAAGAGAGTCCCTATGCCCCCACATTGCACAATCAATTTATCAGGATCATAGATGCCGATACAGTTGAAAGAAGTGATGGAAGAGAGAGCGTCAGATGACACTCCCTCTCCCATCACTCCCCCTCTGCCTCTGACTCAGCGTATGCCATCAGTGGATCGGATGAGACACGCTGCAGAAGCCAGACCAGCAGAGGAACGAGGAGGAGAGAGGTGTGTGTCTACACTATACAGTGTATGTGGGGGCTGCATTTTACTGTGCATGGAGGGACTGCACTATACTGTGTATGTGGGGGCTGCATTATACTGTGTGTGTGGTGGGCTAAATGTACTGTATATGGGGGCTGCACTGTACTGTGTGGGGGGGGCTGCATTGTACTGTGGGGGGGGGGCTGCAGCATAATGAGGGGGGGCTGCAGTATATTCTATCAAGGACCATGGGGAGTACATTATACTATATGGGACCTGCATTATAGTGTATCGAAGACTCTGTGCTCATCATTCTTGCTCAGCTGGTGTAAAGAGGACAGGAAACAAGCATCGAATGACTTCAATATTGTCGATCACGCTCGTTTAATGGCCTGAACTCAGCGCATTTACTGTAAATACAACAGAAATGTTTCTGTGTGATGGTGCAATATGATAGCATTTGGGGCCTCATTTTAAACTTTTGCTCAGGGCCACAGTTTGTCTAAAACTGGCCCTGGTTATGCCACATCTATATATATAATTGCCTAAGGGGTACTTCCGTCTGTTTCTAACTTCCGTCTGTTTGTCTCGTAAATCCCAGGTCGCTGATTGGTCGCGAATTGGCCCATCCCTACTCCCCTCCAGTCAGCGGCCACCAGGGCCGGACTGGCCATAGGGCACTTCTGGCAAATGCCAGAAGGGCCGGTGCCAGTGGTGGGCCGCTCAATCCGCCGCCCCCGCCGTCGCATTCAACTATACCGGCGTATAGACGCCGGTACAGTTGAATGCAATGATGGAGGAGAGAGCGTCTACAGACGCTCCTCTCCCATCATTCCCCGCTCTGCCTCTGACACTGCGGGTGCGCGATGATGTCATATCATCGCGCACCTGCTGTGTCCCGGGCAGACTGCAGCTGCTGAGACAGGAGCAGGAACCAGGAAGCAACGCTGGGCACGAGGAGAGGAGAGTTTTTTTTTTTTTCTGGACTGTGGGGCCATTCTCGGAGGAGGGGAGGGGAGGAAGAGAAGAGATGTGGGCTGTATATAGTTCTCTGTGGGCTGTGCTCTGTGCTGTATACTGCTGTGGGCTGTATATAGTTCTCTGTGGGCTGTGCTCTGTGCTGTATACTGCTGTGGGCTGTATATAGTTCTCTGTGGGCTGTGCTCTGTGCTGTATACTGCTGTGGGCTGTATATAGTTCTCTGTGGGCTGTGCTCTGTGCTGTATACTACTGTGGGCTGTATATAGTTCTCTGTGGCTGTGCTCTGTGCTGTATACTGCTGTGGGCTGTATATAGTACTCTGTGGGCTGTGCTCTGTGCTGTATACTACTGTGGGCTGTATATAGTACTCTGTGGGCTGTGCTCTGTGCTGTATACTGCTGTGGGCTGTATATAGTACTCTGTGGGCTGTGCTCTGTGCTGTGTTATGACCCCAATGGCGAGGGTCTCAGAGGAACGTGGAAGTCTGCAGAATACAAAAATCCAGCTCATAGGGCAGTGGTAACTGGGTTGACCATATATCTACTCCTAACGCCAACACTAGAAGTAGCCGGGGATCATTCCTACGTTGATTCTAGATGACACGCGCCAGCCGGAGAATCTAGCTACCCCTAGTAGAGGAAAACAAAGACCTTTCTTGCCTCCAGAGAAGGGGACCCCAAAGCTGGATAGAAGCCCCCCACAAATAATGACGGTGAGGTAAGAGGAAATGACAAACACAGAAATGAATCAGGTTTAGCACAGAGAGGCCCGCTTACTGATAGCAGAATAAAGAAAGGTAACTTATATGGTCAACAAAAACCCTATCAAAATCCACACTGGAAATTCAAGAACCCCCGAACCGTCTAACGGTCCGGGGGGAGAACACCAGCCCCCTAGAGCTTCCAGCAAAGGTCAGGATATAGATTTGGAACAAGCTGGACAAAAATACAAAACCAAAACAAATAGCAAAAAGCAAAAGGCAGACTTAGCTGATATAACTGGAACCAGGATCAGTAGACAAGAGCACAGCAGACTAGCTCTGATAACTACGTTGCCAGGCATTGAACTGAAGGTCCAGGGAGCTTATATAGCAACACCCCTAACTAACGACCCAGGTGCGGATAAAAGGAATGACAGAAAAACCAGAGTCAAAAAACTAGTAACCACTAGAGGGAGCAAAAAGCAAATTCACAACAGTGCTGTATACTGCTGTGGGCTGTATATAGCTCTCTGTGGGCTGTGCTCTATACTGCTGTGGGCTGTATATAGTTCTCTGTGGGCTGTGCTCTGTGCTGTATACTGCTGTGGGCTGTATATAGCTCTCTGTGGGCTGTGCTCTGTGCTGTATACTACTGTGGGCTGTATATAGCTCTCTGTGGGCTGTGCTCTGTGCTGTATACTACTGTGGGCTGTATATAGCTCTCTGTGGGCTGTGCTCTGTGCTGTATACTGCTGTGTGCTCTGTGCTATATATAGTACTCTGGGCTGTGCTCTGTGCTGTATACTACTGTGTGCTATATATAGTTCTCTGGGCTGTGCTCTGTGCTGTATACTACTGTGGGCTGTATATAGTACTCTGTGGGCTGTGCTGTATACTACTGTGGGCTGTATATAGTACTCTGTGGGCTGTGCTGTATACTACTGTGGGCTGTATATAGTACTCTGTGGGCTGTGCTCTGTGCTGTATACTGCTGTGGGCTGTATATAGCTCTCTGTGGGCTGTGCTCTGTGCTGTATACTACTGTGGGCTGTATATAGCTCTCTGTGGGCTGTGCTCTGTGCTGTATACTACTGTGTGCTCTGTGCTATATATAGTTCTCTGTGGGCTGTGCTCTGTGCTGTATACCACTGTGGGCTGTATATAGTTCTCTGTGGGCTGTGCTCTGTGCTGTATACTGCTGTGGGCTGTATATAGTTCTCTGTGGGCTGTGCTCTGTGCTGTATACTACTGTGGGCTGTATATAGCTCTCTGTGGGCTGTGCTCTGTGCTGTATACTACTGTGGGCTGTATATAGTTATCTGTGGGCTGTGCTCTGTGCTGTATGCTACTGTGGGCTGTATATAGTTCTCTGTGGGCTGTGCTCTGTGCTGTATATAGTTCTCTGTGGGCTGTGCTCTGTGCTGTATATAGTTCTCTGTGGGCTGTGCTCTGTGCTGTATATAGTTCTCTGTGGGCTGTGCTCTGTGCTGTATATAGTTCTCTGTGGGCTGTGCTCTGTGCTGTATACTACTGTGGGCTGTATATAGTTATCTGTGGGCTGTGCTGTATGCTATTGTGGGCTGTATATAGTTCTCTGTGGGCTGTGCTCTGTGCTGTATATAGTTCTCTGTGGGCTGTGCTCTGTGCTGTATACTACTGTGGGCTGTATATAGTTCTCTGTGGGCTGTGCTCTGTGCTGTATGCTACTGTGGGCTGTATATAGTTCTCTGTGGGCTGTGCTGTATATAGTTCTCTGTGGGCTGTGCTCTGTGCTGTATACTACTGTGGGCTGTATATAGTTCTCTGTGGGCTGTGCTCTGTGCTGTATATAGTTCTCTGTGGGCTGTGCTCTGTGCTGTATATAGTTCTCTGTGGGCTGTGCTCTGTGCTGTATACTACTGTGGGCTGTATATAGTTATCTGTGGGCTGTGCTGTATGCTATTGTGGGCTGTATATAGTTCTCTGTGGGCTGTGCTCTGTGCTGTATATAGTTCTCTGTGGGCTGTGCTCTGTGCTGTATACTACTGTGGGCTGTATATAGTTCTCTGTGGGCTGTGCTCTGTGCTGTATGCTACTGTGGGCTGTATATAGTTCTCTGTGGGCTGTGCTGTATATAGTTCTCTGTGGGCTGTGCTCTGTGCTGTATACTACTGTGGGCTGTATATAGTTCTCTGTGGGCTGTGCTCTGTGCTGTATACTACTGTGTGCTGTATATAGTTCTCTGTGGGCTGTGCTGTATATAGTACTCTGTGGGCTGTGCTGTATATAGTACTCTGTGGGCTGTGCTGTGTATAGTACTCTGTGGGCTGTGCTGTATATAGTACTCTGTGGGCTGTGCTGTATATAGTACTCTCTGGGCTGTGCTGTATATAGTACTCTCTGGGCTGTGCTGTATATAGTACTCTCTGGGCTGTGCTGTATATAGTACTCTCTGGGCTGTGCTGTATATAGTACTCTGGGCTGTGCTTTATATAGTACTCTGGGCTGTGCTGTATATAGTTCTCTGTGGGCTGTGCTGTATATAGTTCTCTGTGGGCTGTGCTGTATATAGTTCTCTGTGGGCTGTGCTGTATATAGTTCTCTGTGGGCTGTGCTGTATATATTACTTTGTGGGCTGTGCTGTATATATTACTCTGTGGGCTGTGCTGTATACTACTGTGTGGACTGTGCTGTATACTTCTACGTGGGCTGTGCTGTATACTACTGTGTGGTCTGTGCTGTATACTACTGTGTGGTCTGTGCTGAATACTGCTGTGTGGGCTGTTATCTACTACGCGAGCTGTGCTATAGTATGCAGGCTGTGCTGTATACTATGCGGTTTGTGCTATATAATATGCGGGCTTTGCTATATACTATGGGGAGTATATTATATTCTATGGGGGAGGCCATGTTATGTACTATGTGGCTGTGTTATATACTATTGTGGGGGTATATTATATTCTATGGGGGAGGCTGCGTTATATACTATGGGGGGCTGCATTATATATTATGGGGAGGTGGGCTGTATTATATTCTATGGGGGTTACATACTCTGGGGTGGCTGCATTATACTCTGTGGGGTGGCTGCATTATACTCTGGGGTGGCTGCATTATACTCTGGGGTGGCTGCATTATACTCTGGGGTGGCTGCATTATACTATATGTGGGCTGCATTATACTGTATCGAGGACTATGGGGAATACGTTATACTATATGAAGAACTATGGGGTGCATTATACTATGGGAAGTGAATTGTACTACATGGATGACTGTGGCGGTGCATTATACTATATGGAGCACTATGAGGATTGTATTATGCTATATGGGGGACTATGAGGATTGTATTATGCTATATGGAGGACTATGAGGAGTGTATTATACTATGTGGAGGACTGAGCAGTGCATTTTAATATATGGAGGACTATAGGGAGTGTATTATACTATATAGAGGACTATGGAGCACATTATAATATATGGAGGACTATGGGGTGTATTTTACTAAACAAGTAAAACGCTGCATATTCGGATTGTTTTTGCTGGAACAAAAAGCCTTGTTGTCAGCAGCACATTGCCAGTGTAAACTGTAGATGTGCTGCTGAAAACATGATACTGTATGGTGATCTATTAGTGATCGTTCTGTCTCATCATTATTCCTCAGCTGGTGGAAAGAGGCCGGGAAACAAGCGTTGAACAACTTCAGTATTGTCGATCAAACTCGTTTAGCGGCCTGAACTCAGCGCACGTAAATACAACAGAAAGGCTTCTGTGTGATGTGCAATATGTTAGCATTTGGGGACCCATTTTAAACTTTGCCTAGGGCCCCACTTTGCCTAAAACCGGCCCTGCCTACAAGTGTACAAAGATATTATACAGTCACCATGTGACAAGTGGGCCTGTGTAACTTCAAATGCCAGGGCTGAATTTTAGTCCCAGTCCGGCCCTGGCGGCCACATAGGTTTTAGCAGTCCGTTAACGCTGCTATTAACCCTGTGTGACCTACTTTTTACTATTGATGCTGCCTATGCAGCATCAATAGTAAAAACATATAATGTAAAAAATAATTAAAAAAAAAAATTCTATTCTCACCGGTCCCAAAAATGCATTTCGGCAATGAACGGAGATCATGTAGCGGTCTCGCGAGACCGCTACATGATCATGTTTTATTGCCGCAATGCATTCTCGGGACCGGAGTGTCGCGAGGAGCATCGGTAAACGCCTGGTCTGGATCCGGGGGCCGCCGGAAGGTGAGTATATAACTATTTTTTATTTTAAGTCTTTTTTAACAGGGATATGGTGCCCACATTGCTATATACTGCGTAGCCTGTGTTATTTACTACGTGGGCTGTGTTGTATACTGCGTGGCCTGTGTTATATACTGCGTCTCTGTGCTATATACTACGTGGGCTGTGTTACATACTGCGTGGCTGGGCAATATACTGCGTGGGCTGTGCAATATACTGCGTGGCTGGGCAATATACTAGGTGGCTGTGTTATACACTACGTGGCCTGTTATATACTGTGTGGGCTGTGCTATATACTACGTGGGCTGTACTATATACTACTATACATATTCTAGAATACCTGATGCGTTAGAATCGGGCCACCATCTAGTCTATAATAAGTCAGTGAAGACCTTAAAGAGACAGTGTTTCCGTGTCTACCTCCGTGTACAGCTGATTGATCCAATCTACAACAGTACGTACACAATAACAGCACCAGCAGAATAGTGAGTGCAGCCCTGGAGTATAATATAGGATGTAACTCAGGATCAGTCATGTATGTACACAGTGACTCCACCAGCACAATAGTGAGTGCAGCTCTGGAGTATAATACAGGATGTAATCCAGGATCAGTACAAGATCAGTAATGTACGTACACAGTGACTCCACCAACAGAATAGTGAGTGCAGCTCTGGAGCATAAGGCTGCTTTCAGGCTTTTTGTTTCAGGCTAAATCCGGCAAATTTGCTAAAAAACGGATCCGGTGTGTAAAACTGATGAGAGAGAGAGAGAGCGGATCCGGTGTGTAAAACTGATGAGAGCGAGAGAGAGAGAGAAAGATCAGATTCGATATATATCAGATTCGAAATCATAGCTTCTGGGCATGCCCAATGTGTAAAAACGGATTCGGTAGCCGGAATCGTTCATTCACACATCCGTTTGTTGCGTTTATTGACGGAAACGTTATTCACACATCCGTTTGATGCGTTTATTGACGGAAACGTCCCTTCAGGCTTTTTCGCCGGACAGAAAAAACGTTGCAGGGGACGTTTTTTGTGTCCGGCAAAAAAGCCTGAAGGGACGGATCCAGCGCAAAACGGATGAAACGCATGTCCTTCAGGCACAATCCGGCACTAATACAACTCTATGGGAAAAAAACGGATCCGGCGTGTAAGAAAAACGGATCTGTTTTTTTCTGAATTTGCCGGATTGTGCCTGAAACAAAAAACCTGATGTGTCAAAGCAGCCTAATACAGGATGTAACTCGAGATCAGTACAGAACCAGTAATGTAATGTAATGTATGTACACAGTGACTGCACCAGCAGAATAGTGAGTGCAGCTCTGGAGTATAATACAGGATGTAACTCAGGATCAGTAATGTATGTACACAGTGACTGAACCAGCAGAATAGTGAGTGCAGTTCTGGAGTTTAATACAGGATGTAACTCAGGATCAGTAATGTAATGTATATACACTGTGACTCCACCAGCAGAATAGTGAGTGCAGCTCTGGAGCATAATACAGGATATAACTTTATTTTATATATACTATACATTAGATGAGCCACTGTTGTGAGGCAGAGGTATCTGCAGAGGTCGTGCCTCCTCCTCTGGTGGGTTCATGCACATATGACTGGGGCACTTCATGTAGAGAACAATAGTCGGCTCAGTCTGCAGGTTCAGACTTGTGCATTACAGTGCAGACACTAGAAACTGAGTTCAGATCCAGCAGCAGACAGGACAGGTCAGATCATGAATGTAGAGCAGCTGGAGCGATGCAGGTGTATGGGGTGTAGTGAGGAGCTGTATCCAGCTGTGTGCGTGCTGCAATGTTTCTTCCTGCTCTGTCCCTTACTGCTCCGTCCTTGCAGCGGCTCATGTGGGGTCCATGTTCCATCATTTCATAATTACACACAATTATGACTGATCAGGACAGTATTCAGAATTGGGACTGTCCCGATACTGATTACTGTCCCAATATTGATATTTATTACTGTTCCTATAATGAACACTGTCCCAATACTGAAACGGATTACTGTCTCGATATGGATACTTATTACAGTCAGGATACAGATACTGATTACTGTCCCGATATTGACACTGTTTACTGTCTTGATACTGAATACTGTCCCGATAATGATTATTGTCCTGTTATGGATACTGATTACTGTCCTGATACTTATTACTGTAAGGTTACAGATGCTGATTACCATCGTGTTAAGGATATTGATTACTGTCCTGATACTGCTACTGAATACGGTCTCAAAACTGTTTACTGTCCCAAAACTGATTGCTGTCCAGATACTGAATACTGTCCCGATACTGAAAACTGTCTCGATGCTCATTACTGTCCTGATACTAATACTGATTACTGTCTCCATACCGATTACTGTCCCGATTCCGAACACTGTTTTGATACTGAATGCTGTCTCGATACTGATTACGGTCCTGATGCTAAATACTGTCTCGATACTGAATACTGTCTCGCTGCTCATTACTGTCCTGATACTAATATTGATTACTGTCCCAATGATGAATTCTGTCCCGATGCTGAATACTGTCCTGATACTGATACTGATTACTGTCTCCATACCAATTACTGTACCGATGTCGAACACTGTTGCAATACTGATACTGAATGCTGTCCCGATACGGATTACTGTCCCGATGCTGAATACTGTCTCGATACCGATACTGAATACTGTCCCGATACCGAACACTGGTTCGATACCGATACTGAATGCTGTCCCGATACTGAATACTGTCCCAATGCGGATACTGATTACTGTCTCGATACCGATTACTGTCCCGATACTGATTACGGTCCTGATTCTCAATACTGTCCCAATACGGATTACAGTCCTGATACCGATTACTGTGTCTCGATGATGAATACTGTCCCGATAATGATATTGATTACTGTCCCGATACTGATTATGGTCCTGATGCTGAATACTGTCCCCATACTGATACGGATTTCTCTACCAATACGGATTGTCTCGATATGGATTATTGTCTCGATACGGATCACTGTCTCAATACTGATACGGATCACTGTCACAATACCGATACTAAATACTGTTCCAATACTGAATACTGTCCTGATACTAATACTGATTACTGTCCCGATGCGGATACTGATTACTGTCTCGATACTAATTACTCTCTCGATGCCGAACACTGTTTCGATACTGATGCTGAATGCTGTCCCGATATTGAATACTGTCCCGATACCGAGTACTGTCCCGATGCTGAATACTGTCTCAATACTGATCAGTGTCCCAATACTGATACTGATTACTGTTCCGATATGGATTACTGTCTCGATGCTGAATGCTGTCCCAATACTCATACGGATCACTTTCCCGACACTGATACTGATTACTCGATGATGAATACTGTCACAATACCGATACGGATTACTGTCCAGATGCAGATTACTGTCTCAATACTGATACGGACTACTGTCCCGATACGGTTTACTTTCTCGATACTGAATACTGTCTCAATAATGATACTGAATACTGTCTCTATACTGATAGTGATCACCGTCTCAAAGCTAGTGTCTCGAGGCCGATTACGGTCTCGATTCGGATTGTCTCGATGCTGAATAGTGTCTCGATACGGATTACTGTCTAGATGCTGATATGGATGGATTACTGTCCCGGTGCTGATAATGATTACTGTGTCGATGCTGTATACTGTCTCAATGCAGATATGGACTACTGTCCTGATACGGATTACTTTCTCGATACTGAATACTGTCTTGATACTGAATACGGCTTACTGTCCCGTTACAGATTACTGTCTCGATGCTGATATGGATTACTGTCCTTATACTGATAGTGAATACTGTCTCGATGCTGAATACTGTCTCAATACTGATACGGATTACTGTCCCGATACTGATGATTACTGTCTTGCTACTGATGCTGATTACTGTCTTGATGCTGTATACTGTCTCAATACAGATACAGACTACTGTCCTGATACGGATTACTTTCTCGATACTGAATACGGTCTCAATACTGATACAGATTACTATCTCGATACTGAATACTGTCCCAATACTGATTATTGTCTCGATGCTAAATACTGTTCCGATACTGATCACTGTCCTAATACTGATACAGATTACTGTCCCGACGCTGATACGGATTACTGTCCCGACACGGATTACTGTCTCAATACTGATTACTGTCTCGATGCTGATTATGGTCTCGATACTGAATACTGTCCAGATACTGAATACTGTCTCGCTGCTCATTACTGTCCTGATACGAATACGGATTACTGTCCCGATGCTGAATTCTGTGCTGATGCTGAATACTGATTACGGTCTTGATACCGATTGCTGTCCCGATACCGATTACTGTCTCATTACTGATTACGGTCTCGATGCCGAACACTGTTTCGATACTGATGCTGAATGCTGTCCCGATACTGAATACCGTCTCAATGCTAGTGTCTCGATTCGGATTGTCTCGATGCTGAATACTGTCTCGATAGGGATTACTGTCTAGATGCGGATATGGATTACTGTCCCTGATAATGATTACTGTCTCGCTACTGTATACTGTCTCAATACAGATACGGACTACTGTCCTGATACGGATTACTTTCTCGATACTGAATACTGTATCAATACTGATACAGATTACTTTCTCGATACTGAATACGGATTACTGTCCCGTTACAGATACTGATTACTGTCCTGGTACCGATAGTGATTACTGTCCCGATACTGATACAGATTACTATCTGGATACTGATTACTGTCTCAATTACTCTCCCGATGCTGATTACTTCTATACTGAAGAAATGTGAGATGATTTCCGTGCTTGGCTTCGTGCGCTGCAGTGATTCCTGGGTCTTAGGCCTCTTTCACACTTCAGTTGTTTGGCGTCAGTCTAAATCCGCCATTTTCCTCAAAAAACGGATCCGTTTTTTTTTTCGACGGATCCATTTTTTTCCCCATAGACTTGCATTAGCGACGGATTGTGACGGATGGTCGTCCGTTCCATCCGTCATGCGACGGATCCGTCAAAATTTGGCGGACGTCATCTAGACATTGACGGTCATTGCAACGTTTTTTGTCTGCGTTGAAATGGCTGATCGCGACGGATCCGTCGCGTCCGTCATTTCATAGAATGGCCACCTATGGACGACGGATCCGTCGCTTCGGCGGATCTGTCGCCCCAATCCGTTTTTTCAATTTTTTTCAATTGCGCATGCTCCAAAAAGTATATACAACCCCCGAGTAACGGATCCGTCAAAAAAACGGATCCGTTACATCCGTTTTTTCAACTATTGTGTCGGAAGTGACTGACGCCAAAAAACTGAAGTGTGAAAGAAGCCTACGCTCCACGTTGCTCAGCAGAGAGATTGTCCACTCTCTATACCTGCTCCTGCGGCTCAGGACCTGCTCCTGCCCCACCACCACGTGCAGTACTGGTGAGGTCTTGTGCGGCTGCAGGGCCCGGTGTGGTGGCCACGGCTGCAGCTCTCCTGTGTTCAGTGTCTCTGCCCTTTTCCTGCCTCTTACGTATCAGGTGTTTGCTGAGGCGGGTCCGCAGGTGACTTTTGCCCCTGATTTTGCCGTTTGTATTCATGGCGCGGCGTGACGGTGTCGCTGTTATCATTGCTCTCTTTCTCTCATTGTTTCCCCTCTTTACTGTTATTTGTCATATTGTTCTTGCCTTATATTTGACAGAAGCTACAGATAAAAGTCAGTGCACTGGACCCAGGAGCTGACACTCTACGGAGCAGCGACGTCTGGGCTGAGCCTCCTCTTGTTCTCCACTCCCTCCTCATTATTCCCTCCCCACACTCACATGAAAGGGAACGAATCCTCCCTGAATGACGGCTCCTTGCGGAAGCCTGTACAGCCCTCACCTCACACAGCTCTGCACAGTGTGGACCCGGCTCTGCACAGCGCTTACCTTACCCCACACAGCTCTGCACAGTGTGGACCCGGCTCTGCACAGCGCATACCTTACCCCACACAGCTCTGCACAGTGTGGACCCGGCTCTGCACAGCGCTTACCTTACCCCACACAGCTCTGCACAGTGTGGACCCGGCTCTGCACAGCGCTTACCTTACCCCACACAGCTCTGCACAGTGTGGACCCGGCTCTGCACAGCGCTTACCTTACCCCACACAGCTCTGCACAGTGTGGACCCGGCTCTGCACAGCGAATACCTCCGCACAGCTCTGTACCTTGCGCTGCACAGCACATACCTCACCCCACAGAGCTCTGTACTGTGGACCTGGCTCTTCACACGCCTCTGCACAGCGCATACCTCACCCCACACAGCTCTGCACAACGCAGACCCGGCTCTGTACCGAAGTTGTGTGTCCGGTTGTATGGTCGGTCGGGGCTGCTGGAGAAGTTGGAGACTCCGGTAAGTGAGGCTGTGCACCCAGATCCCGGCATAACGGGACTGGTAATGCTCAGGTGAGGCCAGCAGTGACGCTAGCTAGCGGCTATGCAGTTCGGCAATCGTGCGATCAACTCACAGTCCTCCGACTTCATTGTGGGAAACGATTGGTTGCTTGGGACTGGCAGATTTCCGGTGGGGTCCCGGTGCCGGGCTCAGGTGGAGCCGCCGTCCTGCGTCCTCACAGCCCTTAGTTCTGTGGTGTGGAGCGAGTAATGAGCCGCCACCTGCTCCGCATCCCGCGCTAATGTGCGGCAGGCGGCGAGACCGGGAGACGCAGAGAGAAGCGGCAGATTGTCAGCTCCTCAGACAAGTCACATCTGCTGAAGGGTGGAGATCATATGATCTGCGTCCGGGGGATCGGGACCGGCCGTATCGTCACAGCCACATGCATCCCCGGAATCGTCTGTGTCATGTAATGTGTGTCTTCAGCTGCTTATCTCTGCGGGGTAATTATGGCTGGGGGGGCAAATGTCGGTGCTGGGGGGTCATTGTAGCTGGGGATAAATATGGCTGCAGGGGCAAATGTGGCTGGGGTGTAAATATGGCTGCGGGGGCAAATGTCGGTGCTGGGGTGTAATTATGGCTGCGGGGGCAAATGTGGCTGGGGGTAATTATGGCTGCGGGGGGCAAATGTGGCTGGGGGTAATTATGGCTGCGGGGGTAATTATGGCTGCGGGGGCACATGTCGGTGCTGGGGTGTAATTATGGCTGCGGGGGCACATGTCGGTGCTGGGGTGTAATTATGGCTGCGGGGGCACATGTCGGTGCTGGGGTGTAATTATGGCTGCGGGGGCACATGTCGGTGCTGGGGTGTAATTATGGCTGCGGGGGGCAAATGTGGCTGGGGTGTAATTATGGCTGCGGGGGGCAAATGTGGCTGGGGGTAATTATGGCTGCTGGGGGTAATTATGGCTGCGGGGGCACATGTCGGTGCTGGGGTGTAATTATGGCTGC
This sequence comes from Ranitomeya variabilis, assembly GCF_051348905.1. NCBI lineage: Eukaryota > Metazoa > Chordata > Amphibia > Anura > Dendrobatidae > Ranitomeya > Ranitomeya variabilis. The sequence goes on from NC_135232.1 coordinate 712,909,121, forward strand.
GGGGGCACATGTCGGTGCTGGGGTGTAATTATGGCTGCGGGGGCACATGTCGGTGCTGGGGTGTAATTATGGCTGCGGGGGCACATGTCGGGGCTGGGGTGTAATTATGGCTGCGGGGGCAAATGGGGCTGGGGTGTAATTATGGCTGCGGGGGCAAATGTGGCTGGGGTGTAATTATGGCTGCGGGGGCAAATGTGGCTGGGGTGTAATTATGGCTGCGGGGGCAAATGGGGCTGGGGTGTAATTATGGCTGCGGGGGCAAATGGGGCTGGGGTGTAATTGTGGCTGCGGGGGCAAATGGGGCTGGGGTGTAATTGTGGCTGCGGGGGCAAATGGGGCTGGGGTGTAATTGTGGCTGCGGGGGCAAAAGGGGCTGGGGTGTAATTGTGGCTGCGGGGGCAAACGTGGCTGGGGTGTAATTGTGGCTGCGGGGGCAAACGTGGCTGGGGTGTAATTGTGGCTGCGGGGGCAAACGTGGCTGGGGTGTAATTATGGCTGCGGGGGCAAATGGGGCTGGGGTGTAATTATGGCTGCGGGGGCAAATGGGGCTGGGGTGTAATTATGGCTGCGGGGGCAAATGGGGCTGGGGTGTAATTATGGCTGCGGGGGCAAATGGGGCTGGGGTGTAATTGTGGCTGCGGGGGCAAATGGGGCTGGGGTGTAATTGTGGCTGCGGGGGCAAACGGGGCTGGGGTGTAATTGTGGCTGCGGGGGCAAACGGGGCTGGGGTGTAATTGTGGCTGCGGGGGCAAACGGGGCTGGGGTGTAATTGTGGCTGCGGGGGCAAACGGGGCTGGGGTGTAATTGTGGCTGCGGGGGCAAACGGGGCTGGGGTGTAATTGTGGCTGCGGGGGCAAACGTGGCTGGGGTGTAATTGTGGCTGCGGGGGCAAACGTGGCTGGGGTGTAATTGTGGCTGCGGGGGCAAATGTGGCGGGGATGGGTCAATGGGGCAGGGGGTGGGCAGCTATAGCGGGGGGAGGGGCGGAGGGGAAGACTGTGCCTCTCTGGACGATGCCAGGGCTCGCAGGGCCCACAGCCTTTGGCTCGGGCTGAATCGGCCATTGTGAGGGCGCCGGGGGCAGCGGATGTTCTGACTCATGTCGCTGCTGGGCTTCGGGCTGCCCCACATTCAGTGCTGTCACATTATCCTCTCTGCGCCAACTTGCCTCCACACCAGAAAAACCTGTTCTGTCACTTGTGAAAAGAATTTAAAGTGGAATCACAGTGGAAAAAAAGATGGAGCCAAGTACAGACTCGATGCCCCGGCTCAAGACAGGAAATCTATTCCAAGGAACTGCTCAAAGTGCAATCTTCTAAACTTAAGCTCAGAATCACTGCGGGGCAGGAGAGGGCAGGACACACAGTGCAGTTTTGACACTGTTTGCATTCACAAGCAGGATGTAGTGAGTGCGGTTTTTATTGTCTGTTTTGTAGCGCAATCATTATCACTGGTGATCCACATTTATTGTGTTTGGGTCTGTGAGGAGCTGGCCACTTACTAAAGACTATTGGACAAACGGATGTACAGTCATGGCCAAAAATTTTGAGAATGAGACAAATATTAATTTTTCCAAAGTCTACTGCTTCATTTTTTCTAATGGCAATTTGCATATACTCCTGAATGTCAGAGTGATCAGCTTAACAGCAATTACTGTACTTGCAAAGTCAATATTTGCCCAGAAAATGAACTTTAACCCCCAAAACACATTTCAACATCATTGCAGTCCTGCCTTAACCCCTTCCCGACCTTTGACGCATACGCTGCGTCATGAAAGTCTGTGCCTTCCCGACCTATGACGCAGCGTATGCGTCATGGAATGATCGCGTCCCTGCAGATCGGGTGAAGGGGTTAACTCCGATTTTACCCGATCTGCAGAGACAGGGGGAGTGGTGCTTCAGCCCAGGGGGGGTGGCTTCACCCCCCCCGTGGCTACGATCGCTCTGATTGGCTGTTGAAAGTGAAACTGCCAATCAGAGCGATTTGTAATATTTCACCTAAAAAACTGGTGAAATATTACAATCCAGCCATGGCCGATGCTGCAATATCATCGGCCATGGCTGGAAATACTTAAGTGGACCCCCCCCACCCCACCGATCGCCCCCCCAGTCCTCCGTTAGTCCTCCGGTCCCCTCCGTCCGCCTGCCGGCTCCCCCGTCCTCCTGTCCGCTCCCTCCTTGTGTCAATAAAGCCCCCCTGTGGTCCGATCACCCCCCCTGTGCTCCGACACCCCCCCCCCCACCACCCCTTCATACTTACCGATCCTCCCGGTGTCCGGCCGTCTCCTCGCTGGGCGCCGCCATCTTGGAAAATGGCCGGCGCATGCTCAGTGCGCCCGCCGAATCTGCCAGTCGGCAGATTCCTTACAGGTACATTTTGATCGCTGTGGTAGGTTCTATCACAGCGATCAAAATAAAAAAAATAATAAATAACCCCCCCCTTTATCACCCCCATAGGGACAATAATAAAATAAAGAATTTTTTTTTTTTCTTTTTCCACTAGGGTTAGGGTTAGAACTAGGGTTAGAACTAGGGGTAGGGTTAGGGGTAGGGTTAGGGTTACGGGTAGGGTAGGGTTATGGCATGTGCACACAGAGCGGATCGGCCGCGGATCCGCAGCGGATCGGCCGCGGATACGCAGCGGATCGGCCGCGGATACGCAGCGGATCGGCCGCGGATACGCAGCGGATCGGCCGCGGATACGCAGCGGATCGGCAGCGGATCCGCAGCGGATCGGCCGCGGATACGTAGCGGATCGGCAGCGGATCCGCAGCGGATTGGCCGCGGATCCGCAGCGGATTGGCCGCTGCGAATTCGAAGCAGTTTTCCATCAGGTTTACAGTACCATGTACACCTAAGGAAAACCAAATCCGCTGTGCCCATGGTGCGGAAAATTCCATGCAGAAACGCTGCGTTGTATTTTCCGCAGCATGTCAATTCTTTGTGCGGATTCCGCAGCGTTTTACACCTGTTCCTCAATAGGAATCCGCAGGTGAAATCCGCACAAAAAAACACTGGAAATCCGCTGTAAATCCGTAGGTAAAACGCAGTGCCTTTTACCTGCGGATTTTTCAAAAATGGTGCGGAAAAATCTCACACGAATCCGCAAAGTGGGCACATAGCCTTAGGGTTAGGGTTGGAATTAGAGTTAGGGTACCGTCTCACAGTGGCACTTTGGTCGCTACGACGGTACGATCCATGACGTTGTGTCTGACACGCAGCAGCGATCAGGGACCCTGCTGAGAATCGTACGTCGTAGCAGATCGTTTGGAACTTTCTTTCGTCGCTGGATCTCCCGCTGTCATCGCTGGATCGGTGTGTGTGACAGCGATCCAGCGATGCGTTCACTTGTAACCAGGGTAAACATCGGGTTACTAAGCGCAGGGCCGCGCTTAGTAACCTGATGTTTACCGTGGTTACCAGCGTAAAAGTAAAAAAAAAAAAAAAACGTACATACATTTCGGTGTCCTTCAGGTCCCTTGCCGTCTGCTTCCCGCTCTGACTGTCTGCCGGCCGGAAAGTGAGAGCACAGCACAGCAGTGACGTCACCGCTGCGCTCTGCTCTCACTGTATGGCGGCACTCAGTCAGAGCGGGAAGCAGACGGCAAGGGACCTGAAGGACACCGAAATGTGAGTATGTACGTTTTTTTTTTTTTACTTTTACGCTGGTAACCACGGTAAACATCGGGTTACTAAGAGCGGCCCTGTGCTTAGTAACCCGATGTTTACCCTGGTTACCTGGGACCTTGGCATCGTTGGTCGCTGGAGAGCGGTCTGTGTGACAGCTCCCCAGCGACCACACAATGACTTTCCAACGATCACGGCCAGGTCGTATCGCTGGTCGTGATCTTTGGTAAATCGTTATGTGAGACGGTACCCTTAGGGTTGGAATTAGGGCTAGGGTTGGAAATAGGGTTAAGATTAGGCTTGTGGTTAGGGTTAAGGATAGGGTTAGGGTTGTGTTGGGGTTACAGTTGTGGGTAGGGTTGGGATTAGGGTTAGGATTAGGGTTGGATTTAGGGTTACGGGTGTGTTGGGGTTAGGGTTGTGGTTAGGGGTGTGTTGGGGTTAGGGTTGTGATTATGGTTATGGCTACAGTTGGGATTAGGGTTAGGGGTGTGTTGGGGTTAGTGTTGAAGCTAGAATTGAGGGGTTTCCACTGTTTAGGCACATCAGGGGTCTCCAAATGCAACATGGCGCCACCATTGATTCCAGCCAATCTTGCGTTCAAAAAGTCAAATGGTGCGCCCTCCCTTCCAAGCCCCGACGTGCGCCCAAACAGTGGTTTACCCCCACATATGGGATACCAGCGTACTCAGGACAAACTGGGCAACAACTATTGGGGTCCAATTTCTCCTGTTACCCTTGCAAAAAAAAAAAATTACTTGCTAAAACATAATTTTGAGGAAAGAACAATTATTTTTTATTTTCACGGCTCTACGTTATAAACTTATGTGAAACACTTGGGGGTTGAAAGTGCTCACCACACATCTAGATAAGATCCTTTTGGGGTCTAGTTTCCAAAATGGGGTCACTTGTGGGGGGGTTTCTACTGTTTAGGCACATCAGGGGCTCTGCAAATGCAACGTGACGCCCGCAGACCATTCCATCAAAGTCTGCATTTCAAATGTCACTACTTCCCTTCCGATCCCTGACGTGCGCCCAAACAGTGGTTTACCCCCACATATGAGGTATCAGCGTACTCATAACAAACTGAGCAACAAATATTGGGGTCCAATTTCTCCTGTTACCCTTGTGAAAATAAACAATTGCTTGCTAAAACATCTTTTTTGAGGAAAGAAAAATTATTTTTTATTTTCACGGCTCTGCGTTGTAAACTTCTGTGAAGCACTTGGGGGTTGAACGTGCTCACCACACATCTAGATAAGTTCCTTGGGGGGTCTAGTTTCCAAAATGGGGTCACTTGTGGGGGGTTTCTAATGTTTAGGCACATCAGGGGCTCTGCAAACGTAACATGATTCCCGCAGACCATTCCATCAAAGTCTGCATTCCAAATCGTCACTACTTCCATTCCGAGCCCCGCCATGTGCCCAAACAGTGGTTTACCCCCACATATGGGGTATCAGCGTACTCAGGAGAAACTGGACAACAACTTTTGGGATCAAATTTTTCCTGTTACCCTTGGGAAAATTAAAAAATTCTGGGCTAAAAAAATATTTTTGAGGAAAGAAAACACATTTTTTATTTTCACGGCTCTGCGTTATAAACTTCTGTGAAGCACTTGAGGGATCAAAGTGCTCACCACACATCTAGATTAGTTCCCTTGTGGGTCTAGTTTCCAAAGTGGGGTCAATTGTGGGGAGTTCCTACTGTTTAGGCACATCAGGGGCTCTGCAAATGCAACGTGACGCCCGCAGAGCATTCCATTAAAGTCTGCATTTCAAAACGTCACTACTTCCCTTCCGCTCCCCGACGTGTGCCAAAACAGTGGTTTACCCCCACATATGGGGTATCAGCGTACTCAGGAGAAACTGCACAACAACTTTTGGGGTCCAATTTCTCCTGTTACCCTTGGGAAAATAAAAAATTGTGGGTTAAAAAATCATTTTTGAGGAAAGAAAAATAATTTTTTATTTTCATGGCTCTGCGTTATAAACTTCTGTGAAGCACTTGAGGGATCAAAGTGCTCACCACACATCTAGATTAGTTCCTTGGGAGGTCTGGTTTCCAATATGGGGTCACTTGTAGGGGAGCTCCAATGTTTAGGCACACAGGGGCTCTCCAAACGCGACATGGTGTCCGCTAATGATTGAAGCTAATTTTCCATTCAAAAAGCCAAATGGCGTGCCTTCCCTTCCGAGCCCTGCCGTGCGCCCAAACAGTGGTTTACCCCCACATATGGGGTATCATCGTAGTCAGGACAAACTGGACAACAACATTTGGGGTCCAATTTCTCCTATTATCCTTGGGAAAATAAAAAACTCCGGGCTAAAAATCATTTTTGAGGAAAGAAAAATATTTTTTTATTTTCATGGCTCTGCGTTATAAACTTCTGTGAAGCACCTGGGGGTTATAAGTGCTCACTATACATCTAGATTAGTTCCTTGGGGGGTCTAGTTTCCAAAATGGGGTCACTTGTAGGGGAGCTCCAATGTTTAGGCACACAGGGGCTCTCCAAACGCAACATGGTGTCCACTAACGATTGGAGCTAATTTTCCATTGAAAAAGTCAAATGGCGCGCCTTCCCTTCCAAGCCTTGCCGTGCACCCAAACAGTGGTTTACCCCCACATATGAGGTATCGGCGTACTCAGGAGAAATTGCCCAACAAATTTTAGGATCCATTTTATCCTGTTGCCCATGTGAAAATGAAAAAAATGAGGCTAAAAAAAATTTTGTGTGAAAAAAAAGTACTTTTTCATTTTTACGGATCAATTTGTGAAGCACCTGAGGGTTTAAAGTGCTCACTATGCATCTAGATACGTTCCTTGGGGGGTCTAGTTTCCAAAATGGGGTCACTTGTGGGGGAGCTCCAATGTTTAGGCACACAGGGGCTCTCCAAACCTGACATGGTGTCCGCTAACGATGGAGATAATTTTTCATTCAAAAAGTCAAATGGCGCTCCTTCCCTTCCGAGCCTTACCATGTGCCCAAACAGTAGTTTACCCCCACATATGAGGTATTGGCGTACTCAGGAGAAATTGCCCAACAAATTTTAGGATCCATTTTATTCTGTTGCCCATGTGAAAATGAAAAAATTGAGGCTAAAAGAAAATTTGTGTGAAAAAAAAAGTACTTTTTCATTTTTACGGATTAATTTGTGAAGCACCTGGGGGTTTAAAGTGCTCACTATGCTTCTAGATACGTTCCTTGGGGGGTCTAGTTTCCAAAATGGGGTCACTTGTGGGGGAGCTCCAATGTTTAGGCACACGGGGGCTCTCCAAACGCGACATGGTGTCCGCTAAAGATTGGAGCCAATTTTTAATTCAAAAAGTCAAATGGCGCTCCTTCCCTTCCGAGCCCTGCCGTGCGCCCAAACAGTGGTTTACCCCCACATATGAGGCATCAGCGTACTCAGGACAAATTGGACAACAACATCCGTGGTCCAGTTTCTCCTTTTACCCTTGGGAAAATAAAAAAATTGTTGCGAAAAGATCATTTTTGTGACTAAAAAGTTAAATGTTAATTTTTCCCCTATTTGTTGCTTCTGCTGCTCTGAAACACCTGAAGGGTTAATAAACTTCTTGAATGTGGTTTTGAGCACCTTGAGGGGTGCAGTTTTTAGAATGGTGTCACTTTTGGGTATTTTCAGCCATATAGACCCCTCAAACTGACTTCAAATGTGAGGTGGTCCCTAAAAAAAATGGTTTTGTAAATTTTGTTGTAAAAATGAGAAATCACTGGTCAAATTTTAACCCTTATAACTTCCTAGCAAAAAAAAAAATTGTTTCCAAAATTGTGCTGATGTAAAGTAGACATGTGGGAAATGTTATTTATTAACTATTTTGTGTCACATAACTCTCTGGTTTAACAGAATAAAAATTCAAAATGTGAAAATTGCAAAATTTTCAAAATTTTCACCAAATTTCCGTTTTTTTTCACAAATAAACTCAGAAATTATCGACCTAAATTTACCACTAACATGAAGCCCAATATGTCACGAAAAAACAATCTCAGAACCGCAAGGATCCGTTGAAGCGTTCCTGAGTTATTACCTCATAAAGGGACACTGGTCAGAATTGCAAAAAATGGCAAGGTCATTAAGGCCAAAATAGGCTGGGTCATGAAGGGGTTAAAAGGAGCAGCTAACATCGTTTTAGTGATTGATCCATTAGCACAGGTGTGGGTGTTGATGAGGACAGGGCTGGCGATCAATCAGTCATGATTAAGTAAGAATGACATCACTGGACACTTTAAAAGGAGGCTGGTGCTTGGTATCATTGTTTCTCTTCAGCTAACCATGGTTATCTCTAAAGAAACACGTGCAGCCATCATTGCACTGCACAAAAATGGCCTAACAGGGAAGAGTATCGCAGCTACAAAGATTGCACCTCAGTCAACAATCTATCGCATCATCAAGAACTTCAAGGAGAGAGCTTCCATTGTTGTCAAAAAGGCTCCAGGGCGCCCAAGAAAGACCAGCAAGCGCCAGGACCGTATCTTAAAACTGTGTCAGTGCCGAGCTTGCTCAGGAATGGCAGCAGGCTGGTGTGAGTGCTTCTGCACGCACTGTGAGGCGGAGACTCTTTGAGCAAGGCCTGGTTTCAAGGAGGGCAGCAAAGAAGCCACTTCTCTCCAGAAAAAACATCAGGGACCGACTGATATTCTGCAAAAGGTACAGGGAGTGGACTGCTGAAGACTGGGGCAAAGTCATTTTCTCTGATAAATCCCCTTTTCGGTTGTTTGGGACATCTGGAAAACAGCTTATTCGGAGAAGAAGAGGTGAGCGCTACCACCAGTCTTGTCTCATGCCAACTGTAAAGCATCCTGAAACCATTCATGTGTGGGGTTGCTTCTCAGCCAAGGGAATCGGCTCACTCACAGTCTTGCCTAAAAACACAGCCATGAATAAAGAATGGTACCAGAATGTCGTCCAAGAGCAGTTTAGCGCCCAACAATGCCTTTTCCAGCATGATGGAGCACCTTGCCATAAAGCAAAGGTGATAACTAAATGGCTCATGGAACAAAACATAGAGATTTTGGGTCCATGGCCTGGAAACTCCCCAGATCTTAATCCCATTGAGAACTTGTGGTCAATCATCAAGAGACGGGTGGACAAACAAAAACCAACAAATTCTGGCAAAATGCAAGCATTGATTATGCAAGAATGGACTGCTATCAGTCAGGATTTGGTCCAGAAGTTGATTGAGAGCATGCCAGGGAGAATTGCAGAGGTCTTGAAGAAGAAGGGTCAACACTGCAAATATTGACTTGCTGCATTAACTCATTCTAACTGTCAATATAACCTATTGGTACTCATAATATGATTGCAATTATATTTCTGTATGTGACATAAACATCAGACAAACACTAATAAAAACCAGAGGGCAGCAGATCATGTGAAAATATAATTTTGGTGTCATTCTCAAAATTTTTGGCCATGACTGTAGAGTGGAGTCCACGGCTCTAAGGGATGCAGACTTTTTCCAGCACATAGTGTTGTGGTTTATTAGAGATTTGCTTGCTCGTCAGTTCAGCCTCAGTAACCAATGTTTCCTTTCAGTGACAGTAAGCAGAGGAAGATGTGCAGGTTGTATTTCATGCATACATAAGAACAAACCTAAAGCTGGAGTTACACTAAACGACTTACCAACGATCACGACCAGCAATACGACCTGGCCGTGATCGTTGGTAAGTCGTTGTGTGGTCGCTGGGGAGCTGTCACACAGACAGCTCTCTCCAGCGACCATCGATCAGGGGAAGGACTTCGGCATCGTTGAAACTGTCTTCAACGATGCCGAAGTCCCCCTGCAGCACCCGGGTAACCAGGGTAAACATTGGGTTACTAAGTGCAGGGCCGCGCTTAGTAACCCGATATTTACCCTGGTTACCATTGTAAAAGTAAAAAAAAAACACTACATACTCACATTCTGATGTTTGTCACGTCCCCCGCCGGCGTCCACAGGGTTAAAACTGCTTTCGGCAAGAGCGCTGCTAATGCACGCGCTGCTGCCGAGAGCTTCCCTGCACTGAATGTGTCAGCGCCGGCAGTAACAGCGGTGACGTCACCGCTGTGCTCTGCTTTACGGCCGGCGCTGACACAGTCAGTTCATTGAAGCTCTCGGCAGTAGCGCCTGCATTAGCAGTGCTCCTGCCGAAAGCAGTTTTAACCCTGTGGACTCCGGGGGACGTGACAGACATCAGAATGTGAGTATGTAGTGTTTTTTTTTTTAAACTTTTACAATGGTAACCAGGGTAAATATCAGGTTACTAAGCGCGGCCCTGTGCTTAGTAACCCGATATTTACCCTGGTTACAAGTGAACACATCGCTGGATTGGCGTCACACACGCCGATCCAGCGATGACAGCGGGTGATCAGCGACCAAAAAATGGTCCTGATCATTCCCCAACGATCTCCCAGCAGGGGCCTGATCGTTGGTCGCTGTCACACATAACGAGATCGTTAGCGGGATCGTTGCTACGTCACCAAAAGCGTGACGTGTTAACGATATCGTTATGTGTGACTCGGCCTTAAGAGTAGTAATCAAGGAACTCTATCATTCCATTGTTCTTCCAGCCATTAGTCTCATTGTGTGGATAGGGATTGTAGACCCTGGGGAGCCGTCACTACAGGGGTCTCATATGCAGTCCAAGGTGATGGACGTATGGAATATTCTTCGTTATTTGAGCTAAAAGCAAATGTTTAAGGGTATGTGCACACTTTGCGGATTTTTCCGCTGCGGATTTGGAAAATCTGCAGTGCAAAACCGCAGCGGTTTTCACTGCGGATTTTCCTGCGGTTTCATCTGCGGATTCTTCTGCGGGTTTTCAACAGCACTTTCCTATTGGTGCATGTTGAAAACCGCTCCTTTTCTTCCGCAGCGGTTCCGCAATGAATTTTCCGCATCGTGGGCACAGCGGTTTTTGTTTTCCATAGGGTAACATTGTACTGTACCCTGCATGGAAAACTGCTGTGGATCCGCAGCGTCAAATCCGCTGCGGATCCGCAGCAAAAACCGCAAAGTGTGCACGAGCCCTAAGGGGGAGGGAGGAAAAGAAGCCACATGGTTAGTCGGTTGTAGGAGTTATGTTGAGTGGAGAGGATCTAGAAGACTGAGGTTCTGGAGTCATGGATGGATGGCCTATGGAGTTTGGAGATCAGTTGCTGGCTGGGCTGGTTCCCAATGCTATGGCTGAGGGATCTGTCATCTGGATTTCTCAAACTTTCTTAAGGACTATTGCTGCTGGATACATGGGAGTTGTGTTTGTCTTCTGGAGGAGCATGGACTGACTACAGACTATACTGGGGGAGATACAAAATCTGTGGCCCAACCAAACGTTTGAAAACTGTGAATATTGCCTGGTACGGGGAAAATGTGACTATCAGCCCCGGGGAGGGGATCTTGTGGACTTGGGGGTGGGCAATGTATTTTGATCATCTACCTTGATTTGTTGTAAAACCATTGACATAAGCTCGGTCCCCACCACCTGATGAGCCGAATGCTGGAGGACACACATGTTCCGTCCCCTCCACCCAATGAGCCGGGTACTGGAGAACACACAAGCTCAGTCACCTCCAACTAATGAGATCAATACTGGAGGACACAAGCTCAGTCACCACCACCTGATGAGCCATGTGCTGGAGGACACACAAGCTCATGTTCCTCCACCTAATGAGTCAATTACTGGAGGACACACACACTCGGTCTCCTCCACCTAATGAACTGAGTACTGTAGAGCACACGCTCAGTCACCACCACCTGATGAGCCGAGTGCTGATGGACACACACATGCTCAATCACCATCTAATGAGCCAAGTACTAGACGGCACACATGCTCAGTCCCCTCCACCCAATGAGCCGAGTACTGGAGGACAGACAAGCTCAGTCACCTTCAACTAATGATCTGAGAACTGAAGGACACATATGCTTAGTCACATCCTCCTATTGAGCCAAGTGCAGGAAGACACACCTGCTCAGTGCCCTTCAAGTAATGAGCTTAATACTGGATGACACACTCAGCCACCACTACCTGATGAGCAGAGTGCTGGAGGACGCAAATGCTCAGTCACCTCCACCTAATGAGCCAAGTGCTGGATGACACCCACACTCAATCACTTTCACCTAATGAGCGGAGTGCTGGAAGACACATACACTCAGTCACCTTGCCTGGTGAGCAGAGTGCTGTAAGACACACATGCTCAATCACCTCCATGAACGCACCACTTGCTGAAGGACACACACGCACAGTCACCTGTACAAAAAGAGCGAAGTATTGAATGACACCACACGCTCAGTCACCTCCGTCTGATGTGCCAAGTGCTAGAGGACAGACAAGCTCAGTCACCTCCCCATGATGAGCCTAGTGCTGGGGGACACACAAGTTTAGACACCACCTAATGAGCCCAGTACTGGAAGACACACATGCTCAGTCACCTATAATTAATGAGCTGAGTACTGGAGGAAACACACTCAGTCAATACCACTGATAAGCCGAGTGCTGGAGGACACACATGCTCAGAAACCTCCATCTAATGAGCCAAGTGTTGGATGACACACCTGCTCAGTCACTTCCACCTCAACAGCCGAGTTCTGGAGGACACGCACTCAGACAACACCATAAAGCCGAGTGCTGGAGGACACACAAGCTCAGGTACCTCCACCTAATGAGCCGAGTACTGGACATGGCACACACTGTTACCTTTACCTAATAAGCCTGGTACTGGAGAACACACAAGCTCAGTCACCTCCAACTGATGAGTCAAGTGCTGGAGGGCACACACACTCAGTCCCCTCCAAGTAATGAGCTGAGTACTGGAAGAAACGCTCAGTCACTACCACCTGACGAGTAGAGTGCTGGAGGACACATTTTCAGTCACCTCCACTTAATAAGCCAAGTGCTGGAGGACACACGCGCAGTCACCTCTACCAAATGAGCCGAGCACTCGATGACACCACATGCTCAATCGCCTCCATCTGATGAGCCAAGTTCTAGAGGATGGACAAGCTCAGTCACCTCTCCATGATGAGCTGAGTGCTGGAGGACACACGCTCAATCACCTCCAACTAATGAGCTGAGTGCTAGAGGACACATGCTCAGTCACATCCTCCTAATAAGCCGAATGCTGGAGGATAGACCGGATTAGTCACCTTCACCTGATGAGCCAAGTGCTGGAGGACACACACGCTTGGTCACTACCACCTGATAAGTGGAGTGCAGGAGGACACACATGCTCAGTCATCTACCCCTGATTAGCTGAGTCCTGGAAAACACACGCTCAATCACTTTCCACAGCCAGGTGTCTGCATAGCGATCCTCTGTTTACTGTAGAGCAGCCAATAGAAATAGTGTTCTGCCTGTTTATCCAGAGACCCTTCAGCAGCTTATTGTAGACTAGATGGTAGCCCGATTCTAACACATCGGGTATTCTAGAATATGTATGTAGTTTATTTATGAAGATTTTAGAATAATACATTGAATACACAAGATTCGGCCGGCTGCAATCAATTAGCAAAGCGTGGTTCAAATCCCGCGCCAATTCGCTGCCGGACTGCGCCTGTCGCTGATTGTTCGCGGCTGGCCATGTAGTATATAACAGCCCACGTAGTAAATAGCACAGCCCACGGAGTATATAACACAGCCCACGGAGTATATAGCACAGCCACATAGTATATAGCACAGCCCACGGAGTGTATAACAGCCCACATAGCATATAACACAGCCACGTAGTATATAACGTCCCACGCACGTAGTGTATAACACAGGCCACGTAGTGTATAACACAGGCCACGTAGTACATTGCACAGCCCACGTAGTACATTGCACAGCCCACGTAGTACATTGCACAGCCCACGTGGTATATTGCACAGCCCACGTAGTATATAGCACAGCCCACGCAGTATATAGCACAGCCCACGCAGTATATAGCACAGCCCACGTAGTATATTGCACAGCCCACATAGTATATTACACAGCCCACGCAGTACATTGCACAGCCACGTAGTACATTGCACAGCCCACGCGGTATATTGCACAGCCCACATAGTATATTACACAGCCCACGTAGTATATAGCACAGCCCGCGCAATGTATAGCACAGCCCACGCAGTACATTGCACAGCCCACGCAGTATATAGCACAGCCCACGTAGTATATTGCACAGCCCACGCAGTACATTGCACAGCCCACGCAGTACATTGCACAGCCACGTAGTATATTGCACAGCCACGTAGTACATTGCACAGCCCACGTAGTAAATTGCACAGCCCACGCAGTATATAGCAATGTGGGCATCGTATCCCTGTTAAAAAAAAGAATTAAAATAAAATATAGTTATATACTCACCTTCCGTTGGCCCCGGATCCAGGCGAAGCATTTACCGATGCTCCTCGCGCGCTCTGATCCCAAGAGTGCATTGCAGTCTCACGAGATGATGACGTAGCGGTCTCGCGAGGAGCAGGAAAGGCCTGTTCTAGATCCGAGGGGCCGACAGACGGTGAGTATATACTGTAACTATTTTTTATTTTTTTATTATTTTTAACATTAGATCTTTTTACTATTGATGCCGCATAGGCAGCATCAATAGTAAAAAGTTGGTCACACAGGGTTAATAGCAGCGGTAACGGAGTGCGTTACCTGCGGCATAACGCGGTCTGTTACTGCTGCCATTAACCCTGTGTGAGCGCTGAGTGGAGGGGAGTATGGAGCGGGCACTGACTGCGGGGAGTAAGGAGCGGCCGTTTTGCCGCGACCAATCAGCAACTTGGATTTCCATGACAGACAGGCCGCGACCAATGAATATCCGTGACAGACAGAAAGACAGACAGACAGACTGAAGTGACCCTTAGACAAATATAGTAGATTACTATAAAAAGAAAGTCCTATATTTCAGGACTTTTAGTATAATTTTTTGTCACCACTTTAGATGCTTTGCATCCTTGTGTTAATGCACATTTCATGCGAATAAGAGAGAAAACGTTTTATTTGGTTTTCATCATTTTTCTCCTGCAGCTTGCATGCATACATTATAATACACTGCAAGCTGCTCAGGGTTGTATTCTCCTTCACAAATTTAATCTCAATATCAAATCAATCCATAAATTAGTTTAGGCTGCTTTCACAATATGCAGACATGTTGCTTTTTGCCGCAATTCTTGAATAACAAAGAAGCAGAAAGAGGGTAGGAAATATCCAATGGCTGGATGTTCTAAAGGACAGAAATGTCCAAGATGAATGGGAGATTGTGCAGTGAGAATTTCATTTAGCAAAAATCTGCAACAATCACGAAAAGAAGGAAGAACTGGAAGTATTTAAAGAGACCAGAATGGATGCACACAGAACTTAATCACTTGTTAAAAAGGACAAAAGAAATGTATATTAAATGGAAATGGGGGCATATGTAAGTAAGAATATAATGCTGTCTGCAGTGCAAGAGTTAGAAAAGCTAAAGCCAGTAATGAAGTGAGGCTTGCAAGGAAAACCAAAAGCAGTAAAAATAATGATTTTGGGGTATGTTAAAGAAAAAGAGAAATCAAAGATGTTATAGGATCTTTACAAGATGAAAAGGGTAAAGTGGTCAAAATTGATAAGTCGAACTTTTAAATTCTTATTTTGCATCCATGTTCTCTAAGAAAACAAATGTAACATCAACTGACCTTCAATGTGCCATCGAAGGAATAAAAGAATCCACACTATCCATAAACGGAGAGATGGTGAGGGAACACTTAGCTAATTTATATGAATGTAAATCTCCTGGTCCAGGTGAATTACATCCTAGGGTACTGAAAGAGTTAGCAGGGGAAATTACAGAACCACTAGCCAGAATCTTTATAAAATCCTGGAGAACAGGAGAAGTCCCAGAAGATTGAAGAAAGGCAAATGTTGTCCCTATCTTCAAAAAAGGAAAGAAGATGGAACCAGGAAATTACAGGCCAGTGAGCCTTACTTCTATAACAGGAAAGATCTGTTCTAGACAAATCTAATTTCCTTCTATGATGAAATCACTGACTGGATGGATTAGGGAAATGCGTGAGGGTGACCAGTGAGTGGAACAGGCTGGCACAAGAGGTGGTGAGTTCTCCTTCAATGGAAGTCTTCAGATGCTGGACAGACATCTGTCTCAAATGGTTTAGTCAATCCTACATGGAGCAGGGGGTTGGACACGATGACCCTGGAGGTCCCTTCCAATTCTAACATTCTAGGGTTCTATAAAACATATTAAAGAATGTACCTTAGCTTAGCTTATGTGTTGGGACTGACAAGGAAAGGCCTCAAGCAGCTTGCAATGTGCTGTGTCTCCTGGAAGCTACTGGCACCAAATAGTTAAAAATCTTAATAAAAAAAATAGAGAATTTTTTCACGTGATACATGCAATGCAGAGAAGTCAATAGCTGTTATATTCCTGGTGTGTGGTGGTCTCTGCCCTCCAGGCTCCTGGGTCTCCTACTGTGGAAGAGTTTGTCACCAGCCCTGACCATAGAAATGGTGGAGATCGGTGCAGGAACTAGCGCTGATATTTCTGGTCTCTGTCTGTTCTGAGTTCTTCATTGTAGTGACAGATCTTCTGATTTGTGTCTTGCATTGAGTAGTCGCTGTCTGGAAATTTCCTGCTCAGACATTGCAGCATATATCAGGACGTATCTCAGAGATAAGGATATTTCATACTTAGTGGCACCAGCAGGAAGGTGGATACAGACCTCTATAGGAAGAGCTAGACCAGATGACTATATACCTGTATAAGCATATATCTCTGCCTGTATACATATACAGTTGTGTTAAAGTATTTGCCCCTTCCTGATTTCCGCGGCCTCCCATCTTCTTATGATCTCCACCCTCCTGCTTGCTTCATGGCTCCCTGGCATCGCGCTCCTGCGCAGGCGTACTTATCTGTCCTGTTGAGGGCAGAGCAAAGTACTGCACTACGCAGGGGGCCGGCAAAGGTCAGAGAGGCCCTGCGCACTGCACTACTTTGCTCTGCCCTCAACAGGGCAGATAAGTACGCCTGCGCAGGAGCACGATGCCAGGGAGCCATGAAGCAAGCAGGAGGGCAGCGATCATAAGAAGATGGGAGGCGCCAGACCTGGACCTGCGACACCCATCGGACCGGACCGCACTGCAGGTGACATCAGCACAAGAAAACGGAGCAAAAAAGTCCACATCAACATAATTATGCATAAAAGTATATAAAGTTTTATTAATTATAACAATATAATTACTGTATCAATACAAAACAGGTTTTAAATCTGCATATATATGCTGTCTGCACTATGCATATAACAGGACAATAAGGAGGAGACATGACGGTAGCCAAGTTAGGGGGGGATACTACAATACATCCTTAGGGCAACAGCATGAACCAGTCCCAAGTCTATAAGAGGTCCTACAGATCCCTAGTACCATGAATGACAGTGTACATAGTCAGGCTAGTCCCTTACATAACATCTCACAATTTCAGAAGGTACATGCTTACCCATTTGTAATCATCAGGGAAGGCACCCCCACCTCTCTCAGCACCCCTGGACACGCGTTTCTCGCTGTAGCTTATTCAACAGGGTCTGCTTGTAGCCAGTCTCATTGTGTTTAAATGCGAATAAAACCGGAAGTGGCGCCGGGAAAACGGTGCATGTGCAGTGGCACCCAGGGCACGCCATCACCAGGGCCGTCACAGCAGGGCGTGCGTAAAGGCGGGACTCCGCTGTAGGATGTCCAATAACGCGCACGCTCAGCTGTTGCTGATAGCCATAGCGAGAGGCGAGCACAGCAGGTGAGTATAATAAGTTATTTTTATTATCTTTCAGTTCGGATCGGGGGCTTATCTACAGCATTATAGAATGCTGTATATAAGCCCTGAAAGGTGGTGACCGTATCTTATATCGGCCAAACCTGGTAACAGGTTCCCTTTTAGGGAAAAAGAAATCCAAAAAAAAGTATATTACCTATATTGCTGGATTAGTGTAAACAACGTCTCACCAAAAAAACTAATACCATAAAAATAATTTTTATTAAACTGCTTTTTTTTTTAAATATAACCAATGACCTAAAAACAAACCACACCAAGCAATAACACAGGTCAACAAAAAAAAATTTTTTTTCTGGTGTCCAAAATATTTTAATGAATTTGGGGTATTTTTGGGGTGCTGATTCTGAATATGCTATCAGTTTTGCCAGATTGGCTCAAGTTTTTGACATTTTTGGTATCTTATTTATAGCACTTGTTGGTAAATGCGACGCATCATCTCATTAATTTCTTTGGATTAGTACTTGAACTGAGCAGTTCTCAATATAGTTTTGTGTTAATTAGTGTTCTAAAAGTTTGTTCATAGCTTGATTTTTGCACTAACTTTATGTTGTTGTCTGTTTTCCAGTGAAAAGCATGAACTCATCAAGAAGAAGTTGTCTTAACGATCCAGACTCATTCTGTTACATTTGTGGTGAATACACACTGCCAGAACATAGAAGAAACATAACAGACTTCGTAAAAAAAGTGTATTTTGCCTATTTTGGGGTTATGCTTGGGGACCAAGACAAGTTTTGGGCACCACACATAGTGTGCAAAGCATGTGTCGAATTATTATGAAAATGGAGCAAAGGACAAAGAAAAAGCTTCAAATTTGGTGTTCCAATGGTGTGGAGAGAGCCAAAAAATCATCATGATGACTGTTATTTCTGTGCAGTGCAAGTGCAAGGATTCAATAAGCATAAGAAACGAAAATGGGAGTAACATGGAATCTGCAAGAAGGCCTGTCCCTCATTGTGAAGATGTGCCTGTACCTGTGTTTACCATAAATAACAGTCATCATGATGATTTTTTGGCTCTCTCCACACCATTGGAACACCAAATTTGAAGCTTTTTCTTTGTCCTTTGCTCCATTTTCGTAATAATTCGACACATGCTTTGCACACTATGTGTGGTGCCCAAAACTTGTCTTGGTCCCCAAGCATAACCCCAAAATAGGCAAAATACACTTTTTTACGAAGTCTGTTATGTTTCTTCTATGTTTTGGCAGTGTGTATTCACCACAAATGTAACAGAATGAGTCTGGATCGTTAAGACAACTTCTTCTTGATGAGTTCATGCTTTTCACTGGAAAACAGACAACAACATAAAGTTAGTGCAAAAATCAAGCTATGAACAAACTTTTAGAACACTAATTAACACAAAACTATATTGAGAACTGCTCAGTTCAAGTACTAATCCAAAGAAATTAATGAGATGATGCGTCGCATTTACCAACAAGTGCTATAAATAAGATACCAAAAATCTCAAAAACTTGAGCCAATCTGGCAAAACTGATGACATATTCAGAATCAGCACCCCAAAAATACCCTAAATTCGATGAAATATCTTTGGCACCAAAAATGCTGTTGACCAGTGTAATTAATCAACTATACTAGACAACACTCGCAGGTGGGCATGGGGGATGGGTATCCCTGTTACACCCTAATAATCCCTATCTGTACCCTACCTGTCTGCGGAGGTTGGCACCCTCTTGGACGCAATGTGGCGCCCCCGCTCCTCGGCGGCTTGCCCTTATCTCCCTAGCAAATCCCTTGTATATACACCAATAGGGGATTCACGAAAAATGCCACAACACAGGGATACAGCACACAATGACTTTTCTTGATTATAACCAAAAAAAAGGGGAGTATGGCAGCAATATACAAAACCAACCAAAAAAAGTGCAGTGAATAAAACCAATCTGATATTCTGGGAGCATAAATATAGATTATAAGGATATCTTGCCTACCAGGTCCCTAGAGTAATCCCTGTCTATCAGCGGAGGTTGGCACCCTCTTGGACGCAAAATGGCGCCCCCGCTCCTCGGTGGCTCTCCCTCGTGTCCCTAAAAGTCTCCTGGGTTATAGATACTAAAACATACACCAGAAACTGGGCACTCATTAAGCCATCAATCTTCTGCATTCAAAGTTAGAGACAACTCTCAGGGATCTCCAGCTCAAAAGTATGGAAACACAGTGAAAAAGGATATTTAAGGCTGCATAAAAAAAAATAAAAAAAAACACACTCATCAATACGTCACTGAAGTCCCAATTATATAGTATCCCCTTTGACTTTAACACTGCATTTAAACCATTTGCAGCCCTACCCTGAAACCAATTGAAAATAGCATGCTTATTTCCAGTGTTATCTAAGCATGCTTTTTGTATTCCATTTCAGTATAAGTATGGGGTACTTTAATATATTTAGTAATAATACCATTTATCCTCTATATTCCTTCTCCAAAGGCATCATAACTCATCTGTTATTAGTTTTTGTATACAAAAAGTTTTATTTCGGATGTCATAAAGCGTCTTCAATGCCCCAACAACTACAACATACCTATTACTGTTAGTGGTTCAGGGTTTAATATGTGTATATGCAGTACAAGCACCTATTGCATCGTGCCCTGGACACAAAGTCCGCACCAATTGCACTGTGCCCCAAACAGTTACTCAAAAACCAGCAAGACAATTTATGCCAATCATTGTTGGTCCACCTTATCTATATGCATGTTTCACCTTCAGGTTTTTAACAGATGTATATACAAGAAAAAACACCTATTGCACTGGCCCCAGAAAAATCAATAGCCGACACAATGAAAATGCCAATTCATGTCAGTCTAACTTATCTGTACTCAGGCTTCGCCTCGACGCGTTTCCCTCCCATGATAGAGTTCTTCAGGAGGCTTATGGGAATGTCTGTGTCTCTCTGACATCAGGATCAGATATGGCTCCTGGTTGTAGGTGTCACCTGCGAGTGTTGTCTAGTATAGTTGATTAATTATTGCTTGGTGTGGTTTGTTTTTAGGTCATTGGTTATATTTACAAAAAAAAGCAGTTTAATAAAAATTATTTTTATGGTATTAGTTTTTTCGGTAAAAAGAAATCCAAACCTTCAGGTCCCTGTGTGAAAAAGCGATTGCCCCCTAAACCTTATAACGGGGCCGGCCGCCCTTCGCAGCAACAACTGCAATCAAGCGTCTGTGAGAACTGGCAAAGAGTCTTTTACGACGCTCTGGAGGAATTTTGTCCACTTATCTTTGCAGAATTGTTGTAATTCAGCCTTGTTGGAGGTTTCCGAGCATGAACAGCCTTTTTAAGGTCATGCCACAGCATCTCAATCAGATTAAGGTCAGGACTTTGTCTAGAACACTCCAAAGTCTTAATTTTGTTTTTCTTTAGCCATTCAGAGATGGACTTGCTGCTGTGTTTTGGATCATTGTCCTGCTGCATAACCCAAGTGCGCTTCAGCTTGAGGTCATGAACAGATGACCGAATATTTTTTTGGTAGACAGCAGAATTCATGGTTCCATTTACCACAGCAAGTCTCCAGGTCCTGAAGCTGCAAAACAGCCCTAGACCATCACACTACCACCATCACATTGTACTGTTGGTATGATGTTTCTTTTCTGAAATGATGTGTTACTTCTACCCCAGATGTAATGGGACATACACCTTCCAAAAAGATCAACTTTTGTTTCGTTAGTCCACAGAGTATTCTCCCAAAAGTGGTGGCCTGTAGTTCTTTGGATTTTGTTGTGGGGTCTTTTGTGACCTCTTGGATGAGTCGTCGCTGCAGTCTTAGGGTAATTTTGGTCAGCCAACCACTCTTGGGAAGGTTCACCACTGTTCCATGTTTTCGCCATTTGTGGATAATGGCTCTCACTGTGGTTTGCTGAAGTCCCAAAGCTTTAGAAATGGCTTTATAACATTTTCCAGACTGATGGATATCAATTACTTTGTTTCTCATTTGTTCCAGAATTTCTTTGGATTGCAGAATGATGTCTAGATTTGGAGGATCTTTCAGTCTACTTCACTTCATCAGGCAGGTCCTATTTAAGTGATTTCTTGATTGAGAACAGGTGTGGCAGGACTCAGGCCTGGGTGTGGCTAGGGAATGTGAACTCCGCTTCACAATGATGTGATAAACCATAGTTAATTTATTTATGTTTTAAGGGGGAGGGCAATTACTGTAGGTTTGGATTTCTTTTTCCCCTAATAATAAAAACCTTCATTTATAAACTGCATTTTGAGATTACTTGTGTTATCTTGTCTAATACTTTCATTTGCTTGGCAATCTGAAACATTTAAGTGTGACAAACATGGATAAGAATAGGAAATCAGGAAGAGGGCAAACACTCTTTCACACAACTGTATATCCCGCTGTCTATACACGTGTATACTCGTATATCTTCCTCAAATAAGTTCCAGCAACAGACATCCAAAATCAGGTTATTGAGTGGACGTTAAAAAACTTCATTTTATTACAGTGCCTTTAAAAGCACGCTGTTAAAATAGTGAGTGATGGACTACACGTTTCGAACAAAAGTGTTCTTGATCATAACCATATCTTCCTGTATACACATATATCCATCTCTCCATATACCCTTATACCCGTATATCTCAGCCCGTATACACATATATACAGCTGTCTATATACCCGTATATCTCTGCCTGTATATACATATATTCAGCTGTCTATATACCTGTATAGCTCTGCCTGTATACACAAAATCCTATGTAAATGAGCAGATTCAGAGACCGGAGGGAGCATACAAGAGTTTAGTGTACGCAGCTTCTATGCAGAGCTATGTGACTGTGGTCACAGACTGTAAACTAACCCTGTGTAGCCTGATCCTGCAGCTACTGCCCTGCTACTTGCTGATGTTCTCCGCGCCTCTGTTCTCAGTGCTGGAAGGTGTCCACCACCCATGACATGTGAGGAGACCTCTGAGCTCTGAACCTGCAGCTCCACAAGTATCATGTCAGACATGTACAGAGCAAACTAAATGTTACAGCGGTAGTAATTCGCCCATTCATATACATCGCAGTACTCTAGGCCATAGATCAGTACAGTACTCCCTGCGTCAGTACATCTGCCTGCTTGTGGCTGGGGAAGGATAGTTGCACTGTGCCGGTGGCACCATGAGTCACTGGGTTTGACCTGTTGTTCTTGGGCTGCGGAGCATTTTTGGCTCCCCTATTGCTGGTGACATCACAGTTGGGTGGTGATGTCATCAGATGGGTGAGGACGCTTGCAGCTGTGGTTCCCTCAGGGAACATTAACATCCTTAGTTGAATCTTTCAGCCAAAGGGAGGGGATGCTGTTAACCCTGCCGTGCCAGGACGGATATTAATGATCGTATCTCCTGACCCTGATCATATTGAATCCGTTACAATCAGAGAAGGTTCACGATGAGTTGCGAGGCACCGGCGCCATTCACCAGGTGAGCGCTGGCATGAATATGTGGATATTGGATTTCATGTGTGATCAGGAGACACGTGGCGGGTGGCGAGCTCCACGGCCTTGTTTGATTTTATTTGGGGGGCTGCATAGGCTATAAATAGGAGAAACTGAAAAATGTAAACAGACGAGAAGTCCTTATGTTCAGTTCACTCGTGCGGCTCTTGTGTGTGCGCGTATGCGCACTTCTCATATGTGCGCCCCACCTCACACGTGCTGCTCGTGGGCACTCTCACAGGCACTTCTCGTGCACGCTTTCTGTGTGTGTTCCCTCACACATGCTCTTTCCCCCCACGCAGGTGCTTCTTGTGTGCACTCTCCCCCTCACGTGTTCCCTCACACATGCTCTTTCCCCCCACGCAGGTGCTTCTTGTGTGCACTCTCCCCCTCACCTGCACTACTCGTGCACACTTCATGGATATTAGCGCCTCATGTGCTTCTTGTGCACACGTCATAGATGTTATCGTCTCATGTGCTTCTCGTGCACACACTTCTTATGCGTACTATTTCCTTCACAAGCGCTTTTTGTGGGCACTCCACCTCATGCGCTCCTCCTCACACGTGCACGCTCTTCTTGAGTGCTCTCCCCCTCACATGTCCACGCTCCTCGTGCATGCTCCTCCTCACACTTGCACGCTCATCTTGAGTGCTCTCTCCCTCACATGTGCACGCTCCTCTTGAGTGCTTTCCCCAGGGCCGTAACTACAACCGGGGCCCCAACCACCCAGGGACCCCAAACTGATGGTAAAAAATTGTATTTTAATACTTTAATTTCTCATAAAATACTCAGCTCCTATAATTCTGTCAGACAATGTCACCCGCAGGACAGGAGAGACTATCATGCATAGCATAGCAGGCTTCACTACGTTCTGCACAACCTCTAGTGATTGAAATGTTGAGGGGCCCCACTATGAAGTTTTGCCCCAGGGCCCCGAAGCTTATAGTTATGGCACTGGCTCTCCCCCTCACACGTGCACGGTCCTCTTGAGTGCTCTCCCCCTCTCTTGTGCACTCTCCTCTTGAGTGCTCTCACACATGCACACTCCTCTTGAATGCTCGCACATGTGCATACTCCTCTAGAGTGCTCTCTCTCCCTCACATGTGCACGCTCCTCTTGAGTGCTCTCTCTCCCTCACATGGGCGCTTCTGCTGACACCTTTTCCTTTAAGACTGGTTTTCACTCTGTGTAGTGGGCACAGATGACAGTGACCCTCCTGGGCAGCCTCGGTGTCTGGCAGCAGGGTGGCCCCCTGCGCCCGCTCCCTGACGCCCTTTCTGGATGTGTGGCACAGTTTCCCAGGCTCCTCCATTGAACAGAGCAGATTCCCCCTCGGCTGCCATAGTAACAGGTGGCGGATTCCTGCTAGCTGGCTCTTTATATCTGTTGTGTCAGGAACCTGCAGTGGGGGCTGGGGATCAGAATCACAATGAATAGGGGGGTGGCCCCCACCATCCAGCCCTTCTCCCTGGGGACAGACCACCCTCACCCTTCTTTCCCATCCTACTCAGCTTTTTAACCATTTCCTCTCAGGGGTCTCTATTAGCAGGTGCAATGCTCACTCCATGCTGGGATCAACGCGAGAGGTGCTCAGGTATTAGTACTGCGGGGCGGATACTGGGGGTATCGGTACTATGAGGCTGACACTGGGGGGCATCAGTACTGCGAGGTAGACACTGGAGGCATAGTACTGCGAGGTGGGCATGAGGGGCATGGTACTGCAAGGTGGACACTGGGGGGTATCGGCACTGCTAGGTGAACACTGGGGGGTATCGGCACTGCTAGGCGAACACTGGGGGGCATGGTACTGCTAGGCGGACACTGGGGGGTATCGGCACTGCTAGGCGGACACTGGGGGGCATGGTACTGCGAGGCGGACACTGGGGGGCATGGTACTGCGAGGCGGACACTGGGGGCATGTTACTGCGAGGCGGACACTGGGGGGCATGGTACTGCGAGGCGGACACTGGGGGGCATGGTACTGCGAGGCGGACACTGGGGGGCATGGTACTGCGAGGCGGACACTGGGGGGCATGGTACTGCGAGGCGGACACTGGGGGGCATGGTACTGCGAGGCGGACACTGGGGGGCATGGTACTGCGAGGCGGACACTGGGGGGCATGGTACTGCGAGGCGGACACTGGGGGGCATGGTACTGCGAGGCGGACACTGGGGGGCATGGTACTGCGAGGCGGACACTGGGGGGCATGGTACTGCGAGGCGGACACTGGGGGGCATGGTACTGCGAGGCGGACACTGGGGGGCATGGTACTGCGAGGCGGACACTGGGGGGCATGGTACTGCGAGGCGGACACTGGGGGGCATGGTACTGCGAGGCGGACACTGGGGGGCATGGTACTGCGAGGCGGACACTGGGGGGCATGGTACTGCGAGGCGGACACTGGGGGGCATGGTACTGCGAGGCGGACATTGGGGAGCATGGTACTGCGAGGAGGACACTGGGGCGCATGGTACTGCGAGGCGGACACTGGGGCGCATCGGTACTGCGAGGCGGACACTGGGGCACATCGGTACTGCGAGACTGACAGAGTCATTGGCATTGAGCGACTGAGAGTATTGGTACAAGCCAGACAGTTGGGGCATTGGTACTGCGAGGTGGATACTGGTGGTATTGGTACAAGGCGGACACTTGGGGCATTGGTACTGTGAGGCTACCACTGGGGGGGCACTGGTATTTCGAGGTGGATACTGGGGGTATTGGTACTGCAAGGCATACACTGGGGGTATTAGTACCACAAGGCAGATTTTGGGGGCATTAGTACTGCGAAGCGGACACTAATAGGTATCAGTACAAGACAGACACTGGGGGTGTGTGAGGGTATTGGTGCCAGGCAGACACTTGGGTATTTGTACTGTGAGCCAGACACCGGAGGTATCAGTACTGTGAACACTTTGGGGGTGCAGTATCGGTACCAGGTGGGCACCGGGGGGAGTTTCGCTGCGATTCAGACACCGGGGGTATTGGTATGAGGAAACACCAGGGGGTTTTCGGTAACAGTCGGACACCTTTGGGGCCATCGGTAAGAGACATAGATCAGGAGGAGGGGTATCTGTACGAAAGATACACCGGGGTATAGTTACGCGACATACACCATGGGGAGAGGTACGATGCGAGCACTACGGGTATCATTACGAGACGGACACCGAGGGTATCGGTACGAGGCTGACACTGGGGGGAAAAGGGGTATTGGTATGAAGCGGACATCGGTGGGAGAGACATACAAGGCAGACAGCAGGGAGTATCAGCATGAGATGGACGCTGGGGGAAGAGGTACGAGGCGGACACTAAGGCCATGTGCACACGCTGCAGATTTTATTGCGGAATTTTCCGCAGCGTTTTTGATAAATCCGCAGTGCAAAACCGCTGCGGTTTTTACTGCGGATTTATCGCTGTTTTTATTGCGGTTTCCGCTGCGGGTTTTCACCTGCTGTTTCCTATTGGAGCAGGTGAAAAACCGCTGCGGATTCCGCACAAAGAATTGACATGCTGCGGAAAATAAACCGCTGCATTTCCGCTCGTTTTTTTCCGCAGCATGTGCACTGCGGATTTCATTTCCCATAGCATTACATGGTACTGTAAATGCATGGGAAACAGCTGCGGATCCGCAGCTGCGGAAACGCTGCGGATCCGCAGCAAAATCCGCAGCGTGTGCACATACCCTAAGGGTATCTGTACGAGACAGACGACAGGGGGTATTGGCATGAGGTGGATACCGAGGGTATCGGTACGAGGCGGACACCGGGGAGTATTGTTATGAAGGGACACAAAGGGGGGTTGAGGTACAAGTTCAACAGCAGGGAGTATCGGTACGAGATGGACACCGGAGGCAGACACTAAAGGGTATCGGTACGAGGTGGACACCAAGGGTATCAGTGCGAGGCAGACTCCGGGGGGAAAGGGGTATTGCTATGAAGTGGACACCGGGCAGGAGAGGTACAAGGTGGACAGCAGGGAGTATCAGTACAAGGCAGACACCAGCGGAAAAGGTACGAGGCGGACAGCAGGGTGTACTGGTACAAGGCGGACGCTGGGGTGGGGGGTATTTATATGAAACGGACTAAGGGGGAGGGGTATTGGTATGAAGCAGACACAGGGGGGGAAGAGGTACGAGGCGGACAACGGGGAGTATAGGTATGAGACGTACACCTTGGGGAGAGGTACGCGACAAACACGGGGTATCGCTGCGAGGGAGGGTATCGGGATAAGCGAGGCAGACACCGGGAGGGAAAAGGGGTATTGCTATGAAGCGGACACCGGAGGTGGGGGGAGAGGTACAAGACAGACAGCAGGGAATATCAGTACGAGAAAGAACGCCGGGGGGGAGAGGTACTAGGCAGACACTAAGGGTATCGATGCGAGGCGAACAGCATGTGGTACTGGTACAAGGTGGACACTGGGGTTGGGGGGTATTGATGCGAAGTGGACCCTGGGGGAGGAGAGGTACACGGCAGACGGGGTTATCAGTACAAGGTGAACAGTAGGGGGTATAACTACGAGGAAAACAGCAGGGGGTATCGGTACAAGGCAGACACCAAGGGTATCAGAGCGAGGTGGACACTGCGGGGAGACTTACAAGGCGGACAACGTGGTATCCATACAAGACGGACACTGGGGGAAAAGAGGTACAAGGCGGACACTAAGGTTATCTGTACGAGGCAGTATCAGTATGAGATGGACATCGGGGGAGAGGTGGACACTAAGGGTATTATTACGGGGTGGGTATCGGTACGAGGCGGACACGGGGAATTTGTATTGGTACGAAGCAGACATCGGGGGGTTCAAGGCGGACAGCAGGGAGTATCAGTAGGAGACGGATCCTGGGAGGAGAGGTACGAGGCAGACACTAAGGGTATATGTACCGGGCGGACAGCAGGGGGTTTCGGTACGAAACACTGGGTGGGAGGAGCAGTACAAGGCGGACAGCAGAGGATATTGGTACGAGGTGAATACCAAGGGTACTGGTACGAGGCGAACACCAGGCGTATCTGAGCAAAGTGTACACTATGGGTATAAGGCTTGCAGCAGACTGGCAGAAGAGAAGTACAGTATATATGTGAGAATGGGGTGCCACCCGTGGGCAGACACTGCGCCATTGTGCCATCTCCGGGCTGTTGGGAGATGGCACAATGAAGTTTGTGACCTTTCTGCGGCTGCATATTATTTCCATGAATTAACCCAGTTCTTTCTACATTATTTTTCTGATGCAGCAGTGAGAGAAGTTCCTCTGCTACCAGTTCTCACTATCAGCAATAGCTCTGCTTGTCATCGGTGAATGAGAACTTTCTCTTTGACATCTGGAAGCTGAAAACCTGCCCTGACTGCATTTCTACAGCTGAGGACTTGTCACAATTGCATCTAGTTCATCCTCTATGAGATACAGAGCCCAGACTGACACATAGAAACGCTGTATGGACAGGAGAGACTTGTGCTCTGCTATGTTTAGCTCACAAAGCATTGTCTAAACTGGATACAACTGTAACAAACCCTCCGCTGTGAAAAGTATTCAGTAAAGACAATGTTTCTGCCTCTGCATGTGAACAAGAAAGTTGTAATTCACTGACCGCAAACAGAGATCTGACAGCGAGCAGAGCTGCTCATCACCTGCTCGGGATTGTTCAGCTTTGATTTCTGTCTCAGCCGCTGCTGGCTTCTCAGATTATTACTGCACATGAAGAGTTAATGGCGTCAAACTTAGTTTTGCAGGAACAATGAAGGATTTCAGCTCCTGAGAGTCATTGCCTGCGGCCTTCACCTAGTAATACTCGGGCGTGTTCAAACTCGGGAGCCTTGTGGATGGTTTCCAAGCCAGGACTCTCACCTGCGGCAGCGCCGGCATCGGGAGTGTGGGACTGCGCGAGCAAGCCATGCGGAGAGGGGGCGGCTGCAGCGGGACGTAGGGAGAAGGGACTCGGCAAGCAAGACGTGTGGGGAAGGGACTGAATAAGCAAAACATGCAGAGAAAGGGCAGCTGCAGCAGGAGGTGAGGAAAAGAGACTGCGTACACAAGATTTCAGAGAAGGGGCAAGCTGCAGCGGGAGGAGGGACTGAGCAATCAAGACGTGTGGCGAAGGGGCAGCCAAAGGTGGGAAGAAGGGACTGAATAAGCAAAACATGCAGAGAAAGGGCAGCTGCAGAGGGAGGAGGGACTGAGCAAGCAAGACATGCAGAGAAGAGGCAGCTGCAGAGGGACAAGGGACTGAGCAAGCAAGACTATCAGAGAAGGGGCAGCTGCAGAGGGAGGAGGGAGTGAGCAAGCAAGACATGCAGCGAAGGGGCAGCTACTGAGGGAGGAGGGACTGAGCAAGCAAGACCATGCAGAGAAGGAGCAGCTGCAGAGGGAGAAGACTGAGCAAGCAAGACATGCAGAGGGAGGAGGGACTGAGCAAGCAAGACATGCAGCGGAAGGTGCGGAGGAGGGACTGAGCAAGCAAGACATGCAGAGAAGGGGCAGCTGCAGAGGGAGGTGGGGAGGAGGGACTGAGCAAGCAAGACATGCAGAGAAGGAGCAGCTGCAGAGGGAGAAGGGACTGAGCAAGCAAGACATGCAGCGAAGGGGCAGCTACAGAGGGAGGAGGGACTGAGCAAGCAAGACATGCAGAGGGAGGAGGGACTGAGCAAGCAAGACATGCAGTGGAAGGTGCGGAGGAGGGACTGAGCAAGCAAGACATGCAGAGAAGGGGCAGCTGCAGAGGGAGGTGGGGAGGAGGGACTGAGCAAGCAAGACATGCAGAGAAGGGGCAGCTGCAGAGGGAGGAGGGACTGAGCAATCAAGACGTGTGGCGAAGGGGCAGCCAGAGGTGGGAAGAAGGGACTGACTAACCAAAACATGCAGAGAAAGGGCAGCTGCAGCGGGAGGTGGGGAGGAGGGACTGAGAAAGCAAGACATGCAGAGAAGGGGCAGCTGCAGAGGCAGGTGGGGAGAAGGGACTAAGCAAGCAAGACGTGTGGCAAAGAGGCAGCAGGAGGTGTGGAGAAGGAACTGAATAAGCAAAACATGCAGAGAAAGGGCAGCTGCAGTGGGAGGGGAGGAAAATGTCTTATCACAATATTTGGTAATGGGGTGTAGTCAGTGTTAAGGAGACACAATACAGCACGATACTCTGTATAATATATGGGGGGAACTTATCTGTATAATATATGGGGGTAGTTATCTCTGTATAATATACATGGGGGGCGGTTTCATCTGTATAATACACCGCGGGGGCAGTTATCTCTGTATAATAATAGGGGAGGAACTTGCGGTTACCTCTGTATAATATACCTGGGATGGTTATCTTTGTATAATTTATGGGGGGTGGTTACCTCTGTATAATATACGAGGGGCGGTTACCTCTGTATAATATACGACTGGGGGGGCGGTTAACTCTGTATACCTCTGTTACCTCTCATAAAATTATAATATCAAAAAGTTTATTTCAGTTCTTCAATACAATACAAAAAGTGAAACTTTACAGACTTCACGTTTATGTCTGTCAATGTTGATGATTATGGCTTAGAGCCAATGAAAACCCAAAAAGTCATTCTCAGTAAATTAGAATAATTAACAAAAAAATGCCTGCAAAGGCTTCCTAAGTGTTTAAAAAGGTCCCTTAGTCTGTGTCAGTAGCTCCACAATCATGGGGAAGACTGCTGACTTGAGAGATGTCCAGAAGGCAGTCATTGACACATTCCAAAAGGAGGGTAAGCCACAAAGGTCATTGCTAAATATGCTGACTGTTCACAGAGTTCTGTATCCAAGGATATTAATAGAAAGATGAGTGGAAGGAAAAAGAAAAAGTGTGGTTGAAAAAGGTGCACAAGCAACAGGGATAACCGCAGCCTTGAAAGGATTGCTAAGAAAAGGGCATTCAAAAACTTGGGGAAGATTCACAAGGAGTGGACTGCTGCTGGAGTCATTGCTTCAAGAGCCACCACACAGAGACGTATCCAGGACATGGGCTACAAGTGTCGCATTCCTTGTGTCAAGCCACTCAGGACCAATAGACAACGCCAGAAGTGTCTTACCTGGGCCAAGGAGAAAAAGAACTGGACTGTTGCTCAGTGGTCCAAGGGGTTGTTTTCAGATGAAAGTAAATTTTGCATTTCATTTGGAAATCAAGGTCCTAGAGTCTGAAGGAAGAGTGGAGAGGCCACAATCCAAGCTGCATGAGGTCTAGTGTGAAGTCTCCACAATCAGTGATGGTTTGGGGAGCCATGTCATCTGCTGGTGTAGGTCCACTGTGTTTTATCAAGACCAAAGTCAGCGCAGCCGTCTACCAGGAAATTTTAGAGCACATCATGCTTCCCTCTGCCGACAAGCTTTTTGGAGATGGAAATTTCATTCTCCAGCAGGACTTGGCACCTGTCCACACTGCCAAAGTACCAATACCTGGTTTACAAACAACAGTACCACTGTGCTTGATTGGCTAGCAAACTCTCCTGACCTTAACCTCATTGAGAATATATGGGGTATTGTCAAGAGGAAGATGAGAGATACCAGACCCAACAATGCAGACGTGTTGAAGTCTGCTGTCAAAGCAACCTGGGCTTCCATAACACCTCAGCAGTGCCACAGGCTGATCGCCTCCATGCTACGTTGTGTTGATGCAGTAATTGATGCAAAAGGAGCCCCAACCAAGTATTGAGTGCATTTACTGAACATACATTTCAGTAGGCCAACATTTCGGTTTTTAAAATCAGTTTTCAAGCTGGTGCTATAAAGTATTCTAATTTACTATAATTGCCAGACCTGAAATAACAAGCACTTTTCACCTATTGTGTCCCCCCCATTTCTTTGTAGATTGTAAGCTTGCGAGCCGGGACCTCACGCCTAATGTCACTGTTTAAATTGTCTTAACTTGTATTGAATTTGTATATGTCCCCGCTTAATTGTAAAGTGCTGCGGAATATGTTGGCGCTATATAAATAAAGATGATTATTATTATTACTGATATAATGACTGGGCT
Organism: Ranitomeya variabilis; assembly: GCF_051348905.1. Classification (NCBI taxonomy): domain Eukaryota; kingdom Metazoa; phylum Chordata; class Amphibia; order Anura; family Dendrobatidae; genus Ranitomeya; species Ranitomeya variabilis. Next base: position 712,940,944 of record NC_135232.1, read on the forward strand.
GTAAGCCATAATCATCAACATTAACAGAAATAAACACTTGAAATAGATCACTCTGTTCGTAATGACTCTATATAATATGTTTCACTTTTTGTATTGAAGAACTGAAATAAATTAACATTTTGATGATATTCTAATTTTGTGAGAAGCTCCTGTATACAGGGGAGGGGGCGATTACCTCTGTATGATATACGGTTACCTCTTTATAATATACGGGGTGGGGGGTGGTTACCTCTATAATATACGGGGGGCGGTTACCTCTGTATGATATACAGGGGTGATTACCGCTGTATAACATACCGGGGGCAGTTATCTCTGTATAATATACAGGGGGTGGTTACCTCTGTATAACATACAGGAGGTGGTTACCTCTGTATAATATACAGGGGGCAGTTACCTCTGTATAGTATACTGGGGGGGGGCAGTTACCTCTGTATAATATACGGGGGTGGTTATCTTTGCATAATACATGCCCTATTTCTGACTCTTGGCTGCAGAGCTGACACTCTAGTTCTGCACTTCGCCCTAGATGCAGACACTGCGTATTCTTCACCGGCCTAGGGACAAAATCATGGAGAGAACATGATGGCCGTAAGGTTCAATGTAAATGTTCTGCGCCTCAGTTTTTTTAAGTGTTGCTGTTACCTGAGATGCTCTGCAGCCTGGACTTAAGTTACCGTTACACTAAACGACTTACCAACGATCACGACCAGCGATACGACCTGGCCGTGATCGTTGGTGAGTCGTTGTGTGGTCGCTGGGGAGCTGTCACACAGACAGCTCTCTCCAGCGACCAACGATCAGGGGAACGACTTCGGCATCGTTGAAACTGTCTTCAACGATGCCGAAGTCCCCCTGCAGCACCCAGGTAACCAGGGTAAACATCGAGTTACTAAGTGCAGGGCCGCGCTTAGTAACCCGATATTTACCCTGGTTACCATTGTAAAAGTAAAAAAAAAAAAACAGTACATACTCACATTCTGATGTCTGTCACGTCCCCCGGCGTCCACAGGGTTACGCGCTGCTGCTCAGAGCTTCCTGCACTGAATGTGTCAGCGCCGGCAGTAAAGCAGAGCACAGCGGTGACACCGCTGTGCTCTGCTTTACTGCCGGCGCTGACACATTCAGTGCAGGAAGCTCTGAGCAGCAGCGCGTAACCCTGTGGACGCCGGGGGACGTGACAGACATCAGAATGTGAGTATGTACTGTTTTGTTTTTTTTTTACTTTTACAATGGTAACCAGGGTAAATATCGGGTTACTAAGCGCGGCCCTGCGCTTACTAACCCGATATTTACCCTGGTTACAAGTGAACACATCGCTGGATCGGTGTCACACACGCCGATCCAGCGATGACAGCGGGTGATCAGCGACGAAATAAAGTTCTGGACTTCTAGCTCCGACCAGCGATATCACAGCGGGATCCAGATCGCTGCTGCGTGTCAAACACGAGATCGCTATCCAGGACGCTGCAACGTCACGGATCGTCGTCGTTCTCGCTGCAAAGTCGCTTAGCGTGAAGGTACCTTTATTGTTTTGAGTCACAACCAAGCTGAATAGTATGTTAATGGCCCCCTTGGGGGTCTGCTGGGGAAGGGGGGTGGGAGATAAACTCCTGCCACTTCCTGACCCCAGGAACACCGTGGCTATTGCTGATATCATTACTGTTAGGGTATGTGCACACGTCAGGATTTCTTGCAGAAATTTCCTGAAGAAAACCGGAAATTTTCTGCAAGAAATCCGCTTTTTTTTTTTGTGTGTTTTTTCATGTTTTTTTAGCATTTTGCAAGCGTAATTAGCTTGCAGAATGCTAAAGTTTTCCAAGCGATCTGTAGCATCGCTTGGAAAACTGACTGACAGGTTGGTCACACTTGTCAAACATAGTGTTTGACAAGTGTGACCAACTTTTTACTATAGATGCTGCTTATGCAGCATCAATAGTAAAAAGATATCATGTTAAAAATAATAAAAAAAACTTTTAAAAAATGGTTATACTCACCCTCTGCAGACAGCCGATCTCCTCAGCGGCGTCCGTTCCTATAGATGGTGTGTGCAGGACCTTCGATGGCGTCGCGGTCACGTGAGCGGTCACATGACCAATCACAAGACAGTGACGTCATCGCAGGTCCTTCACACAGAGCATCTATAGGAACGGAAGAGAGAGTGCAGCGCCCCCACGGTCGCAGGGCCGAGGGGTACCCGGTACCGGGTCTCTGAGTCTCTGTTCTGGAGTTGTCACGGTGGCTAGACCCGGTCCGTGACCCTGTTGAGGGGCGTACAATGAAGGTGGAGGTATGGGATGTCGTTATGGTGCGGTGAAGTGCCGGTCGCGGTAAATAACGAGGACACCAGGTTGCAGTCTCTTTACCTCTTTACTGAAGGCTTCAGGATCCTCAGTCCGGAATATGGTTAACCAGGCTGCGCAAGTCCGGCCGGTCCGATGGCACCTCCAGAGTTCCCTTTGCAGGTGGAAATCTGTGCCTACCTTCTAGCGCTTGTGTGTTGCGGTCCTCCCCTGCTGTGCTTACGGGATAGTCCCCACAACTGTTGTGTCTGTTTCTCGTGTTCCCTCACAACTGGATTCTGATGTTCTTCTTCGTCCCCCAGATGATATGGCTAGGACGCACCCGTATGACGGGTAGGCTCGGAGCTCTTCCTGGACCCTAGTGTCGCCCTTCTCCTAGTGTGCCCCCCATGTCTTCATAGGTGATTGGTGTGAGACAGCCCGCCTATAGCTGACTGTCCTGCCGTAGGTTTGAAGTATTGCTTGGAGCCTGATACTTCCTCGGCGTTCCGGCCACCGGCTACGCGCCTCAGTAGGATGTTGCCTCAATCTTACAGCACGACTCCCACTGGTATTTCTCCTTGTTGCGTTGATCTCGTTTCTCACTCAGCACAATATACCTCGCTTCTTGTCCTTTCTTAGGGTACCGCCGTGATCAGGTGCAGGCGCGGTCCCGTAACGTTCTCTCTGTTCGCTAGGCCTCTGTCAGGATCCCACCCCTGACAGGGACCCCTCTGAATCTTCCCCTACAACACCCTCTGCCACAAGGTGTTGCCTGGTTCCAACCCAGTCAGCTTTCTGATCTAACTTCCTATCCAACCCCCAGTTTTACCAGACTGTGAGGAGTGGCCTAATGCATAGTGCCCTTAGCTCCCCCTGGAGGCCAGACTGTGAAATGTATTGGTGTCTGTGATACCTGGTCAGATGAACTCCTTCAGTGCCATCAGACGTACCATAGCCCCCCTTAGTGGCGGAGCAACAGTACTGCAACGACCAGGACTCTGGGGCGCTGCACCCCCCCCCCCCCCCGGTTAAATCCAGTACTCCTGGACTGGGAAGAAAACAACAATACATGTCAGCAAAAAGACATACAATTTTTGAAATGCAATAACAAGTAAACTTTAACAGAGCTTCCCTTTATGGGAGGTGAGGACACTTGAACGTTACAAACATGGTTAAATATTTAAGTAACATACTATAAATAACTTCTTTTACCCAACCGGGTATTCTACTAAGTGCAAATTTTTAAACAATAATTTAACTTTGCCTTTAAGGACGTACTCGCTGAATCCACTAAAGACCTTCTTATAAAACATTATAAGGCTAATCAACTTTTCTGCATTCTCCTTCTTTACATCTGCAGGACCGCCTGTCCTATCCGCTCCAGGCCTACTGCCTCTCCTTTCTGTTACAGGACCGCCCCTTTCTGCCCGGGCCTACTGCCTTTTTACTACTATACACGGTATAGAACTTATCATCCATCTTTCAGTTCAGGATTACTGAGCCAGCTCTGTATGGCTCCTAGGAGGACTCACTGACTAACCCCGTACGGGTTCACTTTCTGTCCTCATTCTTCTATCAACATCATTAAACATTTCTCACAATCAACTAGTTAGCTACATTTAACTTCTTCTTTCAAGACATTATTGCCATTTAACCATCTTAAGGCAACACTGTTCATAAGTGCAATATGTGAACATCCCCTTTAAGAGGGGACCAAGTCTCTATGAGGTAGTGCAACTTCTCAAGCTGCAAGTCTGTTCGCAGTAAGGACTCCGGTGCTGGTTCCAAGACCAGTGTCTTCGCAAAGAGTCCTTTCCTTGTGTAAAACCAGTAGAGAGCACCTTTAAGAAGGTGCAAACTATGTACAAAAAGTTTGTAATCATGCATTGTTCATGATTCAGCAGTTCTTTCAATGATGAATAAACAGGAAACAAAAACAAAAAGCAGAAGAAGGGATCCCGGGTAAACAAAGGGATCCCTTTAAGAGTTAACCCTGATCGGGTCATAGCAGCAAGAGGACAAACAGTTAACTATTTACATATCCATGGCATCGAGGTTTACTCTCGCTCTGGCGGCCGTAGCTCCGCATAGACCTCGCCCGGCAAGGTGATCGGCGAGATCGGGGCCTTTAAGAAGTGCTCCATACCCGTGGCCCAATCCCAGGGTGTAAAGCGCCGGAGTCTATAGGTCCCAGGGAGAGGGGGTGCCGCAACGGGGCCTATCAGCAAGTCCTCTGCTGGCGGGGCAGGGTCGTTCCTCATACCTGCTTCAGATGCGTTCCCTCCGGTGCCGATCTGCTCTGTCTCCGCTGGGATCTGGAGCGCTGGTTGCAGGGCCTTGCGCTGCGGCGTTGTCATCCCCGTTTGCAGCATCTCGCTTTCTGGCAGAGCCTTGCTTTCTGGCTTCGGAGCGCTGGAACTTCTTTCCTGCTCCGGACCAGACGAGGCTGCCGACAGATGTCTGGTGAGTCTCCCGTTGATGGTCTTCTTCCACCCGGCCTCAGTGCTCAGCTGCGTCCGCAGGAGTTGGTGGATCAGCTCGTCCGCTCCGGTCTGCAGGAGGTCAGCGTCAACTGTGGAGGTCTGGCTGCGGTGCCTCTCCGGGTAGCTGGCCATGGCGTCCTCCATGTGGCTCGCTCCTTCTTCCTGGTCCTTTTCCCGCTCTCTCCTTCGTGGGCGGTTTCGTTTTCTCTGTCTCCGCCCTCCATTGAGAATTAGGAGGCGGATCTCGGCTGCTGACGGACACGTCCTCAAGGGGCAGAAATACTTAGACTGGGCGGCCATTGTCTTTCGCGCTTTTCAGCTTGCGTACGCCCACTCCACGCCCTTCTTCTCCTGTGCTCCCCTTAGCGCTGTAATGGTGGCGGTTTTGGCGGGAACTTCTGGCGGCAAGTGGCAACACACAGTCTTTGCAATAAGTCACAGTCCAAATACAATAAATCACAGTTCCAAGGCACACATGACCTGATTCTTCAGGCTTAAGTAGATCCTGTTCGTGACGCCAAGTTTGCAGCGCCCCCACGGTCGCAGGGCTGAGGGGTACCCGGTACCGGGTCTCTGAGTCTCTGTTCTGGAGTTGTCACGGTGGCTAGACCCGGTCCGTGACCCTGCTGAGGGGCGTACAATGAAGGTGGAGGTATGGGATGTCGTTATGGTGCGGTGAAGTGCCGGTCGCGGTAAATAACGAGGACACCAGGTTGCAGTCTCTTTACCTCTTTACTGAAGGCTTCAGGATCCTCAGTCCGGAATACGGTTAACCAGGCTGCGCAAGTCCGGCCGGTTCGATGGCACCTCCAGAGTTCCCTTTGCAGGTGGAAATCTGTGCCTACCTTCTAGCGCTTGTGTGTTGCGGTCCTCCCCTGCTGTGCTTACAGGATAGTCCCCACAACTGTTGTGTCTGTTTCTCGTGTTCCCTCACAACTGGATTCTGATGTTCTTCTTCGTCCCCCAGATGATATGGCTAGGACGCACCCGTATGACGGGTAGGCTCGGAGCTCTTCCTGGACCCTAGTGTCGCCCTTCTCCTAGTGTGCCCCCCATGTCTTCATAGGTGATTGGTGTGAGACAGCCCGCCTATAGCTGACTGTCCTGCCGTAGGTTTGAAGTATTGCTTGGAGCCTGATACTTCCTCGGCGTTCCGGCCACCGGCTACGCGCCTCAGTAGGATGTTGCCTCAATCTTACAGCACGACTCCCACTGGTATTCTCCTTGTTGCGTTGATCTCGTTTCTCACTCAGCACAATATACCTCGCTTCTTGTCCTTTCTTAGGGTACCGCCGTGATCAGGTGCAGGCGCGGTCCCGTAACGTTCTCTCTGTTCGCTAGGCCTCTGTCAGGATCCCACCCCTGACAGGGACCCCTCTGAATCTTCCCCTACAACACCCTCTGCCACAAGGTGTTGCCTGGTTCCAACCCAGTCAGCTTTCTGATCTAACTTCCTATCCAACCCCCAGTTTTACCAGACTGTGAGGAGTGGCCTAATGCATAGTGCCCTTAGCTCCCCCTGGAGGCCAGACTGTGAAATGTATTGGTGTCTGTGATACCTGGTCAGATGAACTCCTTCAGTGCCATCAGACGTACCATAGCCCCCCTTAGTGGCGGAGCAACAGTACTGCAACGACCAGGACTCTGGGGCGCTGCAAGAGCATGCAGCGCTGAGAGGCGGGAAGACTCCGGGGGCCATCGAAGGTGAGTATATGACTATTTTTTATTTTAATTCTTTTTTTTTTGACCAATTATATGGTGCCCAGTCCGTGGAGGAGAGTCTCCTCTCCTCCACCCTGGGTACCAACCGCACATAATCTGCTTACTTCCCGCATGGTGTGCACAGCCCCGTGCGGGAAGTAAGCAGATCAATGCATTCCTAGGTGTGCGGAATCCCCGCAATTCCGCAAATTTAATGAACATGTTGGTTTTTTTTCCGCGATGCGATTTTTTCGTGGAAAAAATGCAACATTTGCACAAAAAATGCGGAATACCCTGAAAATAATGGGAGGTATATGTTAGGGGTTTTTTAGCGTTTTTTTCACGTTTTTATAGCGAAAAATACTGAACGTGTGCACATGGCCTTAATATGCAGCCACTCTACCTAAAGTGTATACATGGCACCCACATATACAGTGATGGGCTGGAGAAGCTGGCTGGAATGAATAAGTGCCCCCTATAATCAGTAACTAGGAGTACTGTGATCGTTGGGTGTTGTGGACCAGTCTTTTGTGCTGTTCTCTGAGTATCCGTCTCAGCGAGCTGGACTCCGGGCTTCTCGGTGTCTTGGGAACAGGGTTCTGTTACATCACCCAGTTCAGGTCCAGTTTGGTGTGTGATGAGCAGACGTTGCCATCCCATCTGACCATCGTCCCATCTGACCATCCGTCCCATCTGACCACTCGTCCAATCCGACCATCCATCCCATCCAACCTTCCGTCCCAGCCGACCATCTGTGCCATCCGACTATCCGTCCCATCTGACCATCCGTGCCATCGGACCATCCATGCCATTCATCCCATCTGACCAAGCCGACCATCCATTCCATCCGACCATCCTTCCCATCTGACCACCTGTCCCATCTTGCCATCTGACCATCAGTCCCGTCCAACCATCTGTCCCATCCTTTCCATCGGACATCTGTCCCATCCTTTCCATCCTACATCTGTCCCATCCGTTCCATTCTACATCTGTCCCATCCTTTCCATCAGACCATCTGAAAGTCTGTCCCATCCATTTTCTTCACATGCTGCCATATTGTCTTTGAGAAGAAAGGGCTTTCTCTTGCCGCCATCTGTTCGTAGGTCTTGTAATTTGCTGTTTGGCACATGGCCACCCTCCATAATGTGTACCCCCGATGAGACAATGACATCGCAGCTTCCAGGAGACCTTTGTGTTACAATCTGAAGCATGTCGTCTCAGTAAGGGGTTAACACCTGGGCTGTCAGATGCCAGAGTTATGCCGCGGCTGAGTCTGGATCCCGTCTAGAAACCGCACTCATTTCCGTTATATCTGTGGATCCGAGCCGTCACATGTGCTTCACACACAGCGCCACGACTGATAGCTGCACCGCAATATGGTGGTAACACCTCGAAGTGAATGTGACACGCTCCACACAAGAGGCCACACCACAGTCAGGTGCAGCCACAGAGATGGAAACCAACTGGGAACGGGCTGTCAGATGCCTGAGAGCGCCCATCCAGCCACTGCTGTGCACAGGTTTCTGTTTGCATCAGAGCTACTAGTCATTCTCTGTTATCAGCTAGGTCAGGCATGTTAGAGGCTGTGTGCAGATATATGTACAGGGTGTAGCTGTAGTTATGGCCGAATGTGTTGGCACCCTTGAAATTGTTGCAGAAAATTAAGTATTTCTTCGAGTAAGTTATTGTAATTCCCCATGTTTTGTTATTCCAATAAACACAGGAAATAAATATGTGTATAACAAAAAAAAAAACGTTAAAGAAAAATGCAATTGGACATAATGTCACATAAAACCCCAAAATGCGCCGGACAAAATTATTAACTCCCTCATATTAATATTTGGTTGCACACCCTTTGGAATAAATAACTGCAATCAATCGCTTCCTATAACCATCCACAAGCTTCATACTCCTCTCGGCTTGTATCTTGGATGTGTCTTACATACTTCTCCAAGTCTCATATGTGAAGGCGCCTTCTACCAACAGCAATTGTAATATCTCTCCACAGATGATCAATGGGATTTAGACTTGGATTCATTGCTGCCAATTCACAACTCTCCAGTGCTTTGTTTCCATCCATTTATGAGGGCTTCTTGAAGTATGTTTGGAGTCATTGTACTGCTGGAAGACCCATGACCTAGGAAGCAAGCCCAGCTTTCTGACACTGGGCACTACATTGCCACCCAAAATCCTTTGGGAATCTTCACATTTCATGATGCCTTGCACACAGTCAAAGCACCTTGGGCCAAAGGCAGCAAAATAACCCCAAAACATCTGTGACCCTCTATCATGTCTGACTGTAGGTATTTTGTTATTTCTTTGTAGGCTTCATTCCTTTTTCAGTAAACAGTACAATGATGTGCTTTACTGAAAACCTCTATCTTGGTCTCATCTTCCCACTAAATGCTTTCTCAGGAAGATTTTGGTTACTCACTTACATTTTTGCAAGCTGCGGACTAGATTTTTTATGTCTCTGGCAGTAGGAGATGGGAGGCTACTGAGGTGAGTGAGGAGAGGGGAGGCTGCTGAGGGGAGTCTGCATCCGGAAGGGTGAAGCTGTTGAGAGTAGACTACTGAGGTGAGGCTGCTGAGGGAATTCTGGCAAGGGGAGTCTGCATCCGGCAGGGGGAGGCTGCTTACGGGAGTGAGGAGAGGCTGCTGATCTGAATCTGCGTCCGACAGGGTGAGGCTGAGGAGGCGGGGGAAGGACGACCAGGGCTAGTCGACGAGGAGCGGCGAAGTGAATTGCGTTTTAAGGGTAAGTTCACAGAGGACGTTTTTGCTGCGTATTTTTTTCTGCAGCAAAACCTGATCATCTTGGCAGGAAAGAAGCTGCGTCAAAAACGCAGGTTTAGGTGCGTTTTGGTGCGTTTTTTGTTGCGTATTTGGTGCGGTTTTTTTTGTGCGTTTTTTTTTCTCTCTGTCCAGGCTAATGTCCTTGATTTTTCAGCAGCAAATACGCAGCAAATAATGATACCTGCGTTTTTGCTGCGTTTTTTTCAACACCCATTCAAGTCAATGGGTGAAAAAACGCAGCAAAAACGCTGAAAGAAGTGACATGCTCTATGTCAAAAAAACGCAGCAAAGCACAAAATACTGATCAAACAAAAAAACAATGTGTGCATGAGATTTCTGAAATCTCATAGGCTTTGCTGGTACTGTAAAAAGCAGCTGAAAATTAGCATAAAAAAAACACAGCAAAAATACGCAGCAAAAACGTCCTGTGTGAACTTACCCTAAAAGGGTGCCAACCTCTGCGGACAAGTAGGAACAAGAATAGTTGACAAATAGGGTGATCCCCCTTTATACTTGACTACTTGATATTTTTTTCTATTTTCACTTTTTGAGTTCTCATGTTTTGGGGTGTATTTACAGTATATTCTAGAATTTATAGGATTTTAATAAATACCAATAGAGATTTTTTGGTAGTGTATAATTGGTGAATATATATGCAATAATATACACCGTTTACATTTATTAACCTCTTAACACCCAATGACGTGCAGTGTCTGTCATTGGATGCCTTCCCCTATTTGGTTCGGGCTTTGGCGATGAGCCCGCACTTTTTCCGGCACGTGACAGCTGATCTGATCAGCTATCATGTGCCCCTAACAGACGCCCGTGTCACATGGCTGTGGGTCACCGATGGGTTAGCATGACAACCCGGGGTCTGCACCAGACCCCTGTGGTTGTCATTGTCGCTCTGCGATGAGCGTCGCTATGTGTAGCAGAGGAGATCGGATGATCGCAGCTTCTAGTCTCCCATGGAAACTATTGAAGCTATTAAAATGTGAAAAAAAATGTTTGTTTGTTTTTTTTAAATAAAAGTTTAAATCACCCCCCATTCGCCCCATTCAAAATAAAACAGTAGAAAAAATAAAATAAAAATACAAAATACACATATTTGGTATCGCCGCGTTGAGAATCGCCTGATCTATCAATATATAAAAAGTAAATGGCGTAATGTGAAAATCAAAACCGGCAGAATTGCTTTTTTTGGTCGCTGCAACATTGCATTAAAATGCAATAATGGGCGATGAAAAGATTATATCTACACCAAGATGGTATCAATAAAAACGTCAGATTGGCATGCAAAAAACAAGCCCTCGCCCGGCCCCAGATCACGAAAAATGGAGACGCTACGGGCCTCGAAAAATGGCAACTTGTTTTGTTTTCTCTTCTGACAAACTTTGGATTTTTTTTCACCACTTAAATAAAAAAGAACCTATAGTATACATGTTAAGTATCTACGAACTCGTAATGACCTGGAGAATCATAATGGCAGGTCAGTTTTAGCATTTGGTGTACATGGTAAAAGAAAACCAAAAAACAATTATAGAATTCCACGTTTTTTGAAATTTCAACGCACTTTGAATTTTTTTCCCCATTTTCCAGTACACTATTTGGTAAAACCTATCATGTCGTTAAAAAGTACAACTCGTCCCGCAAAAAAACAAACCCTCACATGGCCATACTGATGGAAAAATAAAAAAAGGGTATATATGATTGGGAAACATCTTTTTTATTATTATGGCAGTATAATTATTGGAAGGGGGAAATTGGTTTGCACTCGCTCTGCAGTGCATGGACTGGGCGCCGATCTCCCTCCCTCATCCTCATCATATTGCCCACACCTGCTACTTGCCACAGGTGAGTCTGAACAAGCATCACATGCTTCAAGCAAAGGGTATATCCACAATTTTGGAAAAGTGTCAACAATTTTGTCTAGCCCATTCTTTGGGTTTTGTGTGAAATTATGTCCAATTTGCTATTTTTTCTCTTTTTTTGTCATGATTGTACATGTGTACATTATCGGCTCAGCATCCCTTTCCCTCCGGTTTGTGGCGCTAGTGACGCTCCGGTTCCCTCAATCTGATCTGCGGAAGTAATGAGCCTCTGACCTGTCCCCCCTCGTATCACAACAGCCCTGACCCCAGAAATCATAGGATTAGATACATTGCTCAGCAGACGATATCACACAGGAGAGGATTAGATATACGGCTCAGCAGATGTATCAAACAGGATAGGATTAGATACAGGGCTCAGCATGCATAGTGGAGATGGGATTTTTCAAACTCTCATCCACTATGCTGTAACATCTGGCTGCTGCGTCCAACCCGCAGCGTTTCCTGACCGTGGGAACATACCCTTAGAGGATTAGATACATGCTCAGCAGATGGTATCACATAGAAGAGGATTAGATACACGATCAGCAGACAGTATCACACAGGATAGGATTAGATACAAATGATGTTCCCTTTCACTTTCTTTCTTGCCCACAACAGCCAATCGGAGAGAAGCTTTAATTTTATATTCCGCTTTTGAAAAATGAGAGCCGCTGTGTGATTGGTCGCTTTCAGTCCATGAGATGTGATGAGTCTGTATTACATAGGATGGGGGAGCGGCTTTGGCTGCAGCGACACAATTGAGTTTCGCTGTGAAGACTCTGCAGATTGGCTTCTGGTCTGTTTCCAAGTAACATTTATCCAGAATTCATTAAGGAAACGCCATAATCGGCGTCTGTGCTCGTCTTTCCGGAGCGGCGACCTCAGAGCCTTCCCTGCCCCTATATCTGCTCACACGTCCCACTCCTGTCACTGCCTCTTCCTGGCACGAGGAGCAGTGCTGCTCCGGCTGCGTATAGAGAGATTCTGGGAACCAACGTCGTGTCCTGTTTACTCCATCTGCACCCGGCCTGGGAACATCATGATTCCAAGATCATTTCCTCTTTAAACTGAAAATTCCAGAAAATGCTTGTCCCACTTGTCACACCGAGGAGTAAAAGCTTTTATCCTCCGCACTCTGATCACTCCATTCTCAGGTTATTGGACTGAGCCAGACAGAAAGTGTCCGACAAGGTGAATGCCTTCCTTCTGCCCCAATAATGTCCTATAGCTTTATAGCTGGTGGGGGGGGGGGGCAAAATACCCTGCAGCCACCACTAGAGGGAGCTCCCTGTATACAGAGATACATGATAAGGTTCTGTCTGCAGCCACCACTAGGGGGAGCTCCCTGTATACAGAGATACATGATAAGGTTCTGTCTGCAGCCACCACTAGGGGGAGCACCCTGTATACAGAGATACATGATAAGATCCTGTCTGCAGCCACCACTAGTGGAAGCTCCTGTATACAGAGATATATAAGATCCTGAGTACAGCTACCACTAGGGGAAGCTCCCTGTATACAGAGATACATGATAAAATTCTGTCTGCAGCCACCAATAGGGGAGGCTCCCTATATACTGAGATACAAGATAAGATCCGGTCTGCAGCCACCACTAGGGGAGCTACCTGTATACAGAGATACATGATAAGATTCTGTCTGTAGCCTCCACTAGGGGGAGCTCCCTGTATACAGAGATACATGATAAGATGCTGTCTGCAGCTCCCACTAGGGGGAACTCCCTGTATGCAGAGATACATGATCTGATCCTGTCTGCAGCCACCACTAGGGGGACCTCCATGTATACAGAAATACATGATAAGATCCTGTCTACAGCCACCACTAGCGGGAGCTCCCTTTATACAGAGATAAATTATACGATCCTGTCTGAAGTCACCAATAGTTGAAGGTTGGAGCACTGTCTGATATTTGCTGTATTTCTTCTCTGTAAAAGCCTTGAGAATTCCTATACTGTTAATTGCTCTACTTTCCCTTAGACATTAGAGACATCCACAACAATATTAACAATTATGATTTCTGTTCTTCTTCCAGATGACTCATCTTTCCAGGAAGATGAAGACCTAGACATGGAATCTGTAAACTGGTCTGGCACAGTCAATGGTCATCCGGAGTCGTGCGCAAGAACTCGATTCCCCAGTTGGGTCACCTTTGAAGATGAGATAATAGCACCCAGTCCTATAGATTCTCCCCAGAAACCTACAGACAGTCCACAATCACCCTCTATCCCCGAGAGCAACTTGAATAATGTCAAAGTCTTAAAAAAAAGAGAGCGACCAAAGAGCTCACTGATTGACCTCTCTAGGACTCAGAGACTTGACTTTTCAACATTGCACAGACAGCTCTCATTAAATTCCACTCCTGCTAAAGCTCCTAATCCTTTTCTTGATGAGGCCTTGAAGGATGTCCAGCCATCACCTATTAATCCTTTTAGCTCCTTCTTTGAGGAGCAGGAGAGACGCTCTCAACACTCCTCAGTATCCAGTGGGCCAGGATCCAGCCAAAGAAACTCCATCTCCATTCTCACTGAAGAGCTCGATACGGAACAGTTTGAAGATTATCGGAAGAAAGTCTTACAAGCTGATGTGGTAGAACAACTCAAGCAGATTCAGATAGAGGACCCAGATTCTCCCGGGAGCCCTTCTCTACCAGACGACCCCTTGAAGTTTAATGAACCTATCGGTCCCTCTTTATCTTTCACAAAGCCTCAGCTAAAAGAAGGATGGCCAATGCTGCTGAGAATTCCGGAGAAAAAGAACATTATGTCTTCTAGACACTGGGGTCCTATCTATGTGAAAGTCAATGAAGCTGGATTCCTGCAGCTATTCTATGAGAAGGGTTTGGAAAAACCATTCCGAGAATTTAAACTGGAGGTCAACCATGAGATCTCGGACCCAAAGCTCCAAAACTATGACGAAAGTGGAAGGATTCACACCATCCGCATTGACCGGGTATTATACAGGGAGAAACGCAAATATCAGCCAATGCCGCTTGTGACTCACGCAGGAGAGAGGGAGCAGGTGATAAAGCTGGGGACAGTTGACTATACGGACTTTATAAGCTTTATCTCCACCATCCAAGATGTTTTGTTCCATCTTCCCGCCACAGTGGATCTCAGAACCATGCACCAGAATTACACTGAGGAGGAAATAACTATAGATGTCAAAGATGAGTTTAGAGGAATTCTGGCCAAGAGGGACAACCAGATTCTTCAGTGCTCTGTGGTCACACATGTCCATGTTCTGAATTTCATCTCAGGAATGGCGGATTGCAGGATAGGACTCAACGATGTTCTCATCAAAGGCAATGAAGTTGTGTCCAGGCATGACATAATGCCAACTACAACCACCAAGTGGGTGAGACTACATGACTGCCAATTCCATTCATCAGTAGATGAAGAGGCTTTCCTTGGCTCCAGAACTGTTCTATTCACCCCACTTGATGCATGCAGGTTTGAGTTAATGAGGTTCCGGACTGTGTTTTCAGAAAAGACTTTGCCCTTCACCCTCAGAACTATGGCCTGTGTTCGTGGAGCAGAGGTTGAGCTGCAGAGTTGGGTGGTCATGTCTTCTGGCTTCTCTTCTAACAGAGACAGTCTTTCCCAGGTCCCCTGCGAAAACATCACTATCAGACACCCAGTACCATCAGAGTGGGTGAACTATTTCCGAAGAGACAGTGTACTTGGGGAGAGGTCACTAAAAGCTAAAGTCAATCGGGAGGCCAGTTTCGGTTCTCCCAGCTTCTCTGGTTCAGAGCCAGCTATGAGAGTTACACTGGGAACTGCAAAATATGAACACGCATATAACGCCATTGTATGGAGGATTAGCAGACTTCCTGACAAAAACTCAGGTGAGGACAAGTGTCCATCGCACACTGACAATATCTTCTATTAAATCAAAGTATGTATGTTAGGTCACCAAAGCCTTAGAAAATCAGCCCTTAGATCTGTAAACAATGTGGGGATCAAGTTCAGGCTGTGGAGTTGGATTTCTTTTAAGAATTGCAGAACCCTGGGTCTTGGTGTCTTTCTGAAGTTGGTGGTTCTAAGGGGTTAGAGTTGGAGGATTCTGGAGTTAGTGGGTTCCCGGGACTGTTGGCTGTCAAGAATTGGTTTTAGTGAGTCTCTGGAGTTGTTGGCTCCTAGGTTAGTGGTGGCTCTCAAGGGTAAGTGGCTTTTGGAGGCTGGTGTTAATAGCTCTCTAAAGTTGATAGCTCTCAAGAATTGGAGTCTCTCAGCGTTCTGGCACTTCATATGTTACTGGACTCCACTTATTGTTTTGAAAAGTTGGTTTTAGTGGTTTCTACAGTTGTCTCTTAGCATAAATGTGACTCTCAACGATGGTTTATTTTTGTGGCTCTCTAAAGATGGTAGCTCTTATGGTGGGATTGATGGCTTTCAAATGTTTGCGTTGGTGGCTCTCTGGATTTGGTGGTGGCTCTTTAGGCTTGGTGTTGATGAAACTTAGGAGGTTAGCTGAGTGTAGGGTGTCTGTGGTGCTCTGGCATTAGTACCCCTCCAGATTAGAGAGGATTAGCATTTCATAACCCCTCTTTAGCTGATATACAGTTATATGAAAATGTTTGGGCACCCCTATTAATCTTAAGCTTAATGTTTTATAAAAATAGGTTTTTTTGCAACAGCTATTTCAGTTTCATATATCTAATAACTGTTGGACACAGTAATGTTTCTGCCTTGAAATGAGGTTTATTGTACTAACAGAAAATGTGCAATCTGCATTCAAACAAAATTTGACAGGTGCATAAGTATGGGCACCTCACCAGAAAAGTGACATTAATATTTAGTAGATCCTCCTTTTGCAAAATTAACAGCCTCTAGTTGCTTCCTGTAGCTTTTAATGAGTTCCTGGATCCTGGATGAAGGTATTTCTGACCATTCCTCTTTACAAAACAATTCCAGTTCAGTTAAATTTGATGGTTGCCGAGCATGGACAGCCCTCTTCAAATGATCCCACAGATGTTCAATGATATTCAGGTCTGGGGACTGGGATGGCCATTCCAGAACAGTGTAATTGTTCCTCTGCATGAATGCCTGAGTAGATTTGGAGCAGTGTTTTGGATCATTGTCTTGCTGAAAGATCCATCCCCTGCGTAACTTCAACTTTGTCAATGATTCATGAACATTATTGTCAAGAATCTGCTGATACTGAGAGGAATCCATGTGTCCCTCAACTTTAACAAGATTCCCGGTGCCGGCATTGGCCACACAGCCCCAAAGCATGATGGAATCTCCACCAAATTTTACTGTGGGTAGTAAGTGTTTTTCTTGGAATGCTGTGTTTTTTTGCCGCCATGCATAACTCCTTTTTGTATGACCAAACAACTCAATCTTGGTTTCATCAGTCCACAGGACCTTCTTCCAAAAAGAAATTGGCTTCTCCAAATGTGCTTTTGCATACCTCAGCCGACTCTTTGTGGCGTGCTTGCAGAAACGGCTTCTTTCGCATCACTCTCCCATACAGCTTCTCCTTGTGCAAAGTGCGTTGTATAGTTGACCGATGCACAGTGACACCATCTGCAGCAAGTTGATGCTGCAGCTCTCTGGAGGAGGTCTGAGGATTGTCCTTGACTGATCTCACCATTCTTCTTCTCTGCCTTTCTGATGTTTTTCTTGGCCTGCCACTTCTGGCCTTAACAAGAACTGTACCTGTGTTCTTCCATTTCCTTACTATGTTCCTCACAGTGGAAATTGACAGGTTAAATCTCTTAGACAGCTTTTTGTATCCTTCCCCTAAACAACTATGTTGAATAATCTTTGTTTTCAGATCATTTGACAGTTTTTTTGAGGAGCCCATGATGCCACTCTTCAGAGGAGATTCAAACAGGAGAACAACTTGCAAGTGGCCACTTTAAGTAGCTTTTCTCATGATTGCATACACCTGGCTATGAAGTTCAAAGCTCAATGAGGTTACAAAACCAAAGAAAGTGCTTTAGTAAGTCAGTAAAAAGTAGGTAGGAGTATTTAAAACAAGAAAATGATAAGGGTGCCCATACTTATGCACCTGTCAAATTTTGTTTGAATGCAGATTGCACATTTTCTGTTAGTACAATAAACCTCATTTCAAGGCAGAAACATTACTGTGTCCAACAGTTATTACGGTAGATATATGAAACTGAAATAGCTGTTGCAAAAAAAACTATTTTTATAAAACATTAAGCTTAAGATTAATAGGGGTGCCCAAACTTTTTCATATAACTGTGTGTGTGTGTATATATATATATATATATATATATATATATATATATATAATTTTTTTCTTTAATGTAGATGTGGAGACGAGGGTCAGCAGGTGACCTGGTCCGCTTTCTGAAACCACACGGACCAGGGATCATCCCACCGAGCGCCCGCTGTCCTTTCCCCGTGGGCGTCATACTACTCAGGCAACACAGGGTGAGGGTAAAACAGTGTGGCAATACTTTATTGAACCACAAAACAGGTAAATAACATGTAGAATAGTCCCAGCAGAATACCCAAGTTGGTGCAAAATACCAAGTCTTGGCCTTCTGCTGACTCGCCGGGATAAGAGCAGTTGTGACTTCGGGGCTTCCAGGGCCGACTACGCCACCTGTGGCACAGACACAGAGAGGAGGTAACGACAATCTTAGGAAGCTGATAGTCCATTGAGGTACAAGGCCAGGTGACAAGGCCAGGGTCACATCCTGGCTTCTCCAAACATCTCCATGGAGCCAGGTGACTGGTGAGTGCCATTCCTGGCTTTCACAAGCATATCCATGGGTCTCAGGTGACCGGTAGGACCAAATCCTGACTATCGCAAAATTATCCATGGTCCAGCTATGGTCAATGGAGCAGATCTGCATTCTTTCAGCTGGGGCTCTGGTCCCCTAAGCTGGCATCCTGTAGAATGTCAAATCTGTACCCCTCTTGATGGAGCCATAATGTCTTGGCTGCTGTCTTGTAAAGAGTTTCTGGATCTCTTGGATGACTGGATGTATATCTGTGTATGGAGGTATCTGATACAAAGGCGCATGTATCCTTGTTTTATAGTTAACAACTGTCCTTCAACCAGGGCCGGACTGGGACTAAAATTCAGCCCTGGCATTTGAAGTTACACAGGCCCACTTGTCACACGGTGACTGTATAATACCTTTGTACACTTGTAGGCAGGGCCGGTTTTAGGCAAAGTGGGGCCCTAGGCAAAGTTTAAAATGGGGCCCCAAATGCTAACATATTGCACATCACACAAAAGCATTTCGGTTGTATTTACTTACATGCGCTGATCTCAGGCCGCTAAATGAGTTTGATCGACCATACTGAAGTTGTTCAACGCTTGTTTCCCGGCCTCTTTCCACCGTCTGAGACAGAATGATGGGACAGAACGATCACTAACAGATCACCATACAGTATCATGTTATCAGCAGCACATCTACAGTTTACGCTGGCGATGTGCTGCTGAGAACAATGATTTTTGTTCCGGCAAAAACAATCTGAATATGCAGCATTTTACTTGTTTAGTAAAATATACCCCATAGTCCTCCATATATTATAATGTGCACCATAGTCCTCCATATATTAAAATACACTGCTCAGTCCTCCACAGAGCATAATACACTCCTCATAGTGCTCCATATAGTATAATGCACCGCCATAGTCATCCATGTAGTACAATTCACTTCCCATAGTATAATGCACCCCATAGTTCTTCATATAGTATAACGTATTCCCCATAGTCCTCGATACAGTATAATGCAGCCCACATACAGTATAATGCAGCCACCACCCTACAGAGTATAATGTAACCCCCCATAGAATATAATGCAGCCCCCCCAATAGAGTATGATGAAATCACCCCTCATAGAATATATATATATATATAATACAGCCCCCCCATAGAATTTAATGTAGCCCCAAATAGAATAGAATACAGCCCACCTCCCCATAGAATATAATGCAGCCCCATCAGAGTATGATGCAATCATCCCTCATAAAATCTAATACAGCCCCCCATAGAATATAATATACCCCCTATAGTATATAGCAAAGCCCGCATAGTATATAGCACAACTTGCATAGTATATAGCACAGCCTGCATAATATAGCACAGCCCGCGTAGTATACAGCACAGCCCACACAGGGGTATATAGAGCACAGCCCGCACAGGGGTATATAGAGCACAGCCCGCACAGGGGTATATAGAGCACAGCCCGCACAGGGGTATATAGAGCACAGCCCGCACAGGGGTATATAGAGCACAGCCCGCACAGGGGTATATAGAGCACAGCCCGCACAGGGGTATATAGAGCACAGCCCCCACAGGGGTATATAGAGCACAGCCCCCACAGGGGTATATAGAGCACAGCCCGCACGGGTATATAGAGCACAGCCCGCACAGCCCGCACAGGGGTATATAGAGCACAGCCCGCACAGGGGTATATAGAGCACAGCCCGCACAGGGGTATATAGAGCACAGCCTGCACAGGGGTATATAGAGCACAGCCCGCACAGGGGTATATAGAGCACAGCCCGCACAGGGGTATATAGAGCACAGCCCACACAGGGGTATATACAGCCCAGCCCACACAGGGGTATATACAGCCCAGCCCACACAGGGGTATATACAGCCCAGCCCACACAGGGGTATATACAGCCAAGCCCACACAGGGGTATATACAGCCAAGCCCACACAGGGGTATATACAGCACAGCACAGGGGTATATACAGCACAGCACAGGGGTATATACAGCCCAGCCCACACAGGGGTATATACAGCCGAGCCCACACAGGGGTATATACAGCAGAGCCCACACAGGGGTATATACAGCAGAGCCCACACAGGGGTATATACAGCAGAGCCCACACAGTATACAGCAGAGCCCACACAGGGGTATATACAGCAGAGCCCACACAGTATACAGCAGAGCCCACACAGGGGTATATACAGCAGAGCCCACACAGTATACAGCAGAGCCCACACAGGGGTATATACAGCAGAGCCCACACAGTATACAGCAGAGCCCACACAGGGGTATATACAGCAGAGCCCACACAGTATACAGCAGAGCCCACACAGTATACAGCAGAGCCCACACAGGGGTGTATACAGCAGAGCCCACACAGGGGTGTATACAGCAGAGTCCACATCTCGTCCCCCCCCCTGATAATGGCCCCACAGTCCAGTTAAAAAAAACAAAACACTCTCCTCACCTTTCCTTTTGCCCGCGCTGCGCGCTGCTCCTGGCTCCTGTCTCCTGTCTCAGCGGCTGCAGTCTGCCCGGGACACAGCAGGTGCGCGATGATATGATGTCATCGCGCACCCGCAGTGTCAGAGGCAGAGCGGGGAATGATGGGAGAGGGGGCGTCAGCAGACGCGCTCTCCTCCATCATTGCATTGAACTATACCGGCGTCATAGACGCCGGTATAGTTAAATGCGGCGGCGGCGGCACTGGCGGGGGGGAGGGGGAGAAACAGTGCAGCGGCCCACTACTGGCACCGGCCCTTCTGGCATTTGCCAGAAGTGCCCGATGGCCAGTCCAGCCCTGCCTTCAACCCAGCATCCAGAGGTAAAGGGGAAGAATGGTGACGAGATCAACTCGCATTGCTTATTTAATCTACAGGTCCTTCTCAAAAAATTAGCATATAGTGTTAAATTTCATTATTTACCATAATGTAATGATTACAATTAAACTTTCATATATTATAGATTCATTATCCACCAACTGAAATTTGTCAGGTCTTTTATTGTTTTAATACTGATGATTTTGGCATACAACTCCTGATAACCCAAAAAACCTGTCTCAATAAATTAGCATATTTCACCCGTCCAATCAAATAAAAGTGTTTTTTAATAACAAACAAAAAAACCATCAAATAATAATGTTCAGTTATGCACTCAATACTTGGTCGGGAATCCTTTGGCAGAAATGACTGCTTCAATGCGGCGTGGCATGGAGGCAATCAGCCTGTGACACTGCTGAGATGTTATGGAGGCCCAGGATGCTTCAATAGCGGCCTTAAGCTCATCCAGAGTGTTGGGTCTTGCGTCTCTCAACTTTCTCTTCACAATATCCCACAGATTCTCTATGGGGTTCAGGTCAGGAGAGTTGGCAGGCCAATTGAGCACAGTAATACCATGGTCAGTAAACCATTTACCAGTGGTTTTGGCACTGTGAGCAGGTGCCAGGTCGTGCTGAAAAATGAAATCTTCATCTCCATAAAGCATTTCAGCCGATGGAAGCATGAAGTGCTCCAAAATCTCCTGATAGCTAGCTGCATTGACCCTGCCCTTGATGAAACACAGTGGACCAACACCAGCAGCTGACATGGCACCCCACACCATCACTGACTGTGGGTACTTGACACTGGACTTCAGGCATTTTGGCATTTCCTTCTCCCCAGTCTTCCTCCAGACTCTGGCACCTTGATTTCCGAATGACATGCAAAATTTGCTTTCATCAGAAAAAAGTACTTGGGACCACTTAGCAACAGTCCAGTGCTGCTTCTCTGTAGCCCAGGTCAGGCGCTTCTGCCGCTGTTTATGGTTCAAAAGTGGCTTTACCTGGGGAATGCGGCACCTGTAGCCCATTTCCTGCACACGCCTGTGCACGGTGGCTCTGGATGTTTCCACACCAGACTCAGTCCACTGCTTCCTCAGGTTCCCCAAGGTCTGGAATCGGTCCTTCTCCACAATCTTCCTCAGGGTCCGGTCACCTCTTCTCGTTGTACAGCGTTTTCTGCCACATTTTTGCCTTCCAACAGACTTACCATTGAGGTGCCTTGATACAGCACTCTGGGAACAGCCTATTTGTTGAGAAATTTCTTTCTGGGTCTTACCCTCTTGCTTGAGGGTGTCAATGATGGCCTTCTTGACATCTGTCAGGTCGCTAGTCTTACCCATGATGGGGGTTTTGAGTAATGAACCAGGCAGGGAGTTTTTAAAAGCCTCAGGTATCTTTTGCATGTGTTTAGAGTTAATTAGTTGATTCAGAAGATTAGGGTAATAGGTCGTTTAGAGAACCTTTTCTTGATATGCTAATTTATTGAGACAGGTTTTTTGGGTTATCAGGAGTTGTATGCCAAAATCATCAGTATTAAAACAATAAAAGACCTGACAAATTTCAGTTGGTGGATAATGAATCTATAATATATGAAAGTTTAATTGTAATCATTACATTATGGTAAATAATGAAATTTAACACTATATGCAAATTTTTTGAGAAGGACCTATATTTGCATAGTTTTTCCTCCTGTTTTGCAAGTCAACAAGCTAGCTGGCCTGGACAATGTGTAATTAAAATTTCAGCAAACTTGATTGTTCAATTATTCTTCATCTCTAGTCTTCCAGGAGAAGTGCACAATATGTTACATCAAATGTTAACTTACAAGTCAATATTACAGGCTTATACGAACAAAAGTCTGTGTTTTCTTGACCAACCAGACGACAAAGAAGGAAGGAGAAGACCAGGTTTCTCAATGTATCCGCGCTTACCACACACGATGGAAGTTTTCTTGAAAGCTTTATTGTGCCGACGCAAATTGTGGCAATCTGCCACTTCCTCAGGGCCAAAGATTTTACAGTGTCTGTTTACAGCAGTGGTTTTATACAGAATCTTCATTGCATCACAATTACAAACAAACTGACATCACTTCCTGTGGGAACGCCCCCTTCAGTGTTAGAATGTCATACACCAGTTACAATGACTTTATTTAAAAATCTAAACTCTGATGAAACACACTATCCACCTAAAACTTCAGTCTTTAACTAAAATATATATACAGTGTATATATATATATATATATATATATATATATATATATATATATATATATATATATATAATGATCGCTGCATTTTTTTTTTTTTTTTATAAAAAAATGTTGTTGGCTGGAGTCAAACTCACAAGTTATGGGCAAGCCAGAACACTTAGGGTTCCCCATTACCATCATACTATCTCTCCACTTGTTGGGAATGTTTGAGGATTTAGACAAAACCTTCATGACATCCCAAACAAACATCACTTCCTGCAGAAACACCCCCTCCAATATCATGATGTCACACAACAGTCACAATATCTTTACATCAATATATAACCTCTGATAAAACACATTAAACCTCTAAACAGTCAATTTAAAACCATATACAGTTGTGGCCAAAAGTTTTGACACCCCTGCAATTCTGTCAGATAATACTCAGTTTCTTCCTGAAAATTATTGCAAACAAAAATTCTTTGTTATTATTATCTTCATTTCATTTGTCTTAAATGAAAAAAACACAAAAAGAATTGTCCTAAAGCCAAATTGGATATAAATCCACTCCGAACATAAAAAAGGGGGTGGACAAAAGTATTGGCACTGTTCGAAAAATCATGTGATGCTTCTCTAATTTGTGTAATTAACAGCACCTGTAACTTACCTATGGAACCTAACAGGTGTTGGCAATAACTAAATCACACTTGCAGCCAGTTGACATGGATTAAAGTTGACTCAACCTCTGTCCTGTGTCCTTGTGTGTACCACATTGAGCATGGAGAAAAGAAAGAAGACCAAAGAACTGTCTGAGGACTTGAGAAACCAAATTGTGAGGAAGCATGAGCAATCTCAAGGCTACAAGTCCATCTCCAAAGACCTGAATGTTCCTGTGTCTACCGTGCACAGTGTCATCAAGAAGGTTAAAGCCCATGGCACTGTGGCTAACCTTCCTAGATGTGGATGGAAAAGAAAAATTGACAAGAGATTTCAACGCAAGATTATGCAGATGTTTGATAAAGAACCTCGACTAACATCCAAACAAGTTCAAGCTGCCCTGCTGTCCGAGGGTACAACAGTGTCAACCCGTACTATCCGTCGGCGTCTGAATGAAAAGGGACTGTATGGTAGGAGACCCAGGAAGACCCCACTTCTTACCCCGAGACATAAAAAAGCCAGGCTGGAGTTTGCCAAACTTACCTGAAAAAGCCTAAAACGTTTTGGAAGAATGTTCTCTGGTCAGATGAGACAAAAGTAGAGCTTTTTGGGCAAAGGCATCAACATAGAGTTTACAGGAGAAATAAAGAGGCATTCAAAGAAAAGAACACGGTCCCTACAGTCAAACATGGCGGAGGTTCCCTGATGTTTTGGGGTTGCTTTTCTGCCTCTGGCACTGGACTGCTTGACCGTGTGCATGGCATTATGAAGTCTGAAGACTACCAACAAATTTTGCAGCATAATGTAGGGCCCATTGTGAGAAAGCTGGGTCTCCCTCAGAGGTCATGGGTCTTCCAGCAGGACAATGACCCAAAACACACTTCAAAAAGCACTAGAAAATGGTTTGAGAGAAAGCACTGGAGACTTCTAAGGTGGCCAGCAATGAGTCCAGACCTGAATCCCATAGAACACCTGTGGAGAGATCTAAAAATGGCAGTTTGGAGAAGGCACCCTTCAAATATCAGGGACCTGGAGCAGTTTGCCAAAGAGGAATGGTCTAAAATTCCAAGAGAGCATTGTAAGAAACTCATTGATGGTTACCGGAAGCGGTTGGTCGCCGTTTTTTTTTGGCTAAAGGTTGTGCAACCAAGTATTAGGCTAAGGGTGCCAATACTTTTGTCTTGCCCATTTTTGGAGTTTTGTGTGAAATGATCAATGTTTTGCTTTTTGCTTCGTTCTCTTTTGTGTTTTTTCATTTAAGACAAATTAAATGAAGATAGTAATACCAAAGAATTTGTGATTGCAATCATTTTCAGGAAGAAACTGAGTATTATCTGACAGAATTGCAGGGGTGTCAATACTTTTGGCCACAACTATATAAAACCTATAATCAAAATGTGTTAAGATTTTATAAAAATAAAATGGCTAGACTCGAACCCATAGGTTTTGGGCAAGGAAGAACACCAAATGCTTCCCATTGTCATTATACTAGATCTCCATTTCTGGGGAATGGATATGTGTTTTGGAGATCTGTCGGGCCACTAGGGACAAGAAACCATAAAGGATGGTTATCAGAAAAGATCTACCAGCTCATTAAGACCTTTTGGATGAAGAGTATATACCGTATATACTCGAGTATAACCTGAGAATTTTAGCCCATTTTTTTAGGCTGAAATTGCCCCTCTCGGCTTATACTCGAGTCATTCCCAGGGGTCGGCAGGGGAGGGGGAGCGGCAGCTATGTAATGGTACTCACCTGCTCCCGGCGCGGTCCCTGCAGGTTCCCGGGCGCCGGCAGCTTCTTCCTGTAGTGAGCGGTCACATGGTATCGCTCATTACAGTAATGAATATGAACCCCACTCCACTCCCAGAGGGGTGGAGCCACATATTCATTACTGTAATGAGCGGTACCATGTGACCGCTGACTTCAGGAAGAAGCTGCCGGCGCCAGGGAACAGACGTGCAGGGACCACGCCAGGAGAAGGTGAGTATAACGCAGTGCGCGATATTCACCTGCTCCCCGTTCCGGAGGACAGGTGAATATAGCAAGAGCCGGGGGCCTGAAAGGTGAGTATGTCATTTTTTTTTAATCGCAGCAACAGCATATGGGGCAAATGTCTGTATGGAGCATCTAATGGGGCCATGTGCAGCGTTTTATGGGGCAAATATCTGTATGGGGCCATGTGCAGCATTATAGGGGGAAATAATTTTATGGAGCATCTTATGGGGCCATGTGCAGCATTATATGGGGCAAATATCTCTATGGACCATCTTATGGGGCCATAATCAGCATTTGTGGAGCATTATATGGGGAAAATGTCTGTATGAAGCATCTTATAGGGCCATAATCAGCATTTGTGGAGCATTATATGGGGCAAATGTCTCTATGGAGCATCTTATGGGGCCATAATCAACATTTGTGCAGCATTATATGGGGCATATTGTAATATGGAGCATTATATGGCCCATCATAAACTGT
Organism: Ranitomeya variabilis; assembly: GCF_051348905.1. Taxonomy (NCBI): domain Eukaryota; kingdom Metazoa; phylum Chordata; class Amphibia; order Anura; family Dendrobatidae; genus Ranitomeya; species Ranitomeya variabilis. Next base: position 712,966,947 of record NC_135232.1, read on the forward strand.
ATGGAGAATTATATGGGGTGTATTTTGTATGGAGCATCTTATGGGGCCATCATGAACTGTATGGAGCATTATATGGGGCTCTTGATTCAATATGGATATTCGAAATCACTTAACCTACTGATGTCTCAATTAATTTTACTTTTATTGGTATCTATTTTTATTTTTCAAAATTTACCAGTAGCTGCTGCATTTTCCACCCTAGGCTTATACTCGAGTCATTAAGTTTTCCCAGTTTTTTGTGGCAAAATTAGGGGGGTTGGCTTATACTCGGGTCGGCTTATACTCGAGTATATACGGTAATATGTATATCCAATACACTTCTCTCTTATTTTGTAATCTATTTGGGGTGTCCGCTGGTACATGATCTATAGGTGTAACTCATATTGGGGCTTTGTTCCTGTGTTTTTCAAAACAGTGTTGAGACAAGCCGTGTTTCAGATATCCCTTGGAGATGTGTCTATGTGAGTTCATCCTTAAATGTAGAGGCTGTGTGGTGCGTCCCACATATTGTTTCCCACAGCAACAATCAATTAGATAAATAACAAAACTGGATTGGCATGTTAATTTAAAATTAATGTCATATACTCTCTCACTATCATTATTTGAGTGAAAAGTATTCACATTATCACTGATCCAAAGGCAACACAAGCATTTTTTATTTTTACATTTGAAGGAACCTCTTTGAGGCATCTGTGAGGTGCTGATTCCTACATAAGGGGCTTCTTGGACTCCCCCCCCCCCCCCATCCCTAATTCTGCTGGGGGCTAAAATGTTTTTCAGGGATGGTGCCCTCCTAAAGGTAACCACTGGTCTAGTTGGTAACTTTCTGACAGACCGGGTCATTTAGTAGAATCTTCCAATGCTTCTGTATTATGTTCCTAATGGTGCTATTTTGGGAACAGAAGGTGGTGATGAAATTGGTGGTTTAAAATTCCTCTGTAGATATTTATTTTTTGTCCCATGTATTAAACTACTTTGTGAAATTCCCTTTGCCTCTGAATATGCTTTTTATTAGTTTTTTGTGGTATTCACGCTCTAAAAATCTCTCTTAGGCTACGTTCACACGATCCTTTTTTTCATCCTTTTTTTTTCAGGTCCTGTTTTGAAAAACCGCAGCTAAATTCAGCGCTGATTTTAGCTGCGGTTTTTGATCCTTTTTCTTCTGCGGATTCCACTGCGGGTTTCCAAATGCAGTTTCCTATTGGTGCTGCTGGAAACCCGCAGCGGAATCTGCAGAAAGAAGTGACATGCTACTTCTTTTTTCTGCAGGCAAAACCGCTGCGGATTTGCCTGTGGAAAAAAGGATCGTCGGCACAGCGGGTCCTTTTTTCCATTGGGTTACATTGTACTGTAACCTACATGGAAAACTGCTGCGGATCCGCAGTGCAATTCCGCTGCGGATCCGCAGCAAAAACCGCACCGTGTGAACATAGCCTCAGACATTTGCTTTGTTCCTTATAATCTTTTAATAAGGTACAATTTTTCCTTATTCGTTGATACTGATTTTTTGGTACATTTGTGGGCCATTTGTTGTAATGGTTACTTTTGTAGTGTACATAGCTATTGGCATCAACTTTTTTGATAAAATTCTTTGTTATTATTTTACCTTTACCATCATGTTTTATCGTTAGATCCAAAAAGTTGATCTCCATCTTGCTAATCTCAGGTGTTTGTTCAATTCCCCAATTGTTGCACATGATGATCTCCAGGAACTCAAATACTGTGTGCCTATGGTTATTATAAATTATAAAAATATCATCTATAAACCGCTTATAGACGATAATATCATCCCTGAAGGTATTATTGAAAACATGCCAGGACTCGAAGGTGGCCATGAATAAATTTGCATACGTAGGTGCCACCCTCAAGCCCATGGCCATGCCCCATTTCTGATGGTAAACCTTCCCCTCGAAAGTGAAGTAATTTTTATTCAAAATGAAGGACATGCCTCTCATGATGAAATCCTTTTGAATTTCCAGGATCCTATTGTCACCAGCGACAAACAGTTCAAAATATTCCAGACCTATTACATGGTCAATGTTCGTATATAGTCCTGTTACATCCATGGATATAAATAAGTAGGATTCCTCCCACCTAGTGGTCTCAATGATTTGAATTAAATGTGTTGAATCTCTTAAAAAACTTTTCACCTGACTAACTTTGGGATTCATTATTCCATCTATATAAGCTGCTAGATTTGAGGTCAAAGCACCAATCCCGGAGATGATCGGGCATTCTCGGGGGTTGGAAATATTTTTGTACAGCTTGGGGAGATGGTATAAGAATGCCATTGCTGGATCTTTCACGCACAATAATTCCTTCTCATGTTTGTTTAAAATCCCCAATGCCGCTCCATCTTTGATTAACTCATTGTTTATGTGGATGGATTTATTATATATGTCCATATTGAATAGCCCATATGTGCTGGTATCTGAAAGTATGCGGTGTGCCTCTTTTAAATAGATGTTTCTATCTTGGATGGATATCCCCCCTCCCTTATCAGCCGCTCTTATGATAATGTCCCTATTGTTTTTAAGGGTGGTAATAGCCTTCCATTCACACTCAGTGAGGTTACCACCGGATTTTCTTATCTTTTTATGTTGTTTTTCTTCTAACTTTAGTCCATTGAAGTCCTCTAGAACCAAATCAGTAGAGGTTTTGATGTGGTGACCCTGACTTTGAATTGGGTAAAATCTTGATTTCCCTTTCAAATCTACATGTATCATGGGATCCGGCTCTTTGCTGGTAGAGTCTTCATTGGCATGGCAGAAACGTGGCATGGCCATGGGCTCGAGGGTGGCACCTACATATGCAAATTTATTCATGGCCACCTTCGAGTCCTGGCATGTCTTCAATAATACCTTCAGGGATGATATTCTCGTCTATAAGCGGTTTATAGATGATATTTTTATAATTTATAATAACCATAGGAACACAGTATTTGAGTTCCTGGAGATCATCAACATCTCCAAGGGATATCTGAAACATGGCTTGTCTCAACACTGTTTTGAAAAACACGGGAACAAAGCCCCAATATGAGTTACACCTATAGATCATGTACCGGCGGATACCCCAAATAGATTACAGTGTCTAACTAAGAGAGAAATGTATTGGATATACAAATTAGATACTATTCATCCAAAAGGTCTTAATGAGCTGGTAGATCTTTTTTGATAAGCCATCCTTTATGGTTTCTTGTCCCTCATGGCCCGCGAAGGATCTCCTAATGACATATCCATTCACCAGAAATGGAGATTTAGTATAATGACAATGGGAAGCATTTGGTGTTCTGCCTTGCCCAAAACCTATGGGTTCGAGTCTAGCCATTTTATTTTTATAAAATCTTAACACATTTTGATTATAGGTTTTATATATGGTTTTAAATAAAAAAAAAATTACTGTTTAGAGGTTTAATGTGTTTTATCAGAGGTTATATATTGAGTTAAAGATATTGTGACTGTTGTGTGACATCATGATATTGGAGGGGGTTTTTCTGTAGGAAGTGATGTTTGTTTGTTTGGGATGTCATGAAGGTTTTGTCTAAATCCTCAACCATTCCCAGCAAATGGAGAGATAGTATGATGGTAATGGGGAACACTGAGTGTTCTGGCTTGCCCATAACTTGTGAGTTTGACTCCAGCCAACTCCATTTCTTATATAAAAAAAAAGTATATATATGCAGCGATCATCATTATATATATATATATATATATATATATATATATATATATATATATATATATATATATATATTATTTTTTTATTTATTTATTTATTTTTTTAAATTAAAGACTGAAGTTTTAGGTGGATAGTGTGTTTCATCAGAGTTTAGATTTTAAATAAAGTAATTGTAACTGGTGTATGACATTCTAACACTGGAGGGGCGTTACCACAGGAAGTGATGTCGGTTTGTTTGTAATTGTGATGCCATGAAGATTCTGTATAAAACCACTGCTGTAAACAGACACTGTAAAATCTGTGGCCCTGAGGAAGTGGCAGAAACGCGTTGGCACAATAAAGCTTTCAAGAAAACTTCCATCGTGTGTGGTCAGCATGGATACATTGAGAAACCCGGTCTTCTCCTTCCTTCTTTGTCACATTGGTATCCACGGGAGTCTGCAGCGACCACTGTTTCTTCTTATATTCTGCAAGGGGTTGTGACTTTTCACAACCTGTAAAGGTGAGTGCACCTACCGTGTATTGTCATCCAAATTATCACTTTTATCGGCCTATGTGCGCTCTCTCTCCTTAATTTCTTGACCAACCAGAAAGAGACACATAAATTCAAAAGTCAACATATAGATAACTCCTTGATTACTGAGAATAGACGTCTGATTAATTAAGATAAAATGTATCAAGCCTCTCACTAGAGCTTTAAGTCCCAGTAATATTTGACATGGATTTCGTCTCTCGTAGGATGGGGTCATCCACACTGTTTCTACTGCCACTTGGAGTTGGGTTCAGACAGGGAAATACCCCCAATCTTCGCCAAATACGTGGAGGTGGAATTTTCTATGCCTGCAGCATCTGCTTCCAAGACAGCTTTGCGATCCATTTCCGTAGAGGGAAGGACAGAAATCAAGAAGTGGGTGAACTACTCTGCTCATTACCACTACAAGGTAAGACCATGCTGAAAATCCTCAGACCACCACATGATATGGTAATTATTGACCAGCTAGGAACCTGATCCTGTCTAGAAATACATAAATGAGACACTGATTTGTCTTTCTGTTCCCACTGTGGCTCCTGATGCATTGACTACTCTATGGATGGTTGAGTGCTTATTCTAATTCTTCCCTTCCTATGATCAGGTGGAAATTGAGCAGAAGAAGACTCTGAACCCCGAGGCTGAGGATGAAGTTGTGGAGAATCCTGCTGAATGTGTTGCACAATAGATGACCAGGAAACTGTAGTGAAGCAATTTATGCAGCATTAATGGTGGCAGGAGACTGGTACAAAGCTGAGACCAGGTGCCCATCTGCTTCATAAGTGCCAGTGCTCCGTCTTCCCTGGGCACAATGACGAGTAACCTTACAATGTTATATCCTGATGGCCGCTCATTCATGAACATTAATGGGAAAGAGACTGACAACATTAGATGTTGTGATTGCACTAGAGAAGGAAACTGTATAAGGTCAAGAAGGCAGAAAAACACAAAGAACTGCACTACAGGTTGGAGAATCGCACAGCCTGTACGTTGTCGCCTTCCTCCATAGAAGTGACAATTCTGATACTGGTCGTGACCTGGGGAGGGGCGCCAGGTGACTAGGAGCAAAATCTCCATCCTAATGTTCATTAAATAGACCAGAAGCCGAATGTTGTGTAGTGTTTAATGTCAAAAGGAAAGTCAGATGGAGGGGCGTGCTGGAGGCTTGTGTATGTGCTGGAGGCCGGGGCGTGTTGAAGGCTTGTGTACGTGCAGGAGGCTTGTGTACGTGCAGGAGGCTTGTGTACGTGCAGGAGGCTTGTGTACGTGCAGGAGGTGTTATGATCCGGTGACCTTGGAGCCGCATGAGACTTTCTCAGGAGAAGGTGGAACCTGTACTGACCGCAAACCCTAAACTGACACCGCAACTAGAAGTAGCCGTGGGGTGTACCTAACACATCCTAGACACCTCGACACAGCCGGAGGACTAAATACCCCTATAGATGGAAATGGGAATTCTATCTTGCCTCAGAGCAGAACCCCAAAGGATAGGCAGCCCCCCACAAATATTGACTGTGAGTATAAGAGGAAAGACAAACGCAGGCAGAAATCAGGATTTAGCAAAAGAGGCCATGCTAGCTAAATAGGAAAGGATAGGACAGAATACTAAGCGGTCAGTATTAAAACCCTAAAAATATCCACAGCAGATAATACAAAAATTCCACATCTAACTAAAGACATGAAATGTATCTCTGCATCTCCTGAGAATCCAACTTGACTGAAAATATCCAAACACAGTCTAAGCTGGACAAGAAAAAACAATGAATAGCACTGAATTATAAAGCACACCGCATGTGTGCAGCAGAAACAAAACCAGACACTTATCTTGGTTGATTTGGCAGCAGGGCAGGAGGAACCAGACAGAGATGCATAACCTCCAAGAACAATGGACAACTGGCAATGGCTAATGAATCCTGCACACCTAAATACCCCAGTCAGAGCTGCAATCAGCATTAACACCTGCCCAGGATTGCAACCCAGGGACAACTGCATTACCACCAGCAACCACCGGGGGGAACCCAAGAGCAGAATTCACAACAAGGAGGCTTGTGTATGTGCATGAGGCTTGTGTACGTGCTGGATGCTCGGGTGGGCTGGAGGCTTGTGTGCACACTAGAGGCTGGGGCGTACTGGAGGCTTGAGTATGCGCTGGAAGCTGGGGCGTGCTGGAGGCTCGTGTACTCACTGGAGGCTGGGGCGTGCTGGAAGCACGTGTATGTGTTGGATGCTCGGGTGGGCTGGAGGCTTGTGTACACACTCGAGGCTTCTGTATGTGCTGGAGGCTTGTGTATGTGCTGGATGCTTATGTTCATGCTGGATGGTGGGGTGAGCTGGAGGCTTGTGTACGCACTCAAGGCTTTTGTACGTGCTGGAGGCTTGTGTACGTGCTGGAGGCTGGGGCGTGCTGGAGACTTGGGTATGTGCTGGAGGCTTGTGTATGTGCTGGAGGTTTATGTACGTGCTGGATGCTGGGGTGAGCTGGAGGCTTGTGTGCACACTGGAGGCTGGGGCGAGCTGGAGAATTATGTACATGCTAGAGGCTTGTGTACGTGCTGGAGGCTGGTGTATGTGCTGGAGGCTTGTGTATGTGCTGGAAGCTTGTGTATGTGCTGGAGGCTTGTGTATATGCAGGAGGCTTGTGTACGTGCTGGAGGCTGGGGTGTGCTGGAGGCTTATGGACGTGCTGGAGGCTTGGGTATGCTGGAGGCTGGGGTGTGCTGGAGGTTGGGGTGTACTGGAGGCTTGTGTACTTCCTGGAGGCTTGTGTACGTGCTGCAGGCTGGGGCATGCTGAAGGCTTGTGTATGTGACGGAGGCTTGTGTACGTGCTGGAGGCTTGTGTACGTGCTGGATGCTGGGGTGTACTAGAGGCTTGTGTACACTCTGGGGCGCGTACTTGTTGGAGGCTTGTGTACGTGCTGCAGTGGACTGGAGACTTGTGCACAAGCTGGAGGCTGGGGCGTGCTGGATGCTGGGGAGGGTTGGAGGATTGTGTATGTGCTGGAGGTTTTATGCACTGGAGGCTGGGGCGTGCTGGAGGCTTGTGTACGTGCTGGAGGCTGGGGCGGGCTGGAGGCTTGTGTATGCACTGGAGCCTTGTGTACACGCTGGGCGCTGGGGTGAGCCGTAGACTTGTGTATGTTCTGGAGTCTAAAGGTACCTTCACACTAAGCGACTTTGCAGCGAGAACGACGACGATCCGTGACGTTGCAGCGTCCTGGATAGCGATCTCGTTGTGTTTGACACGCAGCAGCGATCTGGATCCCGCTGTGATATCGCTGGTCAGAGCTAGAAGTCCAGAACTTTATTTCGTCGCTGATCCCCCGCTGTCATCGCTGGATCGACGTGTGTGACGCCGATCCAGCGATGTGTTCACTTGTAACCAGAGTAAATATCGGGTTACTAAACGCAGGGCCGCGCTTAGTAACCCGATATTTAATAGAAACATAGAAAAAAGGAATTTGTAACCAAGAGGAATATCAAGTGAAAATCATATAAAAATCCCCTTAAAACATATAATTTTATTAATTTAAATATTTAAAAATACCACTTCCCAGTGAATACAGACAACATGTATAAATATATAAGGAGATATTAATATAGGTGCACCTGTCCTAGTGGATAGCTCTATAATGGCCTACTGCCCCTGCCTGACAGTGGAGGTTGGCACCCTGATAGTAGTTTTGGCGCCCCCACTCCGCGACGGCTATCCCCTGCTGGCCCTTATAATGCCCTGCCAACTAAAAGGGGAGAAAACAATAAGCAATAAAAAGAAATGAAGGAAGGACAAGTAGGCAAATACTCAGGTGCACACTATATAAGGATTAACCAGCTCCCTATTTGTGGTCCCAGTTGGGACAATGTGTCAAAAGCATATATACACAATAGCTCAACAATTGTTTTTGCGAACACAATTGTCCTTATGCATCATTACAAAAATATACTAATATATATAGATAATGGGACCTCAGTAGGGAGGTAGAAATAGATATAAATGACCTGATTCAGTCCGGATATAAAGCTTAGTATAGCAACACTGCCTGGCAACAACTATATTTCAATTGACCACCCCCATACATGGGATAAAGTGTATATGGTGGACAAATAGTGTACAATTGATGTCCTTTAGAGGCAACAGTGTAGTAACAACATTTCATATAGAATCACATGCAGATACTAGTAATAGTTGGTAGCCATTAGTCAGTGTTTATACATATGCATAATATGCTAGACCCAAAAATTCATTAAAGTGCTAGCACAGGCAGCCAGTGAAGAGAATATTCTCCTTAAGGGAGACACTTAGCTGTCAGTAGAACGCCCCGACGCGTTTCCCCGACATACGGTTCCTCAGGGGGCAAAATACAGATATACTGGACCGATGGTCAATGATGCAGGTGCCCTGATGATGGAGCAGACCCGATATTTACCCTGGTTACCATTGTAAAAGTAAAAAAAAAAACACTACATACTCACATTCTGATGTCTGTCACGTCCCCCGGCATCCACAGAGTTACACGCTGCTGCCGAGAGCTTCCTGCACTGACAGTGTCAGCGCCGGCCGTAAAGCAGAGCACAGCGGTGACGTCACCGCTGTGCTCTGCTTTACTGCCGGCGCTGACACATTCAGTGCAGGAAGCTCTGAGCAGCAGCGCGTAACCCTGTGGACGCCGGGGGACGTGACAGACATCAGAATGTGAGTATGTAGAGTTTTTGTTTTTTTTTTTTACTTTTACAATGGTAACAATGGAGGCTTGTGTACACGCTGGAGGCTGGGGTGTGCTGCAGGCTTGTGTACGTGCTGGATGCTGGGGCGTGCTGGAGGCTTGTGTACTCAATGGAGGCTGAGCCAAGCTGGAGGCTTGTGTATGTGCTGAAGGCCTGTGTACATGCTGGATGCTGGGGTGGGCTGCAGGCTTGTAAACACACTGGAGGCTGGGGTGTGCTGGAGGTTTGTGTACGTGCTCAAGGCTGGGGTGGGCTGGAGGCTTGTGCACATGCTGGGGCATGCTGGATGCTGGGGAGGGTTGGAAGATTGTGTAAGTGCTGGAGGTTTTACACACTGGAGGCTGGGGCGTGCAGGAGGCTTGTGTACGTGCTGGAGACGGGCAGGCTGGAGGCTTGTGCACAAGCTAGGGGCTGGCTGGAGGCTTGTGTATGCACTGGAGGCCTGTGTACCTGCTGGAGGCTGGGGCAAGCTGGAAACTTGTATTTGCTGGAGTCTAAAGTGGGCTGGATGCTTGCGTGGATGGAAGCTGGGGCGTGCTGGAGGCTTGTGCACAAGCTGAAGGCTGGGGGTCTGGAGGGTTGTGTGCGTGCTGGAGGCTGGGGCGTGCTGGAGGCTTGTGTTTGTACTGGAGGCTGAGGTGGGCTGGAGGCTTGTTTACACACTGGAGGCTGTGGTGGGCTGGAGGCTTGTGTACTCGGAGGCTGGGGTGAGCAGGAGGCTTGTGTACATGCTGAAGGCTGGGAGGGTCTGGAGGCTTGTGTGCGTGCTGGAGGCTGGGGCAGACTGGAGGCTGGGGCGTGCTGGAGGTTTGTGTTTGTATTGGAGGCTGAGGTGGGCTGGAGGCTTTTGTACATGCTGGAGGCTTGTGAACATGCTGGAAGGTGGGGTGGTCTGGAGGCTTGTGTACTCGCTGGAGGCTGGGGTGGGTTGGAGGCTTGTGTATGTGGTGGAGGCTGAGGTGGGCTGGAGGCTTGTGTACATGCTGGAGGTTGGGGTGGGCTGAAGGCTTGTGTACATGCTGTAGGCTGGGGTGAGCTGGAGACTTGTGTATATGCTGTAGTCTAGGGTGGCTTGGATGCTTGTGTACGTGCTGGAGGCTTGTGTACATGCTAAAGGCTGGGGGGCCTGGAGGCTTGTGTATGTGCTGGAGGCTTGAGTGCGTGCTGGAGGTTGGGGCAGACTGGAGGCTGAGGTGGGCTAGAGACTGGGGCAGGATGGAGGCTGGGACGTGCTGGAGGCTTGTGTTTGTATTGGAGGCTGAGGTGGGCTGGAGGCTTTTGTATGTGCTGGAGGCTTATGTACACGCTGGAGGCTTGGGTGGGCTGGAGGCTTGTGTACTCACTGGAGGCTGGGGTGGGTTGGAAGCTTGTGTACGTGGTGGAGGCTGGGGTGGGCTGGAGGCTTGTGTACGTGCTGGAGGTTGGGGCAGACTGGAGGCTGAGGTGGGCTAGAGACTGGGGCAGGATGGAGGCTGGAGGATGGCTTGTGTACGTGGTGGAGGCTGGGGTGGGCTGGAGGCTTGTGTACGCACTGGAGGCAGGGGATGGCTGGAGGCTTGTGTACGCGCTGGAGGCAGGGGTGGGCTGGAGGCGTGTGTACGCACAGGAGACAGTGGCTCGCTGGAGGCTTGTGTACGTGCTGGAGGTTGGAGTGGCTGGAGGCATGAGTACTGGGGGTGGGCTGGGGGCAGGCTGGGGTGGGCTGGAGGATGGGGTGGACTGGAGGCATGTGTATAGGCTGGAGGCTTGTGTACTTGCTGGAGGATGGGGTGGGCTGGAGGCTTGTGTACTTGCTGGAGGATGGTGTGGGCTGGAGGCTTGTGTACTTTTTGGAGGATTGGGTGGGCTGGAGGATTGTGTACGTGCAGGAGAAAGAGGATTGGTATGAAACTGATCCAGGTCTAGGATCAGTGCTGTCTCCTCGGTGTGGGCCATTCTGGTACCGGCCCTAGTACAATTGATGATGCCCGTCCTGTAGTAATCGATGTGACGGCACGGGGCGAGTGGCTGCACTTACACACATCCAGGCTGCTCTGCCCGTGCTATGACACTCGCATTCTCAGCGCTGCCACATCGGTTACTAAATAACATAAAGTGGTTTTCCGTTAACACTGGACACTGGTTTTCCTTCTCTCATCGCCTCATTTCCTGACTATTGATTTATCGTCTGCTATACAGATAAAGTATCGATAGTACTGTACTATACCGTTAATTCCCCCAAACTGTGACTTTAAGTCCATGGTAGTGAGACTCAAAATGGCCACATAGTGCTAGGTAGCATATACAGTAAGAGCGGCACTCGGTTCTGCAAAATGTAACAGATGTTTTTGGGTTAGCACTTTTCCCACTTGTACAGAAGCAGTATAATATGATACCGAGCCCCAGGACTAATAAATTCTTCTCATGTCCTACACAGTAATAATACTCCCCAATCATAGTGCCTCCACATACAGGTGCTTCTCACAAAATTGGAACATCATCAAAAAGTTAATTTATTTCAGTTTTTCAATACAAAAGTGAAACTCATATATTATATAGTCATTACAGAGTGACCTATTTCAAGTGTTTATTTCTGTTAATGTTGATGATTATGGCTTACAGCTAGTGATGGGTGAGCACTAGTGTTGAGCATTCCGATGCCGCAAGTATCGGGTATCGGCCGATACTTGCTGTATCGGAATTCCGATACCGAGTTCCGATATTTTTGTGATATCGGAAATCGGAATCGGAAGTTCCCAGTGTATGGTTCCCAGGGTCTGGAGGAGAGGAGACTCTCCTTCAGGCCCTGGGATCCATATTCATGTAAATAATAAAGAATTAAAATAAAAAATATGGATATACTCACCCTCTGACGCGCCCTGGTAGTAACCGGCAGCCTCCGTTCCTAAGAATGAGGAGTTTAGGACCTGTGATGACGTCGCGGCTTGTGATTGGTCGCGTGAGCAGTCACATGAGCGGCACGCGACCAATCACAAGCCGCGACGTCAGCCGCGACATCATCGAAGGTCCTAAACTCCTCATTCTTAGGAACGGAGGTTGCCGGTTAACAGCGGTAAGGTCCAGGGGCCGCCGGACGGGTGAGTATATCCATATTTATTATTTTAATTCTTTATTTTTTACATTAATATGGATCCCAGGGCCTGAAGGAGAGTTTCCTCTCCTTCAGACCCTGGGAACCATCCAGGATACCTTCCGATACTTGAGTCCCATTGACTTGTATTGGTATCGGGTATCGGTATCGGCGATATCCGATATTTTTCGGGTATCGGCGGATACTATCCGATACCGATACTTTCAAGTATCGGAAGGTATCGCTCAACACTAGTGAGCACTAAAATGCTCGTCGAGTAAATGGAATGCTCGGGTGCTTGACCTGAGCAACGAGCCCAATGTAAGTCTATGGGAAACTCGAGCATTTTTTCGGCGGACCCCCTGGCAGTCTGCAGAGGGACTAGAAATTGTGGAAATCGATGGGAACAGTGCTCAAATGACATGGAAACAGCATGGGGAAGACGCCTGGAACCATTTCTGACTCCCAAGTCACTGCTGTGAACAATGTTGTCAGAGTCTTACGCCACTTTTACAGACTCACAATAAAACATATAAAAACGAAACCAAAATGGAGTTTACTGGGAAATATGTTAAGGAACATCCTTTCTAGGGTAATGACTTGTATATAAGGCAAAAAATAAATAACCAAAAACAAAAATGCTCCTCCACAATTGGGCTATGTTCACTTGTAGTGTTTGTGATGCGTTTTTGAACTTTAGCGCTGCTTTCAACCAAGACAAATGCATTCACTGGGTAATGTCATTGTAACATTTTACAACCTTATCTGGCCATGTGGTGTGACACATCATCAGACACATCTGTTTCATTTTTGAAGGAGGGACTCTGAAAGTCACAAAGCCTATTTTTATAGGGTCAACAGGCTGCCTTTACTTTTCTTAAAGGGCCAGCAGTTGACCTTCACTATTCTTAGAGAGCCATCAGCCGACTTTGCTTTGCTGTTCCCATTATTAAACACTCGGTATCTTATACTGTTATTGTGTATGCAGTGAGTGACAGGACTGCCCAAAATTTGGACGCACCCCAATACCCCTTTGAAGAGACGTACAGGAGGGCCTCCGGAAAACAATGTGCCCATTATTAGGAAGTGGGTCTCCCATACTGTTTGCCTATGCAGTGAATGCAAGGGCTGACAAAAATTTGGAGGAACTCCAATTCCCCTTGGATGAGACGTAGAGGAGGGCCTCATGAAAAAAATGTTCCCATTATTAGGAAGTGGGTCTCCTATAGTGTTTTCCTATGCAGTGAAGCAACGGCTGACAAAAATTTGGAGGAACTCCAATTCCCCTTGGAAGAGACGTAGAGGTCAGAGGGCCTCCTGAAAGCAATGTTCCCATTATTAGGAAGTGGGTCTCCCATGGCGTTTTCCTATGCAGTGAAGCAACGGCTGCCAAAAATTTGGAGAAACTTCAATTCCCCTTGGAAGAGACGTAGAGGTCAGAGGACCTCCTGAAAGCAATGTTCCCATTATTAGGAAGTGGGTCTCCCATGCTGTTTTCCTATGCAGTGAAGCAACGGCTGCCAAAAATTTGTATGATCTCCAATGCCCCTTGGAAGAAACGTACAGGTCAGAGGGCCTCCTGAAAACAATGTTCCCATTATTAGGAAGTGGGTCTCCCATACTGTTTGCCTATGCAGTGAAGCAACGGCTGCCAAAAATTTGGAGGCACTCCAATGTCCCTTTGAAGAGATGTAGAGAAGGGCCTTATGAAAAAATGTTCCCATTATTCGGTAGTGGGTCTACCATACTGTTTGCCTATGCATTGAATGTGTGCAAACTGTAAAGCGCTGCGGAATATGTTAGCGCTATATAAAAATAAAGATTATTATTATGATTATTATTATTGGCTGCCAAAAATTGGATGCACTCCAATGCCCCTTTGAAGAGATTTAGAAGAGGGCCTCATGAAAAAATGTTCCCATTATTAGGAAGTGTGTCTCCCATAGTGTTTGCCTATGCATTGAATGCAAAGGCTGCCAAAAATTTGGAGGCACTCCAATGCCCCTTGGAAAAGACGTGGAGGAGGGCCTCATAAAAAAATGTTCCCATTAGAAAAGAGCTGGTCTAGACTTGTAATGCCCATGCACTCAGTGTATGGGCTGACAAACATTTACCCCTGGGGGTATACATGAACATACTGTATACAAATTTTACGGGCATCATAAACACCCTTTAAAAAAATTATGTGGGTGTTGCATCACGGACCACAGTCACCCTGGTGATATGGTGGAGGATGAGGAAAAGGAGGAGGACAACAGCAAATAGCCAAAATCAGGAAGCATATACCCATGTGTGGGTGTGAAGAAGTGCATGGGAATAGACCTCCCAAAAAATACACTGGATTGAGTTTGTTACGCTGCTATCATTTGGTGGTGTTGGTCCAATCCAGCCCTTGTTCATTTTTATAAGAGTCAGCCTTTCAGCATTTTCAGTTGACAGGTGGATGCGCTTATCAGTTATAATTCCACCAGCGGCACTAAAAACCCGGTCTGACAAAATCCTAGCGGCGGGGCAGGCCAGGACCTCCAAGGCGTACAGAGCCAGTTCATGCCATGTGTCCAGCTTGGATACCCAATAACACAGGTCTACAAAAAAATATTTTTTGTAATCATCGCAGGTGACTTTGTTCTTTTCCTGAATCATCTTTCTGTCCTGATTGCAAAAATGTGTATAGTTTTTCTGTAGCATGCATAGTTTCCATGGAGCGGCATCATTATTATAAGGTATAAGAAATATACTGGCGACAGTAAGAAAACAGTAATCTACATATCAGAAAAAAATGTTTCACCTTACAAAACAGTTTTTATTGAACCAAAATAATTTCACATGCAAAATATAAACCAAATTTGAGCAGAAATTAAAAGTGCTTGACATTAGACTGTCGTTGATACTATTTTTCAGTAATCTGCCATCATTGAGTCATTCCAAAAACCCTGGTAGCGGTGTTCCATTACTTTAATGTCCTGGTAAAACCACTCCCCTTGTTCATTGCTTACATCCCCAAGATTTTGAGGGAAGAAATGTAAATGTGAATGCAAAAGGTGCATTTTCAGAGACGTGACATCCGAGACGTGACATCCAAGACACTGGCATGCATCTAGCAGTTCCTCAACACCTTCAACATATTCTGGAGATTTTTGTTTTCCAAAGAAGTTTTCACAGATCCACTTTTCCAAGATCTCAATTCCTTATCATTTAAAGTTCCCTTCAAACACATCATCTCTCATAAGGTCTCTGATCTGAGGACCAACAAATACCCCTTCCTTCAGTTTTGTTTGTGAAATGCTGGAGAATTTCTGGCAAATGTACTTGAACCCTTGTGAATTTGTCTTTGCCATGGCTTTCACAAAGTTTTAAATCAATCCCAACTTTATATGTAGTGGAGGAAGAAAGACTTTTGTTGGAGCAAAAGGATTATGCTGAACATTGTCTCTACCTGGAGCATAGATTTTTCTCTGTCCCCAATCACGACGAAAACATAATGCTCTACTATATTTCTACTGTCCCATAAACACAAGAAGCAACAATATTTTATCAAATCTCCTTGCATTCCCATTAGGAGACCAATCACTTTCAAATCTCCACAGATATTCCATTGATGATGCTTATATTGTATAGCATCCAAAACAGCTGGCAGATTAACATAACTTTCCTTTAGATGACATGAGTGAGCAATAGGAATTGATGGTTTCATATTTCCATTGTGAAGCAGCACTGCTTTCAAACTTCTCTGGGATGAGTCAATAAACAATCGCCAATCTGCAACAAAATGCTCTTGATTCAGTTCTTCAAAGAGGCCATTCACATTGTTACAGTACACCATTGGTCCATCAACTGTGAAAATTTGTGTTAAAGTGTTACTTCTGTTTCGGTAATATATTTTGACATCATCATGAAGAAGATTCTTCTGTTTCAACCTAGATGCAAGAAGTTCAGCTTTATCTTTTGACAATGAAAGGTCTCTGATGAGATCATTTAATTCATGTTGAGTAAAGCGTTCTGGCTGCTCGGCTGCTCCATCAGGTACATACTGTAACATCCCTGCTGGCATCTCTGCATGGCTTCCCATCTCCCCTCTTACTCACCACTCCGAGCCAGGCTGTGAGTTCTGTCCTCTGCTGGCTCCATGCTCTGGGCCTCATGTCCTTTCTTGTTGCATACTTCCTGGCTGTATGCTTAGGGCGGCGGCACTTCCTGTTTCTTATAGTGACTGTGTGCACCTTCCTAAGGTGTCCCCAACCAATTGCCAAGAGGCCTCAGGTACTTAAGGCTTCCCCACCCCTAGGGGGATGCCTGAGCAATGTATTTACTTAGCTAGTGTCTTTCTGCTGAGTTGCCAGGTCTTGCCTTGCTTTATCTCTTATCAGCACCGAGGGAAGCTTTGTACCCTGGTCTGAGTCCTTGTTTTTGTGCCTTGTCCCATTCCTGACCCGTCTGAACTTAGTCCTATACCTGTGTCCGGTTGTATCCCTGTCTGTAGCCTTTCCTATTCCGCTGTGTGTTTCTTTGTGTTCACTCCTTCTGTTCTTTGCCCCACCTCCTGCGGCTCTGCTCTTTGCTTTGCCTGCTGCTGTTCTGCTCTTTGCTCTGCCTCCTGTGGTTCTGCTCTTAGCTCTGCCTCCTGAGACTCTGCTCTTTGCCCCGCCTCCTGCGGTTCTGCTCTTTGCTCCACCTCCTGCTCTTCCGCTCTTCGCTCTGCCTCCTGCGGTTCTGCTCTTTGCTCTGCCTCCTGCGGTTCTGCTCTTTGCTCTGCCTCCTGTGGTTCTGCTCTTTGCTCCACCTCCTGCAGTTCTGCTCTACTCCCGTCTCGCCTTCTGTGGCTCTGTCCTGCTCTCTGCATCATGCGGCTTTGCTCTGCTCCCGCTCTGCGCCCCGTGTATCCTTGTCCCTCCAGTCTGCACTGGTTCCTACCCTTATCCTCATTCCAGGCTGTATTCCCGTGTCTCCTGAAATGGTTCCTGTCCCTCCAGTCTGAACTGGTTCCTATCTGTGCTCTACCTCATACCTGCTGTCAGGATAATGAGATATTGATTGTGTATTATCGCGCACACTGAGCTCTGCTACATCTAAGAGCAGAGAACAGACGCTGTGGGCCATTCCGACCCCCCCTCTTCTCACTCTGCTGCTTCTATGTGTGTAATTCAAAACCCTCTCTAGAATCACTGAAGTTTTATTGCTCTACGCTGCAAGCAGATCTCCCTACATTCCTCATTCCCCCCTCCCATCTAATACTACACCATGTTCCAAATTATTATGCAAATTACATTTTTCTCGGATTTCCGAAATGGTCAGTGCAAATGACAGTCAGTCTAATAAAAGTCATAACCTGTTAGAGTATACATCGAATTTTATTGAAGAAACCTCTCAATGATAACAGTATAATCTCCAAAATTAATAAAAACTCAAAATCCACTGTTCCAAATTATTACGCACAGTAGAATTTCTAAATATTTGATATGTTTTAAAGAACTGAAAATGCTCATTTGTGGAATTTGCAGCATTAGGAGGTCACATTCACTGAACAAAAAAGCTATTTAACTCCAAAACATCCTAACAGGCCAAGTTACATGTTAAGTTAACATAGGACCCCTTCTTTGATATCACCTTCACAATTCTTGCATCCATTGAACTTGTTAGTTTTTGGAGAGTTTCTGCTTGTATTTCTGTGCAAGAAGTCAGAATAGCCTCCCAGAGCTGCTGTTTTGATGTGAACTGCCTCCCACCCTCATAGATCTTTTGCTTGATGATACTCCAGAGGTTCTCTATAGGGTTGAGGTCAGAGGAAGATGGTGACCACACCATGAGTTGAACTCCTTTTATGCCCATAGCAGCCAATGACTCAGAGGTATTCTTTGCAGCATGAGATGGTGCATTGTCATGCATGAAGATGATTTTGCTCCTGAAGGCATGTTTCTGCTTTTTAGACCATGGAAGAAAGTTGTCAGTCAGAAACTCTATATACTTTGCAGAGGTCATTTTCACAAGTTCAGGAACCTTAAAGGGCCCTACCAGCTGTTTCCTCATGATTCCGGCCCAAAACATGACTCCACCACCTCCTTGCTAATGTCGCAGCCTTTTTGGGACATGGTGGCCATCCACCAACCATCCACTACTCCAGAGGTCTCCAACGTTTCTGACCTTGAGAGCCACATTCAGCTCTGAGAGAGAATCGGGAGCCACATCCAGCCTTGAGAGAGGGTCGTGAGCCACATTCAGCTCCCGCCCCCCTCACAATAGTGGCAACCAAAGCCCCCATTACAGGCATAATGGTTAACCAAAGCTTTTCCACAAAAATCACGCCAAAGCAGTATACTAAGATCCAGGGGATCCCACAATAACCCCATTCAGTATTCTCCTATAAAGCACTCCCAAGACACTGTCACATCCAGCTTTAAACATCTCCTCTTACAGGTGGTATCATCTTGTCTCCAGCGTACCATACTTAAATCATCTCAAAACCCCTAAGACAAGTATATGTGCAGCCAGATCTGCTCTTCTGTGCAGGGCTGCTCACAAAATCCACCATTTTTAGATGTGTTCTTCACACCTGTTTGCTAGAGCTGGAGCTAATTCACCAAGCTGGCAGACAGCCACGAGCCACAATTCATAGGACCGCGAGCCACATGTGGCTCCCGAGCTACAGGTTGGGGACCCCTGATATAGAGGATCTGTCAGCTCTTCTGTGTGGTGTAGTATATAGAGGATCTATCAGCTCTCATGTGTGGTGCAGTATATAGAGGATCTGTCAGCTCCTCTGTGAGGTGTAGTATATAGAGGATCTGTCAGCTCTCCTATGTGGTGTAGTATATAGAGGATCTATCAGCTCTCCTGTGTGGTGTGGTATATAGAGGATCTGTCAGCTCTCCTGTGTGGTGTAGTATATAGAGGATCTATCAGCTCTCCTGTGTGGTGTAGTATATAGAGGATCTGTCAGCTCTCCTATGTGGTGTAGTACATAGAGGATCTATCAGCTCTCCTGTGTGGTGTAGTATATAGAGGATCTATCAGCTCTCATGTGTGGTGCAGTATATAGAGGATCTGTCAGCTCTCCTGTGTGGTGTAGTATATAGAGGATCTGTCAGCTCTCCTGTGTGGTGTAGTATATAGAGGATCTGTCAGCTCTCCTGAGTGGTGTAGTATATAGAGGATCTGTCAGCTCTTCTGTGAGGTGTAGTATATAGAGGATCTGTCAGCTCTCCTATGTGGTGTAGTATATAGAGGATCTGTCAGCTCTCCTGTGTGGTGTAGTATGTAGAGGATCTGTCAGCTCTCTTGTGTGGTGTAGTATGTAGAGGATCTGTCAGCTCTCCAGTGTGGTGCAGTATATAGAGGATCTGTCAGCTGTCCCGTGTGGTGTAGTATATAGAGGATCTGTCAGCTCTCCTGTGTGGTGTAGTATATAGAGGATCTGTCAGCTCTCCTGTGTGGTGTAGTATATAGAGGATCTGTCAGCTCTTCTATGTGGTGTGGTATATAGAGGATCTGTCAGCTCTCCTGTGTGGTGTGGTATATAGAGGATCTGTCAGCTCTTCTATGTGGTGTGGTATATAGAGGATCTGTCAGCTCTGTGTGGTGTGGTATGTAGGATCTATCCTGTGTGGTATTTTTAAACTGCATGGTGGGCCCCAAGAAAGATTTTTCTCTGGTGGGCCCAAGCTACTCCAGTCCGACGCTGTTTTCATCAATATACTCCTTTAAGGCTTGAAGCTCAGGTGCCGCCAAAGGGTATACGTTACCAAAAGGAATAGCTGCCCCAGGAAGCAGCTCAATGGGACAGTCATAATGCCTGTGTGGAGGAAGCTGATCTGCATTCTTCTTGTCACAGATGTCAGAGAACTCTTTATATGCTGGAGGTAAAGAAAATACCTGTACATGTGGTTCCGTAGTGTTAGAGCAGGATCCATTTTATTTTGCTTGCCTCCATTTTGTATAAGTGTTATTAGAGGTCAGAAAAATAAGACATAATTCACTATTCTTCATTGTGCTGTTATCGCTGATTCCTAAGAACTAATTGTAGCAGTGAATGTCCTTGGTAAAATAACGAATAATGTACTGTATAAAATATGTTTGCGAAACCGTAGGGAGGCAAGGGAGTAATACACTCCGACGCTTAGCCAATACATGGAGAATCCGCCTCCAACACAAGAATGCATAAAAAGTGTGTGTAAGCTTATTAAAGACTAGAGATATTTCAGATACAGCCCTGGTGTACTGCGTCATGTCTCTCCGGTGCCGTGACGTCATCTCTACAGTGGACTCATCAGAGAGTAGGTCGAGACCTGCGACAACAATTCTGGCTGCCCGAACAGGGACCTGAGTGCTTCATCTGAGACCCGGCCGACTCCAGTAATGGACCAGAGGACTTCCCGGGACTAGTGGCATCACACAGCGCTGGGGTGAGAATACTGATTATATTCTGCCTACGTCATTCCACTTGTGGACGGGTTTTCCCCTGCTTCTAGTCGACCGGGACCAGGTAAGATCACGGGCTTTGCCCGGCTCAGGTACCCTTGAACCCAGATATTGACCCTCATTGTGTGGTTACTGATGACTCCACTGTTAGACTAAAATGATTGACTCTTTGTATGTTGTGCTTGTGGAGTGTTTATTGTTTGTCTGTTCATATACCTGTGTTATCAATCTTGGAAGCAAGCTAATACAGGAACCTGTAAGCACAGTAAACCTATAGTTTAGGTTTAGGACTAAGGCAGGATGACATAGCCTACTCTAGGTGAGGAGGAAAGGTCTGTCTGATAAGTTTTCAGCCTGCATGTATAGGACTAAGGCAGGATGACATAGCCTACTCTAGGTGAGGAGGAAAGGTCCGTCTGATAATTTTTCAGCCTGCACGTATACTAGCAATAGAATTGGGAACTAAGTACAGTGTTCCATAGTGCTAGAGAATTAGTCCAGAGTCCAGTATACTAGCAATAGAATTGGGAACTAAGTACAGGGTTCCATAGTGCTAGAGAATTAGTCCAGAAGGGAAGGAATCCCAGAAGCAGGTTAGTGTGCTCTTGAAGGCAGGAGGCTTCCACCACTCAGGGGAATTAGATTCAGGTAAATGGCATGACTTCATGAAAACCCACAGGGTGCAACTGACAGTGGACCTCCGACTTACCATGTTGCTAGTAGGTATCAACCATGGTCTCCCACAGAACAGATGTCTTTGACTGCCCAGCTGCCAGACATTAACCAACGACCTGTGACTTTTGCCATACAGTGTGGGGTGATACAGCACACTTACCAGGCAACCAGACAGGACGTGCAACAGTGCGTTCAGCCCTGGGGGAAGCACCTTCAACCCGACTGACAGCTGAGACATTTAAAATGTACCCAGGGGGAAATGGTCCCCAAGACGGAGAACCTAACAATGCCAGGTCAGGGTCTGACTTTGTTGAGGCACTAGAAAAAGCCTGTAAGATTAGACAGGAGGAAGTATTGGTGCATTTAGAAGACTGTGTACAGGACCCGAAGGAGCTCCCCATTGATTATTTCTACAGGTTGCAACCACGGTGGTCTGATATGGGTTATGGTGAAGATGATAGAACTGCGACACGTTTGTTAAGTCATGCATATATGCAAGGGATTGATAAGTATGTGAGAGAGAAGGTGATGGCAAGTAGACCAGATTGGAGATCCTGCCCCCCAGGCGATCTTGCTAAGATTGCACATGGAGTCAGTTTGGACTCACAGAAGCAAAAGACTAAGGTTCACTTTCAGAGGAGTGGACCCTCACAGAGAGGTGGAGGACGTGGACGACCCACTATGGGTCCTAGATTGTGTTACGAATGTAAGAAACCAGGACATTTTAGGAAAGATTGTCGCACAAACCCATACCCAGATAAGGTTCCCACCCCTGCTACCCCCCAGACCGACGAATAGATAACTGGCAGCCTGCAACTGTGTCCTCTAGTCACTCTACCTCCCACCCCCGACTGTATAGTACAGGTGAGCCTGCCAGGAGGAACTACAGCTGACTTTCAGGTTGACACGGGAGCTGACAACTCAGTTATTACGCTTTCAGACTGTCCATTATCCTTCCGTGACACCACCGACTTTGTCATGGCCACACCTTTCAATGCGCCAACCCGGACCTTGGGAATGACGGAAACCATTCCCCTCTCCATTTGTGGGAAGACCATTCTGACTCAGTTAATGGTAGCCCCTAGGGGACAATGTAATTTGCTAGGTGCTGACGTTTTACGGAAACTACAGGCGGTTATTACTTACCATGATGACGGAACAGTGACTATGACCCCTCAACTTAAACCCATTACCCTCTGCAAGATTATGGCCCTGGATGCAGCTGCAAGTACTGCAGAAAGTGATCTGCCCACTGCACCTGCCCTGGATCAACTCCCCACTGATCTGTGGGCAAAAGGCAAAACTGATGTGGGAAAACTCAAAGTTCCTCCCATAATAGTCAAATTGAAACCAAGGGTAGCACCACCCCTATTGCGTCGGTACCCTTGAGTGCTGCTCAGGAGGCTGCAATAGACGCACAGTTACAAAAATTGCTGGAATCAGGGGTTGTTGTGCCTACACAGTCCATTTGCAACACTCCCCTGTATCCAGTAAAGAAGAAGGTTAGGGCTGGGGAGCCGGTGAATTATAGAATGGTCCATGACCTAAGAGCAGTCAATGCCGCAACAGAACTGCTTGCTCCTTTGGTTCCTAACCCTCACACCTTGTTGGCACACATACCTGTTAACAGTACTTGTTTTTCAGAGATTGACTTAGCAAGTGCCTTTTTCAGTGTTCCATTGCACCTAGTTTGTCAGTATCACAAGGCTGGCATGTTAAAGGAGTAGCTCTCATTCAGTATGTTGATGACCTATTGCTGTGTGCTCCTTCTCGTTCTCTGTGTAAAATGGCCACGATCTCTTTACTCTTTTTTCTCCATGAACAGGGGTGCAAGGTATCCAAACAAAAATTACAGTTTTGCTTAAGTACTGTTGTGTTTCTAGGACATTGTCTCTCTCCAGGGAAAAAGCACTTCACCCCTGAGCGAAAACAGGCTATCATGGACATGCAGCCCCCGTGGAATGTGCAGGGCCTCCGTGTGTTTCTAGGACTAACTTCCTATTGTCATCCATGGATTCGTTCTGCCTCCATCTTAATGCAGCCTCTATATGACCGTATGCAACCTGTCCCCTTCTGTCTTACACCAGAGGCACTTGACTGTTTTTACTCTCTGAAATTATGCATTGTTTCTTCTCCAGCTTTGGGCATCCCCAATTATGCCCTTCCTTTTAACCTTTTTCTTCATGAAAATGCAGGACATGCTACGGGTGTGCTGACTCAGCTTCATGGAGACAAACAGAGACCTGTTGCTTATTACAGCGGCCGCTTGGATACATTGGCAAGAGGAAGTCCCTCCTGTGTTCGGGCCGTGTTGTCTGTCCAGCTGTTGCTACACAAGTCTTCAGAGATTGTTTTGGATCACCCACTGACGGTCCATACCCCACATGATGTACATAGTATCCTTAACCAAGTACAACCTAGCCACCTGTCCATGGCCAGACAGCTGCGACTTCAGTGTGCTATTCTCATGCCTACTAATGTGACTTTGAAAAGGTGCACTGTCCTAAACCCCGCTACTCTTCTCCCAGTTCCCATGGATCCAAATGGGGGAGGGGGAGGTGACATGGAAAACGACACTCTTTTTCTTTATAGAATGGATCCAGAGGAACAAGATCAGGTTTCCAAACCACATGATTGTCTAGAATTGATGTCTCAGGAAACGGCTGGTCTCCCTACTGTCTCTAGTGTGCCAATACCTAATGCTGATTTTGAGCTTTTTGTAGATGGATCCCGTCACCAAGATGACCAAGGACGCTTCTGTACCAGATATGCTGTGGTCTCAGAACATGAGGTAATCAAGGCAGAGTCAATGCCAGCTCATATGTGTGCACAAGAAGCAGAGCTCAAGGCGCTCACAGAAGCGTGCAAACTAGCAGAAGGTAAGACTGTAAATATCTACACTGATTCCAGGTATGCTTTTGGCATTGCACACGATTATGGGCCTATCTGGAGAGCCAGGGCTTTCCTGACCGCAAATGGCCACCCCATTAAACATGCTGAGGCAGTCCAGCAACTTATGAATGCACTATAGCTTCCCACCCAAGCAGGCATCATAAAGGTAAAGGCACATACCAAAGGCACTGATGGACAGACAAAGGGTAATGCACTGGCAGACCAGGCTGCCAAGAAAGCAGCAAGCACTCCTGTAGCCTCTAAAGTACATCACCTAGACACCCCACCATCTCCACTTGTGTCAAAAGACATCTTAGCCCGGTTACAAGAACAGGCAAGTAAGGAGGAGAAAAATAGGTGGCAAGAGATAGGGGCTTGCTCTGATACCGTCACTGGACTATGGGGGAGGGGTGAAAAGGTCTGCCTACCACAGGTACTGTACCCAATGATGGCACAGGTTCTGCACGAGAATGTGCACCACTCGAAGACGGCCATGTGTGACACCCTGCAGAAACAATGGATTGCCCCCGGGTTTTCCACCTGCGCAGAAAGGCAGGTACAGAGCTGCATGATATGTGCCACATAATCAGGGTAGGACAGTGAAAACTCCATCCAAACACACTCCCCGGCCCCTTTACCCATTCCAGAGACTGCAGATTGATTATATTCAGTTGCCTAGGGTAGGGACGTATGAGTATGTGTTGGTCTGCATTGATTTATTTTCAGGTTGGCCAGAAGCCTACCCAGTTGCCAAAGCTACGGCAAAGACAACGGCGAAGAAACTGATGGCTCGAAGGAAAATCTAGTTGGATCCACGCATCACACTGCAAGCGAGTTAAAGAACTGGACAATCGATAAAGGAAACATAATGTTTTGGCTGGTTTCGATTTCCATGATATTATGTGTAATCGCATGGGACAGTCTAAATTCTCCAACATCCTTGAACAATAAGTTAGTGCAACATCACCGAAAACTGATAGATGACTTGTTGAGAAATTCCCAGCCCTTATCAGACTGTTGGATCTGTACGCATTAACCAACGTCAGCCACAAGTATCCCCTTCCTAGTTATCCCTGTGTCACCTGAGGAACTGTTTGCCTGGACTGATTGTTCTGACACACTCGCCAACAATGCCACAAACAATGTTCAGTTGTGGAACACTACCGACGGACAGCTGGTGGTCAGATACTTTCTCTTTCCTAAACCCAGCCAATTGGTTTAAGGAGATCGGGGGCTGGGTAGCTGGGATTTTACAAAGCTTATTGCATATAGTTGCGATTGTCCTTATTGCATATATAGTGTTTAAAATAGTTTTTAAGTGTATCTCTGTATGTACTGGGAGGTCTGTGTTTTGTTTAAAGCAACAATATTGTTTTGCAGTAGAAAGAAATATTGTAAGTTGAAGTTGGAAGTTGAAGGTGAAATATGGTGCCTAGTTTTAGAAGGAAACTTGTAAGTGATTATTTGGTTATCAGTGTGATTGAAAGATTGGTAAAAGATTTACCTGCTTCAAGTTGAGTGGTTGATATATAGCAAATTGAGGATCAACAGAGGAAGTGAATTCTGATTGTTTTTGTTATGTTGAAAAAAGGAAAGTTGTCTATTACTATGACAAAAAACTGGATGTTTTGTGGTGCAAGAAGGAACTGAGAAAGTGACTGAGATTAATGTGTCGGGAAAGCAAACAGTTAAAAATTTGGGACAGAGGGTCTCCCTGCTAGATAATCAGTTTAAGTAGAAAAAGAAGAAGACTTTGAATCTGTGTGATGAATCTGATATTGTTAGCCCAAAGACGGGGAAAGAAATCTGTCAGGAACGTAGGAACAATATTCTCAATCATTGTTTTTTCTAAGGTGTCCTCTCACGTAAATTGTGATGAAGGTTTTGTAGACATTAATTGAGTCTGAGAACTGCTGTATTCCGTTTGTGTGAAAATTTCTAAAATACCTGATGAAAGGGGTTAGTCAAATATCTGCGCTATTGCTTTCTTCTGTGTTGAGGAATGCTGTGATTTTCTTATCTCTGCTGTATCTCTGCTATGGAGGGGACATGTAGCTGCGTTCCAGTTTTCTCTGTATTTTCTGTCCTTGGTGTAGTATGCGCTGGGAAATTCTGCACTCACATAGCTGATGATGATATATACTAACAAATCCTCCGGCCAGGAAACAGTACAGCTTATTCAGAATAGTGAATAAAATGGGGGAATGTTAGAGCAGGATCCATTTTATTTTGCTTGCCTCCATTTTGTATAAGTGTTATTAGAGGTCAGAAAAATAAGACATAATTCACTATTCTTCATTGTGCTGTTATCGCTGATTCCTAAGAACTAATTGTAGCAGTGAATGTCCTTGGTAAAATAACGAATAATGCACTGTGTAAAATATGTTTGCGAAACCGTAGGGAGGCAAGGGATTAATACACTCCGACGCTTAGCCAATACATGGAGAATCCGCCTCCAACACAAGAATGCATAAAAAGTGTGTGTAAGCTTATTAAAGACTAGAGATATTTCAGATACAGCCCTGGTGTACTGTGTCATGTCTCTCTGGTGCCGTGACGTCATCTCTACAGTGGACTCATCAGAGAGTAGGTCGAGACCTGCGACAACAGTAGCCGTGGACTCAGGGACAGCTTCTGTTAACGCTGAGTTGCTCCTTGTTGGTAAGATAATCTCCTTGGTCTCCCAGTTGATAATTGGGTTCTGAGAACGCAACCAAGGAATGCCTAAAATCACAGGAAAATGAGAAGAAATTAGCTAGAAAGAAAGTTGCTCCTGATGATTAGGCTCCAACAAAATTTCAAGGGGTACGGTCTCCTGATCCACAGGCCCAGAGATTAAAGGTGACCCATCCACTGTTCCATGGTAATTGGAGAGGCTCTTTGCTGAATTTCAATACCATGTTCCTTGGCAAATGCGATATCCATGAAATTGCCACCTGCACCTGAGTCAATCATAGCTGCACTGGAAATCCACTGTCCTGAACACAGGATCTTAATAGGGAGAGAACAGTGAGAGTTCTCCTTCAGCTCCTTGGGGGGTGAAGTCATAGAAAGTGAATGGAATACAGCGTTTAAAGGCAGGCTACATTCAGAGATGTCAGATTCATCATCACAGTTGTCATACTCCCCTACTGCTGCTAGCACCTTGTTAGGCCGTCTAGGACACTTAGGACAATTGATCAAGAAGTGGTCAGACTGGCCGCAGTAGAAACATAGACTTTCACGAAGGCGATGCTCCCGGCGTTCATTGATCTCACGCCTCTGAGCGGAATCAATTTGCATGGGCACCTCCTCCACCTCCCAAGAGGTTTTACCTGCAGGCTCTTTGGAAGGAAGGGAAAAATTAGAAATACGGTTATATGCAGCAAATTTCTCCTGCCTACGCTCAGTAAGGCGAATGTCTATGCGCACACAATGCTGTATAAATGTCTCTAGCTCTTGTGGTGACTCAGAGCAAGCTAGTTCATCCTTTATAATACTAGACAGACCCCTTTTAAAAATAGGCAATTGTGCATAACTGTCCCAATTAGTATCTACCGCTAATCTCCTGAATTCAGTGGCATACTCAATAACATAACATTTAGCCTGGCGTAAAGACAACAAAGCAGATTCAGCGGTTGCACGGCGATTAGGGTCATCAAACATTAATGCCATAGCGGCCAAGAAATCATCCAAGTTATTTAACCGTGGGTCACGAGACTCAGTCATCGGATTCGCCCAGGCGAGCGCTCGTGAGGTCAGTAGCATTATTACACACAATACTTTGGATCTATCAGTAGGAAAACTGTCAGCATGCACATCAAAATATAGCATACATTGATTCACAAAGCCACGAAATTTGTCGCGATCACCGTTAAATCTGAATGGGGGCAACTTAGGTGGGCTAGCTGGTGGCGGTTGCCCAGAGGGTAAAGTCACTTGTGCAGCTATTTGCGTGCTTATGTCCTGAAAAGCCCGTCCATACTCTAGGCCAGCAAGTTTGTTTTCCTGGGCTGCCATGCGGTTGCTTAAGTCCTGCAAAGTCTGTCCAAACACTTGTTGATTGTGTTCAAAGCTTCCAAACTTCTTTTGCAGACCTTCCACATCTTTCTGCAGTGATCTAATTATGGAAAACACCTGCTCTAATCTGCTCTCTGCAGTAATTGTTCCAGCAGTCTCCTTTTTTTTATGGCTAGAGTATCCTGTAATAATTATAGGGGATAACTCAGGAGACTCTTTGCGTGGAACAAGACAACTACAGGACACAGTTTTATAAGTGGTAAAGTCTATATTATAACACGGTGATTCAAACAGATGCAGAGAGAAACTCAAGTCCACAACACTTGGTGTAAATATTAAACGCAGCTTAGCAGTCTATAGGAAACTTCAGAGGAAAATGCAATCAAGCAGAAAGTCTATGAAGCACAGTTATTCTTGAGGATACTTGACACGAATAAATCCTTGTCTTAGTCCAAACACAGATAGATAAGCTTATAAGGCAGTTCAAATCATATCTTAGCTCAACCAGGGAGGTCTGGTTAATAGTCTCAGGTTTTTGCAGAGCAGAAACAGCTTACATGACCAGCAAATGCAGATGGAAGTAAACACGAGCAGCAGATGAAGGAGGATTACTGGAACTGGTGAATGCAGCAGGAACTCAGAGCAGAGTAGCAGGATCACCACACAGGTTCACAGGAGCAGGTATATAGCCAGGGAGTAATCAGAGGTCAGGAGCTGGATGCAAGGCAGAATATTCTAGCACAGACTGAAGGCTGGGGTGGAGCTTTATAGCAGGAAGACACAGTGCACATGAGACGAAAGACGCCATCTTGGAAAAGGGCAGTAATGCACAAAAAGGTAATAAAAAATGTTCAGAGTCCTGACAAGTACCCCTTCTGCGCCTCCACATGGTAAGTGTCCCTTCTGTGCCTCCAGTTGGTAATAGTGCCCACTGTGCATCTACTTTGTAATAGTGCCCCTTCTGTGCCTCCCCATGGTCATAGTGCTTCCACATGGTAATAGTGCACTCTGTGCATCTACTTGGTAATAGTGCCCCCTTTGTGCCTGGACAGCTGATCAAAAAATCATGGACAGACAATATTTTTAGGGACACAGTGGAAAACCACAATAAATGATTATCAGTGATCTGTGACAACAGCCCAGAATTCTGATCTGAGACATCAGCTGCAGTCACTCGAAACTGTAAAATGATGAATTACAGTCAGAATAATCTGTACAAATTTATTTAGCCTAAAAAAAAATCATGGACGCCTGAAATGTATTTATGGACAGTACAAAAAAGTGCTGTATTTTTACGGACTATCCTGGAATTTCTGGGTGGTTGACCATCCTGCTTCCTGATCCCACACCACCCAGCCCGAAAACACAGAATGAAAAGATCACTAAATCGCAAAGTGAAGTAATCACGCAATATGGCTCCAGGACCTCAGACTGCCGCCTGCTCCCTACTACCATCAAATGGTGAGATAGGAGCACTGCACACATACTGTAGAAGACATCTTGCTCTCGGCTGCCATCATATGGTAAGAGGAGAGCATAGCACATATTAAAGAAGTCCTGCTCTTTAGAAGTGTATGAATTTTTAATAGCTCGCTCCCAATGTTCCATTTCCAATGAAATATTCAAGTCTGATCCCCATCGAGACATACTGTATAAGTACTTTTATGTATATAGTTATCCTTATTAAAGTGACTATAATACATTTTTTATGCTCCAAAATGTCTTATGGTCTATATTGCTGAGTAGTAAGGAGATTATTTCTGCTTTGGGTGTTTTATTGAGGAGGAATTTCTGAGTATGTTCCTTTAAAATTAAAGCTAGTTTCACATTTGCTGTTGTGTCCACAGCGTCTTGTCCACAATCGCATGCAAAAACGCATTCAAACGCATGATAAGGCTGCATTTTTTATCCGCATCAGCTTACGCAAGACGGGGAAAAAAACGCTGCATTTGCATGCGTTTGCGGTTTTTATGCGCATGCGTTTGAGAGGAAAATGATTTTCCAGAATTTCCTTGACACAAGCCACGCCAAATGAGCGTGTCTCATGGGATTTCTGTATATAGACCCTTGTACAGATGAAATCCTCAGATTTTGCTCCTGTATCCTGCATCAAGATGGATCTTCGCATGGAGAATTTCTATCGGAATCTGGATTTGGATGTCAACTTGTTTCTTTCCTTTGCATTTACTTTTGAGCAAGAACGGAAAAGAGAAAGACAGAGAAGACGGCGTCGGCGCTTTTTGCAACACCCGATTGTTGAACTCCGACAGAGCCGTGGAGCCTACCACTCATACAGTAAACTCCATAAAAACCCAGAGTAATATTTTGAGTACACGAGGATGTCTCAAGACGGCTTCACGGATTTTCTGCTTTGTGTACAAGAAGTCATCAGCAAGCAGGACACCCAGCTTCATAGAGCGATTCCTGCTGAGAAACGTCTGCTGGTTACACTAAGGTACGTAATATTTTAAAATAAACGCCTGTCATAATTATTATTATTCTGGAATGTCCTTCATTTTTTTTGCTTTTTTTGTTTTGCCAAAAAACTGTCCTAAATATTATTGTTCTAAAAGCCATGTCCTTGTCCTTTTTCTCTGTTTTGCAAAACCCTGCCATAAATATTATTATTGTTGTGAATTTTTTTTCTCTGTTCGTCAGATTCCTGGCTACTGGAGAGAGCCTATCATCGCTCCATTTCCAGATTGGAATTTCTACACTATCTGGGATTGTCGCAGACACATGCCAGGCTTTGTGGGATGTTCTCCGTGAGGAATTTACCCCCCTACCCACCACAGAAATTTGGCAGGAAACTGCAGAAATTATTTTTTAAGTTTGTAATTTCCCCAACTGTTTGGGAGCAGTGGATGGATAACATCCAGATTACCAAACTGGCTGGAACTGGATCTGAGTACTTTAATTATAAAAAATATTTTTCCATAGTGCTCATGGCGATTGCAGCTGTGGACTGTAGGTTTGTCGTAGTGGACATTGGATCTTTTGGCCGTGGCAATGACTCCCAGACATTTAAAAACTTGGACATGGGCCAACAGTTGTATGGGAATCATTTTAGTTTCCCCCTGCCACGACTTCTTCCCAACGCTGAAATCCCACCAATGCCATTTGTTGTGGTAGGGGATCAGGCCTTTCAGATATGTGGAAACCTCCTTAAACCATACTTCAGTCAAGACTTGAACCACACAAAAAGGATTTTTAATTACCGACTGACCAGGGCATGAAGAACAGTTGAGTGTGCCTTTGGTATGCTTGTCTCGAAATGGCGCATTTTAGGGACAGCCATTAATCTGAAAATTCAGACAGTCAATGAGGTGGTCAAGGCATGTGTGGTTCTGCACAACTACATAATGGCTAAAGAGCGACCCAACATTGAACTTGATGAACCTGTTAGTAACCCATTGTCAGATTACCATCATCACCCTCTGAGGACAACAGTTGAAGTTGCCCAAATGTGGGATACATTTGCCGCCTGCTTTGTTTCTGAGAATGGACGTGTCGCATGGCAAGATGAAATAGTTTAGTAAAATGTTCTTGTAATGTTATGTACCTTGAATGTTTAAATTTACCTTTAATGTTTGCTGAAAATAAAACACCTCTAGTGAAACACCTGTTCCAAGTGCCCTCTACACGACAATACTTTTTTTTACAGTTTAATAATGTGATCACCGATTCACAACTACAGTCTTTATAAAATCCACTCCCTGTTTAATGCAGATTGCATGAGACAGGGAGTGGATTTTAAGCAAATTGGGTTATGTCACCCATGCTTTAGGCCATGTGCACACGTTCAGTATTTTTCGCGTTTTTTCGCTATAAAAACATGATAAAAAATGCGAAAAAAACGCTTACATATGCCTCCCATTATTTTCAGTGTATTCCGCATTTCTTGTGCAAATGTTGCATTTTTTTCCGCAAAAAAATCGCATCGTGGAAAAAAAAGAAACATGTTCATTAAATTTGCGGAACTGCGGGGATTCCGCACACCGAGGAATGCATTGATCTGCTTATTTCCCGCACGGGGCTATGCCCACCATGCGGGAAGTAAGCAGATCATGTGCGGTTGGTACCCAGGGTGGAGGAGAGGAGACTCTCCTCCACGGACTGGGCACCATATAACTGGTAAAAAAAAGAATTAAAATAAAAAATAGTCATATATGTTGTGAATTTGACTTTTTGGCTCCCTCTTGTGGTCACTAGTGGTATGACTCTGGGATTGTCTTTTTTCTGTTTGGCACTCACCTGGGTCATTAGTCCAGGGGTGTCGCTATATTAACTTCCTGGATCCTTAGTCCAGTGCCTGGCATCGTTGTAATCAGATCCTTCTGTTGCTCCTGTCTGCTGGTCCTGACTCTTGCAAAATTAAGCTAAGTCTTGCTTCTTTGTTTTTTGAGTTACTTGCTTTGCTTCTATTTTTGTCCAGCTTGTACTAAATGTGATTTCTGACCTTGCTGGAAGCTCTAGGGGGCTGGTGTTCTCCCCCCGGCCGTTAGACGGTTCGGGGGTTCTTGAATATCCAGCGTGGATATTTTAATAGGGTTTTTGCTGACCATATAAGTCATCTTACTATATTCTGCTATTAGCTAGTGGGCCTCTCTTTGCTAAATACCTAGCTCATTCTTATGTTTGTCTTTTCCTCTTACCTCACCGTTATTATTTGTTGGGGGCTTGTATCCAACTTTTGGGGTCTTTTCTCTGGAGGCAAGAAAGGTCTTTCTTTTCCCTTCTAGGGTTAGTTAGTTCTCCGGCTGGCGCGAGACGTCTAGAACCAACGTAGGCACGTTCCCCGGCTACTTCTATTTGTGGTGCTAGGATTAGATATATGGTCAGCCCAGTTACCACTGCCCTATGAGCTGTTTTTTTGTGTTTGCAGACTTGGTATTTATTCCTGAGACCCTCTGCCATTGGGGTCATAACAGTATGCCAGGCCAACATTGAATGTTTAATGCATTGCAGAAGTGGGATATAAGAAAGGAAATTCTGAATTTTTTTTTTTTTTCCCTCTCTTCCTCCCCTTTACCTCTGAGTGGCTTGAGCTTGCTGCAGACATGAATGTCCAGACCTTGATTACAAGTGTGGACCAGCTTGCTGTTCGTGTGCAAAGCATACAAGATTTTGTTACCAGTAGTCCTATGTCTGAACCTAAAATACCTATTCCTGAACTGTTTTCTGGAGACCGATTTAAGTTTAGGAATTTCAGGGATAATTGTAAATTGTTTCTATCTCTGAGACCCCGTTCATCTGGAGACTCAGTTCAGCAAGTTAAAATTGTTATCTATTTTTTACGGGGTGACCCTCAGGATTGGGCTTTCTCGCTAGCGCCAGGAGATCCGGCATTGGCAAATATTGATGCGTTTTTTCTGGCGCTCGGATTGCTTTACGAGGAACCCAATCTTGAGGTTCAGGCAGAAAAGGCCTTGCTGGCTATTTCTCAGGGCCAGGATGAAGCTGAAGTGTATTGCCAAAAATTTCGGAAATGGTCCGTGCTTACTCAGTGGAATGAGTATGCTCTGGCCGCAAACTTCAGAAATGGCCTTTCTGAAGCCATTAAGAATGTGATGGTGGGTTTCTCCATTCCTACAAGTCTGAATGATTCCATGGCGCTGGCTATTCAAATTGACCGGCGTTTGCGGGAGCGCAAAACCGCTAATCCTCTGGTGGTGTTGTCTAAACAAACACCTGATTTGATGCAATGTGATAGAATTCAGACCAGAAATGAGCGGAAAAATCATAGACGTCAGAATGGGTTGTGTTTTTACTGTGGTGATTCTACACATGTTATATCAGCATGCTCTAAACGCCTAACAAGGGTTGTTAGTCCTGTCGCCATTGGTAATTTGCAACCTAAATTTATTTTGTCTGTGACTTTAATTTGCTCATTGTCTTCTTACCCTGTTATGGCGTTTGTGGATTCAGGTGCTGCCCTGAGTCTTATGGATCTGTCATTTGCCAAGCGCTGTGGTTTTGTTCTTGAGCCGTTGGTTAATCCTATCCCTCTGAGGGGTATTGATGCTACGCCATTGGCGGAAAATAAACCGCAGTTTTGGACACAGGTAACCATGTGCATGACTCCTGAACATCGGGAGGTGATTCGTTTTCTTGTTCTGCATAAAATGCATGATTTGGTCGTTTTGGGTTTGCCATGGTTACAGACTCATAATCCAGTCTTGGATTGGAAGGCAATGTCTGTGTCAAGTTGGGGCTGTCAGGGTATTCATGGTGATTCCCCGCCGGTGTCTATTGCTTCCTCTACTCCTTCGGAAGTTCCTGAGTATTTGTCTGATTTTCAGGATGTATTCAGCGAGTCCAGGTCCAGTGCTCTTCCTCCTCATAGGGACTGTGACTGCGCTATAGATTTGATTCCAGGTAGTAAATTTCCTAAGGGAAGATTATTTAATCTGTCTGTACCTGAGCATACCGCAATGCGCTCGTATATCAAGGAATCTCTGGAGAAGGGGCATATCCGTCCATCCTCTTCCCCTCTTGGTGCGGGATTCTTTTTTGTGGCCAAGAAGGACGGATCTTTGAGACCTTGTATTGACTATCGGCTTTTGAATAAAATCACTGTTAAATTTCAGTATCCTTTGCCTCTGTTGTCAGACTTGTTTGCCCGAATTAAAGGTGCCAAGTGGTTCACCAAGATAGATCTTCGTGGTGCGTACAACCTTGTGCGCATTAAGCGAGGAGATGAATGGAAAACCGCGTTTAATACGCCCGAAGGTCATTTTGAGTACTTGGTGATGCCTTTTGGGCTCTCTAATGCTCCTTCAGTGTTTCAGTCCTTTATGCATGATATTTTCCGGAAGTATCTGGATAAATTTATGATCGTTTATCTGGATGATATTCTGTTTTTTTCTGATGACTGGGACTCGCATGTAGAGCAGGTCAGGATGGTGTTTCAGGTTTTGCGTGAGAATGCTTTATTTGTTAAGGGCTCAAAGTGTCTCTTTGGAGTACAGAAGGTTCCCTTTTTGGGGTTTATTTTTTCCCCTTCTGCTGTGGAGATGGACCCAGTCAAGGTCCGTGCTATTCATGATTGGACTCAACCCACGTCAGTTAAGAGTCTTCAGAAGTTCTTGGGTTTTGCTAACTTCTACCGTCGTTTTATTGCTAATTTTTCTAGCATTGCTAAACCTTTGACGGATATGACCAAGAAAGGTTCTGATGTTGCTAACTGGGCTCCTGCAGCCGTGGAGGCTTTCCAGGAGTTGAAGCGCCGGTTTACTTCGGCGCCTGTTTTGTGCCAGCCTGATGTCTCACTTCCCTTTCAGGTTGAAGTGGATGCTTCTGAGATTGGGGCAGGGGCCGTTTTGTCGCAGAGAGGCCCTGGTTGCTCTGTGATGAGACCTTGTGCCTTTTTCTCGAGGAAGTTTTCGCCTGCTGAGCGGAATTATGATGTTGGCAATCGGGAGTTGTTGGCCATGAAGTGGGCATTTGAGGAGTGGCGTCATTGGCTCGAGGGTGCTAAGCATCGTGTGGTGGTCTTGACTGATCACAAAAATTTGATGTATCTCGAGTCTGCTAAACGCCTGAATCCTAGACAGGCCCGCTGGTCATTGTTTTTCTCCCGTTTTGACTTTGTGGTCTCGTATTTACCAGGTTCAAAGAATGTGAAGGCTGATGCTCTTTCAAGGAGCTTTGTGCCTGACTCTCCGGGAGTCGCAGAACCAGTTGGTATTCTTAAAGAGGGAGTTATCTTGTCAGCCATTTCTCCGGATTTGCGACGTGTGTTGCAGAGATTTCAGGCTGGTAGACCTGACTCTTGTCCACCTGACAGACTGTTTGTTCCTGATAAGTGGACCAGCAGAGTCATTTCCGAGGTTCATTCCTCGGTGTTGGCAGGGCATCCGGGAATTTTTGGCACCAGAGATCTGGTGGCTAGGTCCTTTTGGTGGCCTTCCTTGTCACGGGATGTGCGGTCGTTTGTGCAGTCCTGTGGGACTTGTGCTCGAGCTAAGCCTTGCTGTTCGCGTTCCAGCGGGTTGCTCTTGCCCTTGCCTGTCCCGAAGAGGCCTTGGACACACATTTCCATGGATTTCATTTCAGATCTCCCGGTGTCTCAGGGCATGTCTGTCATCTGGGTGGTATGTGATCGCTTTTCTAAGATGGTCCATTTGGTACCTTTGCCTAAGCTGCCTTCCTCTTCCGATCTGGTTCCTGTGTTCTTTCAGAATGTGGTTCGTTTACACGGCATTCCTGAGAATATTGTGTCTGACAGAGGATCCCAGTTTGTTTCCAGGTTCTGGTGATCCTTTTGTGCTAGGATGGGCATTGAGTTGTCGTTTTCGTCTGCCTTTCATCCTCAGACTAATGGACAAACGGAGCGAACTAATCAGACTCTGGAGGCTTATTTGAGGTGTTTTGTTTCTGCGGATCAGGATGATTGGGTGACCTTCTTGCCGTTGGCTGAGTTTGCCCTTAATAATCGGGCTAGTTCCGCTACATTGGTTTCGCCATTTTTCTGCAACTCTGGTTTCCATCCTCGTTTTTCCTCGGGACATGTGGAGCCTTCTGACTGTCCTGGGGTAGATTCTGTGGTGGATAGGTTGCAGCAGATCTGGAATCATGTGGTGGACAACTTAAAGTTATCACAAGAGAAGGCTCAGCGTTTTGCCAACCGCCGCCGCGGTGTGGGTCCCCGACTTCGGGTTGGGGATTTGGTATGGCTGTCTTCTCGATTTGTTCCTATGAAGGTCTCCTCTCCTAAATTTAAGCCTCGCTTCATCGGTCCTTACAAGATATTGGAAATCCTTAATCCTGTGTCCTTTCGCTTGGATCTTCCTGTGTCGTTTGCCATTCACAACGTGTTCCATAGGTCTTTGTTGCGGCGGTACGTTGTACCTGTGGTTCCTTCTGTTGAGCCTCCTGCTCCGGTGTTGGTTGAGGGCGAGTTGGAGTACGTGGTGGAGAAGATCTTGGATTCTCGTCGCTCCAGGCGGAGGCTTCAGTATCTGGTCAAGTGGAAGGGCTATGGTCAGGAGGATAATTCCTGGGTGGTTGCCTCTGATGTGCATGCGGTCGATTTAGTTCGTGCCTTTCACGCTGCTCATCCTGATCGCCCTGGTGGTCTTGGTGAGGGTTCGGTGACCCCTCCTTAAGGGGCGGGTACTGTTGTGAATTAGACTTTTTGGCTCCGTCTTGTGGTCACTAGTGGTATGACTCTGGGATTGTCTTTTTTCTGTTTGGCACTCACCTGGGTCTTTGTGAAGGAAGCCCCAGTTCCTCCCACGTCACCAATCCGTGACGTCACTACACAGGCACAGCTCTCCGGCGCCCCCTTTGTCTCTCAGGTCAGTAAGGGAACTGCACCTAGAGCAAATGGCCGCCGGGGAGACTGCCCTGTTACCCACGCTGGGTATTCTAGGATTCGCAATCAGAGTAAAAGGATCAGCCCAAAATTAATTTATGATTTAATTGCCTTAAGGGCGCACTAGGTAATTACAAGAAATATACAATCACAATATATCAAGAGTTACAGTCAGAGTACAATACAACAACAATGATACAAGGCTTAAGGTATAAAGCTGGAGGTCACTTTACCAGGTTAGAGGTCGCTTGTGGAAGCCGGGGGGCGCAGCGTTCCGCAGGTCCAAAACTTTAGTTGCTGGGCGGCCCCCAGAAAGCGTGTGCTTGCCCCCTTCTGGCTGGCATGCCCTGTTTCTTAGCTGGTCATCTTCTGTGTGTCCCACTCTCCACATGTTCCAGCTCTTAACCCTGCCGTGTCCCTCCCCCTGTAGCTGGGTGGGCTTAGCAATCTCCACCCCTCTGCCTCCCTGCAAGATTTATTCCAATATCTAATAAATGGGATAACTTCTCTCAGGATGATCGGATCAGTACCCGGGCAGTACCAGCGCCTGTGGTTTGTTCTGCCGGTCGTACAGGGATCAAACCTGGACCCATTCGGTCCCTGTGGGAGGCTGATCTCTATATCTCGGGTTTCAGACCTCCCACAGACACAGGAGTCGCACTATTAGATGCACAATTTCTTTAGGACGAGGGGAATATTTTTTATGAGCCGGTATCTCGGATTATGCGTCCATAATTCATGATTCCATGTTGGAGACGGTTTGACTGGACAGCCATAATAGATGTGTATCCAGTGGCCACTTGACATGCGTGGTTTAATTAAGCCCCCAGGCATTTCCAAGCCCCCTGCTGGTGTGGCTTCCTCCCTGAGCTTTGAAGTACCTTCTGCAATCTACACTGAGCTCAGCCGACTACCATACTAATAGGCACTATGTTCATTAGAAAAGGTGGGGGCCAGGAGCACTCCTCTCTGCAGACCTGTGACCAGGAGACAAAATGGAGTCACGCCAATCTGTGTTAGTATGCCCATCCAAGATGGCGGCTGTTCCCTCATCACAGTCGTTAGTCCAGGGGTGTCGCTATATTAACTTCCTGGATCCTTAGTCCAGTGCCTGGCATCGTTGTAATCAGATCCTTCTGTTGCTCCTGTCTGCTGGTCCTGACTCTTGCAAAATTAAGCTAAGTCTTGCTTCTTTGTTTTTTGAGTTACTTGCTTTGCTTCTATTTTTGTCCAGCTTGTACTAAATGTGATTTCTGACCTTGCTGGAAGCTCTAGGGGGCTGGTGTTCTCCCCCCGGCCGTTAGACGGTTCGGGGGTTCTTGAATATCCAGCGTGGATATTTTAATAGGGTTTTTGCTGACCATATAAGTCATCTTACTATATTCTGCTATTAGCTAGTGGGCCTCTCTTTGCTAAATACCTAGCTCATGCTTATGTTTGTCTTTTCCTCTTACCTCACCGTTATTATTTGTTGGGGGCTTGTATCCAACTTTTGGGGTCTTTTCTCTGGAGGCAAGAAAGGTCTTTCTTTTCCCTTCTAGGGTTAGTTAGTTCTCCGGCTGGCGCGAGACGTCTAGAACCAAACGTAGGCACGTTCCCCGGCTACTTCTATTTGTGGTGCTAGGATTAGATATATGGTCAGCCCAGTTACCACTGCCCTATGAGCTGTTTTTTTGTGTTTGCAGACTTGGTATTTATTCCTGAGACCCTCTGCCATTGGGACCATAACACATATACTCACCTTGGATGGCCCCCGGAGTCTTCCCGCCTCTCAGCGGTGCACTCTACCGCTTCCGTTCCTATAGCTGGTGTGTGTGAAGGACCTGCGATGACATCGCGGTCACGTACGGAGGACACAGCGTGAACTTCAATCCAATATTGCGGCCAGCATGCAGCCAGTGGGTAAGGAAAGGGTGAATCAAACACCCGAAAACCCCGCCCATATGACCCAAAACTGGTGCTGCCAAATTCAGGTGAAAGGTTCCCTTTAAGAAAAGCCTTTCTGACTCGTGACGTGGCGTTGTCCCAGTCATCCATCAGCGCTTGGGCCACCTCATTCCACAGCCTCCGAATCATCACAGTGTCCGTGTGCTGATGCTCCCGGGTGTCCCACAATGCAACTCGCCCCTGCACAAGTGTGATGAGGAGGTCGTTGTCAAGGAATTCCTCCTTGTGGAACTTAGAAATGAAAAATACATTAATGTTGTAAAGATAAAACACTTAAAACAAAAACAGTCAAGAATACTTATACGCTGTCGTGCCACCGGAACTTGGGCCTGAGTCTGCTGCTCCTGCTCACCTGCACTGGAATGGTTCTGTAAAGAAAAATAAATATTTTGCCACATGTGTAATAGTGACAGTGAATACTTACCAATCAGTAGCAAATGTACTCACTTCAGTCTCCTGTACACTGTGTGAGCTCTGATCTTCAGTGGAGGACATGATGATGAATGCTGCAAGAGAGACAGAAATTATTACAGACTGCAGGGAAAAAAAACAGACAGCCAGACATATAGCTTGTATACTCACATTTTGATAGTCAGTCTTCCAAAAAAGATGCCGCAATGTCTTGTATCGCTTCCAGAGTCTTGAGAGTAATGCACTTCCACTGCCCACACCTTCTTTTAACCCCTTAACCCCCAACGGTGGTTTGCACGTTAATGACCGGGCCAATG
Source organism: Ranitomeya variabilis (assembly GCF_051348905.1). Lineage (NCBI taxonomy): Eukaryota > Metazoa > Chordata > Amphibia > Anura > Dendrobatidae > Ranitomeya > Ranitomeya variabilis. The sequence goes on from NC_135232.1 coordinate 713,006,920, forward strand.
TTTACAATTATGACCACTGTCCCTTTATGAGGTTATAACTCTGGAACTATATAGAAAAGAAAAAAAAAAAAAAACGGCAAAAAAGCTGTAGCCAGCTCACCAACCAGACCGTTGAACACAGAGCACGGAAGTTCGTCCTGACCAAGACGCTAGGCAGCAGCAAAATGTTTTCACATTTTATAACTCTGGAACGCTTCAACGGATCCTGATGATTCTGACAATAATTTCTCGTGACATATTGTACTTCATACAAAATAGATTATGGCCGCACTAATCTGTGCTAAAGTAAGGAAATGTGAAATATAAGGAATATGAATAGCATAATGGCTTATGAACTTTATGAAAAAACACATGAGATATTTAGCACAAGATTTGGCCAAACGTTGTGAGCCCATTCACCAAACGTCAAGGTAATCTCAGATCGAATGGGTAACTACACTGACTGCCTGGTGTGAACACTTACCTATGGTATCTGAGCTGACTGCCCAATGTGAACATTTACTTGTGGCTAATGACATGATAAAGCCTACTTATATAGGAGGCTCAGAACCAACTGTGTTGAGATGTAATTAAAATACCAGCATGGTGAAGGGCGGGACGTTCAAGTCAGAAAATAGTATATAATATAAATAAGTAAACTGACTGAACAATATATATAATAATTTATGCTAGTGCATAGCCAAAAAAGACACATACAAAATAGATTATGGCCGCACTAATCTGTGCTAAAGTAAGGAAATGTGAAATATAAGGAATATGAATAGCATAATGGCTTATGAACTTTATGAAAAAACACATGAGATATTTAGCACAAGATTTGGCCAAACGTTGTGAGCCCATTCACCAAACGTCAAGGTAATCTCAGATCGAATGGGTAACTACACTGACTGCCTGGTGTGAACACTTACCTATGGTATCTGAGCTGACTGCCCAATGTGAACATTTACTTGTGGCTAATGACATGATAAAGCCTACTTATATAGGAGGCTCAGAACCAACTGTGTTGAGATGTAATTAAAATACCAGCATGGTGAAGGGCGGGACGTTCAAGTCAGAAAATAGTATATAATATAAATAAGTAAACTGACTGAACAATATATATAATAATTTATGCTAGTGCATAGCCAAAAAAGACACATACAAAATAGATTATGGCCGCACTAATCTGTGCTAAAGTAAGGAAATGTGAAATATAAGGAATATGAATAGCATAATGGCTTATGAACTTTATGAAAAAACACATGAGATATTTAGCACAAGATTTGGCCAAACGTTGTGAGCCCATTCACCAAACGTCAAGGTAATCTCAGATCGAATGGGTAACTACACTGACTGCCTGGTGTGAACACTTACCTATGGTATCTGAGCTGACTGCCCAATGTGAACATTTACTTGTGGCTAATGACATGATAAAGCCTACTTATATAGGAGGCTCAGAACCAACTGTGTTGAGATGTAATTAAAATACCAGCATGGTGAAGGGCGGGACGTTCAAGTCAGAAAATAGTATATAATATAAATAAGTAAACTGACTGAACAATATATATAATAATTTATGCTAGTGCATAGCCAAAAAAGACACATACAAAATAGATTATGGCCGCACTAATCTGTGCTAAAGTAAGGAAATGTGAAATATAAGGAATATGAATAGCATAATGGCTTATGAACTTTATGAAAAAACACATGAGATATTTAGCACAAGATTTGGCCAAACGTTGTGAGCCCATTCACCAAACGTCAAGGTAATCTCAGATCGAATGGGTAACTACACTGACTGCCTGGTGTGAACACTTACCTATGGTATCTGAGCTGACTGCCCAATGTGAACATTTACTTGTGGCTAATGACATGATAAAGCCTACTTATATAGGAGGCTCAGAACCAACTGTGTTGAGATGTAATTAAAATACCAGCATGGTGAAGGGCGGGACGTTCAAGTCAGAAAATAGTATATAATATAAATAAGTAAACTGACTGAACAATATATATAATAATTTATGCTAGTGCATAGCCAAAAAAGACACATACAAAATAGATTATGGCCGCACTAATCTGTGCTAAAGTAAGGAAATGTGAAATATAAGGAATATGAATAGCATAATGGCTTATGAACTTTATGAAAAAACACATGAGATATTTAGCACAAGATTTGGCCAAACGTTGTGAGCCCTCCTATATAAGTAGTAGCAAAAGTTGTTGTGCAACTTGTCCTGAGTACGCTGACTCTCCATATGTGGGGGGAACCACCGTTTGGGCGCATGGCAGAGCTCGGAAGGGAAGGAGCGCCGTTTGGAATGCAGACTTAGATGGATTGGTCTGCAGGTGTCACATTGCGTTTGCAGAGCCCCTAATGTACCTAAACAGTAGAAACCCCCCACAAGTGACCCCCATATTGGAAACTAGACCCCCCAAGGAACTTATCTAGATGTGTTGTGAGAACTTGGAACCCCCAAGTGTTTCACTACAGTTTATAACACAGAGCCGTGAAAATAAAAAATCTTTTTTTCCCACAAAAATGGTTTTTAAGCCCCCCAAATTTTTATTTTTCCAAGGGTAACAGGAGAAATTGGATCCCAAAAGTTGTTGTCCAATTTGTCCTGAGTACGCTGATACCCCATATGTTGGGGTAAACCCCTGTTTGGGCACACGGGAGAGCTCGGAAGGGAAGGAGCACTGTTTTACTTTTTCAACGCAGAATTGACTGGAATTGAGATTGGACGCCATGTCGCGTTTGGAGAGCCTCTGATGTGCCTAAACAGTGGAAACCCCCAATTCTAACTGAAACCCTAACCCAAACACACCCCTAATCCCAACCATAACCATAACCACACCCCTAACCTGAACCACACCCCTAATCCCAACCACACTCCTAATCCCAACCATAACCCTAAATAAACCTTAACCCTGACACACCCCTAACCTTAATTCCAACCGTAAATGTAATCCAAACCCTAACCCTAATGGGAAAATGGAAATAAATACATTTTTTAATTTTGTTTTTCCCTAACCAAGGGGGTGATGAAGGAGCGGTTTGATTTACTATTTATAGCAGGATTTTATGATTGGCAGCTGTCACACACTAAAAGATGCTTTTTATTACAAAAAAATAGTTTTTGTGTCTCCACATTTTGAGAGCTATAATTTTTCCATATTTTGGTCCACAGAGTCATATGAGATCTTGTCTTTTGCGGGACGAGTTGACGTTTTTATTGGTACCATTTTGGGGCACATGAAATTTTTTGATCGCTTTTTATTCCGATGTTTGTGAGGCAGAATGACCAAAAACCAGCTATTCATGAATTTCTTTTGGGGGGGGGGGGGTGTTTATACCGTTCCACGTTTGGTAAAATTGATAAAGCAGTTTTATTATTTGGGTCAGTATGATTACAGCGATACCTCATTTATATCATTTTTTTATGTTTTGGCGCTTTTATATGATAAAAACTATTATATAAAAAATAATTATTTTTGCATCGCTTTATTCTGAGGACTATGACTTTTTAATTTTTTCACTGATGATGCTGTATGGGGGCTCGTTTTTTGCGGGACAAGATGATGTTTTCAGCGGTATCATGGTTATTTATACCTGTCTTTTTGATCGCGTGTTATTCCACTTTTTGTTCGGCGGTATGATAATAAAGCGTTGTTTTTAGCCTTTTTTTTTTTTTTTTACGGTGTTCACTGAAGGGGTTAACTAGTGGGACAGTTTTATAGGTTGGGTCGTTACGAACACGGTAATACTAAATATGTGTACTTCTCTTGTTTGTTTGTTTTTTTAGACTAAGAAATGTATTTATTAGAACACATTTTTTTTTCTTTATTTAGGAAATGATTAAAAAAAATTTTTTTACATATGTAAAAATTTTTTTGTAACTTTAGAACATTGCCCCAGGGGGGGAAATCATGTTATAGTGTCAGATCGCTGATCTGACACTTTGCACAGCACTGTGTCAGATCAGCGATCTGACAGGCAGTGCTGCAGGCTTGCAAGCGCCTGCTCTGGGCAGGCGCTTGCATGCCAACTACCTGCAGGACCCAGAAGGAGCCCCGCGGCCATTTTGGATCCGGGGCCTGCAGGGAGGAGGAGGTAGGAGACCCTTGGTGCAACGCAATCACATCGCGTTGCTCCGAGGGTCTCAGGGAAGCACGCAGGGAGCCCCCTCCCTGCGCGATGCTACCCTGTGCCACCGGAACGCTGCAATCATGTTTGATCGCAGTGTTCCAGGGGTTAATGTGCCAGGAGCGGTCCGTGACCACTCCTGGCACATAGTGCCGGATGTAAGCTCCCACCGTGAGTGCGGCTGATCGCCCATGACGTACTATCCCGTCACTGGGAATTAAGTCCCAGGTCACCTCGACAGGATAGTACGTCAAATGGGATTAAGGGGTTAAAAGCTTTCTTTGGGGGGTTGCTTAAAACCAGTTACCGGACATGTTTACTCAGTAAAATGCATGCGTACGAAAACGCAACCGTACCCATGTCCTTGCGTTCCTATGCATTCCCATAGCCAGCAATGCGCTTTTTTTACGCACTCCTTCCGCAAACGTCCGCAACATGGTGCGTCAACAGCACCCAGCCTCACACCGCGAAACAACGCATGCGTAAACAAACACAGGCGAACGCATGCAAACGAATGCACCTGCGTCTACAATGTAAAAGATAGGAAATCAAGACGCATGCGGATGTATGCGTCAGAAACGCTGCAGACACAACCGCAAATGTGAAACCAGCCTAAAAAGAACATAAAGCCTGAAGAGGGCAAATTAGAAATAAATTCAATCTCTCAAAAACGTGTAAAAGTATTATTGTTATATACTGTATATGTCTTACTTTTTTTGATTCCTGACTGAATCCACCTATCCAAAATGATAGATAGATAGATAGATAGATAGATAGATAGATAGATAGATAGATAGATAGATAGATAGATAGATGCTAATAGAGATAAGGGGAAGATGCCTAACAGATCAGATCTGTTACATCCCCTACTTGGTTTTGAAAGTTTTTTCCATGCATAAATTCTAGCAGAAAAAATGGGGGGGTGATGATTCGCAAATACGGGGTTCAAATAAATGTCTAAACAATAAATCTTTTAAAGGACTGTTGTTGTTTTGTGCTGTTTCTAATTGTAACCAAGAAGGAGGTGAGTTTTCCGTGAACCAGTGTGTGTGTACTCTATTTTACCAAATTTGCTAAAGATTAAGCTGAAATGTTGGGTAGGCCCAATCCACCATTAAATTATTTATTTTTGTAAAGGTTGTCCGAGGCAACTCTGGCTCTTTTCCCATTGCAGATAAAGGAATTGATAGAAGATTGAATTTTATTGAGAGAAGGAGCAGGAAGGGCCAGAGGTAAGGCTCTAAAAACATATAAAATCTTTGGCAGAATAAATGATTTGACTACTAGAATTTTCCCTAACCAAGATAGTCCAGAATTCCCATAGCTAGAAAAATCATTAGAGATAGTTTCCATAATATGATCTAAATTGGTATTGATAGTTGATTGTATATTTCTTGTAAACAGAATCCCTAAATAAAGGTACCTTCACACGAAACGACATCGCTAGCGATCCGTGACGTTGCAGCGTCCTCGCTAGCGATATCGTTTCGTTTGACACGCAGCAGCGATCAGGATCCTGCTGTGATGTCGCTGGTCGCTGAATAAAGTCCAGAACTTTATTTGGTCGTCCGATCGCTGTGTATCGTTGTGTTTGAAAGCAAAAGCAACGATACCAGCGATGTTTTACACTGGTAACCAGGGTAAACATTGGGTTACCAAGCGCAGGGCCGCGCTTAGTAACCCGATGTTTACCCTGGTTACCAGCGTAAAAGTAAAAAAACCAAACAGTACATGCTCACCTGCGCGTCCCCCAGCCTCTGCTTCCTGACACTTACTGAGCGCCGGCCCTAAACTGAAAGTGAAAGCACAGCGGTGACGTCACCGCTGTGCTGTTAGGGCCGGAGCTCAGTCAGCGTCAGGAAGCGGAGGCTGGGGGACGCGCAGGTGAGCATGTACTGTTTGTTTTTTTTACTTTTACGCTGGTAACCAGGGTAAACATCGGGTTACTAAGCGCGGCCCTGCGCTTAGCAACCCGCTGTTTACCCTGGTTACCCGGGGGCCTCGGCATCGTTGGTCGCTGGAGAGCGGTCTGTGTGACAGCTCCCCAGCGATCAAACAGCGACGCTGCAGCGATCGGCATCGTTGTCGCTATCGCTGCAGCGTCGCTTCGTGTGAAGGTACCTTTAGTGACCTCCTTATCTTCCCAGACAAATTTGGTTAGGTTTTTCAGTGTATTGATTGTTTGGTCACTTAGATAAAAGTGTAACACTTTTGATTTTTGACAATTAATTTTAAGATATGAATTTTTTTTTAAAATGATTCCATTATTATTTTCAATAATGCTTTGATTGAATTTATTGGGTCTGACAAGGTCAGAAACAGATCGTCTGCACAGAAACTGATTTTATAGTGACGTGTAGGAATTTTAAAGCCTGAAATGAGAGTATCATTTCTAATTCTTTGTGCTAATGGTTCAATAGCCAAAACAAACAATAAGGGAAACAAAGGGCATCCCTGCCTAGTGCCCTTACTAATAGGGAACGTTTTTGAAAGATGGTTATTAACGTATATTTTCGCACTCGGGTTCTAGTAGAGAGCAAATCTAGATGTCAGTAGTGTATTATTGTAGCCAAATTTAGATAAAGCAGTTTTAAGATATTCCCAACTGACTCTATTGAAGGCTTTTTAACGTTAACGCATCTAACGTTAAAAATATTGATGGGATTTTTGAAGAATTGATCATTTTAATAATATTGATCAATCTTCTGGTGCCGTTCGAAATCTGACGACCTTCAAATAAACCAATCTGGTCATTGTTTATTACGTTATGGAGAATCTTTTTCATTCTCTCTGCCAAAATTTTTGAATATATTTTAATGTCGCTATTGATAAGCGAAATAGGCCTATAATTCTGCACTTTATCGAGTTCTCCTTTAGATTTTGGAATCATAACTATTGTTGCTTCTATCATTTCTTTTGAGAAGAACATGCAGGAAGAAGCTTGATTAAATATTACGGTAGTTCCAAATGAGGAGATAGAATTTGTGCAAAGGATTTATAATATTCATCAACAAATCCATCTGGACCTGGTGATTTTTGTAGTTTTAATTTTTGGATCATGTCAAAAATCTCATTTGAAGTAAAGGGTGATGTTAGAAAATCAAGGTCGAGCGGATCAGTTTTTGGTAGATTTAAATTCTTTAGAAAGGTCGCAGTATCCGAGGGATCTGGAGAGGGAATTGTTGAATCAGAGTTCAGATTGTAAAGGTTAAAATAATAGTCCACGAAAGTATTAGCAATATCTTTCGGGTGATGTTTAATGTCACCTGACGGAGCTCTGATTTTATTCTTTTTTTTAATTCTATTCTTGTTTCAACCTCCTCATCATGAATTTTGTAGGTTTATTTAAAGAAGAAACCTTAAATTTTGAAGACTTGATTACAGAGTCAGAGAATATTGATGATTTAAGCTCTTGTCTCAGTTTCCAAATATTTCTAATTTTTCCATAAAACCCCACGAATCCTACTATAAATTATTAGTCAGATGATATTATACCCCTTCGAGACTTTTGCATTTTAATCATGAATATTCACCTTTTGTTCTGGAGACATTGTGGACTCCCTGGTAATTTACTTCACATCTTCTGGAGTTGTCCAAAGATTAAAACTCTTTGGAAACAGGCTTCCCATAATTTAAACTTGCTTCTCAACAGAAACTTTGTGGTTACTCCCCAGATTGCACTACTCTCTATTGGTTTAGAGGATGTAGATCCATCAATTAAGTACGTCTTAATACACATCTTGTTGGTGGTCAAAAACTCAATAGCTTTCTGCTGGGAACCCCCCCCCCCCCCCCCAGATATACCAAAATTCCCTGACTTTTCAGAAAAGTTCCCAGGCTCGAGTTCATATGAGTTCATCCAGCAGAGGGCGCATCACTGCAACTCGAGGAAACTACAGGACATTCCCCTGCATTCTATTCATTCAACAAATTTTACAGACAGGAGCACAGCTGCATTAGCAGAGCTCCTGGGTGTAAAATGATTTAACCCCTTCAGATGGATTTACAGCGTGGGACAAGACTGATCGATGGAAGGTGTGATGGTGTGATATGCTATGTGGGGTTGTGATGGTGTGATATGCTATGTGGGTATCATTTTTGTGTATATTTATATTTTACTGATTATCATGGTGTTACTGTATCTTGTAGGATGAGTTGTTATTTGCCCTCTGATATTCTCCCCACAGTTCTGTATTGTTATCTCTCCACAGGGTCAGTGAATAATTTTGTTTGCTAATATGCTAATGACATGTTGACATAGCTTGTTGAAACAATGAGCCCCTGAGACCTTCCCCCTCCTGGCCTGTGAATGAGGGGGAAGATTTGTAAATATCAGGGAGGTGAGACACAAAGGGTACTGTCACACTATACGATTTACCAACGATCACGACCAGCGATACGACCTGGCCGTGATCGTTGATAAGTGGTTGTGTGGTCGCTGGGGAGCTGTCACACAGTCAGCTCTCCAGCGACCAACGATGCCGAAGGCCCCGGGTAACCAGGGTAAACATCGGGTTACTAAGCGCAGGGCCGCTTAAAGTAAAAAAAAACAAACCGTACATACTTACATTCCGGTGTCTGTCCCCCGGCGTTCTGCTTCTCTCCACTGTGTCGGCGCCAGCCGGAAAGCACAGCGGTGACGTCACCGCGTCACCGCTGTGCTCGCTTTCCGGCCGGCCGGCGCTCACAGTGCAGAGAAGCAGAACGCCGGGGGACACACACCGGAATGTAAGTATGTACTGTTTGGTTTTTTTTACTTTTACGCTGGTAACCACGGTAAACATCGGGTTACTAAGCGCGGCCCTGCGCTTAGTAACCCGATGTTTACCCTGGTTACAAGCGAACGCATCGCTGGATCGCTGTCACACACAACAATCCAGCGATGACAGTGGGAGATCCAGCGACGAAAGAAAGTTCCAAACGATCTGCTATGACGTACGATTCTCAGCAGGGTCCCTGATCGCTGCTGCGTGTCAGACACAGCGATATCGTATGGATATCGCTGGAACGTCACGGATCGTACCGTCATAGCGACAAAAGTGCCACTGTGTGACAGTACCCAAAGATCAGTCTGATGTGGAACCATGATGTGAAGAGCATATGAGAGAGAAAGAAGGGAATATGGACTGTTATCCTCTGTGCTGGATTGTTGGACTTTTATTCTGTACCTGAACTGTATTCGTGTTCTGGAATATTTTATCCTTTGTGTGGTGGATCGTATATATGGACCTTTCGTGTTTTACCTAAATAAAGGTCTTGGAATTGTTCACTATTCTCTTGCTCTGTTGATTGTGTGATACCGGAGAAGGAACCCGCGACAACTGGTGGCAGCAGCGGGATCAGCAGAGCGTAACCTAATGGAGAACCACACACAGAGTGAGTACAGAAATTGGACTGTATCCAGTTTACAGGAGAGAGCCAGAGACCTGGGCCTGAACTATCAGGGACTGACTAAAGAGGCCTTAATCGATCTACTGGTGGGTGCTAGCCAGACCACCTACTCCCATATGTCTGAAGGACGAGCACTGGAGACGAGGACCCCCACCCCAAAAAGCCAGTGGGTGGTGTGGTACGAAGAAGAGATGGCGGTTCTGGGCCCAGGCATCTTTCAGGACTACAAGGAGGAGGCTGCCCGCCGGGCACAGCGGAGACAAGAAGCAATGGAGCTTGAAAGAGGGAATAACGCAATGTGGAATGTAAACTGTTGTGAATTCTGTTCTTGGGCTCCCTCCTGTGGTTATGAATGGTACTTTTGTGAGTTCTGCCCTTGGGCTCCCTCTGGTGCTTTCAAGTGGAACTGCTGCTCCTTGAGTTTAGCCACAGCAGCTGCTCTCACTAATCGGCTTCCCTGGTCTTGCTATTTAACTTGGCTCTGGTCTGTAGTCCATGCCAGCTGTCAGTGTTCTCTGGGTTGGATTCAGATCTCTCCTTGGATTTCTCTGATGGCCTGTCCATTTCAGAATAAGATAAGTTCTTGCTAGTTCTTGGGTTGTCCATTGGCTGTGGACTTTACTGCTCAGTTTAAGTTATGTTTCTTTTTGTCCAGCTTGTCATTATGAATTATTCAGGCTAGCTGGAAGCTCTGGGGAAGCAGATTTGCCCCTCCACACCATGAGTCGGTGTGGAGATCATTTTTTTAAACTCTGCGTGGATTTTTAGTTTTTAATACTGACCGCACAGTATCCTTTTCTATTTCTGTCTATCTAGATTAGAAATTGGCCTCCTTTGCTAAAATCTGTTTTCATCTCTGTGTATGTCATTTCCCTCTCTACTCACAGTTAATATTTGTGGGGGGGGCTATCTTTCCTTTTGGGAATTTCTCTGAGGCAAGATAGTTTTCTGTGTCCATCTTTAGGGGTAGTTAGTTCTTAGGCTGTGACGAGGTGTCTAGGGAGAGTCAGGAACACTCCACGGCTATTTCTAGTGTTGGTGTTAGGATTATGAACTGCGGTCAGTAAAGCTACCACCTCCTCAGAGCTTGTCCATGATTCATTTTACCCACCAGGTCATATCAGTGCTTCTCCGTAACCACCAGGTCATAACAGTACAGCTGGCCCACAATGTGTTGAATGCATCTCAAAAGAGGGAAAAGAAAATTCTGAGCCATTTTTTTTTCCTTTGCAGCTTGTTTTGTCTTTTTTTTTCCCCCTTAATCTTTGGGTGGTTCAGGATTCTGGTGCTGATATGGAGGTTCAGGCTCTGTCCTCGCGTGTCGATCATCTCGCTGCAAGGGTACAGAGTATCCAAGATTATGTTGTTCAGACTCCTGTTTCTGAGCCTAAAATTCCTATTCCTGATTTGTTTTCTGGGGATAGATCTAAATTTCTGAACTTTAAAAATAATTGCAGATTGTTTTTTGCTCTGAAACCCCGCTCCTCTGGTGACCCCATTCAGCAGGTGAAGATTGTCATTTCTCTGCTGCGTGGAGACCCGCAGGATTGGGCATTCTCCCGTGAGCCAGGGAATCCTGCATTGCTCAATGTGGATGCATTTTTTCAAGCACTCGGACTGCTGTATGACGAACCTAATTCTGTGGATCAGGCAGAAAAAATCTTGCTGGCTCTGTGTCAAGGTCAGGAAGCAGCAGAAGTATACTGCCAGAAATTTAGAAAGTGGTCTGTGCTCACAAAATGGAATGAGGATGCCCTAGCAGCTATTTTCAGAAAGGGTCTTTCTGAAGCCCTTAAAGATGTTATGGTGGGGTTCCCCACACCTGCTGGTTTGAACGAATCGATGTCTCTGGCCATTCTGATTGATCGGCGCCTGCGCGAGCGTAAGGTGGTGCACCATATGGCGGTGTCCTCTGGGCTGAGTCCTGAGCCTATGCAATGTGATAGGATTTTGACTAGAGCAGAACGGCAGGAATTCAGACGTCAGAATGGGCTGTGTTTTTACTGTGGTGACTCTACTCATGCTATTTCTGATTGCCCGAAGCGTACTAAGAGGGTCGCTGTTGTGAATTTACCTTTTGGCTCCCTCTAGTGGCTACTAGTGTTTTTACTCTGGGTATATCTATCATCCCTTGTATGCTCACATGAGTCGTTAGGTCAGGGGTGTTGCTATATTAGCTCCCTGGACCTTCAGTTCAATGCCTGGCAACGTTGATATCAGAGCTAATCTGTAGTGCTCTTGTCTACTGATCCTGGTTCCTGCTTGATTAAGCTAAGTCTGCTTTCTTGCTTTTTGCTATTGTTTTGGTTTTGTATTTTTGTCCAGCTTGTACATAATCTGTATCCTATCCTTGCTGGAAGCTCTAGGGAGGCTGGAGTTCTCCCCCCGGGCCGTTAGACGGTTCGGGGGTTCTTGAATCTCCAGTGTGGATTTTTGTTAGGGTTTTTGTTGACCATATAAGTTATCTTACTACATTCTGCTATTAGTGAGTGGGCCTCTCTTTGCTAAACCTAGTTCATCTCTGTGTTTGTCATTTCCTCTTACCTCACCGTTATTATTTGTGGGGGGCTTGTATCCAACTTTCGGGGTCTATTCTCTGGAGGCAAGAGAGGTCTTTGTTTTCCTCTTCTAGGGGTAGTTAGTCCTCCGGCTGGCGCGAGACATCTAGCGACCAACGTAGGCATGTTCCCCGGCTACTTCTAGTGTTGGCGTTAGGAGTAGATATATGGTCAACCCAGTTACCACTACCCTATGAGCTGGATTTTTGTACTTCGCAGACTTGCTGATATCTCTGAGACCCTCGCCATTGGGGTCATAACAGGTCGCTAGGTCTGTTACCATTAGTACTGTGCAGCCTAAATTTCTCTTGTCTGTTACCCTGATTTGCTCATTGTCGTCCTTTTCTGTAATGGCATTTGTGGATTCTGGCGCTGCCCTGAACTTAATGGACTTAGAATTTGCCAAACGCTGTGGTTTTTCCTTGGAGCCTTTGCAGAGCCCTATTCCCTTGAGGGGGATAGATGCTACCCCAATGGCCAAGAATAAACCTCAGTACTGGACACAGTTGACCATGTACATGGCTCCAGCACATCAGGAAAATATTTGCTTTTTGGTGTTGCATAATTTGCATGATGTTGTTGTGCTGGGTTTTCCATGGTTACAGCTACATAATCCGGTGCTGGATTGGAAATCCATGTCTGTGACTAGTTGGGGTTGCCAAGGGATACATTGTGATATTCCTTTGATGTCAATTTCCTCTTCCCCATCTTCTGAAGTTCCTGAGTTTTTGTCGGATTTCCAGGATATATTTGATGAGCCCAAGTCCAGTTCCCTACCTCCTCATAGGGACTGTGATTGTGCTATTAACTTGATTCCTGGCTGTAAGTTCCCTAAGGGTCGACTCTTCAATCTCTCTGTGCCAGAGCATGCCGCTATGCGGAGTTATGTAAAGGAGTCCTTAGAGAAGGGGCATATTCGCCTGTCTTCGTCACCGTTGGGAGCGGGGTTCTTTTTTGTTGCCAAGAAGGATGGCTCCTTGAGGCCCTGTATAGATTATCACCTTCTCAATAAGATCACGGTCAAATTCCAGTACCCTTTACCTTTGCTTTCTGATTTGTTTGCTCGGATTAAGGGGGCTAGCTGGTTTACCAAGATCGACCTTCGAGGGGCGTATAATCTTGTTCGTATTAAACAGGGTGATGAATGGAAAACAGCATTTAATACGCCCGAAGGCCATTTTGAATATCTTGTGATGCCTTTCGGGCTCACTAATGCTCCATCTGTGTTTCAGTCCTTTATGCATGATATTTTCCGGGATTATCTGGATAAATTCATGATTGTATATTTGGATGATATTTTGTTTTTTTCCGATGATTGGGAGTCTCATGTGAAGCAGGTCAGGATGGTATTTCAGATCCTTCGTGCTAATGCATTGTTTGTGAAGGGGTCTAAGTGCCTTTTTGGAGTTCAGAAGGTTTCTTTTTTGGGTTTCATTTTTTCTCCCTCGGCTATTCATGATTGGACTCAACCCACATCTGTGAAAAGCCTTCAGAAATTTTTGGGCTTTGCTAATTTTTATCGCCGCTTCATTGCTAATTTTTCTAGTGTGGTTAAACCTCTGACCAATTTGACGAAGAAAGGTGCTGATGTGGTGAATTGGTCCTCTGCGGCTGTGGAGGCCTTTCAAGAGCTTAAACGTCGTTTTACTTCTGCCCCTGTGCTGCGTCAGCCAGATGTTTCTCTCCCTTTTCAGGTTGAGGTTGACGCTTCTGAGATTGGGGCAGGGGCCGTTTTGTCTCAGAGAAGTTCTGATGGCTCTTTGATGAAACCGTGTGCTTTCTTCTCCAGAAAGTTTTCGCCTGCTGAGTAGTGTTGAGCGATACCTTCCGATATCGGAAAGTATCGGTATCGGAAAGTATCGGCCGATACCGTCAAAGTATCGGATCTAATCCGATACCGATACCCGATCCCAATGCAAGTCAATGGGACGAAAATATCGGAATTAAAATATACCCTTTCTTTCCTTGTAGGTTCATTCTACATGAAGGAAAACAACTAAGAATAATGTAGGATGTATTGGGGGAGGTGGCGGAGACATTAAAGGCACAGAGGTTTAGCCCAATCAAATAGAATAGCAGGATTTTGGGGGTTTTTTATGACGTTCGGCGTTAGAAAGATTTTGACTATGTTATTTTTTTTTTTTTTTTTGTCAGATATTGATGTTTCACTACTTCCACGCCCTTCACCTTCTTTTTTACTTCTCCCACACTTTCTTCTTCATTATCCTCATCATCAGCTTCTTTGATATCAACTATCTTCACCTTATTCATCTTCTTCTTCATCTTCTACCTATATATTTTTTTTTTACATTGTTCATATTCTTTTTATTTAACTATTATCTTCTTCATATTCAACTTCTTCATCATATTCTTATTTGTGACAGGCATTCCCGTAGTTGTTATCTATAAAAGTTTGAAGATTACACCTTCCGTTCTGCCTGTCACAAAAGAGTTACATTTGTCCACGTTCAGTTTGGCCTGCAGCATCAGGCTTTATCCAGGGGCACCACGAGGAGGAACGGACTCACCCCCATACACTGCTTAGTCTTCTTCTGCTTATAATTTAGATAATATCTTTTGCTCTGATATTTAGTGTTATGCTTAATGTTCTTCTGCTCTTTGTTCTGCAGCCTCTTGTTCTTCTGCTTCTCGGTCTCCCATGTCGTCGTCGTCGTCTCCAGGGTCGTCGTCTCCAGGGTCGTCGTCTCCAGGGTCGTCGTCTCCGGGGTCGTCGTCATCGGGGTGGTCTTCAGGGTCATCGTCTCCAGGGTCGTCGTCATCTCAGTGGTTGTCGTCTCTGGTGTCGTCGTCATCTTAGGGGTGGTCTTCCGGGTCGTCGTCTTTAGGGTCTTGAACTTGGAAATGTAGCAGAAGGTACAAGAAGGCTGAGAAAATGCCGAGAAACAGCTGATGGAACTGGAACTCGGATGGCTACCCGAAGGTCCAAGAGCCAATGGAACTACCAAGGACCAGCTGACGTTACTGGAACCCGGTTACTAAGCAGGAGGTACCCGTGCCTGAAAGCACTACCAAGGACCACCTGACGTTGGTGGAACTCGGATACCCAGAGGGAGGCACCTAAGCCCGAAAACCAGCTGACGGTACTGGAACCAGGATGGGGAGCAGAAGGTAAAAGAGCAAAAGACACTGCCGAGAACCAGCTGACGGTACTGGAACCCGGATGGGTAGCCGAAGGTCCAAGAGCCAATGGAACTACCGAGGACCAGCTGACGTTACTGGAACCCGGTTACTAAGCAGGAGGTACCCGTGCCTGAAAGCACTACCAAGGACCACCTGACGTTGGTGGAACTCGGATACCCAGAAGGAGGCACCTAAGCCAAAGGCTCTGCCCGGAACCAGCTGACGGTGCTGGAACCAGGATGGGGCAGGAGGTACCCGTGCCTGAAAGCACTACCAAGGACCACCTGACGTTGGTGGAACTCGGATACCCAGAGGGAGGCACCTAAGCCCGGAACCAGCTGACGGTACTGGAACCAGGATGGGGAGCAGAAGGTAAAAGAGCAAAAGACACTGCCGAGAACCAGCTGACGGTACTGGAACCCGGATGGGTAGCCGAAGGTCCAAGAGCCAATGGAACTACCGAGGACCAGCTGACGTTACTGGAACCCGGTTACTAAGCAGGAGGTACCTGTGCCTGAAAGCACTACCAAGGACCACCTGACGTTGGTGGAACTCGGATACCCAGAAGGAGGCACCTAAGCCAAAGGCTCTGCCCGGAACCAGCTGACGGTACTGGAACCAGGATGGGGAGCAGAAGGTACAAGAGCAAAAGACACTGCCGAGAACCAGCTGACGGTACTGGAACCCGGATGGGTAGCCGAAGGTCCAAGAGCCAATGGAACTACCGAGGACCAGCTGACGTTACTGGAACCCGGTTACTAAGCAGGAGGTACCCGTGCCTGAAAGCACTACCAAGGACCACCTGACGTTGGTGGAACTCGGATACCCAGAAGGAGGCACCTAAGCCAAAGGCTCTGCCCGGAACCAGCTGACGGTGCTGGAACCAGGATGGGGACCTATTCAAGCTTATCTTCCTAGAGCCCCAACTAGCGGTGTTGGAGCAAAGGGTCAGCAGGGGGAGCAGAGTGTAGGCCGAAGCCTGCACTGGCGGCAGCTTTGTGTCTGCGTGGCTGTTGCAGGACACGTTGCCGGCTACACAGCAGGGGAACAGCTGGCGGTGCTGAACCCCACTGACACATTGGCGAGGTGTTTTTCTCTGTGCAGCCAGCACTTCGGGGCACCAACTGGCGGTGTTGGAGCCCAGGCTCTGCAGGGGGAGCAGAGTGTAGGCCGAAGCCTAATTGAACCAATTTTAAAGGTAACCTTTAACCCCCCCTCAGGTGTTACAAACTAGAAGAGCCACGCCTTATGCAGCAGTAGTGCTGCACAAGTCAAAGGTTGCTCTTTTAATTTTGTTCCTTGCACAAGCTGAATGAAACACGCACAACATTTTGGCCCTTATACAGTCAATCTGTCTTGGAGGCGGGAGTTCCCTTCGTAATGAGACGCAGCACAGCTGGCAAAAATACCACCTTGGTGCTTGGTGCGGCCTCCTGAGCATCGCATTTTGCTGTACAGGAGTCTGCGTTGTTGCGTTATCCCTTGGCCATGCGCTGCCCGTCTTCTGACATCATTTCATGTCGGCTGGTGCGGTTCGCGATACCCAAGAATCCCAGCCCTGCAGTGTCTTTACAGTGTTTCACACTGCGGGGCTGGGATTCATGGCCTGGCGCAGTACATATGTTCGCCTCTCGCTCGTGTCCTTACACCTGCTACAGACTGTGCGGCGTCAGCTGATCCCTTATTGCATGCCACGGCCATGAAGCCGCACAGTCTGAAGAAGGCGGAAGGAGCTGAGTGACAGCCTGGCGAAGATATGCACTGCTCATGCCCGTCAATCACACCCTCGCAGTCAAAATAAATAAGACACCGAGGGGCGTTGTGTCGGGCAGGGCGGCCGCAGAGGCGCAGCCAGCCAAACAATGATGTCAGAAGAAGGGCTGTGCTACCAAGGGGGTCGTTGCGTGTCATTACAAAGGAAAGTCACACCTCAGGGACGTTTTAATGGTCTCAGGGGACACATTGTAGACGTGTTCTGTTCCACGTGTGCAAGGAGAATAAGTTTCTGAGCCACCTTGCACACATGCAGCATTACTGCTGTACAAGGTGGCTGTGAAACATACAAACGCCTGGGGGAGGGGGGACAGGTTCCCTTCAATTTCAGTTCTTGTGTCTGCGTGGCTGTTGCAGGACACGATGCCGGCTACACAGCAGGGGAACAGCTGGCGGTGCTGAACCCCACTGACAGAGTGGCGTGTGTTTGGCTCTGTGCAGCCAGCACTTCTGGGCCCCAACTGGCGGTGTTAGAGCCCAGGGTCAGCAGGAGTAGAGGGAGCAGAGTGTAGGCCGAAGCCTGCACTGGCGGCAGCTTTAGGTCTGTTGTGTCTGCGTGGCTGTTGCAGGACACGTTGCCGGCTACACAGCAGGGGTACAGCTGGCGTTGCTGAACCCCACTGACACATTGGCTGGTGTTTTTCTCTGTGCAGCTAGCACATCTGGGCGCCAACTGGCGGTGTTAGAGCCCAGGGTCAGCAGGAGGAGCATAGTGTAGGCCGAAGCCTGCACTGGAGCAAGTTGAAAGGGAACCTTTAACCCCCCCCCAGGGGTTTGTAGCTGAAAGAGCCATATTGTACAGCACTAATGCTGGAAAAGGTAAACTTAGCTCTTTTAATTATGGTCCTTGCAAACGCTGAACTTGACACTTATGAAATGTGTCCCCTCACACCGTTAAACCGTCGGGTCGGAGGGACTTTCCTTTGTCATGTGACGCAGCACAGCTGTCATTCTTACCCCCTTGGCGCCGTGCGCCGCCTCCTCAGCGTTGTTTGAATCTGTCCCGGAGCCTGCGCTGTTATGTTAGCCCTTGTCCATGCACACATTTTTCGCTGCCCATCTTCTGACATCATTTGGTGTCAGGCTGGCTGCGCCTGTGCGGCTGCGCTGGCCAAGATCCCGCCTCGCTGTGTCATCTAATGTAATCACTCTGCGGACCTGTGATCCATGGGCATGCGCAGTGAGGAGGTGGAGGAGATAGGAGGGATTGCCACACACACAGCTGGGGAACAGCTGACGTTACTGAACCCCAATAACAGAGGAGCGACTGTTGACTGTGCGTACAGCACTTCCAGGCAACAACTAGCGGTGTTGGAGCCCAGGGACAGCAGGATGAGGAGGAGGAGGTGATAGGAGGGATTGCCACACACACAGCTGGGGAACAGCTGACGTTACTGAACCCCAATAACAGAGGAGCGACTGTTGACTGTGCGTACAGCACTTCCAGACAACAACTAGCGGTGTTGGAGCCCAGGGACAGCAGGATGAGGAGGAGGAGGTGGAGGAGATAGGAGGGATTGCCACACACACAGCTGGGGAACAGCTGACGTTACTGAACCCCAATAACAGAGGAGCGACTGTTGACTGTGCGTACAGCACTACCAGGCAACAACTAGCGGTGTTGGAGCCCAGGGACAGCAGGATGAGGAGGAGGTGGAGGAGATAGGAGGGATTGCCACACACACAGCTGGGGAACAGCTGACGTTACTGAACCCCAATAACAGAGGAGCGACTGTTGACTGTGCGTACAGCACTACCAGGCAACAACTAGCGGTGTTTGAGCCCAGGGACAGCAGGATGAGGAGGAGGAGGTGGAGGAGATAGGAGGGATTGCCACACACACAGCTGGGGAACAGCTGACGTTACTGAACCCCAATAACAGAGGAGCGACTGTTGACTGTGCGTACAGCACTACCAGGCAACAACTAGCGGTGTTGGAGCCCAGGCACAGCAGGATGAGGAGGAGGAGGTGGAGGAGATAGGAGGGATTGCCACACACACAACTGGGGAACAGCTGACGTTACTGAACCCCAATAACAGAGGAGCGACTGTTGACTGTGCGTACAGCACTACCAGGCAACAACTAGCGGTGTTGGAGCCCAGGGACAGCAGGATGAGGAGGAGGAAGTGGAGGAGATAGGAGGGATTGCCACACACACAGCTGGGGAACAGCTGAC
Organism: Ranitomeya variabilis; assembly: GCF_051348905.1. NCBI lineage: Eukaryota > Metazoa > Chordata > Amphibia > Anura > Dendrobatidae > Ranitomeya > Ranitomeya variabilis. The sequence goes on from NC_135232.1 coordinate 713,026,083, forward strand.
GTTACTGAATCCCAATAACAGAGGAGCGACTGTTGACTGTGCGGACAGCACTTCCGGACAACAACTAGCGGTGTTGGAGCCCAGGGACAGCAGGAGGAGCAGAGGAACACAGTGTAGGCCGAAGCCCGATTGGAGAAAGTCGAAAGGGAACCTTTAACCCCCCCCCCCCCCCAAGGCGTTTGTAGCTGAAAGAGCCAGCTTGTGCAGCACAAAGGATGCAAAAGGAAAAGGTGGCTCTTTTCATTATGCTCCTTGCAAACACAGAACTAAACACATATTATAAAATGTGCCCCCTGATACCGTGAGACCGTCCCGGAGGTGGGACTTTCCTTCGTAATATGATGCAGCACAGCCGTCATTCCTACCCCCTTGGCGCTGTGCGTCGGCTCCTCAGCGTTGTTTGATTCCGTCCCGGAGCCTGCGCTGTTATGTTATCCCTTGGCCAGGCACACTTAGCGCTGCCTATCTTCTGACATCATTTGGTGTCAGGCTGGCTGCGCCTGTGCGGACGCGCTGGCCGAGAGCCCGCCTCGCAGTGTCATCTAATGTAATCCAACCGCAGGCCTGGGATCCATGGCCATGCGCAGTGCATATCCTCGCCTCTCACTCCCCTCCCTACGGCTTCTTCAGACTGTGCGGCGTCACGGCCGTGGCATGCTATTAGGGATCAGCTGACGGCGCACAGTCTGAAGAAGGCGTAGGGAGATGAGTGAGAGGCGGAGGTTCAGATATGCACTGCGCATGTCCATGGATCTCAGGCCTGCAGTGGGATTAAATCAGAAGACACTGCGAGGCGGGATCTCGGCCAGCTCGGCCGCACAGGCGCAGCCAGCCTGACACCAAATGATGTCAGAAGACAGGCAGCGCTAAGTGTGCCTGGCCAAGGGATAACATAACAGCGCAGGCTTCGAGACAGAATCAAACAACGCTGAGGAGCCGGCGCACGTCGCCGGGGGGTAAGAATGACGGCTGTGTTGCATCACATTACGAAGGAAAGTCCCACCTCCAGGACGGTTTTACGGTATCAGTGGACACATTTTATAAGTGTTAAGTTCTGCGCGTGCAAGGAGCAAAACAAAAATAGCTACCTTTTCCTTGTGCAGCATTACTGCTGCACAAGGTGGCTCTTTCAGTAACAAACGCCTTGGGGGGGGGGGACAGGTTCCCTTACATTTAAGTTGTTGTGTCAGCGTGGCGGTCGCAGGACACATTGCCGGCTACACAGCTGGGGATCAGCTGACGTTACTGAAACCCAATAACACTGGGTCGTATGTTTTGACTGTGCAGACGGCACTTCTGAGCCTCAACTGGCGGTGTTGGAGCCCAGGAATTTAAGTTCAGGTGGTAGAAAGATGAACACAATAGGAGACCTGGATACTGTAGACAGTCACCTAATTATTTAATCAGGAAGAGGAGTGGCAAATTCCTGCGAGATCCAGGCCTTGTTCATTTTCAGGAAAGTAAGCCGGTCAACGTTATCGGAGGATAGTCGCATGCGACGGTCAGTTAGTATACCACCTGCAGCACTAAAGACGCGTTCCGATAATACACTAGCCGCAGGGCAAGCCAGCACCTCCAATGCATACTGGCTTAGCTCTGGCCATGTATCCAGCTTTGAGACCCAAAACTTGAAAGGGGAAGAGCCGTCTGGGAGTACAGCAAGAGGGCAAGACATGTAGTCTGTCACCATCTGACGGAACCGTTGCCTCCTGCTGACTGGAGCCGTCTGTGATGGTGTAGATGCGGAGCGCCCCCACACCGCCGCAGGGCCGAGGGGTACCCGGAGCCGGGCCTCGGGGATCTCAGTCCTGGGGTTGTCACGGTGGCTAGACCCGGTCCGTGGCCCTGTCTGTCAGTGGGGGACGTCCGTTGCTTATAGGTACTGTTAACGGTGGTGTAGCGGTGCAGTTGTGGGGTGCAGGTCGCGGTAAATAACGAGGACACCAGGTTGCAGTCTCTTTACCTCTTTACTGGAGATCTCTTGGTCCTCAGTCCGGAATCCGGTCCACCAGGCTGCGCAAGTCCGGCCGGTCCAATGGCACCTCCAGAGTTCTCCTCACAGGTGGAAATCAGTGCCTTCCTTCTTAGCGCTTTGTGTTGTAGTCCTTCCCTGCTGTGCTTACGGAAAGTACCCCACAACTGTTGTGTCTGTTTCTTAAGTTCCCTCACAACTCGATTAACTGATCTTCTGCTAATCTTCCGTCCCTTCCTGATGTTACAGTAAGAACGGCACCCGTTTGTCAGGTAGGCCTGGAGTTCTTCCGGGACCCTAGAGACGCCCCTCTCCCGCAATTGCCCCCCAAGACTTCATAGGTGATATGTGGTAGACAGCCCGCCTGAGACTGACTGTCCTGCCGCTGTTTGGAGTATGGCTTAAAGCTGTATATTATTCCACTCCCTCGGCGTTCCGGCCACCGGTAATGCGCCTCAGCAAGGTGCTGCCTCTTTCAACAAAACCCCTGCTGGTATTCTCCTTCTGCTTGATTTCGTTTCTCACTCAGCACAATCTATCTCGCTTCTAATCCTTTCTTAGGGCACCGCCGCTATTCTGAGCAGGCACGGTCCCGTTACGTTCTTTCAATGCCAAGCCTCTGCCAGGATCCCACCCCTGGCAGAGACCCTTCTGTCTCTTCCTCCACAACACCCTCTCTCACTAGGTGTTGCTTCGTTCGATCCAGTCAGCTTTCTCTACTAACTTCCTGCCTGACCCCCAGTTTACCCACTATGGTGGGGAGTGGCCTAATGAATAGCACCCTTAGCTCCCCCCGGAGGCCCAGCTGTGAAACATATTGGTGTCTGTGATACCTGATTGGAGGAACTCCTTCAGTGCCATCGAACGCACCATGGCTCCCCTTAGTGGCGGAGCCACAGTACTGCAACGACCAGGACTCTGGGGCGCTGCACTCCCCCCTGGTTAAACACAGTACTCCGGGACTGGGAAGAAAACAACAATACAGGTTAGCAAAAAGACATACAAATTTGTTGAGTGCAAAACAATAAGCATACTTGAACAGGCTTCCCTTTATGGGAGGTGAGGACACTTTAACGTTACAAAACATAATCAAATATCATAGCAACAGGCTACAATTAACTCTCATTACCCAACCGGGTATTCTACTAAGTGCAAATGCTGGAACAATAAATTAACATTGCCTTTAAGAAACATACACTCTTAGTTTATCAAAGGCCTTCCTATAATCACATTACAGGGCAAGGTAACTTCACATTCTCCTACTTTGAACCTGCAGGACCGCCTGTCCCTATGGCACCAGACCTACTGCCTCTCCTTTCTTTTACAGGACCGCCCCGTTCAGCCAGGGCCTACTGCCTTTCTCTACTATACATAGTATAGACATAACATTCCTTTCAATTTGAGAGCATGGAGCACACTCTGCTTGGCTCCTATAAGGACTCACTCACTAACCCCTAAGGGTCTACTTTCTGTCCTTAGTAACGAACTAACTTTCTATGGGGACGCAGGGTTTACCTTCTATCCTCACCTTCGTTATTACTTCTTTACTTTCAGTTAAACGGAACTCTACATCTACCCCTACGGGCTTTCTGCATCTTTCTCTTCAAAGAACATTATCTAGGTTTCACATTTTAAACAAATTAAACACACATAACTTTTCCATGAAAAACAGTTACATTTTCTTCAAAGCATTATCTCGACATTACTGTTCTAAAACAGTATCACTTTCAAGTTCAATTCTAACCTCCCCTTTAAGAGGAGATCAAGTCTTTCTGAGGTAGCTCTTCTTCTCAGCCTACCAGTCCATGCAAAGGCTCCGGAATGGTATCTTCGCAAAATGTCTTTAAACAAAACCAGTAGGAAGCACCTTTAAGAAGGTGCAAACTATTTACAAGAAAGTTCAAATCATGCACAGTCCATGATTTCGCAGTTTGTGTAACTTTGTGCAAAACTTCAAGAAAACAACAATAGTGACCCCGGGTCAACAAAGGGGTCACCTTTTTAAAGTTTACCCTGGACGGGTTTAGCAGCAACTTAAAGAACAAACAGTAACTATTTACATCTTCAGGTTTCCGAGGTTTACTCTTGCTCAGGTGGCGTGGGCTCCTGCCCCCCGGCCACTGTGGTGCCAGTGTCCGCGGTTCGAACGTGCAGATGAACTCGGCTGGCCAACTCGGTGGCCGCTACCAGGCGCACCGTTGCGCTGGTGACAAGGTCGGGTGCTCCTGGGACCAGGTCCGAGGTGGTAAGGGTCGCGGCTCCAAACATACACCGCCGAACATTCCGTGCATACCACCCGAGCGGGTTCTGGTGGCGGCTGTAGGTCACCTGATCCCCCTTTTGCAATGGTTCTCCACTTCGGCCACAGCAGGGAGCCCTCACGTTACAGTGCGCAACAAAAACGTCAGTATCCAATCCCGGCTCGTGTATGAGGCCCCACCCCCTTCTTGCATGGTAGGCCAACACAGTGCCCCGCCTTATCACATCTCTGTCATCCCATGCCGGAGGGGATTGTTGTATTTTCGGTGGACCCATCGGCTCGGCCTCTTTCCGGCCTTTCCACTGTAGAATCAAGCACTGTCTATATTGTTCCCACGTAAGCACCGCAAGAGTGGACCCGTTCTCCTGGGATCCATCTGTCCCAACCCAGGGGCTGTCCCACCGAAGAACTACTCCATCTAGACTCACATCCACGGGCTCTCCCACTCTAGTCGACAGCGGTGGCACCATCCTCCCCAGGTCACCAGGGGATAACACCATTAACCCTGCCGAGAAGGGTCGACCTTTACTGAGATGGAGGTGGGTCGTGGAAGCGGACTCGTGAGGGGGAGCAGGGGCGTCTTCCATACCTACGCCTGATGTGGTTCCACCGATGTCGATCCGGTCCGCTGACAAGAACGCTGGAGTCGGCTGCTGCCCGGACCGCGGCTCTTCCGATGCGGCCCCCGAACGCTGCTCCGCTCGCTGTGGTTCCTCCTCCACGGACTCCAAGGTCAGGGTTGGTGGACTCAGCTCTGCTATCTGTTCCAGGAGTTTCAGGTCCTCCGGCTGCAGGGGACATAAGTCCGTCTCCGGTGAAGAGGGGCAAGCCGGAGTCGCATCTTCCTCGCTCAGGCACTTGCTGTTCATCATCGCTGCCTGATAGTCGGTGGCAGTGCATGCACCTGACTCCGCCATTTCTCCGAGGTCGGGCTTCTCCATCTCCTGCTTCCCGCCGTTGCAAATCAGGAGGTTGTCTTCCGCTTTGGGGCAGGTCATCTCCTTGCAGCCCGAAGCGCAGAGGGCGGTATCCATTTCTCGCGCCATTCTGGTAGTCTCCTCCCATAGCACGCCCTCCTTCTTCTCCAAAGTAGCAATGGCGGCGGCTTTTGGCGGGAACTTCTATTGGTCAGTGGTAGCACACAGTCTCTCAATAAAGCTACAGTTCATGCACAACAAATCACAGTCTCTAGGCACACATGACCTGATTCTTCAGGCTTAAGTAGATCCTGTTCGTGACGCCAAGTTGCGGAGCGCCCCCACACCGCCGCAGGGCCGAGGGGTACCCGGAGCCGGGCCTCGGGGATCTCAGTCCTGGGGTTGTCACGGTGGCTAGACCCGGTCCGTGGCCCTGTCTGTCAGTGGGGGACGTCCGTTGCTTATAGGTACTGTTAACGGTGGTGTAGCGGTGCAGTTGTGGGGTGCAGGTCGCGGTAAATAACGAGGACACCAGGTTGCAGTCTCTTTACCTCTTTACTGGAGATCTCTTGGTCCTCAGTCCGGAATCCGGTCCACCAGGCTGCGCAAGTCCGGCCGGTCCAATGGCACCTCCAGAGTTCTCCTCACAGGTGGAAATCAGTGCCTTCCTTCTTAGCGCTTTGTGTTGTAGTCCTTCCCTGCTGTGCTTACGGAAAGTACCCCACAACTGTTGTGTCTGTTTCTTAAGTTCCCTCACAACTCGATTAACTGATCTTCTGCTAATCTTCCGTCCCTTCCTGATGTTACAGTAAGAACGGCACCCGTTTGTCAGGTAGGCCTGGAGTTCTTCCGGGACCCTAGAGACGCCCCTCTCCCGCAATTGCCCCCCAAGACTTCATAGGTGATATGTGGTAGACAGCCCGCCTGAGACTGACTGTCCTGCCGCTGTTTGGAGTATGGCTTAAAGCTGTATATTATTCCACTCCCTCGGCGTTCCGGCCACCGGTAATGCGCCTCAGCAAGGTGCTGCCTCTTTCAACAAAACCCCTGCTGGTATTCTCCTTCTGCTTGATTTCGTTTCTCACTCAGCACAATCTATCTCGCTTCTAATCCTTTCTTAGGGCACCGCCGCTATTCTGAGCAGGCACGGTCCCGTTACGTTCTTTCAATGCCAAGCCTCTGCCAGGATCCCACCCCTGGCAGAGACCCTTCTGTCTCTTCCTCCACAACACCCTCTCTCACTAGGTGTTGCTTCGTTCGATCCAGTCAGCTTTCTCTACTAACTTCCTGCCTGACCCCCAGTTTACCCACTATGGTGGGGAGTGGCCTAATGAATAGCACCCTTAGCTCCCCCCGGAGGCCCAGCTGTGAAACATATTGGTGTCTGTGATACCTGATTGGAGGAACTCCTTCAGTGCCATCGAACGCACCATGGCTCCCCTTAGTGGCGGAGCCACAGTACTGCAACGACCAGGACTCTGGGGCGCTGCATAGACTTTTGTGGCGGGCACAGAAAACTGTGCCACAGTTGGGCCATACTGGTCTTGCCTTGGGCAGAGGCACTGCTTCTGCTCCCTCTTTGTGCAGAGCCTCCTCCACTGCCTGGACGCACTGAGCTGCTTTGTTCAGTTGGAATGGAGAAGATGATGGAATTCACCAGTGTGTCTTGGTACTCCCTCATTTTTCGCTCCCGGTTCAACGGTGTGATGAGGCTTTCTACGTTGTCCCGGTAGCGAGGATCGAGGAGGGTGAACACCCAATAATCAGACATGTTGAGAATGTGGGCGATGCGGCGGTCGTTTCTCAGGCACTGCAGCATGTAATCCACCATGTGCTGCAGACTGCCAACTGGCCAAGAAACGCTGTCCCCTGCTGGAGGTGTGATCTCTGCCCGCTCGTCATCACCCCACCCTCACTGTACACACTGAGTACTGGACAATTGTGTAACTCCCTTGTTGTGGATTCTGTTTGCGGGCTCCCTCTGGTGGTTACTGCTGGTACTGAGTGACTTTGGTGGGTTGCGGCCTTTGGTTTCCATCTGTCCATCAGAGGCTGGGTGTTTCCTATTTTACCTGGCCTCTCTGTCATTTCCCTTGCCGGCTAGCAATGTGTTCAGATGTGCTCTGTTTGGTTCCTGCCTACCTGCTCCCAGATCTTTCAGGATAAGCTAAGTGCTGATTTTCAGTTGTTTGGTTTTTTGTCCAGCTTGCTTAGAATGTCTCTTTGTTAGCTGGTTGCTCTAGTGGACTGAGGTTCTCCCCATGTGCCATGAGTTGGCACATGGGTTCTTGTAATCTCAGGATGGTTTTTTTGATTAGGGTTTTTTGCTGACCGCTCAGTCCCCTTTTGTGTCATTCTGCTTTCTAGTTTTCAGCGGGCCTCTATTTGCTAAGCTATATACATCATCTCTATGTGTGTGCCTTCCTCTCATTTCACCGTCAATACATGTGGGGGGCAACTATATCTTTGGGGTTAATTCCTCTGGAGGCAAGTGAGGTCTTTGTTTTCTCTGCAGTACTAGTTAGCTCTTAGGCTGGTGCGTGGCGTCTAGAACCAACGTAGGCACGCTCCCTGGCTATCTCTAGTTGCGTTTGTCAGGCGTAGGGCAGCGGTCAGCCCAGGTTCCATCACCCTAGAGCTCGTCCGATATTTATTATACTTTGCTCATCCTGTGCTATCCCTAGCCATTGGGGATTCATGACAGTATAGCCGGCCTACAAAGTGTTAATTGTTTGGGCTGAAGCAGGAGGAAAAGAAGTGTTCAAGGAAAATTTTTTTTTTTTAATTTTAATTTTATTTTTTTTCCCTTCAGAGTTTTGCTGCCTAGCCCTTAATTGCTGTCTAGCTGCTTCTTACCTCCTCTTAACCCTTGAATGGCTCTGATCTTAGCTGTTTATCATGGATGTCCAGAGTTTGGCTTCCAGCCTGAGTAATCTCGCGGCAAAGGTTCAAAACATACAGGATTTCGTTGTTCACACTCCCATGTCTGAACCTAGAATTCCTATTCCAGAGGTTTTTTCTGGAGATAGATCTACCTTCCTGAATTTCAGGAACAATTGTAAATTGTTTCTCTCTTTGAAATCTCGCTCCTCTGGAGACCCTGCTCAACAGGTAAAGATTGTTATATCGTTCCTACGGGGCGACCCTCAGAATTGGGCATTTGCATTGGCACCAGGGGATCCTGCATTGCTCAGTGTGGATGCGTTTTTTCTGGCATTGGGATTGCTCTATGAGGAACCTAACCTAGAGATTCAGGCTGAAAAGGCTTTATTAGCCCTCTCTCAGGGGCATGATGAAGCGGAAATATATTGTCAGAAATTTCGGAAATGGTCGGTGCTTACTCAGTGGAATGAGTGCGCCCTGGCTGCAAACTTCAGAAATGGTCTTTCTGAGGCCATTAAGGATATTATGGTGGGGTTCCCTGCGCCTACAGGTCTGAATGAGTCTATGGCTATGGCCATTCAGATTGATCGGCGTTTACGGGAGCGCAAACCCGTGCACCAGTTGGCGGTGTCTTCTGAACAGGCACCTGAGACTATGCAATGTGATAGAATTCAGTCCAGAAGTGAACGGCAAAATTATAGGCGGAAAAATGGTTTGTGTTTTTATTGTGGTGATTCAGCTCATGTTATATCAGCATGCTCTAAACGCACAAAAAGGGTTGATAAATCTTTTGCCATTAATACTCTGCAGTCTAAGTTCATTTTGTCTGTGACTCTGATTTTTTCACTGTCTTCCATTTCCGTCGATGCCTATGTGGATTCAGGCGCTGCCCTGAGTCTTATGGATTGGTCATTTGCTAAACGCTGCGGTTTTAGTCTAGAGCCTCTGGAAGTTCCTATTCCTCTGAAAGGAATTGATTCTACACCATTGGCTATGAATAAACCGCAGTATTGGACACAAGTGACCATGCGCATGACTCCCGTTCATCAGGAGGTGATTCGCTTCCTTGTACTGTATAATTTACATGATGTACTAGTGCTTGGTCTGCCATGGTTACAAACTCATAATCCTGTCCTGGACTGGAAAACAATGTCTGTGCTAAGCTGGGGATGTCACGGGGTTCATGATAATGCACCTCCGATTTCTATAGCTTCATCTACTCCTTCGGAGATCCCTGCATTTTTGTCGGATTATAGGGATGTTTTTGAGGAGCCTAAGCTCAATTCGCTCCCTCCCCATAGAGAGTGTGACTGTGCTATAGAATTGATTCCTGGCAGTAAGTTCCCTAAGGGTCGTTTATTTAATCTGTCACTGCCAGAGCATACTGCTATGCGGAATTATATTAAGGAGTCCTTGGAAAAGGGACATATTCGTCCATCTTCGTCCCCTCTGGGAGCAGGTTTTTTTTTCGTGGCAAAAAAAGATGGTTCCCTGAGGCCTTGTATAGATTATCGCCTTCTGAATAAGATTACAGTCAAATACCAGTATCCATTGCCATTATTTACTGATTTGTTTGCTCGCATTAAGGGGGCTAGGTGGTTCACTAAAATAGATCTTCGTGGTGCGTATAATCTGGTGCGGATAAAACAGGGTGATGAGTGGAAAACCGCATTTAATACGCCTGAGGGCCATTTTGAGTATTTGGTAATGCCTTTTGGACTCTCCAATGCTCCGTCAGTCTTTCAGTCCTTTATGCACAATATTTTCCGTGAATATCTGGATAAGTTTATGATTGTGTATTTGGATGATATTTTGGTGTTTTCTGATGACTGGGAGTCTCATGTTCTACAGGTCAGGAAGGTGTTTCAAGTTTTGCGGGCCAATTCTCTGTTTGTGAAGGGCTCAAAGTGTCTCTTCGGAGTCCAGAAGATTTCTTTTTTGGGGTACATTTTTTCTCCTTCTACTATTGAGATGGATCCCGTTAAGGTTCAGGCTATTTGTGACTGGACACAACCTACATCTGTTAAGAGCCTTCAGAAGTTCTTGGGGTTTGCTAATTTTTATCGTCGGTTCATTGCAAATTTTTCCAGTATTGTTAAACCTTTGACTGATTTGACTAAAAAGGGTGCTGATGTTGCTGATTGGTCTCCTGCGGCCGTGGAGGCCTTTCGGGAACTTAAGCGCCGGTTTTCTTCTGCTCCTGTGTTGTGTCAACCAGATGTTTCACTTCCTTTCCAGGTGGAGGTTGATGCTTCCGAGATTGGAGCGGGGGCGGTTTTGTCACAGAGAAGTTCTAATGGCTCGGTGATGAAGCCATGTGCTTTCTTCTCTAGAAAATTCTCGCCCGCCGAGCGCAATTATGATGTGGGTAATCGGGAGCTTTTGGCCATGAAGTGGGCATTTGAGGAGTGGCGTCATTGGCTTGAGGGTGCTAAACATCGCGTGGTGGTCTTGACTGATCACAAGAATCTCATTTACCTTGAGTCTGCCAGGCGTTTGAATCCTAGACAGGCTCGTTGGTCGTTATTTTTTTTTCGTTTCAATTTCGTGGTTTCATACCTGCCAGGTTCAAAGAATGTGAAGGCAGATGCTCTTTCCAGGAGTTTTGTGCCTGACTCTCCTGGAGACACTGGGCCTGCTGGTATCCTTAGGGATGGGGTAATATTGTCCGCTGTATCCCCAGACTTGCGACGCGCATTGCAGGAGTTTCAGGTGGATAAACCGGATCGATGTCCACCAAAAAGACTGTTTGTTCCGGATGATTGGACCAGTAGAGTCATCTCCGAGGTCCATTCTTCTGTGTTGGCTGGTCATCCTGGAATATTTGGTACAAGAGACTTGGTGGCCAGGTCTTTTTGGTGGCCTTCCTTGTCTAGGGATGTGCGTACCTTTGTGCAGTCTTGTGAAGTGTGTGCTCGAGCTAAGCCTTGCTGTTCACGGGCTAGTGGGTTGTTGTTGTCCTTGCCCATCCCGAAGAGGCCTTGGACGCACATTTCCATGGATTTTATTTCTGATCTCCCGGTTTCACAGAAAATGTCCGTTATCTGGGTTGTGTGTGACCGCTTTTCTAAGATGGTTCATTTGGTGCCCTTGCCTAAGTTGCCCTCCTCCTCTGAGTTGGTTCCTTTGTTTTTTCAGAACGTGGTTCGTTTGCATGGGATTCCGGAGAATATCGTTTCTGACAGGGGATCCCAGTTTGTGTCTAGATTTTGGCGGACGTTTTGTGCCAAGATGGGCATTGATTTGTCTTTCTCGTCTGCATTCCATCCTCAGACGAATGGCCAGACGGAGCGAACTAATCAGACCTTGGAAACTTATTTGAGGTGTTTTGTTTCTGCTGATCAGGATGACTGGGTTGCTTTTTTGCCACTGGCCGAATTTGCTCTTAATAATCGGGCCAGTTCGGCCACGTTGGTCTCTCCTTTTTTTTGTAATTCGGGGTTTCATCCTCGTTTTTCCTCTGGTCAGGTGGAGTCTTCGGATTGTCCTGGAGTGGACGTGGTGGTGGACAGGCTACATCACATTTGGAATCAGGTGGTGGACAATTTGAAGTTATCTCAGGAGAAGACTCAGCAGTTTGCTAATCGCCGTCGCCGCGTGGGTCCCCGACTTCTTGTTGGGGACTTGGTGTGGTTGTCTTCTCGTTTTGTCCCTATGAAGGTCTCTTCTCCTAAGTTCAAGCCTCGGTTCATCGGTCCTTATAGGATCTCGGAGATTCTTAACCCTGTATCTTTCCGTTTGGATCTCCCAGCATCGTTCGCTATTCATAATGTGTTCCATCGGTCGTTGTTGCGGAGGTATGAGGTGCCTGTTGTTCCTTCGGTCGAGCCTCCTGCTCCGGTGCTGGTGGAGGGAGAATTGGAGTATGTTGTTGAAAAGATCTTGGATTCTCGTGTTTCCAGACGCAAACTCCAGTATTTGGTTAAGTGGAAGGGTTATGGTCAGGAGGACAATTCCTGGGTGGTCGCCTCCGATGTTCATGCGACTGATTTGGTCCGCGCCTTCCATAGAGCTCACCCTGATCGCCCTGGGGGTTCTCGTGAGGGTTCGGTGACCCCTCCTCAAGGGGGGGGTACTGTTGTGGATTCTGTTTGCGGGCTCCCTCTGGTGGTTACTGCTGGTACTGGGTGACTTTGGTGGGTTGCGGCCTTTGGTTTCCATCTGTCCATCAGAGGCTGGGTGTTTCCTATTTTACCTGGCCTCTCTGTCATTTCCCTTGCCGGCTAGCAATGTGTTCAGATGTGCTCTGTTTGGTTCCTGCCTACCTGCTCCCAGATCTTTCAGGATAAGCTAAGTGCTGATTTTCAGTTGTTTGGTTTTTTGTCCAGCTTGCTTAGAATGTCTCTTTGTTAGCTGGTTGCTCTAGTGGACTGAGGTTCTCCCCATGTGCCATGAGTTGGCACATGGGTTCTTGTAATCTCAGGATGGTTTTTTTGATTAGGGTTTTTTGCTGACCGCTCAGTCCCCTTTTGTGTCATTCTGCTTTCTAGTTTTCAGCGGGCCTCTATTTGCTAAGCTATATACATCATCTCTATGTGTGTGCCTTCCTCTCATTTCACCGTCAATACATGTGGGGGGCAACTATATCTTTGGGGTTAATTCCTCTGGAGGCAAGTGAGGTCTTTGTTTTCTCTGCAGTACTAGTTAGCTCTTAGGCTGGTGCGTGGCGTCTAGAACCAACGTAGGCACGCTCCCTGGCTATCTCTAGTTGCGTTTGTCAGGCGTAGGGCAGCGGTCAGCCCAGGTTCCATCACCCTAGAGCTCGTCCGATATTTATTATACTTTGCTCATCCTGTGCTATCCCTAGCCATTGGGGATTCATGACACTCCCTCCTCTGGATGGATGTCTTCCTCCTCCATTGACTCCTCCTCATCCTTGTTGTGAATTTGGATTCTGGGCTCCCCCGGTGGCCGCTTGTGGAATTGGACTTGTCATCCTTCTTCCTGTTTCCCCTGGTTCCATCAGTAGTGGGTGTCGCTATTTAAGCTCATTTCTCTGGTGGTTTCTTGCCGGTCAACAATGTTATCTGATGCCTCTCAGTGCTTGTTCCTGCTTCTGACAACTACTAGATAAGTTGGACTTTTGTCCATGTTTTGTTTTGCCTATTTGTTCCAGTTCACAGCTGAAGTTTTGTTACTGTGTCTGGAAAGCTCTCGTTGATCAGGGATTGCTACTCTGGCGTTATGAGTTAATGCCAGAGTTTAAGGTAATCTCTGGATGGTGTTTTGTTAGTGTTTTTCTGCTGACCATGAAAGTATACTATCTGTCTTCTGCTATCTAGTAAGCGGACCTCAAATTTGCTAAGACTATTTTCCTGCTGCGTTTGTAGTTTCATCTGAACTCACCGTCATTATATGTGGGGGGCTACTGTCTTCTTTGGAATATTTCTCTAGAGGTGAGCCAGGTCTTATATTTCCCTCTGCTAGCTATTTAGGTCTTAGGCCAGAGCTGGGCATCTAGCGATAAATAGGAAATGCTACCTGGCTATTTCTAGTTGCGCGGCAGGCTTAGTTCATGGTCAGTATAGTTCCATCTTCCGAGAGCTTGTCCCTCTATAGGCTTGCTATGATCTCTGCCTGCAGAGATCATGACAGTTTGACCGGCCCATAAAGTGTTAAAGACCCAGGTTGAGAAAGGAGAGTTATAAGAAGTCTGCTGGAATTTTTTTTTTTTTTTCTCCAGTCTGCCTTGCTGCAGTCTTTTTTCTCTCTCTCCTCCTAATCTCTGTATGCTCTGTGTGCACCTGACAATAATGGATCTCCAGAGTGTAACTGCGGGTTTGAATAATCTCATCACGAAAGTACAAAATTTACAAGATTTTGTGGTACATGCTCCGGTATCTGAGCCGAGAATTCCTTTGCCGGAGTTCTTCACAGGGAATAGAGCTAGCTTCCAGAATTTCCGAAATAATTGTAAGCTTTATTTGTCCCTGAAGTCTCGTTCAGCTGGAGACCCTGCTCAGCAGGTTAGGATTGTGATTTCCTTGCTCAGGGGTGACCCTCAAGATTGGGCCTTCTCATTGCCAGCAGGGGATCCTGCGTTACGCGATGTGGATGCGTTTTTTCTGGCCTTGGGCTTGCTTTATGAGGAACCTCATTTGGAACTTCAGGCAGAAAAAACTTTGATGGCACTATCTCAGGGGCAAGACGAAGCTGAAGTTTTCTGCCAAAAATTCCGTAAATGGTCTGTGCTTACTCAGTGGAATGAGTGCGCTTTGGCGGCAACTTTCAGAGAAGGTCTCTCTGATGCCGTTAAGGATGTTATGGTGGGGTTCCCTTTGCCTGCAGGTCTGAATGAGTCCATGACAATGGCTATTCAGATTGATAGGCGTCTGCGGGAGCGCAAACCGGTGCACCATCTGGCGGTGTCTATGGAAAAGACGCCAGAAAGTATGCAGTGTGATAGAATTCTGTCCAGGAGCGAGCGACAGAATTTTAGACGGAAGAATGGATTGTGTTTCTATTGTGGGGATTCTACTCATGTTATATCAGCATGCTCTAGGCGTACAAAGAAGCTTGATAAGTCTGTTTCCATTGGCACCATTCAGTCTAAGTTTATTTTGTCTGTAACCCTGATTTGCTCTTTGTCATCCATTGCCACGGACGCCTATGTTGACTCTGGCGCCGCTCTGAGTCTTATGGATTGGTCCTTTGCCAATCGTTGTGGTTTTAATTTAGAGCCTTTGGAGACTCTTATTCCTCTGAAGGGGATTGACTCCACCCCATTGGCTAATAATAAACCACAATACTGGACACAAGTAACCATGCGTATCAATCCGGATCACCAGGAGATTATTCGTTTCCTGGTGCTGTATAATTTACATGACGATTTGGTACTGGGATTGCCATGGTTGCAGTCTCACAACCCAGTCTTGGACTGGAGAGCAATGTCTGTGTTGAGCTGGGGATGTAAGGGTATTCATGGGGACGTACCTTTGGTTTCTATTTCGTCGTCCATTCCCTCTGAAGTCCCTGAGTTCCTCTCTGATTATCAAGACGTCTTTGACGAACCCAAGCTTGGGTCGTTACCTCCGCACCGTGAGTGCGATTGTGCCATAGATTTGATACCGGGTTGTAAATATCCAAAGGGTCGTTTGTTTAATTTGTCTGTGCCGGAACATGCTGCTATGCGGGAATATATAAAGGAGTCTTTGGAAAAGGGACATATTCGTCCATCTTCTTCTCCCTTGGGAGCTGGGTTTTTCTTTGTCTCAAAAAAAGACGGCTCTTTGAGACCATGTATTGATTATCGGCTTCTGAATAAGATCACTGTTAAGTATCAATACCCATTGCCATTGCTTACTGATTTGTTTGCTCGTATAGAGGGTGCTAAGTGGTTCTCTAAAATTGATCTTCGTGGGGCGTATAATTTGGTGCGGATCAGGCAGGGGGATGAGTGGAAGACCGCATTTAATACGCCCGAGGGCCACTTTGAGTATTTGGTCATGCCTTTTGGTCTTTCTAATGCCCCTTCAGTTTTCCAGTCTTTTATGCATGATATTTTCCGCGATTTTCTGGATAAATTTATGATAATATATCTGGATGATATTCTGATTTTTTCTGATGACTGGGACTCTCATGTCCAGCAGGTCAGGAGAGTTTTTCAGGTTTTGCGGTCTAATTCTTTATGTGTGAAGGGGTCTAAGTGCGTTTTTGGGGTCCAGAAAATTTCCTTTTTGGGGTATATTTTTTCTCCCTCTTCCATTGAGATGGATCCCGTCAAGGTGCAAGCTATTTGTGACTGGACTCAGCCCTCCTCTCTTAAGGGTCTTCAGAGATTTTTGGGCTTTGCCAACTTTTACCGCCGATTTATTGCTGGTTTTTCGGATGTCGTTAAACCACTGACTGATTTGACCAGACAAGGCGCTGATGTTGCTAATTGGTCCCCTCATGCTGTAGAGGCCTTTCAGGAGCTTAAGCGCCGTTTTGCCTCTGCCCCTGTGTTGCGTCAGCCTGATGTGAATCTGCCTTTTCAGGTTGAGGTTGACGCTTCGGAGATCGGAGCTGGGGCAGTGTTGTCGCAGAAAGGTTCCGACTGCTCCGTCATTAGGCCTTGTGCCTTCTTTTCTCGCAAATTTTCGCCCGCAGAGCGGAATTATGATGTTGGGAATCGGGAGCTTTTGGCCATGAAGTGGGCGTTTGAGGAGTGGCGCCATTGGCTCGAGGGGGCTAGGCATCAGGTGGTGGTATTGACTGACCACAAAAATTTGATTTATCTTGAGACTGCCAGACGCCTGAATCCTAGACAGGCGCGCTGGTCTTTATTTTTTTCTCGCTTTAATTTTGTGGTGTCATACCTACCGGGTTCTAAGAATGTTAAGGCAGATGCCCTTTCTAGGAGTTTTGACCCGGACTCTCCTGGTAATTCTGAACCCACAGGTATCCTTAGGGAGGGAGTAATTTTGTCGGCCGTTTCTCCTGATCTGCGGCGGTCCTTGCAAGAGTTTCAGGCGGATAGACCGGATCGTTGTCCGCCTGATAGACTGTTTGTTCCGGATGATTGGACCAGCAGAGTCATCTCTGAGGTACATTCTTCTGCATTGGCAGGTCATCCC
The DNA here is from genome assembly GCF_051348905.1 of Ranitomeya variabilis. Lineage (NCBI taxonomy): Eukaryota > Metazoa > Chordata > Amphibia > Anura > Dendrobatidae > Ranitomeya > Ranitomeya variabilis. The sequence goes on from NC_135232.1 coordinate 713,042,670, forward strand.
GGAATTTTTGGTACCAGGGATTTGGTGGCAAGATCCTTCTGGTGGCCTTCCCTGTCACGAGATGTGCGAGTCTTTGTGCAGTCATGTGACGTTTGTGCTCGGGCCAAGTCTTGTAGTTCTCGGGCTAGCGGACTGCTGTTGCCCTTGCCTATTCCTAAGAGGCCTTGGACACACATCTCGATGGATTTTATTTCAGATCTGCCTGTTTCCCAGAAGATGTCTGTCATCTGGGTGGTCTGTGACCGTTTCTCTAAAATGGTCCATTTGGTTCCTCTGCCCAAGTTGCCTTCTTCTTCTGAGTTGGTTCCTCTGTTTTTTCAGAATGTTGTCCGATTGCACGGTATTCCTGAGAATATTGTTTCTGACAGAGGTACCCAATTTGTGTCTAGATTTTGGCGGGCATTCTGTGCTAGGATGGGCATAGATTTGTCTTTTTCATCTGCTTTTCACCCTCAGACTAATGGCCAGACCGAGCGGACTAATCAGACCCTTGAGACATATCTGAGGTGTTTTGTCTCTGCTGACCAGGATGATTGGGTTGCTTTTTTGCCATTGGCAGAGTTCGCCCTCAATAATCGGGCCAGTTCTTCCACCTTGGTGTCCCCGTTTTTCTGTAATTCGGGGTTTCACCCTCGATTTTCCTCCGGTCAGGTGGAATCCTCGGATTGTCCTGGAGTGGATGCGGTGGTGGAGAGATTGCATCACATCTGGGGGCAGGTTATGGACAATTTGAAGTTGTCCCAGGAGAAGACTCAGCGTTTTGCCAACCGTCATCGTCGTGTTGGTTCTCGGCTTTGTGTTGGAGATTTGGTGTGGTTGTCTTCTCGTTTTGTCCCTATGAGGGTCTCTTCTCCTAAGTTTAAACCTCGGTTCATCGGCCCTTATAGAATATTGGAGATTCTTAATCCTGTTTCTTTCCGTTTGGACCTCCCTGCGTCCTTTTCCATTCATAACGTTTTTCATCGGTCGTTATTGCGCAGGTATGAGGTACCTGTTGTACCTTCAGTTGAGCCTCCTGCTCCGGTGTTGGTTGAGGGTGAGTTGGAGTACGTTGTGGAGAAAATTTTGGACTCTCGTGTTTCCAGACGGAAACTCCAGTATCTGGTCAACTGGAAGGGTTACGGCCAGGAGGATAATTCTTGGGTCAATGCATCTGATGTTCATGCTTCTGATCTTGTTCGTGCCTTCCATAGGGCTCATCCTGGTCGCCCTGGTGGATCTGGTGAGGGTTCGGTGCCCCCTCCTTGAGGGGGGGGTACTGTTGTGAATTTGGATTCTGGGCTCCCCCGGTGGCCGCTTGTGGAATTGGACTTGTCATCCTTCTTCCTGTTTCACCTGGTTCCATCAGTAGTGGGTGTCGCTATTTAAGCTCATTTCTCTGGTGGTTTCTTGCCGGTCAACAATGTTATCTGATGCCTCTCAGTGCTTGTTCCTGCTTCTGACAACTACTAGATAAGTTGGACTTTTGTCCATGTTTTGTTTTGCCTATTTGTTCCAGTTCACAGCTGAAGTTTTGTTACTGTGTCTGGAAAGCTCTCGTTGATCAGGGATTGCTACTCTGGCGTTATGAGTTAATGCCAGAGTTTAAGGTAATCTCTGGATGGTGTTTTGTTAGTGTTTTTCTGCTGACCATGAAAGTATACTATCTGTCTTCTGCTATCTAGTAAGCGGACCTCAAATTTGCTAAGACTATTTTCCTGCTGCGTTTGTAGTTTCATCTGAACTCACCGTCATTATATGTGGGGGGCTACTGTCTTCTTTGGAATATTTCTCTAGAGGTGAGCCAGGTCTTATATTTCCCTCTGCTAGCTATTTAGGTCTTAGGCCAGAGCTGGGCATCTAGCGATAAATAGGAAATGCTACCTGGCTATTTCTAGTTGCGCGGCAGGCTTAGTTCATGGTCAGTATAGTTCCATCTTCCGAGAGCTTGTCCCTCTATAGGCTTGCTATGATCTCTGCCTGCAGAGATCATGACACATCCTCCTCACAAAGTGTCCCCTGCCTACGCGTTTGTGAGGAACCACGTTGTGCTGACTGTCCAGAAGATGATGGAAATGGTGAATCCTCATCCTCCACCTCTTCCACAACATCATCCCTTAGCGCTTGCAGTGATTTTTCAAACAGGCAGATAAGGGGGACAATCATGCTGACTAGTGCATCATCTGCACTCGCCATCCGCGTGGAATAATCGAAGGGACGCAAAACCTGGCAGACGTCCTTCATAGTGGCCCACTCTGTGGTTGTGAAGTCTGAACGGCGCGGAGTGCGACTTCTTTGCGCCTGATGCAGCTGGTACTCCATTACAGCTTGCTGCTGCTCACACAACCGCTCCAACATATGTAACGTGGAATTCCACCTGGTAGGTAGGTCACATATGATGCGATGTTCCGGCAGGCGGTGTCGGCGCTGCAGAGCCGCAATGCGCGATTTTGCCGTGCTGGAACGCCGCAAGTGAGCACACTCTAGGCGGACCTTGTGCAGCAGTGCATCAAGATCCGGATAGTCCCTCAAAAAACTCTGCACGACCAAATTGAGCACATGTGCCAGACATGGGATGTAAGTGAGGTTGCCGAGGCCCAGAGCTGCCACCAGATTTCGGCCATTATCACACGCTACCATGCCTGGCTGGAGATTCGCTGGCACAAACCACACATCGCTCTCCTGCTTGATGGCATTCCAGAGCTCCTGCGCTGTGTGGCTTCGATTCCCCAAAGAAATTAATTTCAAGACGGCCTGTTGACGTTTGGCCACGGCTGTGCTCATGTCGGTCGTAACAGGTACACGTTCATCACGGGTCCATGTGGAGGTGGACTGTGACGGCTCCTGCAGCGATGATTCTGAGGAACTGGTGTAAGAGGAGGAGTCAATGCGTACAGAATGGATTCCTGCAATCCTTGGAGTGGGCAGGACACGTCCTGCGCCACTCGCACGATCTGTACCCGGCTCAACAACATTGACCCAATGGGCAGTGAGGGAAAGGTATCGCCCCTGTCCATGTTGACTGGTCCACGCATCGGTGGTGAGGTGGACCTTGCTACTGACGGCGTTCAGTAGCGCGTGTTTTATGTGTCCCTCCACATGCTTGTGCAGGGCAGGGACAGCTTGCCTGCTGAAGTAAAAGCGGCTGGGCACATTGTACTGTGGGACTGCCAATGACATCAAGTCACGGAAGCTGTCAGTCTCCACCAGCCTGAATGACAGCATTTCCAGTGACAGAAGTTTGGCAATGCCTGCAGTCAGAGCCTGTGCTCGTGGGTGGTTTGACGAGAAAGGCCACCTTTTCTCCCATGCCTGTACTACCGATGGCTGTAGACTGGGCTGGGAGTGTGTGGATGACTGGGAACGTGGTGCTGCAGGTGGAATTACAGTGGGTCTCTGGACAACAGGGCCAGAGGTTCTTCCACGGCGATCCTGGTAGGAAGCCGAACCAGCTGCGTGTGAGCTGGAGGAAGAGGCAACACGAGCTGAAGAGGTGGTAGCTGCCGCTGTTGGTTGGCCTAGCTCTTCAGTGTGTTTTTCTAACTCCGCCGCGTGCCTGGTGCGCACATGTTTCCACATGTTGGAGGTATTGAGGTTGCTGACATTTCGACCTCTTTTGACTTTGTGATGACACACCTTGCATTTGACATAGCAAATGTCATCTGCAACTGTGTCAAAAAAGGACCAGGCACTGCAAGTCTTGGGAGCGCCCTTTTTGGCTTTTGGAAGAGACATGCTCCTAACGGGTGCCAAAGTGGAGGCTGCAGGATCCGCAGTCTTCCCCCTCCCTCTCCCTCTTTGGCCCGTTCGGAGAATCTCTTCCTCAGAGCTGCTCCCACCACCTTCCTGTCCCTCACGCCAAGATGGATCAAGGACCTCATCATCTACACTACCCTCTGCCATCAACTGCTCCTCCTGGGTAGTCTCAGCAGCAGAGCACGCACCAGAAAGTGGCACCTGAGTGTCATCAGCGGATGCGTCCTGCGATGTGGTGACCGGAGGCACTGGCCCACCCGCCTCTTCAGAGAAAGAGAGAAAAAGCTGTTGGGCATCACTGCACCCTGCCTCTTCTTCCATTTCTCCAATGCTGCTTGGCTGGCCCCCTGTTTCCAAGCCAAGAGATTCAGAGAACAGAAGTAGAGACGACTCCTGTCCTGGGCTCTCTGTCTGCCTGGGCAATTTGGCAGGTGGTGAAGTGACAGATGGGTGCTCTCCAGTGCTCTGTGTCTGAGAGGATGTGGCACTAATTGAAGTCGATGCGTTAGCTGCCATCCATCCGACAACGGCTTCAATTTGTTCTTCACGCAGCAGCGGTGTACGGCGCTCTGCGACAAAGCTGCGCATGAAGGACTGTTCCCTGGTGAAACTGGGTGCTGAGGAGTCACCGGTGCCCGCAGCAGGCACAGAATCCCCACGTCCTCTCCCTGCTCCGCGCCCACGCCCACGTGCCTTACTCCCTGCCTTCTTCATCTTGGTTGACTGATAAAGATAAGCAGAGAAGTACTAACGGCTTTGTGTGCTTATTCCTGAACAGCTCCGAGTCCTAACAGGTATAAGAAACACTAATTTTCTAAAGTGTGGACTAGACTTTAATATGAGCTAATGTGGCCTACAGAAATGTAAAGTGGTGTGTTTGGTGAACTTTATTATTTATTTATTTTTGGGGACTGAACTGACAACAGAGAGAGCTGCACTCACACGGAGACCGTGCAGACAGCCGTAAACGGCGCTGCAAGGCCCAAAAACCCTCCTCTACGTTATCCTATGTAGTGTTTTTCCACAAGTTAGCTGGATACGGGTGGAAAGACACTAATAGGAATTTTTTGGAAAAATGTGCAGCAGCCTGCACTACTTAAAACAAAAGGAAAATTGATTTTACGGTATGACGCAGTGAAGAACCCTGAGCTGGATACAACCAGGCTATGGCTGCTCACAGACTACAGGGCGAGCTGCAGTCACACGGAGACCATGCAGACAGCCGTAAACGGCGCTGCAAGGCCCAAAAAACCTCCTCTACTTTATCCTATGTAGTGTTTTTCCACAAGTTAGCTGGATACGGGTGGAAAGTCACTAATAGGAATTATTAGAAAAAATGAGCAGCAGACTACACTACTTGAAAAAAAAATAAAAATAGAACAGTATGAGGCAATGAACCACCCTCCCTGAACTGAATACAACCAGCTATGGCCTATTGGCTGCACACAGACTAGAGAGTGGGCTGCACTCACACACACACACAGCGCTGCAAGGCAAAAGCAAGGTGATTAGTAGGTGAACACAGCGGTTGCTAAATTAGCCTTGGAAAAGAACAATGAAGCAAATCGCTCTGACTGGCCCTCAGTCAGCAAACAGCGTCCTGTCACTAACTGAATTCACAGCAGAGTGAGCGCAAAATGGCGCCAGCGACTTTTAAACTGCAGCATGACATCATTTCAGCAGCCAATCACAGCCTTGCCAGTAGTTTCATGCCCTCCATGCTGAACAGGATGTGCCCATGCAGCGCCCCCACTGCCGCAGGGCCGAGGGGTACCCGGTACCGGGCCTCTGAGTCTCTGTTCTGGGGTTGTCACGGCGGCTAGGCCCGGTCCGTGACCCTGCTGAGGGGCGCTCCAAATAAAAGATAATAGGTGTGGATGGCGTTGGTAGTGGTGCGGTGTAGTGCCGGTCGCAGTTAATAACGAGGACACCAGGTTGCAGTCTCTTTACTTCTTTACTGAAGGTCTCTGGGTCCTCAGTCCGGAATACGGTTCACCAGGCTGCGCAAGTCCGGCCGGTCCAATGGCACCTCCAGAGTTCTCTTTGCAGGTGGAAATCTGTGCCTTCCTGCTAGCTCTATGTGTTGTGGTCCTCCCCTGCTGTGCTTACGGGATTACGGGATAGTCCCCACAACTGTTGTGTCTGTTTCTCGTGTTCCCTCACAACTCGATTAGATGATGTTCTGCTAATCCTCCGTCCTTCCCTGATGTTACGGTTGGGACGCACCCGTATGACGGGTAGGCTCGGAGCTCTTCCGGGACCCTAGAGTCGCCCCTCTCCACAGGTTGCCCCCTATGTCTGCGTAGGTGATTTAGGTGAGACAGCCCGCCTGTGACTGACTGTCCTGCCGTTGGTTTTAAGTATTGCCTGGAGCTCTATACTTCCTCGGCGTTCCGGCCGCCGGCTGTGCGCCTCAGTAGGATGTTGCCTCGATCTTACAGCACGACTCCTACTGGTATTCTCCTTCTTGCTTTGATCTCGTTTCTCACTTCAGCACAATAAATCTCGCTTCTTATCCTTTCTTGGGGCACCGCCGCTATACTGAGCAGGCACGGTCCCGTAACGTTCTTTCTCGTTGCCAGGCCTCTGTCAGGAACCCACCCCTGACAGGGACCCTACCGAATCTTCCCCCACAACACCCTCTGCCACAAGGTGTTGCCTGGTTCCAACCCAGTCAGCTTTCTCCCTAACTTCCTGCCTAACCCCCAGTTTTACCAGTATGTGAGGAGTGGCCTAATGAATAGCACCCTTAGCTCCCCCTGGAGGCCAGACTGTGAAATGTATTGGTGTCTGTGATACCTGGTCAGATGAACTCCTTCAGTGCCATCAGACGTACCATAGCCCCCCATAGTGGCGGAGCCACAGTACTGCAACAACCAGGACTCTGGGGCGCTGCACTCCCCCCCGGTTAAATCCAGTACTCTGGGACTGGGAAGAAAACAACAATACATGTCAGCAAAAAGACATACAATTTTGAAAATGCAAGTACAAGTTAACTTTTTAACAGAGCTTCCCTTTATGGGAGGTGAGGACACTTGAACGTTACAAACATGGTTAAATACTTTTAAATTACTTTACTATAAATAACTTTTCTTACCCAACCGGGTATTCTACTAAGTGCAAAATTTTGAACAATAATTTAACATTGCCTTTAAGGACGTACTCGCTAAATCCACTAAAGACCTTCTTATATCACATATAAGGCTAATTAACTTTTATGCATTCTCCTTCTTTAAATCTGCAGGACCGCCTGTCCTAACCGCTCCAGACCTACTGCCTCTCCTTTCTGTTACAGGACCGCTCCTTTCCGTCCGAGCCTACTGTCCCTCCACTACTATACACAGTATAGAACATATCATTTTTTCTTTCAGTTTAAGAGCACTGAGCCATCTCTATATGGCTCCTAGGAGGACTCACTACTAACCCCTACGGGTTCACTTCCTGTTTTCATTCTTCTATTAACATTATTGAACATTTCTTACAATCAACTAGTTGGTTACATTTTAACTTTCACATATCAACATCATCAATACTTTCTTTTCAGGACATTATTGCCATTCAACCATCTTAAGGCAACACTGTTCATAAGTGCAGGATGCGAACATCCCCTTTAAGAGGGGACCAAGTCTCTATGAGGTAGTGCAACTTTTCAAGCTGCAAGTCCGTATGCAGCAAGGACTCCAGTGCAGGTTCCAAGAACCGTATCTTCGCAAAGAGTCCGTCTTTTATGTAAAACCAGTAGAAAGCACCTTTAAGAAGGTGCAAACTATATACAAGGAGTTTGTATCATGCATTGTTCATGATTCAGCAGTTCTGGATAACTTGTGCAAAAAGTAGAAAACAAACAAAAAGCAATAGGGATCCCGGGTCAACAAAGGGATCCCTTTAAGAGTTAACCCTGGACGGGTTTTAGCAGCAAAACAGTGAAAAGTTAAACAGTTAACTATTTACATTCATTAAAGCATTTTTGCTTACTCTGATGGTGGCTGTGCAGGGGGTGGTCGTTGGTCCCCGGCCGATGCAGCACCCGTGCTGGTAGTTGGTCCCTCAGGTGCGATCAGATCAGCCGGTGTCTGGATTTGAAGGCTAACCCTGCTTGCAAGCTCGGCGGCTGCTACAAGGCGGACGGTGGTGATAGTAACGAGATCTGTCAAATCTGGATCAATCGGGGCCACGGCAACAGGTGACGCTCCCTCAGGCTCACACCGGTGGACGTTCCGAGCGCACCACCCTTGTGCATTCCGGCGGCGAGTGTAGGTCACCTGATCCCCCCTTTGCAATGGGTCACCGTCTCGACTGCAGCAGGGAGTTTTTACATTGTAGCTAGTAACGAAGACATCAGTTGGTAGTCCCGGTTCCTGTATGGAGCCCCAACCCCTCTTCGGGTGGAAGGCTAGCACAGTCCCCCGCTTTACCACGTCGTTCCTGTTGTGCGCAGGCTTCCTGCGTTGCGTCTTCGGCATATCAGATTGCTCTGTTTCGTCTCGGTTTTTCCAGTGTTGGATCAGACATTGTTTATACTGTTCCCAAGTGAGCACAGCAAGGGTGAGGCTCTCCCCCGGAGCTCCATACGGCTCGTTCCAGGGGGTGTCCCACCGGAGGATCACCCCATCTGGGCCCACATCTATGGGTTCCCCCATCTTGGTCGGTAGGGGAGGTACCAGCTTCCCCATCACGTCGGGGTTGAGGACCACCCGTTCCACCGTAAAGGCGCGGTTATTGTTGCTGGGGTGAGGAGCGGTCACAAGAGCGGGATCGGTCAGGGGAGCCGGATCGGTCAGGGGAGTGGGGGTGCCGTCCATACCTGCGCCTGATGTGATTCCACCAATGTCGATCTGTTCCGTTGACGAGGACACTGGAATCGGCTGCAGCCCGGACCGTGGCTCTTCCGGAGTGGCCTCTTGATGTGGCTCCGCCCTCCATGGCTCCGTGGCTGGGATAGGTAGGCTCGGCTCCTCCACTGGCGGCTCCAAGGAGTTCAGGTCCTTCACCGGCGGTGGACGCGAGTCCGCCTCTGATGGGTGAGGGCAATCCGGGATCACCTCGCCGTTGCTCGGGCACTTGCTGCTCATCGTCGCTGTCTGGCATTTGGCGGCAACGCATGCACCTGGCTCCGCCATTTCTCCGAGGTCGGGCTCCTTCACCTCGTTCCCGCCGTTGCAAATCAGGGGGCGGTTCTCCTCTGCTGCTGGGTAGGTCGTCCTCTCGCAGCAGGAGTCGGAGGGGGCGGTCGCTACTTCTGGCGCCGCTTTGGTAGTCTCCTCCCATGGCACGCCCTTCTTCTTCCTCTGCGCTCCCTGTGGCGCTGCAATGGCGGCGACTTTTGGCGGTAAATGGCAGCACACAGTCTTCGCAATAAATCACAGTCCAAGTATAATAAATCACAGTTCCAAGGCACACATGACCTGATTCTTCAGGCTTAAGTAGATCCTGTTCGTGACGCCAAGTTTTGCAGCGCCCCCACTGCCGCAGGGCCGAGGGGTACCCGGTACCGGGCCTCTGAGTCTCTGTTCTGGGGTTGTCACGGCGGCTAGGCCCGGTCCGTGACCCTGCTGAGGGGCGCTCCAAATAAAAGATAATAGGTGTGGATGGCGTTGGTAGTGGTGCGGTGTAGTGCCGGTCGCAGTTAATAACGAGGACACCAGGTTGCAGTCTCTTTACCTCTTTACTGAAGGTCTCTGGGTCCTCAGTCCGGAATACGGTTCACCAGGCTGCGCAAGTCCGGCCGGTCCAATGGCACCTCCAGAGTTCTCTTTGCAGGTGGAAATCTGTGCCTTCCTGCTAGCGCTATGTGTTGTGGTCCTCCCCTGCTGTGCTTACGGGATTACGGGATAGTCCCCACAACTGTTGTGTCTGTTCCTCGTGTTCCCTCACAACTCGATTAGATGATGTTCTGCTAATCCTCCGTCCCTCCCTGATGTTACGGTTGGGACGCACCCGTATGACGGGTAGGCTCGGAGCTCTTCCGGGACCCTAGAGTCGCCCCTCTCCACAGGTTGCCCCCTATGTCTGCGTAGGTGATTTAGGTGAGACAGCCCGCCTGTGACTGACTGTCCTGCCATTGGTTTGAAGTATTGCCTGGAGCTCTATACTTCCTCGGCGTTCCGGCCGCCGGCTGTGCGCCTCAGTAGGATGTTGCCTCGATCTTACAGCACGACTCCTACTGGTATTCTCCTTCTTGCTTTGATCTCGTTTCTCACTTCAGCACAATAAATCTCGCTTCTTATCCTTTCTTGGGGCACCGCCGCTATACTGAGCAGGCACGGTCCCGTAACGTTCTTTCTCGTTGCCAGGCCTCTGTCAGGATCCCACCCCTGACAGGGACCCTACCGAATCTTCCCCCACAACACCCTCTGCCACAAGGTGTTGCCTGGTTCCAACCCAGTCAGCTTTCTCCCTAACTTCCTGCCTAACCCCCAGTTTTACCAGTATGTGAGGAGTGGCCTAATGAATAGCACCCTTAGCTCCCCCTGGAGGCCAGACTGTGAAATGTATTGGTGTCTGTGATACCTGGTCAGATGAACTCCTTCAGTGCCATCAGACGTACCATAGCCCCCCATAGTGGCGGAGCCACAGTACTGCAACGACCAGGACTCTGGGGCGCTGCACCCACACTTGGAATCATTCTCATTGGCTGAATTCGTGCAGTTTGAATCTGGGAACTTCCGATTCCGGTATCCAATATGCGGCAAGTATCGGATCTCGGTATCGGAATTCCGATACCGCAAATATCGGCCGACACCCGATACTTGCGGTATCGGAAAGCTCAACACTACTGCTGAGCGTAATTATGATGTCGGCAATCGGGAATTGTTGGCTATGAAGTGGGCATTTGAGGAGTGGCGACATTGGCTTGAGGGAGCTAAGCATCGCGTTGTGGTCTTGACCGACCATAAGAATCTGATTTACCTCGAGTCAGCCAAGTGGTTGAATCCTAGACAAGCTCGATGGTCTCTGTTTTTCTCCCGTTTTGATTTTGTGGTCTCGTATCTTCCGGGATCTAAGAATGTGAAGGCTGATGCCCTTTCTAGGAGTTTTTTGCCTGATTCTCCGGGAGTCCTTGAGCCGGCTGGTATTCTCAAGGAGGGGGTGATTCTTTCTGCCATCTCCCCTGATTTGCGGCGGGTGCTTCAGGAGTTTCAGGCTGATAAACCTGACCGCTGTCCAGTGGGGAAAATGTTTGTTCCTGATAGATGGACTAATAAGGTAATTTCTGAAATTCATTGTTCTGTATTGGCTGGTCATCCTGGGATTTTTGGTACCAGAGATTTGGTTGCCAGGTCCTTTTGGTGGCCTTCCTTGTCGCGGGATGTGCGTTCTTTCGTGCAGTCCTGTGGGACCTGTGCCCGGGCCAAGCCCTGCTGTTCCCGTGCTAGTGGGTTGCTTTTGCCTTTGCCGGTCCCTGGGAGGCCCTGGACGCATATTTCCATGGATTTTATTTCTGATCTTCCTGTTTCTCAGAAGATGTCTGTCATCTGGGTGGTTTGTGACCGGTTTTCTAAGATGGTCCATTTGGTACCTTTGCCTAAGTTGCCTTCCTCCTCTGATTTGGTTCCATTATTCTTTCAGCATGTGGTTCGTTTGCATGGCATTCCGGAGAATATTGTGTCTGACAGAGGTTCCCAGTTTGTTTCTAGGTTTTGGCGGTCCTTTTGTGCTAGAATGGACATTGATTTGTCTTTTTCGTCGGCGTTTCATCCTCAGACAAATGGCCAAACGGAGCGAACCAATCAGACCTTGGAAACCTATTTGAGATGCTTTGTGTCTGCTGATCAGGATGATTGGGTGACCTTCTTGCCGTTGGCCGAGTTTGCCCTTAATAATCGGGCTAGTTCGGCTACCTTGCTTTCGCCTTTCTTTTGTAACTTCGGTTTTCATCCTCGTTTTTCTTCAGGGCAGGTTGAGCCTTCGGACTGTCCTGGTGTGGATTCTGTGGTGGACAGGTTGCAGCGGATTTGGACTCATGTGGTGGACAATTTGACGTTGTCTCAGGAAAGGGCTCAACGTTTTGCTAACCGTCGTCGGTGCGTTGGTCCCCGGCTTCATGTTGGGGATTTGGTCTGGTTGTCTTCTCGTAATGTTCCTATGAAGGTTTCTTCCCCTAAGTTCAAGCCTCGCTTTATTGGTCCTTATAAGATTTCTGAAATTATCAATCCGGTGTCTTTTCGTTTGGCCCTTCCAGCTTCTTTTTCCATTCATAATGTGTTCCATAGATCTTTGTTGCGGAGATATGTGGTGCCCATGGTCCCCTCCGTTGACCCTCCTGCTCCGGTGTTGGTTGAGGGGGAGTTGGAATATGTGGTGGAGAAGATTTTGGATTCTCGTCTTTCGAGGCGGAAGCTTCAGTATCTGGTCAAGTGGAAGGGTTATGGCCAGGAGGATAATTCTTGGGTTTTTGCCTCCGACGTCCATGCTGCCAATTTGGTTCGTGCATTTCATTTGGCTCGTCCTGATCGGCCTGGGGGCTCTGGTGAGGGTTCGGTGACCCCTCCTCAAGGGGGGGTGTACTGTTGTGAATTCTGTTCTTGGGCTCCCTCCTGTGGTTATGAATGGTACTTTTGTGAGTTCTGCCCTTGGGCTCCCTCTGGTGCTTTCAAGTGGAACTGCTGCCCCTTGAGTTTAGCCGCAGCAGCTGCTCTCACTAATCGGCTTCCCTGGTCTTGCTATTTAACTTGGCTCTGGTCTGTAGTCCATGCCAGCTGTCAATGTTCTCTGGGTTGGATTCAGATCTCTCCTTGGATTTCTCTGATGGCCTGTCCATTTCAGAATAGAAATGCTAAAATCTGTTTTTATCTCTGTGTATGTCATTTCCCTCTCTACTCACAGTTAATATTTGTGGGGGGGCTATCTTTCCTTTTGGGAATTTCGAATTTCTCTGAGGCAAGATAGTTTTCTGTGTCCATCTTTAGGGGTAGTTAGTTCTTAGGCTGTGACGAGGTGTCTAGGGAGAGTCAGGAACACTCCACGGCTATTTCTAGTGTTGGTGTTAGGATTAGGAACTGCGGTCAGTAAAGCTACCACCTCCTCAGAGCTTGTCCAAGATTCATTTTACCCACCAGGTCATATCAGTGCTTCTCCATAACCACCAGGTCATAACAGTAAACCCAACGGTCCGGGAGCCTGTACGGATCACCCGGACAGAGTTTAAGCCATTTGATGAGGCTTCCGGAGATGTGGAGGGGTTCTTCAAGGACTTTGAGCAGCAGTGTGCTGTGATGGAGGTGCCCCACTCTGGCTGGATGCGTTTGTTAGTGGGACTCCTGAACGGTAGCCTGGCGGAGGCTTACCGAACCATTGACTCACAGCGGAATCGGGATTATAACATTGTAAAGCAGACTATCCTGGATTACCATGCTATCACTCCAGATTCATATAGGGCCAAGTTCCGAGACCTCCCATGCACTACAGGGGGATCGTTTAGGATGTATGCACATAAGATGTCCCAGGCATGCCGGAGATGGCTGGAAGCAGAAAATGTCTTTACTGTGGAAGATGTTATACAGGTGTTCCTTATAGAACAATTTCTTGCCAAGTGCCCCGCAGAGGTACGGGAATGGGTACGGGAGCGCACGCCGTGCACCGTGGATAGAGCTGCAGCTCTGGCCGATGAAGCCCTTACTATCCGACCGCAATGGAGGAGGCTTCTGGACAATGAACCACGGCCTTCGACAGCGCCCCGTCCCACTCCGATTATATCTGCCCCTCCACCCAGCCGCAGGCCGATGACAATCACAGCTCACAATCCTGGGCCCCAACAGTTCCGACCACGACCTTGGGGTATCACAGAAAGGAGATGTTACGGGTGTGGGAAACCAGGACATTTGCAGTCTGGCTGTCCCTCAAGGATTCGGAGGGAGCCCCACCTCGTCCAGTGCATCTTGTGCATTCCATCCCGCCTGAAGAGGAGGAACCACCACCCCCAACAGAGTGGACCACCAACCACGGCACCATAGATACCCCTCCTGGAGTGTACGGACTCCGGCCTTTGTCCATCAGAAATACTCAGCAACGGCATTGCCACCTGCAGGATGTCTTAATTGATGGATACAAAGTGTCGGGATTTAGAGACACGGGGGCATTCCTGACTATCGCTGACCCCCGTGTGGTTCAACCAGAGGCAATTCACCAGGGCCCGGGAATTCCCATTTTCCTGGCGGGGGGTGTCCGCAAATATATACAGAGAGCTTTGGTACGTTTTGGATTTCAGTTTTGGAAAAAAACTGTGTTGCATTGGCGTTATGGGAGGGCTTCCTGCAGATATCCTCCTTGGAAATGACATTGGGGAGTTGCAAAGTCATTTTTTGGGAGCAGAAGGTCCATGGGCCTCTTCTTCTTCTGAAAGAACAATTGGAGGGAGATTGTTGTGAATTCTGTTCTTGGGCTCCCTCCGGTGGTTATAAGTGGTAGCGCTGCTGTCTGTCCTTCACAGCAGTTATCAGGTGTGGCCACTCTGGACTGGGCTATTTAGTCTGGCCTCACCCTTTGGTCAGTGCCAGTTGTCCATTGTATTCTGGAGGATTCACATCCCTTCATGGTTTCTCCTGCTTCCTGGTCTTTTCACCAAGATAAGTTCTGCTGGTTTGCAGCCCACATGTTGTGGGCCTCATTGTTCAGTGCATTTCATGTTTTTTCATGTCCAGCTTAATCTGTGTAAGGATTTATGCAGTCAAGCTGGAATCTCTGGAGAGGCAGATATACCCTCCATATCTTTAGTTAGATGTGGAGATTTTTGTATTTTCTGTGGTGGATATTTCCTAGTATTTTAATACTGACCGCATAGTTCTCTGTCCTATCTTTCCTATTTAGCTAGATTGGCCTCCTTTGCTAAATCCTGTTTTCAGCCTGTGTATGTTTTTTCCTCTCCTCTCACAGTCAATATTTGTGGGGGGCTGCCTATCCTTTGGGAATTTTCTCTGAGGCGAAATAGTTTTCCCTTTTCTATCTATAAGGTTAATTAGTCCTCCGGCTGTGTCGAGGTGTCTAGGATCAGTAGGTACATCCCACGGCTACTTCTAGTTGCGGTGTTAAGTTCAGGGTCCGCGGTCAGTATAGATACCACCTTCTCCAGAGTACGTCCAATGATGCTCCTGGGCCACCAGATCATAACAGTACAACTGGCCAACAATGAGTTAACCGCATCTCAGAAGAAGGGAAAGAAAGTGCTGAGCCATTTTTTTTTCTGTACTCTGTTGTGTTTTTTTTTCCCTCTTTACATTTGGGTGGTTCAGGAGTTTGGCGCTGACATGGATGTTCAGGGACTTGCTTCTCGTGTGGATCAACTTGCTGCTAGAGTACAGGGTATTTCTGATTATATCGTTCAGACTCCAGCTTTAGAGCCTAGAATTCCAACTCCTGATCTGTTTTTTGGTGACAGGTCTAAATTTCTGAGCTTTAAAAATAACTGTAAACTGTTTTTTGCTCTGAAGCCCCGTTCCTCTGGTGATCCCATCCAGCAGGTTAAAATTGTTATATCTCTGCTGCGTGGTGACCCTCAGGATTGGGCATTTGCCCTGGAACCTGGGAATCCGGCGTTGCTTAATGTAGACACCTTTTTTCAGACGCTTGGGTTATTGTATGATGAACCTAACTCTGTAGAGCATGCTGAGAAAACCTTGTTGGCCCTGTGTCAGGATCAAGAAGCGGCAGAATCATATTGCCAGAAATTGGTCTGTGTTGACTAAATGGAATGAGGATGCTTTGGCGGCAATTTTCAGAAAGGGTCTTTCTGAATCCGTTAAAGATGTTATGGTGGGGTTCCCCACGCCTGCTGGTTTGAGTGATTCTATGTCTCTGGCCATTCAAATTGATCGGCGCTTGCGTGAGCGCAGACTTGTGCACACTATGGCGTTGTCTTCCGAGCGGAGTCCTGAGCCTATGCAATGTGATAGGATTGTGTCTAGAGCTGAACGACAAGGATTCAGATGTCAGAATGGGTTGTGTTTTTACTGCGGCGATTCTGCTCATGTTATTTCTGATTGCCCTAAGCGTGTCAAGAGAATCGCTAGTTCTGTTACCATCAGTACTGTACAACCTAAATTTCTGTTATCTGTGACCCTGATCTGCTCATTATCGTCATTTTCTGTCATGGCATTTGTGGATTCAGGCACCGCTTTAAATTTAATGGACTTAGAATTTGCCAGACGTTGTGGGTTTCCCTTACAGCCTTTGCAGAGTCCTATCCCTTTGAGGGGTATTGATGCTACACCATTGGCTAAAAATAAACCTCAGTTTTGGACACAGTTAACCATCTGCATGGCGCCAGCCCATCAGGAAGATTGTCGTTTTCTGGTATTGCATAATCTGCATGATGTTATTGTGCTGGGGTTTCCATGGTTACAGGTGCATAATCCGGTGTTGGATTGGAAATCTATGTCTGTGACTAGTTGGGGTCGTCAGGGGGTTCATGATGACGTTTCTTTGATGTCAATTTCCTCCTTCCAGGCTGTAAGTTCCCTAAGGGCCGACTTTTCAACCTGTCTGTGCCAGAACATGCCGCCATGCGGAGTTATGTTAAAGAGTCTTTGGAGAAGGGGCATATTCGGCCATCTTCTTCTCCATTGGGAGCAGGTTTCTTTTTTGTTGCCAAGAAGGATGGCCCCTTGAGACCCTGTATTATCGCCTTTTGAATAAGATCACTGTCAAATTCCAATACCCTTTGCCTTTGCTCTCTGATTTGTTTGCCAGGATTAAGGGTGCTAGTTGGTTTACTAAGATTGACCTTCGAGGGGCATATAATCTTGTTCGTATTAAGCAGGGCGACGAATGGAAAACTGCGTTCAATACGCCCGAGGGCCATTTTGAATATCTTGTGATGCCATTCGGACTCTCTAATGCTCCATCTGTGTTTCAGTCCTTCATGCATGATATATTTCGGAATTATCTTGATACATTCATGATTGTATATTTGGATGATATTTTGATTTTTTTTGGATGATTGGGAGTCTCATGTGAAACAAGTCAGGTTGGTATTTCAGATCCTTCGTGTTAATGCCTTGTTTGTGAAGGGGTCTAAGTGCCTCTTTGGAGTACAGAAGGTTTCTTTTTTGGGCTTAATTTTTTCTCCCTCATCTATAGAAATGGATCCGGTTAAGGTTCAGGCCATTCATGATTGGATCCAGCCCACATCCGTAAAGAGCCTTCAGAAATTTTTGGGCTTTGCTAATTCTTATCGCCGTTTCATTGCCAACTTCTCCAGTGTGGTTAAACCCCTGACCGATTTGACGAAGAAAGGCGCAGATGTGATGAATTGGTCCTCTGCGGCCGTTTCTGCCTTTCAGGAGCTTAAACGCCGATTTACTTCTGCCCCTGTGTTGCGTCAGCCGGATGTTTCTCTTCCTTTTCAGGTTGAGGTTGACGCTTCTGAGATTGGGGCAGGGGCCGTTTTGTCTCAGAGGAATTCTGATGGTTCCTTGATGAAACCGTGTGCCTTCTTCTCTCGAAAATTTTTGCCTACGGAACGCAATTATGATGTCGGTAATCATGAGTTATTGGCTATGAAGTGGGCATTTGAGGAGTGGCGACATTGGCTTGAGGGGGCTAAACATCGTATTGTGGTCTTGACCGATCATAAGAATCTGATTTACCTCGAGTCTGCCAAACGGCTGAATCCTAGACAGGCCCGATGGTCCCTGTTTTTCTCCCGTTTTGATTTTGTTGTCTCGTATCTTCCGGGTTCTAAGAATGTTAAGGCTGATGCCCTCTCTAGGAGTTTTTTGCCTGATTCCCCTGGGGTCCTTGAGCCGGTCGGCATTCTGAAGGAGGGGGTGATTCTTTCTGCCATCTCCCCTGATTTACGACGAGTTCTTCAGGAATTTCAGGCTGATAAACCTGACCGCTGTCCAGTGGGGAAACTGTTTGTTCCTGATAGATGGACTAGCAAAGTGATTTCTGAGGTTCACTGTTCTGTGTTGGCTGGCCATCCTGGGATTTTTGGTACCAGAGATTTGGTTAGTAGGTCAATTTGGTGGCCTTCTTTGTCACGGGATGTGCGCTCCTTTGTGCAGTCCTGCGGGACTTGTGCGCGGGCCAAACCTTGCTGCTCACGCGCCAGTGGGTTGCTTTTGCCTTTGCCTAAATTACCTTCCTCTTCTGAGCTGGTTCCGTTGTTTTTTCAGCATGTGGTTCGTTTGCATGGCATTCCAGAGAATATTGTGTCCGATAGAGGTTCCCAGTTTGTTTCCAGGTTTTGGCGGGCCTTTTGTGCTAGGCTGGGCATTGATTTGTCTTTTTCTTCCGCATTTCATCCTCAGACAAATGGCCAAACCAAGCGAACTAACAAGACTTTGGAAACTTATTTGAGATGCTTTGTGTCTGCCGATCAGGATGATTGGGTGGCTTTCTTGCCATTGGCCGAGTTTGCCCTTAATAATCGGGCTAGTTCTGCTACCTTGGTTTCACCTTTTTTTTGTAATTCTGGGTTTCATCCTCGTTTTTCTTCGGGGCAGGTTGAGCCTTCTGATTGTCCTGGGGTGGACTCTGTGGTTGACAGGTTGCAGCAAATTTGGGCTCATGTTGTGGACAATTTGGTCTTGTCTCAGGAGGAGGCTCAGCGTTTTGCTAACCGTCGGCGGCGTGTGGGTTCCCGGCTTCGGGTTGGGGATTTGGTCTGGTTGTCTTCCCGTCATGTTCCTATGAAGGTTTCTTCCCCTAAGTTCAAGCCTCGGTTTATTGGTCCTTATAGGATTTCTGAGATTATCAATCCAGTGTCTTTTCGTTTGGCCCTTCCAGCCTCTTTTTCCATCCACAATGTTTTTCATAGATCTTTGTTGCGGAAATATGTGGTACCCGTCGTTCCCTCTGTTGATCCTCCTGCCCCGGTGTTGATTGATGGGGAGTTGGAGTATGTTGTTGAGAAGATCTTGGATTCTCATTTTTCAAGGCGGAGGCTTCAGTATCTTGTTAAGTGGAAGGGTTATGGCCAGGAGGATAATTCTTGGGTTGTTGCCTCTGATGTTCATGCTGACGATTTGGTTCGTGCCTTCCATTTGGCTCGTCCTGATCGGCCTGGGGGCTCTGGTGAGGGTTCGGTGACCCCTCCTCAAGGGGGGGGTACTGTTGTGAATTCTGTTCTTGGGCTCCCTCCGGTGGTTATAAGTGGTAGCGCTGCTGTCTGTCCTTCACAGCAGTTATCAGGTGTGTCCACTCTGGACTGGGCTATTTAGTCTGGCCTCACCCTTTGGTCAGTGCCAGTTGTCTATTGTATTCTGGAGGATTCACATCCCTTCATGGTTTCTCCTGCTTCCTGGTCTTTTCACCAAGATAAGTTCTGCTGGTTTGCAGCCCACATGTTGTGGGCCTCATTGTTCAGTGCATTTCATGTTTTTTCTTGTCCAGCTTAATCTGTGTAAGGATTTATGCAGTCAAGCTGGAATCTCTGGAGAGGCAGATATACCCTCCATATCTTTAGTTAGATGTGGAGATTTTTGTATTTTCTGTGGTGGATATTTCCTAGTATTTTAATACTGACCGCATAGTTCTCTGTCCTATCTTTCCTATTTAGCTAGACTGGCCTCCTTTGCTAAATCCTGTTTTCAGCCTGTGTATGTTTTTTCCTCTCCTCTCACAGTCAATATTTGTGGGGGGCTGCCTATCCTTTGGGAATTTTCTCTGAGGCAAGATAGAAAAGGAAAAACTATCTATAGAGTTAATTAGTCCTCCGGCTGTCTCGAGGTGTCTAGGATCAGTAAGTACATCCCACGGCTACTTCTAGTTGCGGTGTTAAGTTCAGGGTCTGCGGTCAGTATAGATACCACCTTCTCCAGAGTACGGCCACCAGATCATAACAGGAGATATCGCAGATACCGTAACGCCCATCATTCCCTACGTTCTAGAGTTCAGAGACTGTCTCGCCCAGCTAGCTACCTTGGCTAATGAACATCAGCGAATGGCCAGTCCAGTCAAAAAGCCTGGTATGACCATAAAGCCAGGACCCAGGAATTTATGGACAAGTGCTCATGATTATTGCAACCCCTGCCACTGTACAAGGAACTATAAACAGTGGAGCAAAGTGGACTAAAGTGAGCAGGCCAGAGGTCTGTGTAGACCTAATGGCATGCTCACTTAAGGCCCCGTCTCACTAAGCGATTTACCAACGATCACGACCAGCGATACGACCTGGCCGTGATCGTTGGTAAGTCGCTGTGTGGTCGCTGGGGAGCTGTCACACAGACCGCTCTCCCCAGCGACCAACGATCAGGGGAACGACTTCGGCATCGTTGAAACTGTCTTCAACGATGCCGAAGTCCCCCTGCAGCACCCGGGTAACCAGGGTAAACATCGGGTTACTAAGCGCAGGGCCGCGCTTAGTAACCCGATGTTTACCCTGGTTACCAAAAAAAACAAACACTACATACTCGCCTTTCGGTGTCCAGGTCCCTTGCCGTCTGCTTCCTGCTCTGACTGAGCCGCCGTACACTGAGAGCAGAGCGCAGCGGTGACGTCACTGCTGTGCTCTCACTTCTCACTGTACGGCCGGGAGTCAGTGAGAGCAGGAAGCAGACGGCAAGGGACCTGACGGACATCAGAAGGCGAGTATGTACTGTTTTTTTTTTTTTACATTTACGCTGGTAACCAGGGTAAACATCGGGTTACTAAGCGCGGCCCTGCGCTTAGTAACCCGATGTTTACCCTGGTTACCAGTGAAGACATCGCTGGATCGGTGTCACACACACCGATTCAGCAATGTCAGCGGGGCCTCAACGACCAAAAAAAGGTCCAGGCCATTCCGACACGACCAGCGATCTCGCAGCAGGGGCCTGATCGCTGGTACGTGTCACACATAGCGAGATCGCTATGGAGGTCGCTGTTGCGTCACAAAACTTGTGACTCAGCAGCGATCTCGCTAGCGATCTCGCTATGTGAGACGGGGCCTTTAATATGAGGGGGGAGAGGTTGTGATGGTGTGATATGCTATGTGGGGTTGTGATGGTGTGATATGCTATGTGGGTATCATTTTTGTGTATATTTCTATTTTACTGATTATCATGGTGTTACTGTATCTTGTAGGATGAGTTGTTATTTGCCCTTTGATATTCTCCCCACAGTTCTGTATTGTTTGCTAATATGCTAATGACATGTTGACATAGCTTGTTGAAACAATGAGCCCCCAAGACCTTACCCCTCCTGGCCTGTGAATGAGGGGGGAGATTTGTAAATATCAGGGAGGTGAGACACAAAGATCAGTCTGATGTGGAACCATGATGTGAAGAGCATATGAGAGAGAAAGAAGGGAATTTGGACTGTTATCCTCTGTGCTGGATTGTTGGATTTTTATTCTGTAACTGAACTGTATTCGTGTTCTGGAATATTTTATCCTTTGTGTGGTGGATCGTATATATGGACCTTTCGTGTTTTGCCTAAATAAAGGTCTTGGAGTTGTTCACTATTCTCTTGCTCTGTTGATTGTGTGATTTCGGAGAAGGAACCCGTGACAGAAGGTATGGAATATTGTTGTTTGTTTTGTTTAACTATATTTCAGGTAACAAGGGTCTTCAGGTAGATTGAGAGTATAATAAAATATTAAAACACCCTGTGTCTTTATTTCATTAACATACTTTTTAATAATGTGTGTGTGTTTTATTAATCATTTCATACTATTGGATTAACCCCTTCATGACCTTGGGATTTTCCATTTTTCCGTGTTCGTTTTTCTCTCCCCTCCTTCCCAGAACCATAACTTTTTTACGACATCATTGGTTTTACCATGTCGTGTACTAGAAATCAGGAAAAAAATTCCAAGTGCGGTGAAATTGCAAAAAAAGTGCAATCCCACACTTGTTTTTTGCTTGGCTTTTTTGATAGGTTCACTAAATGCTAAAACTGACCTGCCATTATAATTCTCCAGGTCAGTTCGAGTTCATAGACACCAAACATGTCCAGGCTCTTTTTTATCTAAGTGGTAAAAAAATTTTCCAAACTTTGCCTAAAAAAAAAAATTGTGTCATTTTCCGATACCCGTAGCGTCTCCATTTTTCATGATCTGTGATCAAGCGAGGGCTTATTTTTTGCGTGCCGAGCTGGCGTTTTTAATGATACCATTTTGGTGCAGTTACGTTCTTTTGATCGCCCGTTATTGCGTTTTAATGCAATGTCGCGGCGACCAAAAAAACTTAATTCTGGCGTTTCTAATTTTTTTCTCGCTACGCCGTTTAGCGATCAGGTTAATCCTTTTTTTATTGATAGATCGGGCGATTCTAAACGCGGTGATACCAAATATGTGTAGGTTTGATTTTTTTTTTATTGATTTATTTTGAATGGGGTGAAAGGGGGGTGATTTAAACTTTTATATTTTTTTTATTTTTTTCACTTTTTTTTTTACTTTTTTTTAACTTTTGCCATGCTTCAATAGCCTCCATAGGAGGCTAGAAGCTGGCACAACTCGATCGCCTCTGCTACATAACAGCGATCATCAGATCGCTGCTATGCAGCAGAAATGCAGGTGTACTATGAGCGCCGACCACAGGGTGGCGCTCACAGCTACCGGGGATCAGTAACCATAGAGGTCTCAAGGACCTCTATGGTTACTATGCAGAAGCATCGCTGACCCCCGATCATGTGACGGGGGTCGGCGATGCGCTCATTTCCGGCCGCCCGGCCGGAAGCGCTGGTTAAATGCCGCTGTCAGCGTTTGACAGTGGCATTTATCTAGTTAATAGCAGCGGGTGAATCGCGATTTCACCCGCCGCAATTGCGGGCACATGTCAGCTGTTCAAAACAGCTGACATGTCCCGGCTTTGATGCGGGCTCACCGCCGGAGCCCTGCCTCAAAGAGGGGGATCTGACCTCAGACATACTATCCTGTCCAAGGTCAGAAAGGGGTTAATAATGGATAGGTGTCATAATTGACGCCTCTCCATTATTAATCTGGCTTAATGTCACCTTACAATAGCAAGGTGACATTAACCCTTCATTACCCCATATCCCACTGCTACACGGGAGTGGGAAGAGAGAGGCTAAGTGCCAGAATAGGTGCATCTTCCAGATGTGCCTTTTCTGGGGTGGCTGGGGGCAGATGTTTTTACTAAGGGTGGGCCAATAACCATGGTCCCTCTCTAGGCTATTAATATCTGCCCTCAGTCACTGGCTTTCACACTCTGGCGGAGAAAATTGCGCGGGAGCCCATGCCAATTTTTTCCGGGATTTAACCCTTTAATTTAATAGCTAGAGCTTCAAAATTTTACACACAGACACTTGTTACATTACTAAAGAGGAATATGTAATAAAAAAGGGATATGAGATGGTTTACTGTATGTAAACCATGTCTGATATCCTGTCGGGTTTGGGAAGGAGATAGCAAAAGCCGGCAATTGAATTACCGGCTTTTATGTTATCTTGCGCTGAATTAAATATAAATATATATATATATATATATATATATATATATATATATATATATATATGTGTCTCACTGACATACAGTTAGGTCCATATATATTTGGACAGAGACAACATTTTTCTAATTTTGGTTATAGACATTACCACAATGAATTTTAAACAAAACAATTCAGATGCAGTTGAAGTTCAGACTTTCAGCTTTCATTTGAGGGTATCCACATTAAAATTGGATGAAGGGTTTAGGAGTTTCAGCTCCTTAACATGTGCCACCCTGTTTTTAAAGGGACCAAAAGTAATTGGACAGATTCAATAATTTTAAATAAAATGTTCATTTCTAGTACTTGGTTGAAAACCCTTTGTTGGCAATGACTGCCTGAAGTCTTGAACTCATGGACATCACCAGACGCTGTGTTTCCTCCTTTTTGATGCTCTGCCAGGCCTTCACTGCGGTGGTTTTCAGTTGCTGTTTGTTTGTGGGCCTTTCTGTCTGAATTTTAGTCTTTAATAAGTGAAATGCATGCTCAATTGGGTTGAGATCAGGTGACTGACTTCGCAATTCAAGAATCTTCCACTTCTTTTCTTGAATAAACTCCTGGGTTGCTTTGGCTTTATGTTTTGGGTCATTGTCCATCTGTAGTATGAAACGACGTCCAATCAGTTTGGCTGCATTTGGCTGGATCTGAGCACACAGTATGGCTCTGAATACCTCAGAATTCATTCAGCTGCTTCTGTCCTGTGTCACATCATCAATAAACACTAGTGACCCAGTGCCACTGGCAGCCATGCATGCCCAAGCCATTTTACAGATGATGTGCTATGCTTTGGATCATGAGCTGTACCACGCCTTCGCCATACTTTTCTCTTTCCATCATTCTGGTAGAGGTTGATCTTGGTTTCATCTGTCCAAAGAATGTTCTTCCAGAACTGTGCTGGCTTTTTTAGATGTTTTTTAGCAAAGTCCAGTCTAGCCTTTTTATTCTTGATGCTTATGAGTGGCTTGCACCGTGCAGTGAACCCTCTGTATTTACTTTCATGCAGTCTTCTCTTTATGGTAGATTTGGATATTGATACGCCTACCTCCTGGAGAGTGTTGTTCACTTGGTTGGCTGTTGTGAAGGGTGTTCTTTTCACCATGGAGATTATTCTGCGATCATCCACCACTGTTGTCTTCCGTGGGCGCCCAGGTATTTTTGCATTGATGAGTTCACCAGTGCTTTCTTTCTTTCTCAGGATGTACCAAACTGTAGATTTTGCCACTCCTAATATTGTAGCAATTTCTCGGATGGGTTATTTCTGTTTTCGCAGCTTAAGGATGGCTTGTTTCACCTGCATGGAGAGCTCCTTTGACCGCATGTTTACTTCACAGCAAAACCTTCCAAATGCAAGCACCACACCTCAAATCAACTCCAAGCCTTTTATCTGCTTAATTGAGAATGACATAACGAAGGGATTGCCCACACCTGTCCATGAAATAGCCTTGGAGTCAATTGTCCAATTACTTTTGGTCCCTTTAAAAACAGGGGGCACATGCTAAGGAGCTGAAACTCCTAAACCCTTCATTCAGTTTTTATGTGGATACCCTCAAATGAAAGCTGAAAGTCTGAACTTCAACTGCATCTGAATTGTTTTGTTTAAAATTCATTGTGGTAATGTCTATAACCAAAATTAGAAAAATGTTGTCTCTGTCCAAATATATATGGACCTAACTGTATATATATATACTAGATTGTGGCCCGATTCTAATGCATCGGGTATTCTAGAATATGCATGTCCCCGTAGTATATGGACAATGATGATTCCAGAATTCGCGGCAGACTGTGCCCGTCGCTGATTGGTCGAGGCAACCTTTATGACATCATCATCGCCATGGCAACCATTATGACATCTACGTCGATACTGTGCCCGTCGCTGATTGGTCGAGGCCTGGCGGCCTCAACCAATCAGAGACGCGGGATTTCTACGTCGATACTGTGCCCGTCGCTGATTGGTCGAGGCCCAGGCGGCCTCGACCAATTAGAGACGCGGGATTTCCAGGACAGACAGACAGACAGACAGAAAAACCCTTAGACAATTATATATATAGATATATATAGAGAGAGAGAGACTGTATATATGTTTTTAGGAATATTTTAGCCGATGGATCCATGATTTGTCCATTTTGCAAGCCTGGGCAAAAAAATCGCCGTACGGAAGCCATACAGATGCCATACGGATGACACACGGATACATTTGTCCGTAAAAATCGCATCCTCGCATTGAATACGGAACAGTGTTTTGTGAAAATTACTGCATATTACGGCCGTAAAATACGGACCGTATTTCCCTACGCTGAGTGTGAAGCCGGCCTAAGAGGGAACATTCTTTTACATAACAACTGTAGGACTGAGGGCTGGCTGCTGTGCTGAGAGAGGGTGGCGTTAGGTGAACAGGACAAACTGCTGGACTATGAGTGAGGTGCAGGCAATGTCCTGGTGGATTGAGAAAGATGTGGTGTACTCGGTAAAACAAGAACAGGCATCTCCACTTTTCTCTTCGCCACGACAGCACCCACCGAGAGAGGGTATCTGTCCCTAGGAACAGGAACCCTATGAAGAGATAAAAGGGGCGGTCCCCCTCACTCCCGCAGTTGGTTTCCTGTTCCTAGGGATCCTGTGGAGAGAAGAGGATACCTGGGCTGTGATGCCGCTTGTGCGGTTCCTGGAGGAACGGCAGGGGCTCCAGCACCAGAAGCAGCGTCGGGGGATTCCTATGTCAGCTCCCCCCTCAGCTGACAGGACACCGTGAGGCAGGGATCCGGGCAGTGCCCTGGCTCACAGAGAGAGCGCGACGTGGCTGGATGGATCGGCACCTGTCCGGGGCTGCACATGAAGTTCTGCTGGAGGTAACATGGAGGCGCGCCACCATGGCGACTTTGCCAGCGCGCGCGCGTGTGCAGAGTCCCCAGATGTGTTCTCCCCTGGAAGTCATCGGTTAACATCTGGGAGATACCAGAGAGAGCCACCGGTGTGCAATATGGCATCCTCTGGACAGACCGCTGTACTCCCTTTGGAGAATACAGCAGCTCCAGTACACAGCAGCCGCAGAAGCAGCAGTGGACGCTCTAAACAGAGCGGATCCTCAACCAAAAGTGGAAAAGATAAAGGATCTGGCCGGTCCACATCACAGCCTGTGCCCTCTCCTCTGCAACCGGTACCATATCCGACTAAAAGCTTCACTGGGTGAGTGTTAATGTTCCACCTATTAGCTTATAGTCCCCTTCTTTCTATATAACCTAGGCAAAAAGAGCTGAAAAGTCCAAACATAAACAATGCGCCTTGTGTTCCCAGCCTCTTCCGGACAGTTACCCAAAAAGGATGTGTCAAACATGCATCGAAAATACCCTACAAGAAGAGTCCTCTATAAGGACAGAGGATATCAGACTGATGATTAGGGAAGAATTGCAGGCCTTAAAGGGTTCAGGTAGTGTTATGGAAATGAGGTCCAATAAGATATATGACTCCCCGAGAACCGAGAGCGATCTTTGGATATTGATGATAGAGGCTCAGATTCCTCCCGAAAATCCCTTTCCTCGGAAGGGGAGCAAGATACATGTTTTCCAACCGAAAGTATCGACAATCTTGTCAGGTCAGTTCGAAAGACCATGGGTCTTACGGACACTAAAAATCCCAAAACCACTTAGGACATTATGTTCGCAGGTCTATCTGAGAAAAAGAGACAAGCATTCCCTGTGATTCCAGCAATTAAGGAGTTAGTTAAAAAGGAATGGGAGAAACAAGGACAAAAAGGTCTTCCTTCAACATCAAAAAGACGTTATCCCTTTGATGACGAAGATCTGTCTACGTGGGCAAAAGCGCCAAAGGTGGATGTGGCCGTAGCCTCCACATCAAGACGATCCTCGTTACCAGAAGACTCTGGAACTTCACAGGATCCTCTAGATCGTAAAGCAGATTATCTTCTAAAAAGATCTTGGGAATCATGTACAGGAGCTTTTCAGCCGCCAATATCAGCTACGAGTATGGCAAGATTCATGTTAGTATGGTTAAATGATCTGCAAGAAGACATAAAAGGCGGCCTATCCAGAGATAAATTAATGTCCTCCATCCCTCTGATCAGAGGCGCCACAGCCTGCTTGGCGGACGCCTCTGCCGAGTCTATACACTTAGCGGCCAAGTCAGCAGGACTGACCAATGCAGCACGTTGGGCTCTATGGTTAAAAGGATGGAAGGGAGATGCGCACACCAAATCCAAACTCTGCAGCCTACCATGCCCGAGTGAGTACCTGTTTGGTACAAAGTTGGATGATGTTCTCACCAAAGCGGGTGAAAAGAAGAAAGGGTTTCCTAATATTTACATTCTATCCTATGGAAGAGCCTTCCGAAAACCCGCATTTAACAGGAGGAAGGATTATAGAAACTAGAACCGCTGGCCGCACAAATAAACAAAACAAAGGGTGCCCTGTTCGGCAAACGTCCATTCAGAATTGAGGATAAGCCACGTTAATTCTGACCTGCCAGTGGGTGGCAGACTATCTTTTTTCTGCCAACAATGGAGGGGGATAACGTCCAACTCATGGGCCATTAGCCTTATAACATCAGGCTTAAAGTTAAAATTTGCCCGGGTTCCCCGGACACCTTCCTTTTGACTTCTCTAAACTCCCAATCTCAACAGGGAGTTTTAGAGCTAGAAATAAGAAGTCTATTGTCTAGTCAAAGTTCCGGTACATCAAAGGGGAAAGGGGTTCTATTCCCCTCTATTTCTGGTATCTAAACCAGATGGTTCATATACGACCATAATAAACCTGAGAAAACTGAATGTCTTTTTAGAAAACCAAACTTTCAAAATGGAGTCTATCCGATCAACCATGAAACTTTTGTTTCACAGGTGCTTTATGTCAGTCCTCGACCTCAAAGATGCGTATTACCATCTACCAATATCGAGCATCAACGATACCTCCACGTGGCAGTCATGTTGGAAGGTCAAGTCTGTCACTTCCAGTATACAGCAATGCTCTTCGGGCTGTCCGTGGCTCCCAGAGTCTTCACCAAATTGATGTCAGAGGTGGTCATACTTGAGGGGACACTCTTATAGTCCCATACCTAGAAGACCTAGTGGTGGTAGGAAATTCTGCTTCACAGTGTCAGCAACGTCTAGTTAACGTAATCTCATCTTTACAGGAGTTGGGATGGTTAATCAATTGGGAAAAGTCCAGACTGTGCCCAACAACCTGCCAACCATTCCTGGGTCTTCTCCTAGACTCCGTAAGTCAGTGATGCCTCCTTCCAGAAGCAAGACAACAATAATTAATAAAGTATGGTCAGTAGTCAACAACCCCTACGGTCTATTGTGCACCCATCCTGCTTCTACGTGACGCCACAGAAGCTTTTTTCCACGCCACAACCCTTAGCGCTGCTTCTGTCCGGAGTGCGCAAGGAGTCGGCGCGTCCTCAGACCGCACTGTCACTGCTAGCCAGCACCACCACGCTTAGCAGCAGCACCCAGCCGGCCCACGCAAGGAATTAGGCTCTACAAGTAAGCGCATTCTAATTGCAATTCTATCTCTAGCATACTCTATGAGAGTATTTCTCTAGTCACCGCTATCACATATCATTTATTTAGTGCTTGCTATCAGCGTTTCTACTAGTTGGGCTGTCATCACCTGCAATTATTATACGCTGCCTCTGCCCGTATCTTATATCGCAGTAAGGTCTTATGGGCTCATACTAATCTTACACATATAAGCACAGGTTATTCAAGCACTCAGCTGCACGAGCGATTTCCTCTAATTACCGCTCTCATTTACCTAGTGCTTTCTATCAGTATCTCACTGGTTGGACTGCCTTCACCTTCAAGTGTCAATTGTTGCCTCTGCCTATACCGCAGTAAGGGCTCATTTCCACTTGCGAGAGAAAAAACGGTCCGATTTACGGACCGAAAAAACAGAGGAAAATCATGCGATTGTCATGCGATTTTTTTTATTGCAACATCCGTATGACATCCGTATTACTGTCCGATTTTTACGCACCGGTGTCCTTTGAAAAGCCGATAATTCAGCGCGGTGTACAGTAAAATCACACTGACAGGTTAGAATAGAGTAGATATATACACATAGAATAGGTATATATACATATATATATGTCAGTGAGACACCTATATATATATATTTATATTTAATGCAGCGCTAGATAGCAGAAAAGCCGCTAATTCAATTGCCGGCTTTTGCTATCTCCTTCACAAACCCGACAGGATATGAGACATGGTTTAATTACAGACTTGCGGTGCTGCGCCCCCTGCTGGCATAACCTCAGATGAACTCTAGCGTGGGAATTTGTCTGAATATTTTCTCACGCTAGAGTTCATATGAGTTTATACCAGCAGGGGGCGCAGCACCGCAAGTCTAGGTAGCTACGTTCCCCTCTTTCCCATTCATTCCCTACTTTTTATAGTCAGGAGCACAGTGGAAATGAGCCCTAAGTCTCAAATACTCAGAGGCTAGTATTTAGGTATAGGGAACACATCCATTAATTAATTATATATATATATATATATATATATATATATATATATATATATATATATATATATATATATATATATATATATATATATATATATATATTATATATTGTTATTCCCTGAAGTACTAAATACGCACAATTAAAGCATACTACTAGCAGAACCCCTTCACGCTAGAACCCAGTACCCGATCCAAGAAGTCTCTCATGGACATTCGCACCAAGTAGTAAGTACTGAAAATGTTTTAGCCAGCAGTACTACTGGTAATTCCATCCATTTCCCTATATGATCTATACTATTTTTTATTGGCAGTGACCACCAAAAGGATTTAATTGTTATGAGTTTCCTGATATATGCTCCATATTAACACAATCACAGAGTGAGGTTTTTTTTTCTCTATCTCTCTCTCTATTATCTCAGCATAAGGCTGGGGTCACACTTGGCGTAAGACAATACGCCACGTATTATACGTCCGTACTACGGCCGTAATACGGAGAAATGTTCCCAAAATAGTGATCCGTAGTCAGGGTGTGTCAGCGTATTTTGCGCATGGCATCCTCCGTATGTAATCCATATGGCATCCGTACTGCGAGATTTTCGCGCAGGCTTGCAAAAACGACATCTAATGGATTTATGTGCTCAAATGTTAGGGAAAACATATATACAGTATATATATATATATATATATATATATATATATATATATATGTCATTGTGACACATATATATATATTCTGTATTTAGATTTCAATCAGCGCGATCTATGTGAAAAGTCGGTAATTCAATTGCCGGCTTTTCATTTCTCCTGCACAAACCCGACAGGATATGAGACATGGTTTACATACAGTAAACCATCTCATATCCCCTTTTTTTTTGCATATTCCACACTACTAATGTTAGTAGTGTGTATGTGCAAAATTTTAGCGCTGTAGCTGCTTAAATAAAGGGTTAAATGGCGGAAAAAATTGGCGTGGGCTCCCGCGCAATTTTCTCCGCCAGAATGGTAAAGCCAGTGACTGACGGCAGATATTAATAGCCAGGAGAGGGTCCATGGTTATTGGCCCCCCCGTGGCTAAAAACATCTGCCCCCAGCCACCCCAGAAAAGGCACATCTGGAAGATGCGCCTATTCTGGCACTTGGCCACTCTCTTCCCACTCCCTGTAGCGGTGGGATATGGGGTAATGAAGGGTTAATGCCACCTTGCTATTGTAAGGTGACATTAAGCCAGATTAATAATGGAGAGGCGTCAATTATGACACCTATCCATTATTAATCCAATTGTAGGAAAGGGTTAAAAAACACACACACATGATTTAAAAGGATTTTAATGAAATAAACACAGCGGTTGTTGTAATAATTTATTGTTCTCTCAAATCCATTTGCAGACCCTCGCTTGGCAAAATAATAAACACACAAGATACATACCTTCTGATGTACTGTCAGGTCCAACGATGTAATCCATCTGAAGGGGTTAACTAATATTACAAGCAGGAGCCCTGCTATAATGCAGCTGTGCTCCGTGCCTGTAATCCCCTGCGAATGAATGAAATGTAGGTCATTGACCTACATTTCATTCATTCGCGGTGAGGCGCCCTCTGGTGGATGTTCTCATGAACTGCAGCCTGGGAACTTTTTCCCACGCTCCAGGTCATATGAGGACATCCACCAGGGGGCGCATCACCGCGACTGAAGGAAATGTAGGTCAATGACCTACATTTCATTCATTCGCAGGGGATTACAGGCACGGAGCACAGCTGCATTATAGCAGGGCTCCTGCTTGTAATATTAGTTAACCCCTTCAGATGGATTACATCGTTGGACCTGACAGTACATCAGAAGGTATGTATCTTGTGCGTTTATTATGTTGCCAAGCGAGGGACTGCAAATGGATTTGAGAGAACAATAAATTATTACAACAACCGCTGTGTTTATTTCATTAAAATCCTTTTTAATCATGTGTGTGTGTGTTTTTTAACCCTTTCCTACAATTGGATTAATAATGGATAGGTGACATAATTGACGCCTCTCCATTATTAATCTGGCTTAATGTCACCTTCCAATAGCAAGGTGGCATTAACCCTTCATTACCCCATATCCCTCCACTACAGGGAGTGGGAAGAGAGTGGCCAAGTGCCAGAATAGGCGCATCTTCCAGATGTGCCTTTTCTGGGGTGGCTGGGGCAGATGTTTTTAGCCACGGGGGGGCCAATAACCATGGACCCTCTCCTGGCTATTAATATCTGCCCTCAGTCACTGGCTTTACCGCTCTGGCGGAGAAAATTGCGCGGGAGCCCACGCCAATTTTTTCCGCCATTTAACCCTTTATTTTAGCAGCTACAGCGCTAAAATTTTGCACATACACACTACTAACATTAGTAGTGTGGAATATGCAAAAAAAAGGGGATATGAGATGGTTTACTGTATGTAAACCATGTCTCATATCCTGTCGGGTTTGTGCAGGAGAAATGAAAAGCCGGCAATTGAATTACCGACTTTTCACTAACACCGCTGCGTATTTCTCGCAAGTCACACTGCTGGACCGTGTGGAATCCGTATTTTTCTCGCCCCCATAGACTTTCATTGGCGAGTTTTTTGCGCAATACGCTGACAAACGCAGCATGCTGCGATTTTGTACGGCCGTAGAAAGCCGTATATTACGGATCCGTAATATACGGCTGATAGGAGCAGCCCCATTGAGAATAATTGTGCCGTATGTAATGCGAGTTTTACGGACGTAGTTTCTGCGCTCTTAGGCTGCCGTCACACTAGCAGTATTTGGTCAGTATTTTACCTCAGTATCTGTAAGCCAAAACCAGGAGGGGAACAATTAGAGGAAAAGTATAATAGAAACATATGCACCACTTCTGCATTTATCACCCACTCCTGGTTTTGGCTTACAAATACTGATGTAAAATACTGACCAAATACTGCTAGTGTGACGGCAGCCTTACGTCCGTAAAACACGCATGTGTGACCCCAGCCTAACACAGTGAATTGGTATCTCGTTAAATAATAAAATAAAATGATTAAACAATGTGTAGAGGAGTAAAAAAGTGAAAAAGACTCAATATACACTGGTTATAAAAATCCTGGATGATAAAAGAAGATCACGAATATCCACTACAAAAAAGGGGAGATGGTATCCTACTCATTCACCTGATGTGATTCCTCTAATAAGGAGCAGGGCTGCAGTGTAAAGCATGTGGACTGAGACTCCAATAAAAAGAGTGGATCAGAGTATAACAGATGGAGCTACTGATTCCTGCACCCTAAGGGTATGTTTCCACGTTCAGGAAACGCTGCGTTTTTGACGCTGCGTTTTTCCGCAGCGTCAAAAACGCAGCGTCCAGATGTTACAGCATAGTGGAGGGGATTTCATGAAATCCCGACTCCAGCATGCGTTTTTGCCATGAAAACGCACATGCGGTGCGTTTTTTCTAAACGCAGCATGTTGCTACTATGAGCAAAACACGCATGTACACCGCAGGTGACCTGCCAGTGACCTCAGGTGCAGTTTTGGTCAGGATTTTACCTGCATAAAATCCTGACCAAATCCTGAAGCAAAACTGAACGTGGAAACATACCCTAAGGCTGCGTGTCCACGTTCAGGATGGCCGGCGGTATCGCCGGAGCGGCGAAGCCCTGCCCCCTTCTGGGACGCGATGATGCCGGATGTGTTAACTGTACACATCCGGGATCATCGCCCCCCTCCCATAGCGCCCTGTGATATGCCTTGTGGGGATGCTGCGTCCCCGCAAGGTGTACGGACATGCTGCGATCTGAAAAGACGCGCAGCATGTCCGGAGTCGCAGGCCCGCCGCGTGCGGGTTTCCACGCATAGTGGACACGGGATTTCAAAAAATCCCCTCCACAATGCTGGAACATCTGGACGCTGCGTGTTTGACGCTGCAGCTCTGCGCAGCGTCAAACAAGCAGCGTTTACTGACCGTGGACAAGTACCCTAAGGGTATGTTTCCACTGTCAGGATGGCCGGCGGTATCGCCGCAGCGGCGAAGCCGCTCGGCGCTAAGCCCCGCCCCCTTTCTGGGACGCGATCATGCCGGATGTGTTAACTCTTCACATCCGGGATGATCGCTCTCTCCCATAGCGCCCTGTGATATGCCTTGCGGGGACGCTGCGTCCCCGCAAGGTGTACGGACATGTTGCGATCTGAAAAGACGCGCAGCATGTCCGGAGTCGCAGGCCTGCCGCGTGCGGGTTTCCACGCATAGTGGACACGGGATTTCAAAAAATCCCCTCCACTATGCTGGAACATCTGGACGCTGCGTGTTTGACGCTGCAGCTCTGCGCAGCGTCAAACAAGCAGCGTTTCCTGACCGTGGAAACATATCGTAAGGGTATGTGTCCACGTTCAGGATTGCATCAGGATTTGGTCAGGATTTTTCATCAGTATTTGTACGCCAAAACCAGGAGTGGGTGATAAATGCAGAAGTGGTGCATAAGTTTCTATTATACTTTTCCTCTAATTGTTCCACTCCTGGTTTTGGCTTACAAATACTGATGAAAAATCCTGACCAAATCCTGATGCAATCCTGAACGTGGACACATACCCTAAGGCCTCCGTACCAGAGACACTGACACACGTAGACCCATTCAAATGAATTGGTCTATGCACATGTCTCCGTGTTTTCACGGACAGTGTGTCCGTGTTGAAAACACGGAGACATGTCCGTTTTTCTCCGGCAGCACATACAGCAATACGTCCTGCACACGGAGAACAGTGTGCACTCTCCTCCGTGTGCACGTACCGCCCGCAGGAGAGACAGCGCTACAGTAAGCGCTGTCCCCCCTGTGTGGTGCTGAAGGCGGCATTCATCTCTTCTCCCCTGCAGGAGAGAAGAGATGAAAGATCAAGTTTTTGTTCTTTTTTTTGTTAAAAATAAAGTTTGCTGGTGACCTCCCGCCTCCCATCCCCAGTGCGCCGCCCGGCCGCTTGCAGAGAAATACTCACCCGGCCAGCTCCCGCGATGTCTCCTCTCAGCGCTGGCAGCTTGTCCTGTGTGAGCGGTCACGTGGGACCGCTCATTACAGTGTTGAATATGTGCATATTCATCACTGTAATGAGCGGTCCCACGTGACCGCTCACACAGGACAGGCTGCCAGCGCTGAGAGGAGAGTGGAAACATCGCGGGAGCTGGGTATTTCTCTGCAAGCGGCCGGGCGGCGCACTGGGGATGGGAGGCGGGAGGTCACCAGCAAACTTTATTTTTAACAAAAAAGAAAAAAAACTTGATCTTTCATCTCTTCTCTCCTGCAGGGGAGAAGAGATGAATGCCACCTTCAGCACCACACGCAGGGGGGACAGCGCTTACTGTAGCGCTGTCTCTCCTGCACGGTCCGTGTGGTCCTCAGGCAGCACACGGGCGTCACACGGCTGCTGCACGTGTGCCACACTGATGTGCCACGTGAGCACACGGACACGGATAACTCCGGTACCGATTTCTCCGGTACCGGAATTATCTGGACGTGTGAAACCGGCCTAATATAGAGCAGGGTTGCAGTGTAAAGCATGGCCGCTGAGCCTCTAATGAAGGGCAGAGTGTTGTGAATTTGGATTCTGGGCTCCCCCGGTGGCTACTGGTGGAATTGAACTGGTGTCTTCATCTTCTCTGTTCACCTGTTCCCATCAAGATGTGGGAGTCGCTATATAACCTTGCTGCTCTGTTAGTTGCTTGCCGGTCAACAATGTTATCAGAAGCCTCTCTGTGCTTGTTCCTGCTCCTAGACAACTACTAGATAAGTTGGACTCTTGTCCATGTTTGTTTTTGCATTTTGTTCCAGTTCACAGCTGTAGTTTCGTTACTGTGTCTGGAAAGCTCTTGTGAACGGGAATTGCCACTCTGGTGTTATGAGTTAATGCCAGAGTTTTAAAGTAATTTCTGGATGGTGTTTTTTGATAGGGTTTTCAGCTGACCATGAAAGTGTCCTTTCTGTCTTCTGCTATGTAGTAAGTGGACCTCAAATTTGCTAAACCTATTTTCATACTACGTTTGTGATTTCATCTCAACTCACCGCCAATACATGTGGGGGGCCTCAGTCTCCTTTCGGGGTATTTCTCTAGAGGTGAGCTAGGACTAATATTTTCCTCTGCTAGCTTTATTTAGTCCTCCGGCTGGGCTGGGCATCTAGAATCAACGTAGGCATGCTACCCGGCCACTGCTAGTTGTGCGTTAGGTTTAGTTCATGGTCAGCTCAGTTCCCATCTTCCAAGAGCTAGTTCCTATATATGCTTATGCTATGTTCTCTTGCCATTGAGATCATGACAGTTTGACCGGCCCGCAAAGTGTTAATTGTTTGGGCTGAAGCAGGAGAAAAAGAAGTGTTGAAGGGAAATTTTTTTTTTTTCCCCTCAGAGTTTGGCTGCCTAGCCCTTAATTGCTGTCTAGCTGCTTCTTACCTCCTCTTAACCCTTGAATGGCTCTGTGTCCACCTGTTTGTAATGGATCTTCAGAGTGTAACTGCAGGTTTGAATAATCTCGCCACGAAGGTACAAAATTTGCAAGATTTTGTTTGTCATGCACCTGTATCTGAGCCGAGAATTCCTTTGCCGGAATTTTTCTCGGGGAATAGATCCGGGTTTCAGAATTTTCGAAATAATTGCAAATTATTTTTGTCTCTGAAATCTCGCTCTGCCGGAGACCCTGCACAGCAGGTCAGGATTGTGATTTCCTTGCTCCGGGGCGACCCTCAAGACTGGGCTTTTTCATTGACACCAGGGGATCCTGCGTTGCTCAATGTGGATGCGTTTTTTCTGGCCTTGGGGTTGCTTTATGACGAACCTCATTTGGAGCTTCAGGCAGAAAAAACTTTGATGTCCCTATCTCAGGGGCAAGATGAAGCGGAAATTTACTGCCAAAGATTCCGTAAATGGTCTGTGCTTACTCAGTGGAATGAGTGCGCCCTGGCGGCGACTTTCAGAGAGGGTCTCTCTGATGCCATTAAGGATGTTATGGTGGGGTTCCCTGTGCCTGCGGGTCTGAATGAGTCCATGACAATGGCTATTCAGATCGATAGGCGTTTGCGGGAGCGCAAACCAGTGCACCATCTGGCGGTGTCCACTGAGAAGTCGCCAGAGAGTATGCAGTGTGATAGAATTCTGTCCCGAAGCGAGCGGCAGAATTTTAGACGGAAAAATGGGTTGTGTTTCTATTGTGGTGATTCTACTCATGTTATATCAGCATGCTCTAAGCGCACTAAAAAGCTTGGTAAATCTGTTTCCATTTGCACCTTACCGTCTAAATTTATTCTATCTGTGACCCTGATTTGCTCTTTGTCATCTATTACCACGGACGCCTATGTCGATTCTGGCGCCGCTTTGAGTCTTATGGATTGGTCCTTTGCCAAACGCTGTGGGTATGATTTAGAGCCTTTGGAGACTTCTATTCCTCTGAAGGGGATTGACTCCACCCCATTGGCTAATAATAAACCACAATACTGGACACAAGTAACTATGCGTATTAATCCGGATCACCAGGAGATTATTCGCTTTCTGGTGCTGTATAATCTACATGATGATTTGGTGCTAGGATTGCCTTGGCTGCAATCTCACAACCCAGTCCTCGACTGGAGAGCTATGTCTGTGTTGAGCTGGGGATGTAAGGGGGCTCATGGGGATGTACCTGTGGTTTCCATTTCATCATCCATTCCCTCTGAAATTCCTGAGTTCCTGTCTGACTATCGTGACGTCTTTGAAGAATCCAAGCTTGGTTCGTTACCTCCGCACCGAGAGTGCGATTGTGCCATAGATTTAATCCCGGGTAGTAAATACCCAAAGGGTCGTTTATTTAATCTGTCTGTGCCTGAACATGCTGCTATGCGAGAATATATAAAGGAGTCCTTGGAAAAGGGACATATTCGTCCATCGTCATCTCCCTTAGGAGCCGGTTTTTTCTTTGTGTCAAAAAAAGACGGCTCTTTGAGACCATGTATTGATTATCGGCTTTTGAATAAAATCACTGTTAAATATCAATACCCATTGCCGTTGCTGACTGATTTGTTTGCTCGCATAAAGGGGGCCAAGTGGTTCTCTAAGATTGACCTTCGTGGGGCGTATAATTTGGTGCGAATCAGGCAGGGGGATGAGTGGAAAACCGCATTTAATACGCCCGAGGGCCACTTTGAGTATTTAGTGATGCCTTTTGGTCTTTCTAATGCTCCGTCAGTTTTCCAGTCCTTTATGCATGATATTTTTCGCGATTATTTGGATAAATTTATGATTGTGTATCTGGATGATATTCTGATTTTTTCGGATGACTGGGACTCTCATGTCCAGCAAGTCAGGAGGGTTTTTCAGGTTTTGCGGTCTAATTCTTTGTGTGTGAAGGGTTCTAAGTGTGTTTTTGGGGTACAGAGGATTTCCTTTTTGGGATATATTTTTTCCCCCTCTTCCATTGAAATGGATCCTGTCAAGGTTCAAGCTATTTGTGATTGGACGCAGCCCTCTTCTCTTAAGAGTCTTCAGAAATTTTTGGGCTTTGCTAACTTTTATCGTCGATTTATTGCTGGTTTTTCAGATATTGCTAAGCCATTGACCGATTTGACTAAGAAGGGTGCTGATGTTGCTGATTGGTCCCCTGATGCTGTGGAGGCCTTTCGGGAGCTTAAGCGCCGTTTTTCCTCTGCCCCTGTGTTGCGTCAGCCTGATGTTGCTCTACCTTTTCAGGTTGAGGTCGACGCTTCTGAGATCGGAGCTGGGGCAGTGTTGTCGCAGAAAAGTTCTGACTGCTCCGTGATGAGGCCTTGTGCCTTCTTTTCCCGTAAATTTTCGCCCGCTGAGCGGAATTATGATGTTGGGAATCGGGAGCTTTTGGCCATGAAGTGGGCTTTTGAGGAGTGGCGCCATTGGCTCGAGGGGGCCAGACATCAGGTGGTGGTATTGACTGACCACAAGAATTTGATTTATCTTGAGACCGCCAGGCGCCTGAATCCTAGACAGGCGCGCTGGTCATTATTTTTCTCTCGGTTTAATTTTGTGGTGTCATACCTACCGGGTTCTAAGAATGTTAAGGCGGATGCCCTTTCTAGGAGTTTTGAGCCTGACTCGCCTGGTAACTCTGAGCCCACAGGTATCCTTAAGGATGGAGTGGTATTGTCAGCCGTTTCTCCAGACCTGCGGCGGGCCTTGCAGGAGTTTCAGGCGGAGAGACCTGATCGTTGCCCACCTGATAAACTGTTTGTTCCTGATGATTGGACCAGTAGAGTCATCTCTGAGGTTCATTCTTCTGCGTTGGCAGGTCATCCTGGCATTTTTGGTACCAGGGATTTGGTGGCAAGGTCCTTCTGGTGGCCTTCCCTGTCACGAGATGTGCGAGGCTTTGTGCAGTCTTGTGACGTTTGTGCTCGGGCCAAGCCTTGTTGTTCTCGGGCTAGTGGATTATTGTTGCCCTTGCCTATTCCTAAGAGGCCTTGGACGCACATCTCGATGGATTTTATTTCAGATCTGCCTGTTTCTCAGAAGATGTCTGTCATCTGGGTGGTGTGTGACCGTTTTTCTAAGATGGTCCATTTGGTTCCTCTGCCCAAGTTACCTTCTTCTTCCGAGTTGGTTCCTCTGTTTTTTCAAAATGTTGTTCGTTTGCATGGTATTCCTGAGAATATCGTTTCTGACAGAGGGACCCAATTCGTGTCTAGATTTTGGCGGGCATTCTGTGCTAGGATGGGCATAGATTTATCTTTTTCGTCCGCTTTCCATCCTCAGACGAATGGCCAGACCGAGCGGATTAATCAGACCCTGGAGACATATCTGAGGTGTTTTGTGTCTGCTGACCAGGATGATTGGGTTGCTTTTTTGCCATTGGCGGAGTTCGCTCTCAATAATCGGGCCAGCTCTGCCACTTTGGTGTCCCCGTTTTTCTGTAATTCGGGGTTTCATCCTCGATTTTCCTCTGGTCAGGTGGAATCTTCGGATTGTCCTGGAGTGGATGCTCTGGTGGAGAGATTGCATCAGATCTGGGGGCAGGTGGTGGACAATTTGAGGTTGTCCCAGGAGAAGACTCAGCTTTTTGCCAACCGCCACCGTCGTGTTGGTCCTCGGCTTTCTGTTGGGGATTTGGTGTGGTTGTCTTCTCGTTTTGTCCCTATGAGGGTCTCTTCTCCTAAGTTTAAGCCTCGGTTTATCGGCCCGTATAAGATATTGGAGATTCTTAACCCTGTTTCCTTCCGTTTGGACCTCCCTGCATCCTTTTCTATTCATAACGTTTTTCATCGGTCATTATTGCGCAGGTATGAGGTACCGGTTGTGCCTTCCGTTGAGCCTCCTGCTCCGGTGTTGGTTGAGGGTGAGTTGGAGTACGTTGTGGAGAAAATCTTGGACTCTCGTGTTTCCAGACGGAGACTCCAGTATCTGGTCAAGTGGAAGGGATACGGCCAGGAGGATAATTCTTGGGTGAATGCATCTTATGTTCATGCCTCCGATCTGGTTCGTGCCTTTCATAGGGCCCATCCTGATCGCCCTGGTGGTTCTGGTGAGGGTTCGGTGCCCCCTCCTTGAGGGGGGGGTACTGTTGTGAATTTGGATTCTGGGCTCCCCCGGTGGCTACTGGTGGAATTGAACTGGTGTCTTCATCTTCTCTGTTCACCTGTTCCCATCAAGATGTGGGAGTCGCTATATAACCTTGCTGCTCTGTTAGTTGCTTGCCGGTCAACAATGTTATCAGAAGCCTCTCTGTGCTTGTTCCTGCTCCTAGACAACTACTAGATAAGTTGGACTCTTGTCCATGTTTGTTTTTGCATTTTGTTCCAGTTCACAGCTGTAGTTTCGTTACTGTGTCTGGAAAGCTCTTGTGAACGGGAATTGCCACTCTGGTGTTATGAGTTAATGCCAGAGTTTTAAAGTAATTTCTGGATGGTGTTTTTTGATAGGGTTTTCAGCTGACCATGAAAGTGTCCTTTCTGTCTTCTGCTATGTAGTAAGTGGACCTCAAATTTGCTAAACCTATTTTCATACTACGTTTGTGATTTCATCTCAACTCACCGCCAATACATGTGGGGGGCCTCAGTCTCCTTTCGGGGTATTTCTCTAGAGGTGAGCTAGGACTAATATTTTCCTCTGCTAGCTTTATTTAGTCCTCCGGCTGGGCTGGGCATCTAGAATCAACGTAGGCATGCTACCCGGCCACTGCTAGTTGTGCGTTAGGTTTAGTTCATGGTCAGCTCAGTTCCCATCTTCCAAGAGCTAGTTCCTATATATGCTTATGCTATGTTCTCTTGCCATTGAGATCATGACAGCAGAGCTTCAGTGTAAAGCATGCTGGACATTCTCACACTTTTTTCACAGAAAAAAAATTCCTTCAAGCTATTAAGGCTATGTGCACACGTTGCGGATTTGCCTGCGGACTTTTCCGCACCGAATCCGCACCTCTTGGCAGAAAAAGCAGGTGCGTTTTTGATGCGTTTTTGCGTGGTTTTGATGCGGATTTGTATGTGTTTTTGAAAGCTTAATAAAGATCTCTTATTGAACAAAAAAAAGATTTGTGATGCCATTTCTTGTCCAACCTCCTCTTTTACATTTGTCCAACCCAGACTCAATTACACACACAGATAGACAGATAGATCTATGGATGGATGTAGATATATTTTCTGAGCCAGAGGGAGAAAGCCGACGGCCAGGGGCATTATATTTGTAGCCAGGGGAGGAGCAAATATCCATGGCCCCTCCCAGGCTATGAATATCATCCCACAGCTGTCTGCGTAGCCTTTACTGGCTATTAAAATAGGGGGGGCCCCCAAAAAAATGACGTGGGGTCCCCCTATATTTTATAGCCAGAAAGGCTACGCAGACAGCTGCGGGCTGATATTCATAGCCTGGGAGGGGCCATGGATATTTGCTCCTCCCCTGGCTACAAATACCAGCACCCAGCCACCCCAGAAATGGCGGTCTGTAAGATACGCCAATTCTGGCACTTAGCCCCTCTCTTCCCACTCCCTTGCAGCGGTGGGATATGGGGTAATAAGGGGTTAATGTCACCTTTGTATTGTAAGGTGACATTAAGCCAGGTTAATAATGGAGAGGCGTCAATAAGACACCTATCCATTATTAATCCTAGAGTAGTGAAAGAGTTAAAAAAAAAGACACAGCCAGAATAAAGTATTTTAATATCCTTAATTTAACCATACTTGCCATACTCGATCGCCTGCAAAAAAAATAATAAACCAACCGTATACTCCCTGTCCAACGCAGTCCATTTAATAACGAGTGTCCCACGACGATCTCCCCTATAGAACAGTGACATCGGGTGATGTCACCACTCTATAAGGCCTCCAGTGACACACTGGCTCCTGCAGTGCATCACTGAAGAGAGTACTGTAGTTCAGGCTCTCACTTTATGGCAAAGCTGCGTAGGAATTTTCCCACACAGCAGTGCCACAAGTGAGAGTAGGAACTATTTCTCACAGCGGCGGAAGGATACAGTGCGGAAGGATACC
Organism: Ranitomeya variabilis; assembly: GCF_051348905.1. NCBI lineage: Eukaryota > Metazoa > Chordata > Amphibia > Anura > Dendrobatidae > Ranitomeya > Ranitomeya variabilis. The sequence continues at coordinate 713,084,695 of NC_135232.1, forward strand.
TTCCGTCTTTGTTTTGCTGGAGCCCCTGGAGAGCGGTTGCATCTGCTGATGCTCCTGCTCTCCACGGGAGATCGTCGTGGGACACTTGTATTAATTGGATTTCTGCAGACCAGGGAGTATATTGTTTGTTTATTAATTTTAATATTTTTTACAGGTGAGCAATGGCTTCGGGGATCAAGGTGATGGTGAGTATGTTCTGTATGTTGTATGTACTGTATGTTGTATGTACTGTGGGTCTATATGTGTATATGTGCCTTTTTTTTGGACACTTGAACACAGTAGTCGGATGAAGGGACTATACTGTCCCATCATCCGGTTACCTGTCACTGTAGCAGGCATAGCCGAATGGGACTAGTAGTCCCATCGGACGATGCCTGCCTACATACAGACCCGCACACACACCCACGCACAGACACACACAGCCCCGCGATCCCCGCACACACACACACACACAGCCCCGCAGACACGCACGCACATCTTTACCGCACACACACAGTCACCGCCCACACACTCTTCCCCCTCCCTATCTGCAGAGTTTCTCTCACCCAACTCCGCAGCAAAACCGCAGATCTTTTTTAAATCTGCGGTTCTGCTGCGGATTGGCCTGATACAATGGAAGTCAATGGGTACAGAAAAGCTGCAGATCCGCACAAAGAATTGACATGCTGCGGAAAAAACAACGCTGCGTTTCGGCGCGTTTTTTTTTCCGCAGCATGTGCACAGCGAATTTGGTTTTCCATAGGTTAACATGCTACTGTACACCACATGTAAAACTGCTGCAGATCCGCAACGTGTGCACATAGCCTAAGACGTACTGCGGAGCTATGGACGGCCTGACTGTGGGAGAGAGCAGGGGTCTGGGCTGGAGGTAACGGGTGCCTGGGGGTGCGTCACCAATCACTGTCCTCCTCCGCAGACGTGCAACCGTTCACTGATCCCCACACAGAGGTGCCCACCATCCTCCGTCAGTCCTGAGCGGGCTGCTGTCATGGCCCAGGCGCCATGTTGTGCTATGGAACAAGCTTTGCAGCAGCTGTAAAGTGAGCTGCTCCTGTGCTCTGTAGTGTGGCTGTTTTACTGACCTCTAGTGGACAGAAGGGGAAATATATTTTTTTTTATTGCAGTCGGTGAGAAAACTTTGGGGAGCCCCCGAGGTCCCTGAAACCCGAGGATGATGGCAGACGGTCAGAACCAAGACCAGGGAGAACATCGCCAGGTATGATGGGAGATGGGAGCGGTGAGGCTCAGGGGAGTGGGCTGATGCTAATGTCTTCTAGATTTCAGGAGCAGACTCTCCAACAGACCCCCGCCCAGTGTGATCTCCTACATCTGCAAGGTGAGAATCCCCCAGGATTACGTCTTTTATTTCTTCCAGGTATCAGGAGAGTAAAGCCGAGACGGCGGTCACCTTGGTGATGCACGCGACCCCCGAACACGTTTTCACCCGCACCATGTATCGGCAGTGGATTGAGGTGAGCGCTGCTGTCATACTGCTGAGTCACCACCGGAGGGCAGCAGAGTCCAGGAAATGACTTCTGCTCGCCTGTCGGAGCTCAAGGCGCTGCAGTAACGGCCCCCGATTCTTGGGAACAGTGGAGGTCTCTGTGAATGGGAGCATCCAGACTTCAGAAGCCCCTCTAGTAGATGTAATGGAGCTTCATTCTCGCCCCCAGGTTCGGCCCCAGCACGGAGCACCTTCTCCTGAACGAGCACGTCTCTACATAACCTGAGGGGCTGCCCCTGATCTCCTTTATTGAAAGCGCCCCCCATGGTGATGGTAAGGAAGTGTCAGCGAGCTCTCACTGTCCTGCAGAGGGCGACGCGCTGCATCCGGAAGTCATGTCTCTAGGGACGGACTCCGCGGTTCCCATGAAGATGCGTAATGTGAGCAGTACCCTGGTGCACGGCAGGTAAGCGATCACCTCGGGGCGGTCCACCCTGGAGCCCACCGCAGTGACCCCCGCGTTCCCCAGGTGCAACGGCAGGTAAGCGATCACCTCGGGATGGTCCACCCTGGAGCCCACCGTAGTGACCTCCGAGTTCCCCTGGTGCACGGCAGGTAAGCGATCACCTCGGGGAGGTCCACCCTGGAGCCCACCGCAGTGACCCCCGCGTTCCCCAGGTGCAACGGCAGGTAAGCGATCACCTCGGGATGGTCCACCCTGGAGCCCACCGTAGTGACCTCCGAGTTCCCCTGGTGCACGGCAGGTAAGCGATCACCTCGGGGAGGTCCACCCTGGAGCCCACCGCAGTGACCCCCGCGTTCCCCAGGTGCAACGGCAGGTAAGCGATCACCTCGGGGAGGTCCACCCTGGAGCCCACTGTAGTGACCCCCGCGTTCCCCAGGTGCAACGGCAGGTAAGCGATCACCTCGGGGAGGTCCACCCTGGAGCCCACCGCAGTGACCCCCACGTTCCCCAGGTGCAACGGCAGGTAAGCGATCACCTCGGGGAGGTCCACCCTGGAGCCCACCGTAGTGACCCCTGAGTTCCCCTGGTGCATGGCAGGTAAGCGATCACCTCGGGACGGTCCACCCTGGAGCCCACTGTAGTGACCCCCGCCTTTCTCACTCCACAGCCCCTCCGCCCTGCTGCTCCTGGACTGTGGTGAGGGGACGTTAAGGCAGCTGCACCGACACTATGGAGACAGTGTGAACGACGCCCTGAGCTGCCGATCCGCAGTCTTCATCTCCCACATCCACGCCGACCAACACACGGTAAGAGCGCGGCTGAGGCCCCCCCTAATGGCGACACTATGGCTGGAGGGTAATGCTTCTATATGTCCCGCAGGGTCTTCTCCGTTATGTCCCGCAGGGTCTTCTCCGTCTGGTGCTGGACAAGAGCGGGCACTGGTGAGTATGAGATAAGGGGCCGCCATGGGACCACCAAGGTGCACAAGAGCTGCAGTACTACCTGCAGCCAGCAGAGATGGTGGCGCTGTTTGCAGGAGATTAATATATCCAGGGTTGGTCCCAATCCCAGGTAGTAATCCTGGGGGCCACGTGTTGGGCCCCCGCTACTCTTAATACGTTGTGTTCTGCTCCCAGGGTCTCTCGGGAAGCCGTTCAGCCCCATCCTGGTGATAGGAACCACCATCCTGATGACTTGGATAAACCAGTACAACGACAGCTGCCAGGAGGTCCTCCACAAAATCAGGTGAGGACGCTGGCCATAGTGACCGCTGCAGCCAGTCGCTGGTCCTCCCATCACACACAACCCCCTTGGTGTGATGGGACGTTGTGTAATACCTCACTTCCCCTCTGGGGGTGCTGCAGGCGGCGTGGCTCTGTGGTCTCTTACTGATTGATTCCTCCACAGCTTCGTCCCATCCTTGAGTTTAATGAAACCTCAAAAGTGCATTGTCCCAAGACTCGAGGCCTGATCACCGCCCTGCTGGAGATGTACCGGCTAGAAAAGGTGCAGCGTCTACACAGAACGCCGGTCACCTCCAGAGCTGCGCTCAGTCACTGTACAAGTAAAGGGAAGAGCGAACAACATAACAGCAGGGATCAACATACAAAAACCACCAATTTTTGATTAATGTCCGTTAACCACACAAAATTTAAAAGCATTTAAAAACACACAAATACCAAACACTGCGCCCATAGGGGAGCACGAGCACGGGCCGCTACCTGCCACCTCATGAAAGGGTCAAAGTACCATGCTATACAAATGCAATGCAACTCAATCTATCAATACATATCAAACACCCATGATCATTGGGTGCTGTGAACATTGCCTTGCAAGTGTGCCAAAGGGAGAGTTATTAATACATTGTCGTAATACCATATAACAAAAGGTTGGTACCCAATATAAATAAATATAAAGACTCATACATCAAAGGAATATGGCTAGTGAAAACCAAGATATTATATAAAAAAGCAAATCTAATGAGGGCCAATCAATGGTATATCAACTCCCACATTTACACAGGATATTTATCAGGCAAAGAGACCATGACCCTTGGTGCTCCATAAGCACCCACAATGGATATGCTCGCAGAATACACTCATGAGTGTTGGAGGCGCAGGAGCCGGCTCATGTGAGAGCCGACGCGTATCGTCACACCAGTGACTTCATCAAGGGCAGGTAATGTGGCTAACTGGTCATTGTATCAATGGTTAAACACTTACAGATTAGTTGATTCATCACAGCTGATAGATTAATCCCGCCAGAGCTACACGCTGCCGCGCCATCCATGTCTCCCCCTACTGTGCGCGTGTGTGAGTCTATGACCATACAGACAGAACGGCGTCTGCCATTATGCGCAGTCCGGGATTCAGCGTCATAAACTCCTTCAACAGAGGCATATAGGTTGTCAAGGTGACAGTCCCCTCCATACGGCTGCGCGTGCGCCGCAGGAGCTCACGCTCCATGGAACGAGTCCAGGCAGGTTATAGTAGTCTTAGGCTATGTGCACACGTCAGGATTCCTTGCAGAAATTTCCTGACCAAAACCGTACTTTTTCTGCACGCCTTTTTTTTTTGGCGGATTTTCGCTTTTTTTTACGGAGGTTCCCCAATTGAATAATATAGCGGCAAAAACGCGAAAAATCCGCAAAATTAATAAACATGCTGCGTTTTTTTCCGCGATGCGTTTTTTTTTCAGCGAACATGTGTACAAAAATTGCGGATTGCATTCTATTAATAGGATGCTTAATGTATGCGTTTTTCTCACGGTTAAAACGCGAAAAATCCTGAACGTGTGCACACAGCCTTACTACCCAGACGGAGTGCGGCACCGCTCTCCATACTGCACACAGAGGTCACCGGAAATAGTGACACGGTGATAACACCAAGACTTTGGATAGCAACAGCTGACCCAAGAGTTGCGCTGACATAACCCAAATGCGTATACTCAAGACTACTGTAACCTATGAACCAATCGCATTATTTTATCTCTTATAACCTAAAGAAATTAACATAGAACGGAAAGGGTTTTGTGTGCACAGTGACATACCAACTATTTCATCATCTTTATTTAACTCCTTGCACAAGAAGCATTTTCATTTGTCATGCCACTTTGCATTCATTCCTGAAAAGCACCTGAATGGTTAATAAACTACCTGACAGCAGTTCTCAATATGTCAGGGGTGCTGTTTTTAAAATGGTATCAGTTTTGGGGGTTTCCCAATATATGAGACCCCTAAAGTCACTTCAAACCTGGATAGATCTCTAAAAAAATACATTTTGTAAATTTCCTTGAAAAAAATGAATCATTACTGCTACATTTTTTAAACCCCCTAAAACACTAACAAAATAAAATAACATTTTACAAATGGTGCTGATGTAAAGCAGACGTGGGAAATGTTATTTATTAATGGTTTGCTGTGGTATGACTATCTGGATTTAAGGGATAATCATTCAAAGTTTGAAAACTGCTAATTTTTTAACATTTTTCTCAAATTTCTGATATTTTTTATAAATAAATACAAAATATAGCAACCTAAATTTACCATTCTCATAAAGTACAATGTGTCACAAAAAAACAATCTCAAAATCACTGGCATGTGTTGAAGCGTTCCAGAGTTATTACCACATAAAGAGACACTGGTCAGATTTCAAAAATTTGGCCCAGTCACTAAGGGGTTAAACAAAGTATTGCGTCCAAACCAGAATAAACTTTGTTTCTAATAGAGAGGGCTCAATGATTATCCTTGCTAAAGTTGCCTGTAGTAGCCCTTGAACAAAAGTTCCTCATTTAATCCCAAAGGAGCAAGGCTCCGTAGATCATAAATCCATTTGGATTCGCACCTCAGTAGTTGGTTTCGTAATGTTGCCACCTCTGATGTTAACGTTAATGCCTTCAAGTCCCATAATTTTTAGGTCTTTGATGCTGCTCTTATGAATGTCGAGAAAATGTGCGCCACTGAGCTTATTGCTTTGCCCTTCTCCCGATCTTTTTTAGCTGTAGAGCTGTTGAAGATACAGTACAGACCAAAAGTTTGGACACACCTTCTCATTTAAAGATTTGTCTGTATTTTTTTGGGGTCTCTTCCAACGCTGCAATAATACTTTTTATAAATTGCGCACCATACCTGTAGTCTGTCTGGGGGGCACGTCTTTTCCCTTGGACAAAACCGCCTCCCATCACTCAGCCCCTCAGTGCGCCGCCTGTTATGACCCCAATGGCAGAGGGTCTCAGAAATAAATACTAAGTCTGCAAACACAAAAAACCAGCTCATAGGGCAGTGGTAACTGGGCTGACCGTATATCTAATCCTAGCACCACAAATAGCAGCAGCCGGGGAACGTGCCTACGTTGATTCTAGACGTCTCGCGCCAGCCGGAGAACTAACTAACCCTAGAAGGGAAAAGATAGACCTTTCTTGCCTCCAGAGAAAAGACCCCAAAAGTTGGATACAAGCCCCCAACAAATAATAACGGTGAGGTAAGAAGAAAAGACAAACGTAAGAATGAACTAGGTATTTAGCAAAGAGAGGCCCACTGACTAATAGCAGAATATAGTAAGATGACTTATACGGTCAGCAAAAACCCTATCAAAATTTCCACGCTGGATATTCAAGAACCCCCGAACCGTCTAACGGCCCGGGGGGAGAATACCAGCCCCCTAGAGCTTCCAGCAAAATCAGGAATCACATTTAGTACAAGCTGGACAAAAAATAAGAGCAATGCAAATAACCAAAAGACAAGGAAGCAGGACTTAGCTTAATTTTGCAAGAACCCGGACCAGCAGACAGGAGCAAACAGAAAGGACTGATTACAACGATGCCAGGCACCAGACTGAGAATTCAGGAAGTTCATATGGCAACACCCCTGGACTAACGACCCAGGTGGGTGCCAAACTGAGGAAAGACAATCCCAGAGTCATATCACTAGTGACCACAAGAGGGAGCCAAAAAAGTCTAATTCACAACAGTACCCCCCCTTTAAGGAGGGGTCGCCGAACCCTCACCAAGACCACCAGGGCGATCAGGATGAGCAGCGTGAAAGGCACGAACTAAATCGGCCGCATGCACATCAGAGGCAACCACCCAGGAATTATCCTCCTGACCATAGCCCTTCCACTTGACCAGATACTGAAGCCTCCGCCTGGAGAGACGAGAATCCAAGATCTTCTCCACCATGTACTCCAACTCGCCCTCAACCAACACCGGAGCAGGAGGCTCAACAGAAGGAACCACAGGTACAACGTACCGCCGCAACAAAGACCTATGGAACACGTTGTGAATGGCAAACGACACCGGAAGATCCAAGCGAAAGGACACAGGATTAAGGATTTCCAATATCTTGTAAGGACCGATGAAGCGAGGCTTAAATTTAGGAGAGGAGACTTTCATAGGAACAAATCGAGAAGACAGCCATACCAAATCCCCAACACGAAGTCGGGGACCCACACCGCGGCGGCGGTTGGCAAAACGCTGAGCCTTCTCCTGTGACAACTTTAAGTTGTCCACCACATGATTCCAAATCTGCTGCAACCTATCCACCACAGAATCTACCCCAGGACAGTCAGAAGGCTCCACATGTCCCGAGGAAAAACGAGGATGGAAACCAGAGTTGCAGAAAAATGGCGAAACCAAAGTAGCGGAACTAGCCCGATTATTAAGGGCAAACTCAGCCAACGGCAAGAAGGTCACCCAATCATCCTGATCTGCAGAAACAAAACACCTCAAATAAGCCTCCAGAGTCTGATTAGTTTGTTCCGTTTGTCCATTAGTCTGAGGATGAAAGGCAGACGAAAACGACAAATCAATGCCCATCTTAGCACAAAAGGATCGCCAGAACCTGGAAACAAACTGGGATCCTCTGTCAGACACAATATTCTCAGGAATGCCGTGTAAACGAACCACATTCTGAAAGAACACCGGAACCAGATCGGAAGAGGAAGGCAGCTTAGGCAAAGATACCAAATGGACCATCTTGGAAAAGCGATCACATACCACCCAGATGACAGACATGCCCCGAGACACCGGAAGATCTGAAATGAAATCCATGGAAATGTGTGTCCAAGGCCTCTTCGGGACAGGCAAGGGCAAGAGCAACCCGCTGGCACGAGAACAGCAAGGCTTAGCTCGAGCACAAGTCCCACAGGACTGCACAAATGACCACACATCCCGTGACAAGGAAGGCCACCAAAAGGACCTAGCCACCAAATCTCTGGTGCCAAAAATTCCCGGATACCCTGCCAACACCGAGGAATGAACCTCGGAAATGACTCTGCTGGTCCACTTATCAGGAACAAACAGTCTGTCAGGTGGACAAGAGTCAGGTCTACCAGCCTGAAATTTCTGCAACACACGTCGCAAATCCGGAGAAATGGCTGACAAGATTACTCCCTCTTTAAGAATACCAACTGGTTCTGGGACTCCAGGAGAGTCAGGCACAAAACTCCTTGAAAGAGCATCAGCCTTCACATTCTTTGAACCCGGTAAATACGAGACCACAAAGTCAAAACGGGAGAAAAACAATGACCAACGGGCCTGTCTAGGATTCAGGCGTTTAGCAGACTCGAGATACATCAGATTTTTGTGATCAGTCAAGACCACCACACGATGCTTAGCACCCTCGAGCCAATGACGCCACTCCTCAAATGCCCACTTCATGGCCAGCAACTCCCGATTGCCAACATCATAATTCCGCTCAGCAGGCGAAAACTTCCTAGAGAAAAAAGCACATGGTCTCATTACAGAGCAACCAGGGCCTCTCTGCGACAAAACGGCCCCTGCCCCAATCTCAGAAGCATCCACTTCAACCTGAAAGGGAAGTGAGACATCAGGCTGGCACAAAACAGGCGCTGAAGTAAACCGACGCTTCAACTCTTGGAAAGCTTCCACGGCTGCAGGAGCCCAGTTAGCAACATCAGAACCTTTCTTGGTCATATCCGTCAAAGGTTTAACAACGCTAGAAAAATTAGCGATAAAACGACGGTAGAAGTTAGCAAAACCCAAGAACTTCTGAAGACTCTTAACTGACGTGGGTTGAGTCCAATCATGAATAGCTCGGACCTTGACTGGGTCCATCTCCACCGCAGAAGGGGAAAAAATAAAACCCAAAAAGGGAACCTTCTGTACTCCAAAGAGACACTTTGAGCCCTTAACAAACAAAGCATTCTCACGCAAGACCTGAAACACCATCCTGACCTGCTCTACATGCGAGTCCCAATCATCAGAAAAAAACAGAATATCATCCAGATAAACAATCATAAATTTATCCAGATACTTCCGGAAAATATCATGCATAAAGGACTGAAACACTGAAGGAGCATTAGAGAGCCCAAAAGGCATCACCAAGTACTCAAAATGACCTTCGGGCGTATTAAATGCAGTTTTCCATTCATCTCCCTGCTTAATGCGCACAAGGTTGTACGCACCACGAAGATCTATCTTGGTGAACCACTTGGCACCTTTAATCCGGGCAAACAAGTCCGACAACAGAGGCAAAGGATACTGAAATTTAACAGTGATTTTATTCAGAAGCCGATAGTCAATACAAGGTCTCAAAGATCCGTCCTTCTTGGCCACAAAAAAAAATCCCGCACCAAGAGGGGAAGAGGATGGACGGATATGCCCCTTCTCCAGAGATTCCTTGATATACGAACGCATTGCGGTATGCTCAGGTACAGACAGATTAAATAGTCTTCCCTTAGGAAATTTACTACCTGGAATCAAATCTATAGCGCAGTCACAGTCCCTATGAGGAGGCAGAGCACTGGACCTGGACTCGCTGAATACATCCTGAAAATCAGACAAATACTCAGGAACTTCCGAAGGAGTAGAGGAAGCAATAGACACCGGCGGGGAATCACCATGAATTCCCTGACAGCCCCAACTTGACACCGACATTGCCTTCCAATCTAAGACTGGATTATGGGTCTGTAACCATGGTAGACCCAAAACGACCAAATCATGCATGTTATGCAGAACAAGAAAACGAATCACCTCCCGATGTTCAGGAGTCATACACATGGTTACCTGTGTCCAAAACTGCGGTTTATTTTCCACCAATGGCGTAGCATCAATACCTCTAAGAGGGATAGGATTTACCAAAGGCTCAAGAACAAAACCACAGCGCCTGGCAAATGACAGATCCATAAGACTCAGGGCAGCACCTGAATCCACAAACGCCATAACAGGGTAGGAAGACAATGAGCAAATTAAAGTCACAGACAAAATAAATTTAGGTTGCAAATTACCAATGGCGACAGGGCTAACAACCCTTGTTAGGCGTTTAGAGCATGCTGATATAACATGTGTAGAATCACCACAGTAAAAACACAACCCATTCTGACGTCTATGATTTTTCCGTTCATTTCTAGTCTGAATTCTATCACATTGCATTAAATCAGGTGTCTGTTCAGACAACACCACCAGAGGATTAGCAGTTTTGCGCTCCCGCAAACGCCGATCAATTTGAATAGCCAGCGCCATGGAATCATTCAGACTTGTAGGAATGGAGAAACCCACCATCACATTCTTAATGGCTTCAGAAAGGCCATTTCTGAAATTTGCGGCCAGAGCACACTCATTCCACTGAGTAAGCACGGACCATTTCCGAAATTTTTGGCAATACACTTCAGCTTCATCCTGGCCCTGAGAAATAGCCAGCAAGGCTTTTTCTGCCTGAATTTCAAGATTGGGTTCCTCGTAAAGCAATCCGAGCGCCAGAAAAAACGCATCAATATTCGCCAATGCCGGATCTCCTGGCGCTAGCGAGAAAGCCCAATCCTGAGGGTCGCCCCACAAGAAAGAGATAACAATTTTAACTGGCTGAGCTGAGTCTCCAGACGAACGGGGTCTCAAAGATAGAAACAATTTACAATTATTCCTGAAATTCCTAAACTTAAATCGGTCTCCAGAGAACAGTTCAGGAATAGGTATTTTAGGTTCAGACATTGGACTACTGGTAACAAAATCTTGTATGCCCTGCACACGAGCAGCAAGCTGATCCACACTTGTAATCAAAGTCTGGACATTCATGTCTGCAGCAAGCATAAGCCACTCAGAAGTAAAGGGGAGGAAGAAAGAGAGGAAAAAAAAAACTCAGAATTTCCTTTCTTATTATCCCACTTCTGCAATGCATTAAACATTCAATGTTGTCCTGGCATACTGTTATGACCCCAATGGCAGAGGGTCTCAGAAATAAATACTAAGTCTGCAAACACAAAAAACCAGCTCATAGGGCAGTGGTAACTGGGCTGACCGTATATCTAATCCTAGCACCACAAATAGCAGCAGCCGGGGAACGTGCCTACGTTGGTTCTAGACGTCTCGCGCCAGCCGGAGAACTAACTAACCCTAGAAGGGAAAAGATAGCCCTTTCTTGCCTCCAGAGAAAAGACCCCAAAAGTTGGATACAAGCCCCCAACAAATAATAACGGTGAGGTAAGAAGAAAAGACAAACGTAAAAATGAACTAGGTATTTAGCAAAGAGAGGCCCACTGACTAATAGCAGAATATAGTAAGATGACTTATACGGTCAGCAAAAACCCTATCAAAATTTCCACGCTGGATATTCAAGAACCCCCGAACCGTCTAACGGCCCGGGGGGAGAATACCAGCCCCCTAGAGCTTCCAGCAAAATCAGGAATCACATTTAGTACAAGCTGGACAAAAAATAAGAGCAATGCAAATAACCAAAAGACAAGGAAGCAGGACTTAGCTTAATTTTGCAAGAACCCGGACCAGCAGACAGGAGCAAACAGAAAGGACTGATTACAACGATGCCAGGCACCAGACTGAGAATTCAGGAAGTTCATATAGCAACACCCCTGGACTAACGACCCAGGTGGGTGCCAAATTGAGGAAAGACAATCCCAGAGTCATATCACTAGTGACCACAAGAGGGAGCCAAAAAAGTCTAATTCACAACAGCCGCCTCCTCTGCCTTCAGTAACGTATCGGGTGCCTGCGCTGTGCTTTCCTTTTTCGGGCAAACGGCACATGAAAAGATTGAGCGATCCACCTCCTTGGCTTGTTGGAATGCCTTTGAAATGATCCTGCATGGATATTGTCTGTTGATAAAGCGATTTGTTAAATCTTTGGCCAATACCTGGAATTCGTCTTGTGAACTGCAATTCCTACGTAATCTAAGGAACTGACCTTTCGCTGTCCCGTTCTTCAGATGTGCTGGAAGGAAGCTGGAATAGTGTAGCAAGCTATTAGTCGCTGTAGATTTCTGGTAGAGGCAGGATGAAATATGATTCTCCTTGACAGACAGTTTGATGTCCAGAAATTCAATAGATGTCTCAGAGATGGTTGAAGTGAGCCTGATGTTAGGCCATGTGCACACGTTCAGGATTTTTCGCGTTTTTTCGCTATAAAAACGTGATAACACGAAAAAAACGCTAACATATGCCTCCTATTATTTACAGGGTATTCCGCATTTTTTGTGCAAATGTTGAGGTTTTTTCCGCGAAAAAATCGCATCGTGGAAAAAAAAGCAACATGTTCATTAAAAATGCGGAATTGCGGGGATTCCGCACACCTAGGAGTGCATTGATCTGCTTACTTCCCGCACGGGGCTGTGCACACCATGCGGGAAGTAAGCAGATTATGTGCGGTTGGTACCCAGGGTGGAGGAGAGGAGACTCTCCTCCACGGACTGGGCACCATATAATTGGTCAAAAAAAAAGAATTAAAATAAAAAATAGTCCTATACTCACCCTTTGATGGACCCCGAAGTGTTCCCGCCTCTCCGGTGCATGCTCTCTCTTCGGTTCCTATAGATGGTGTGGTTCAGGACCTGTGATGACGTCACTGTCTTGTGATTGGTCACGTGACCGCTCATGTGACTCACGCGACCAATCACAAGCCGCGACGTCATCACAGGTCCTGAACCACACCGGCATCTATAGGAACGGACGCCGCTGAGGAGATCGTCTGGGTGAGTATAACCATTTTTTATTTTTTTTATTATTTTTAAACATTCTATCTTTTACTATAGATGCTGCATAAGCAGCATCTATAGTAACAAGTTGGTCACACTTGTCAAACAGTATGTTTGACAAGTGTGACCAACTTGTCAGTCAGTTTTCCAAGCGATGCTACAGATCGCTTGGAAAACTTTAGCATTCTGCAAGCTAATTACGCTTGCAGAATGCTAAAAAAACGCAAAAAAAAAATGCGGATTTCTTGCAGAAAATTTCCGGTTTTCTTCAGGAAATTTCTGCAAGAAATCCGCACGTGTGCACATACCCGGAATTCTGACTGAGGTCTTCAATAAATCTTCTGCATTCTTCCAGAGAGCCTGCCCAAAGCAACAAGACATCATCTATATAGTGTCGCCAGGTGAGGACTTTATTTGGACACATATCATATTTATACACTGTGTTCCAAATTATTATGCAAATAATATTTCCTCATATTTTCTCTAGATTACCTATCTGAATTGCAGTCATTGTTATTTTCCAGTCATCTACTATTCTAGTATAATTGCAATGTTTTGGAACAAACTGCCTATGAAAACAGTATCTTTTTTAAAAAAAATAAACACTCAAAATGCATGTTCCAAATTATTATGCACAGCAGTTTTCAACCTTTTTTTTTATTTTGAACAAAAAAAAATGGTCAACTGTGAAGTTATAAGCATTATCAGCTTATTACAAAATGAAATCAAACAGTTGTCAAGTGAAAACTTTATTCTAGGTGATGTTACATTTGCACGTAGGACCCCTTGTTCGAAAGAAGCTTCTGAACTCTCTCGTCCATTGAATTTGTCAGTTTTTGGATGGTTTCTGCTTCAATTGTTTTGCATGTGGACAGAATACCCTCCCAGAGCTGTTGCTTAGATGTGAACTGCCTCCCGCCATCATAGACACTCCTTTTGATGATGCTCCAGAGGTTCTCAATGGGGTTGAGGTCAGGGGAAGATGGTGGCCACACCATAAGTTTGTCCTCTTTTATGCCCATAGCAGCCAGAGATGCAGATGTGTTTTTTGCAGCATGAGACTGTGCATTATCATGCATGAAAATGATCTTGCTGCGGAAAGCACGGTTCTTCCTCTTGAACCATGGCAGGAAGTGTTGTTTTAGAAACTCCACATAGATTATGGAGCTCATCTTTACCCCTTCAGGGGATTCCAGCCCAAAACATGACTCCACCTCCTCCTTGTTGGTGCTTTAGCCGTGTTTTCATGGGGTGTCCATCAACCAGCCATCCTCCACTCCATCCATCTGGACCATCGAGCATTGCACGGCACTCGGTGAACAAAACAGTTTGGAAGTCAGTCTTCATGTATCGTTTGGCCCACTGGAGCCGTTTCTGCTTGTGTGCAGTGGATAAAGGTGGTCAACAGGATGGCTTACGCACAGCTGCAAACCTCTGAAGGACCCTGCATCTTGTTGTTCTGGGGACGTTGGAGGCACCAGCAGCTTCTGCAGCGCCCCAAAGTCCTGGTAGTTGCAGTACTGTGGCTCCGCCGCTAAGGGGGGCTATGGTACGTCTGATGGCACTGAAGGAGTTCATCTGACCAGGTATCACATACACCAATACATTTCACCGTCTAGCCTCCAGGGGGAGCTAAGGGTACTATTCATTAGGCCACTCCTCACAGTCTGGTAAAACTGGGGGTTAGGCAGCAAGTTAGGGAGAACGCTGACTGGGTTGGAACCAGGCAACACCTTGTGGCAGAGGGTGTTGCAGGGGAAGATTCGGTAGGGTCCCTTTCAGGGGTGGGATCCTGACAGAGGCCTGGCAAACAGAGAGAAAGCTACGGGACCGCGCCTGCACTTCATAGCGGCGGTGCCCTAAGAAAGGACAAGAAGCGAGATTTATTGTGCTGAGTGAGAAACAAGATCAAAGCAAGAAGGAGAATACCAGTAGGAGTCGTGCTGTAAGATCGAGGCAACATCCTACTGAGGCGTAAACAACCGGCGGCCGGAACGCCGAGGAGGTACAGAGCTCTAAGCCATACTTCAAACCAACGGCAGGACAGTCAGTCACAGGCGGGCTGTCTCACCTAAATCACCTACGCAGACATAGGGGGCAACCTTTGGAGAGGGGCGACTCTAGGGTCCCGGAAGAGCTCCGAGCCTACCCGTCATATGGGTGCGTCCCAACCATAACACCTGGGAGGGACGGAAGATTAGCAGAAGATCATCTAGTCGAGTTGTGAGGGAACACGAGAAACAGACACAACAGTTGTGGGGACTATCCCGTAAGCTCATCAGGGGAGGACCACAACACATAGCGCTAGCAGGAAGGCACAGATTTCCACCTGCGAAGGGAACTCTGAAGGTGCCATCGGACCGGCCGGACTTGCGCAGCCCGGTTAACCGTATTCCGGATTGAGGACTTTGAGACCTTCAGTAAAGAGGTAAAGAGACTGCAACCTGGTGTCCTCGTTATTGACTGCGACCGGCACTACACTACCACCATCATCCACATCTATCACTGTACGCCCCTCAGCAGGGTCACGGACCGGGTCTAGCCACCGTGACAACCCCAGAGCAGAGACTCAGAGGCTCGGTACCGGGTACCCCTCGGCCCTGCGGCAGTGGGGGCGCTACACTTCAAAAACTTGTCTGCTGCTATGACAAATAGATCAATGGCTGCACTCAAAATTTACTGTGCTAAGACAAGGAAATGTGCAATATATGAAATGTGAATAGCATAATGGCTAGGGAAATTTATGAAAAAACACATGAGATTCTTAGCACAATATTTGGCCAAACGTTGTGAGCCCATCCACCAAACGTCAAGGTAATCTCAGATCGGATGGGTACCTGACCTGTCTGCCTAGTGTGAACACTTACCTATGGCTAATAACATGGTAAAGCCTGCATTTATAGGAAGCTCAGAACCAACTGTGTATGGATGATGTAATTAAAATCACAGCATGGTGAAGGGCGAGTGTCATGATTACCCCAATGGCAGGGAAGTAAAAATAACAAAAACGGACTAGCTCTCGGGTGATGGAAACTAAAGTTGACCGTGACCTGAACCTGACACAACACTGGAAGTAGCCGAGGGGTGTTCCTACGATGCCCTAGACACCACGCGCCAGCCGGAGATCTAACTACCCCTATCAGAGGAATATACAGGCCTGCCTTACCTCCAGAGATGAACCCCAAAAGGAGATAGCGGCCCCCCACAGATATTGACGGTGAGTTAAGAGGAAAAGACATACGTAGGATGAACAGCAGATTTAGCACAGTGAGGTCCGCTTTCTAGATAGCAGAAGGATAGGAAAGAGTTACTTCACGGTCAACTTCAAAACACTACTCAAAAACACCATCCTGAAATTACTTTAAAACTCCAGTGACAACTCATGCCACTGGAGTGGCAATTTCAGTCCGCAAGAGCTTCCAGCTACAGAGAGTCACGTTGCAACAAGCTGGACAAGAAATAGCATTAACTAGAAACAAAAATCAACTTAGCTGAACAGGAACTTGAGGCAGGAGAATGCAACAGAATGCTACTGATACATTGTTGGCCGGCATAGGACTAACAGCCAAGCAGCCTTAAATAGGAAACTCCCCTAATGGGTGGCAACAGGTGATCAGGGATAGAAGAAGACACATAAGTGGCACTACCATAAAACACCACCGGGGGAGCCCACAAACAGAATTCACAACAGTACCCCCCCCTTAAGGAGGGGGCACCGAACCCTCACCAGAACCACCAGGGCGATCTGGATGAGCACTATGAAATGCACGAACCAAATCAGGAGCATGAACATCAGATGCTGTCACCCAAGAATTATCCTCCTGACCATAGCCTTTCCACTTAACCAGATACTGAAGTTTCCGTCTGGAAACACGGGAGTCCAAGATCTTTTCCACCACATACTCCAATTCACCCTCAACCAGCACAGGAGCAGGAGGATCAGCAGAAGGAACAACCGGTACCTCATACCTCCGCAATAATGACCGATGAAAAACATTATGAATAGTAAAAGATGCTGGGAGGTCCAAACGAAAGGACACAGGATTGAGAACCTCCAGAATCCTATAAGGGCCGATAAACCGAGGCTTAAACTTAGGAGACGAGACCTTCATAGGAACAAATCGAGAAGACAGCCAAACCAGGTCCCCAACACAAAGACGAGGACCAACACGCCGATGACGATTAGTGAACTGTTGAGTCTTCTCCTGGGACAACTTCAAATTGTCCACAACCTGTCCCCAAATCTGATGCATTCTATCAACCACAGCATCTACTCCAGGACAATCCGAAGACTCCAATTGACCGGACGAAAAACGAGGGTGAAACCTTGAATTACAAAAAAATGGAGAAACCAAAGTGGCAGAACTGGCCCGATTGTTAAGGGCAAACTCTGCCAATGGCAAAAAATCAAGCCAATCATCCTGATCAGCGGACACAAAACACCTCAAGTAAGTCTCCAAAGTCTGATTAGTACGCTCAGTCTGGCCATTAGTCTGAGGATGGAATGCAGACGAAAAAGACAAGTCGATGCCCATCCTGGCACAGAACGCCCGCCAAAATCTAGACACAAACTGAGTACCCCTGTCAGACACTATATTCTCAGGAATACCATGCAAACGCACCACACTCTGAAAAAATAGAGGGACCAGCTCAGAGGAGGAGGGCAATTTGGGCAAAGGTACCAAATGAACCATCTTGGAAAAACGGTCACACACCACCCAGATGACAGACATCCTACGAGAAACAGGAAGGTCAGAAATAAAGTCCATAGAGATGTGCGTCCAAGGCCTCTTAGGAATAGGCAAGGGCAACAACAACCCACTGGCCCGAGAACAGCAGGGCTTGGCCCGAGCACAAACATCACAAGACTGCACAAAAATACACACATCTCGAGACAAGGAAGGCCACCAGAAGGACCTAGACACCAAATCCCTGGTGCCAAAAATTCCAGGATGACCTGCCAACGCGGAAGAATGAACCTCCGAGATAACTCTACTGGTCCAGTCATCAGGGACAAACAGTCTACCAGGCGGACAACGATCAGGCCTATCCACCTGAAACTCCTGCAAAGAGCGCCGCAGGTCTGGGGAGACAGCTGACAATATCACCCCATCCTTCAGGATGCCAGTAGGTTCGGAATCACCAGGCGAGTCAGGCTCAAAACTCCTAGAGAGGGCATCCGCCCTCACATTCTTAGAGCCAGGCAGATATGAAACCACAAAGTTAAATCGGGAGAAAAACAACGACCAGCGCGCCTGTCTAGGATTCAGACGCCTGGCTGACTCAAGATAAATTAGATTCTTGTGGTCAGTCAAGACCACCACCTGGTGTCTAGCACCCTCAAGCCAATGACGCCACTCCTCAAATGCCCACTTCATGGCCAAGAGCTCCCGATTTCCAACATCATAATTTCGCTCAGCGGGCGAAAACTTTCGAGAGAAAAACGCACATGGTCTCATCACTGAGCAGTCAGGACCTTTCTGCGACAAAACTGCACCTGCTCCGATCTCGGAAGCATCTACTTCAACCTGGAAAGGGAGCGACACATCAGGCTGGCGCAACACAGGAGCAGAAGAAAAGCGGCGCTTAAGCTCCCGAAAGGCCTCCACAGCCGCAGAGGACCAATTAGCAACATCAGCACCCTTTTTGGTCAAATCAGTCAAAGGTTTAGCAATGGCAGAAAAACCCGCTATGAATCGGCGATAGAAATTAGCAAATCCCAAGAATTTCTGAAGACTCTTTAGAGAAGTAGGTTGTATCCAATCACAAATAGCCTGAACCTTAACAGGGTCCATCTCCATAGATGAAGGGGACAAAATATATCCCAGAAAGGAAATTCTCTGAACCCCAAAAATACACTTTGAGCCCTTCACAAAAAGAGAATTAGCTCGCAAAACCTGAAAAACTCTCCTGACCTGTTGAACATGAGATTCCCAGTCCTCCGAAAAAATCAGAATATCATCCAAATACACAATCATAAATTTATCCAGATATTCACGGAAAATATCGTGCATAAAGGACTGAAAAACGGAAGGGGCATTCGCGAGACCGAAAGGCATTACCAAATACTCAAAATGGCCTTCAGGCGTATTAAATGCGGTCTTCCACTCATCCCCCTGCTTAATCCGCACCAAATTATACGCACCACATAGATCGATCTTAGTGAACCACTTAGCCCCCTTTATGCGAGCAAACAGATCAGTCAGTAAAGGTAACGGGTACTGGTATTTAACTGTAATCTTATTCAGAAGTCGATAGTCGATACAAGGTCTCAATGAACCATCCTTTTTACCCACAAAGAAAAACCCTGCCCCTAGTGGAGACAAAGAGGGGCGAATATGACCCTTTTCCAAAGATTCTCTGATATACTCCCGCATAGCAGTATGTTCAGGTACAGACAAATTAAACAAGCGACCCTTAGGAAATTTACTACCGGGAATCGACTCAATAGCGCAGTCACACTCTCTGTGAGGAGGGAGAGAATCAATTTTAGGCTCCTGAAAAACATCATAAAAATCTGACAAATGCTGGGATCTCAGAGGGAGTAGATGAAGAAATGGGAACCAAAGGTGCATCCCCATGAATCCCCCGACATCCCCAGCTCAACACAGACATTGATCTCCAGTCCAAGACTGGATTATGAATTTGTAACCATGGTAATCCAAGTACTAAAACGTCATGTAGATTGTATAACACAAGGAAACGAATAATCTCCTGATGGTCTGGGGTAAGATGCATAGTCACTTGTGTCCAATATTGTGGTTTATTGCTAGCCAAAGGTGTAGAATCAATACCCTTTAGGGGAATAGAAACTTCCAGAGGCTCTAAATCAAACCCACAACGCTTGGCAAAGGACCAATCCATGAGACTCAGAGCGGCGCCAGAATCCACATAAGCATCCACGGTAACAGATGATAAAGTACAAATCAATGTCACGGACAAAAGAAATTTAGACTGCAAGGTACCCATAGAAAAAGATTTATCAACCTTTTTATCAACCTTTTTTATGCGTTTAGAGCATGCTGATATAACATGAGCTGGATCTCCACAGTAGAAGCACAACCCATTTTTGCGCCTGTAATTCTGTCGTTCGCCTCTAGACAAAACACTATCGCATTGCATATGCTCTGGTGCCTTTTCAGAGGTCACCGCCAAATGGTGCACAGGTTTTTGCTCAGAAGATACCGCCATATGGTGCACAGGTCTTTGCTCAGAAGATACCGCCATATGGTGCACAGATTTTTGCTCAGAAGACACCGCCATATGGTGCACAGATTTGCGCTCCCGTAAACGCCGATCAATCTGGATAGCCAATTTCATGGCATCATTCAGACCTGTAGGCACAGGGAACCCCACCATGACATCCTTCACGGCGTCAGAGAGACCTTCTCTGAAATTAGCTGCTAGAGCGCACTCATTCCATTTAGTAAGCACCGACCATTTACGAACTTTTTGGCAGTATATCTCAGCTTCATCTTGCCCTTGGGAAAGAGCTATCAAGGCTTTCTCAGCCAAAATCTCTAAATTAGGTTCTTCATAAAGCAACCCCAAAGCCAGAAAAAACGCATCTACATTTAATAACGCAGGATTCCCTGGCGACAATGCAAATGCCCAACTTTGTGGGTCACCCCGCAGTAGAGAAATAACAATTTTAACCTGTTGTGCAGGATCACCAGCAGAGTGAGATCTCAGAGACAAAAACAATTTACAATTCTCTCTGAAATTCAAAAAACGGGATCTGTCTCCGGTAAAAAATTCAGGCATAGGGATCTTAGATTCAGACATTGGAGCACGTATAACAAAATCTTGTAAGTTCTGGACCTTTGTAGCCAGGTTATTCAGACCTGCAACCAAACACTGTGGATCCATGATTCAAACAGGTGTAACCAAAGCCATTCAGAGATTAAGAGGAGAGGAAGAAAAAAAAAAAAAAGGCTGAAGACTGCAGTTTAAGCAAGAAGCACAAATGAGCAACTAAGGTGCACTTTCAAACACAGAGAAAAAAAAACCTTTTCTCATCCTTTCCTGCTTTAGTGCATAGTTTTAACACATCTGGCCGGCCAAACTGTCATGATTACCCCAATGGCAGGGAAGTAAAAATAACAAAAACGGACTAGCTCTCGGGTGATGGAAACTAAAGTTGACCGTGACCTGAACCTGACACAACACTGGAAGTAGCCGAGGGGTGTTCCTACGATGCCCTAGACACCACGCGCCAGCCGGAGATCTAACTACCCCTATCAGAGGAATATACAGGCCTGCCTTACCTCCAGAGATGAACCCCAAAAGGAGATAGCGGCCCCCCACAGATATTGACGGTGAGTTAAGAGGAAAAGACATACGTAGGATGAACAGCAGATTTAGCACAGTGAGGTCCGCTTTCTAGATAGCAGAAGGATAGGAAAGAGTTACTTCACGGTCAACTTCAAAACACTACTCAAAAACACCATCCTGAAATTACTTTAAAACTCCAGTGACAACTCATGCCACTGGAGTGGCAATTTCAGTCCGCAAGAGCTTCCAGCTACAGAGAGTCACATTGCAACAAGCTGGACAAGAAATAGCATTAACTAGAAACAAAAATCAACTTAGCTGAACAGGAACTTGAGGCAGGAGAATGCAACAGAATGCTACTGATACATTGTTGGCCGGCATAGGACTAACAGCCAAGCAGCCTTAAATAGGAAACTCCCCTAATGGGTGGCAACAGGTGATCAGGGATAGAAGAAGACACATAAGTGGCACTACCATAAAACACCACCGGGGGAGCCCACAAACAGAATTCACAACAGGCGAGGCGTTCAAGCCAGAAAAATAGTATATACTAAATATAAGAAAACTGACTGAACAACAATATAATCTGAACTGGTGCACGCCTCGCCCTTCACCATGCTGTGATTTTAATTACATCCATACACAGTTGGTTCTGAGCTTCCTATAAAAGCAGGCTTTACCATGTTATTAGCCATAGGTAAGTGTTCACACTAGGCAGACAGGTCAGGTACCCATCCGATCTGAGATTACCTTGACGTTTGGTGGATGGGCTCACAACGTTTGGCCAAATATTGTGCTAAGAATCTCATGTGTTTTTTCATAAATTTCCCTAGCCATTATGCTATTCACATTTCATATATTGCACATTTCCTTGTCTTAGCACAGTAAATTTTGAGTGCAGCCATTGATCTATTTGCTATATGACTTTTTTTGGTTATGCACCAGTTCAGATTATATTGTTGTTCAGTCAGTTTTCTTATATTTAGTGCTGCTATGACAAGGCATTTTTGCAGCTGCTCTTTTAACCTTATGCAATTGCCTGTTGGAAAGAGTCCTCAATTTTTCCTTATCAGCACGCACACGTGTGTGCTGGGAAACAGCTACATACTTCTTGATTGTGCGATCATCACGATGAAGTGTCTTGACAATGTTGATTGTACTCATGCCTTGACCTAAATACTCCACAATTTGTTGCTTCTCAGCAGCCAACACATCCTTTTTCTTTCCCATTTTGGCAAAAAATGTAGGCTGCTTAATAATGTGGAACCGCCTTCTTAAGTAGTCTTGCCTTTATTTGGACACACCTGCCAAACTAATTTGCACAGGTATCTGCAATTGCTTTCAGTGATATAAAGAGCCCTGACACACATCACCATCAATGAGTTTAAATGACAAACAAAATAATTCTAACCTTATCACTCCTAACCTCTTTGTGCATAATAATTTGGAACACAGTGTACATTTGCATTGCATTTGTATAACATGGTACTTTGACCTTTTCATGAGGTGGCAGGTAGCAGCCCGTGCTCGTGCCCCCTATGGGCGCAGTGTTTTGTATTTGTGTGTTTTTAAATGCTTTTAAATTTTGTGTGGTTAACGGACATTAATAAAAATTGGTGGTTTTTGTATGTTGATCCTCGCTGGTATGCGTGTCTCTTTGCTCTCCCCTTTATTAGTATCGTTTTTTGAAATGCTGCAGTATGAATACATGAATTATTGAGTTGGATGATGCCCACCTTCCCCAGTTTTTTCAGTCACTGTACAAGGCTATCAGCCGGGAACAGAGAACAACTGTGAGCACAGCTCTGGGTGTGACTGGAGGATAAGAAGAACTGCGAGCGCAGCTCTGGATGTGACTGGAGGATAAGAAGAACTGGGAGTGCAGCTCTGGGTCTGACTGGAGGATAAGAATAACTGGGAGTACAGCTCTGGGTGTGACTGGAGGTAAGAATTGTGAGCGCTGCTCTGGGTGTGACTGGAGGATAAGAATAACTGGGAGTGCAGCTCTGGGTGTGACTGGAGGCTAAGAACGGTGAGCAGAAGAAATCAGCTGGGTATACTCCAAACAAAAAATAAACAGTAGCTATAGCAATTGGATATAGTTAAAACGTAACCTTTAATCGATTACCATAAAAAATGGCTAAAAAAACACACATCCAAAAAAAGTGAATGAACTGTGCCCTAAAAACCACACAGGACAGGAGGACTAATACACACAAACACATAAATGTTTAAAAATTGACTGCACCTTGGTTAATATTTAATGTATCCAACCGTGGCCCAAGAAAAGGGACCCTGAGGGGCGGGATTATGCTATATATACATACATCTCAAACCCTTGATTTCTTAAAGGATATAAACCCCCTGAATTTCTTGGGGTCCGTTATTCCTCCAATGTATTGCACACTAAAGTATGTTAGCATAAATCACTGTTCTTAGATATACCAATGCAGATACATCCCCTATACGGTTTTTCTATAACCCAATAGTGACAGTCAATGGATATAAACAGCGTTTCACTGCGGCTTCAGAATAACCAATAGCGCATAGTATCCCAAATCACATGCCTCAAGGAACCCCTGCTTCCTCATCTATTTATGAGCGTTCCAGCTATGCTTAATACAGGATTTAACGTGAATTCATATTAGAAGTGCTCTACAATAAGGTACTAATATGTCAAATGTGCGCCTGCAGAAAAAAGCCCACTGCCATGGGTGGATCTCACCAGCATGTCACAGGTATATTCTGTCACTATCCAAATGCTCCATATGATGAGATGTTAATGAAGCCGCAGCGGTGGACAGCGTCTCCCGACGCGTTTCATCCTACCGGAATCATCAGGGGAGTAACAGGGTCTAAGTTAGCTGCCTTACCGATCTCCCCCGTTCCTGTGATATATAGCGGTTCTGATCCTTGGCGCGTGAGGAAGCTCCGCCCCCCGCGTGTGACGCGTCTAAGGTCGTGTGAAGTACTTCCGGTGTAGGTTAAGACGCTCATCTGACTTGGTGAACCGCAAACAAAGCAAACCAGTGGAACGCAAATTCCCCCCGGAGTGCGCATGCGTTTCTACTCCAGATACATGCTGCGCCAACCACAATACTTACAAATTGGGGAATGTTATTTACAACAATGTGCACAACAGACCCCTTAATAGCCAAATCCAATGCAGGTAGAAAAATATATATTAATAAACCCTCCTTATGAATAAGGCTATAGAATAGGACGAATATTATCAGTATCTTTTATTAAAAAAAAATATATGTACATATCGTCCTATACCCAAAGTGGCATGATTCAGAGTTAACCTCTACCATTCTTGCAAAACACGAAAGAGGTATTAAGAGCACCAAAAGTGTAACCCAAGAAGGATAAATATGAACTATAAAAATGGCTATGAATTCATTTACTTGGACGCGACACCACTAGGACCCATATTAGAAAAAGATTGCAAGGGAAAAAGAAAAGAGGGGGAACAGGTGCAGGGGGACCTAATAAACCCTGTAAAGAATCTGGCCCTGTCACTGGACTATACCCTGCCTATCAGCGGAGGTTGGCACCCTATAAAGAAAAGTACGCAAAGAAAAAGGCGCCCCCACTCGACGACGGCTGTCCCTAACTACCTAACCCTATTCTATCCCTGTACAGTGCATGGGAGATAGGAAAGTAAAGTTTAACTTGACAGGTAGTTTTAAATGTTGCAGGGCATTGGCACACTCTCCCTAAGTGCTGTGAGACTACCTAGCATGGGGGTTGGCGCCCTAAAAATCCTGCGCATTGGCGCCCCCACTCCACGGTGGCTATCCCTTAGAGAATGTCCCTCGCTAAAAATAGCAAGAGGAAATGGACAGAGATGGAGATTTATAAAAAACAACTATAAGATTGTACCTCATTCATGCCTTTTGGCTGTACAGTTTGAAGAATAAATATCCACCTACTCTCTTTTTGGAGGATCAATTTATCCCAATCCCTGTCATGGTTCTCAATGGCAAGAGACCGTAGTAAAGCATACAAAAGGACTAGCTCTTGGAAGATGGGAACTCGAGCTGACTGTGAGCTAAACCTACCGCACAACTAACAGTGGCCGGGTAGCGTGCCTACGTTTTATCCCTAGACGCCCAGCGCCAGCCGGAGGACTGACTGACCCTAGCAGAGGAAAATACAGACCTGGCTTACCTCTAGAGAAATTTTCCCCAAAAGGCAGACAGTAGCCCCCACATATATTGTCGGTGATTTTAGAGGAAAATGACATACGAAGTATGAAGATAGGTTTAGCAAATTGAGGTCCGCTTACTAGATAGTAGGAAGACAGAAAAGGGAACTTCACAGTCAGCTGAAAACCCTTTCAAAACACCATCCTGAAATTACTTTAAGACTCTAATATCAACTCATGACACCAGAGTGGCAATTTCAGCTCACAAGAGCTTCCAGCCTCAGAAATATTCAAAAACAGAGAACTGGAACAAAAATGCAAAACAATCTTAGGACTACAAGTCCAACTTAGCTGATAGTAGTCTAGGAGCAGGAACATGCAACAGAAAGGCTTCTGGTAACATTGTTGGCCGGCATAGAAATGACTGAGGAGGAAGGCTAAATAGAAACTCCCACATCCTGATGGAAACAGGTGAACAGAGGAGATGAAGCACACAAGTTCAGTACCACCAGTAACCACCGGGGGAGCCCAGAAACCAAATTCACAACAAATCCCCTCCTCTTATTGGTGGGGATATTTTATCAATACCAACAAACATAATTTTTTTTGGGTTGCCTTGATGGAAAAGATTCATATGGGTTGCTACGGGGGTTTCCCTTTTTTTAACAATATCCCGAACATGTTCACCTACCCTCTTTCGAAATTCCCTCTTTGTCTTCCCCACATACTCCAAACCACATTCACAGGTGGCTTTATACACCACACCTTTTGTACGACAATTAATAAAATGCCGAATGGAGTAGGGGGTACCAGTTACATTGCTCTGGAAGGTTTTTGTGGATGTGATTGAGGCACATGCCTTACATGAACCACATCTATAACAGCCAATTGTTGCATTCATCCATGTAGGTCTGTTTGCTGGTTGATAATGGCTGTGAACCAACCTATCTGATAGGGATCTACCTTTTTTATACGTAATCTGCGGCCCCCTTGGAATATATCCCCGTATGTCATTATCCATCTGGAGTATGGACCAGTGCTTATCCAGCACATTCTTAATGTCCCTTGCTCCATTAGAGAACCTGGTGATAAAACGAATGACATTCTCCTCATCAGTTTTAGGTTTTGGAATCAACAGTTGTTTCCTTTCTTTTTCCAAAGAGTCCTTATAGGCCCTATTGAGGACCCCTTCTGGGTAACCCCTCTCTAAAAACCTGTTTTTGAGGTCATCTGCTTGTTCATGAAAGGTGTCAATATTCGAGCAATTTCTGCGAACTCTCAAATACTGGCCCTTAGGGATGCCTCTTTTGAGTGGGACAGGATGATTACTTTCCCATCTAAGGAGGGAGTTGGTAGCTGTTTTTTTCCGGTGTGTTTTGGTACTAATCTCACCATCCTGTTTTCTCTCAATGCAAATGTCTAAAAATGCCAAACTAGTCGAGTTGGCTTCATAGGTGAACCGAAGACCAAGATCATTAGTGTTGAGGCTCTCGACAAAATTCCCAAATTCCATGGTACTACCCTTCCAGATTATCAGGACATCATCCAGATACCTTAACCAAAGTACTATCCTCTCATCCGGGTCTGTAGTACAATTACCAAAAACCACTGTTTCCTCCCACCAGCCCAGGAGCAAGTTGGCATACGAGGGCGCACAAGGGCTGCCCATCGCAGTGCCCCTGAGCTGGTGGAAGTACTTACGGTCAAATAGGAATACATTTTTTGTTAAACAAAAATTCAGGGCTTCTAGAATGAATTTGTTATGTTTTTCATATTGTATCCCTCTTGTACTCAGATAGTGGTTCACAGCCAGCAGACCTTTGTCATGTGGGATTGATGAATATAATGCCTCTACGTCAATGCTGCCCAAAATCATATCTGAGTCTAAATAGATACCATCCAATTTACTTAATAGGTCAGTGGTGTCACGTACAAAAGAATTCAGGGAACCAACAAAGGGTTTCAAAATACTGTCCAAGTATACTCCAAGTCTTTCAGTGAGACTGTTGTTACCGGAGACTATGGGTCTTCCTTTCAAAGAGTTTAGACCCTTATGAACTTTCGGTAAACAATAGAAAGTCGGCATGACCGGATTTTTTGGGAGAAGAAAATCCCTTTCCTCCCTACCTAAAATGCCATCATCATAGCCTCTCTTAATGAGAGTTTTTAATTCCTCCCCAAATACTACCGAGGGATTACTAGGCAAAATCCTGTACTCTTCTTTTCTGTCCAACAGGGAAAGGCATAAGTCATGGTAATCAGTTGTGTTCATAATGACCACGTTGCCCCCTTTATCAGAGGGCTTTATGGTGATACTGTGATCTTTTTCCAGGTTACATAGACAAGCCATTTCAGCCCTGGACAGATTGTGTGGATTCTTAGATTGTCTATTGGAAAGTTTCATTATATCCTCAGTTACTAGATTCAAAAAGATGTCTATAGCACTTACATCTCCTGTAGGGGGGGGCATTTTGGAGCTCTTATTTTTTAATCCTGTAAATGGGCCCAGCCCCTCAGAATTAGGATCTGGATCCCCAAGATGAAATAGGAGATGAACATCTCTGAGTAAATCATCAGAGATGCCTAATTCGGCACATTGTTTTTGATCTTCTCTGAGAAAGAATTTTTTCCATTTCAGGCGTCTGATAAACAAATTCAAATCTTTTATTACCTCAAAGGTATCCATGTCAGAAGTTGGTACAAAGGACAAGCCCCTACTAAGAAGATTGTGTTCCTCCTCACTTAGTGGTCTAGAAGACAAATTAATAACCTGTGTACTCAAATGGGCGGGTTGGATCGGTTTCGGAGGGGGTAACTTATGTCTAAAAAACTACTCTTAGGAGGGGATCTTCTGCTATTACCTCGTCCCCAATTGTTACCTCTTCCTCTGCCCCTACCCCTACCTCTTTGCCCACTCGGTCTAGTCTCACTATCTGATATTTCTGCTTCGGAGGATGAAATATCTGTTTCTGTTCTACGTGGAAACCGGCTGGTGGAGAAGGAGTATGCCTTGTTTTCTTTAAATTCTTGAAGGTCTCTTATAAAGAATTTATGTTTTTTATCCTTCAAGTGATACTGAAATCTCTCCACAGAATTCTGTAGTTGTGTCTCCTTTTTTGAAAAGTCAGGCTCTGATGCAAATTTTTTTGTGATCTCTACTTGTTCCTTTAAGGAATCATTCAAGGCATTCAAGTTTTGTCTTTCCTCCTCCAGCAGAAGTCTCATTAATCTTAGAGAACTATCAGTGGCCTCTTTTTCCCACTTAAAGGTACCTTCACACGAAACGACATTATAACGATATCGCTAGCAATCCGTGACGTTGCAGCGTCCTGGCTAGCGATATCGTTTCGTTTGACACGCAGCAGCGATCAGGATCCTGCTGTGATGTCGCTGGTCGCTGAATAAAGTCCAGAACTTTATTTGGTCGTCCGATCGCTGTGTATCGTTGTGTTTGAAAGCAAAAGCAACGATACCAGCGATATTTTACACTGGTAACCAGGGTAAACATCGGGTTACTAAGCGCAGGGCCGCGCTTAGTTACCCGATGTTTACCCTGGTTACTAGCGTAAAATGTAAAAAAAACAAACAGCACATACTCACATTGCGTCCCCTGCAGACGGCTTCCTCCTCTGACTCAGCGCCGCAAAGTGAAAGTGAAAGCAGCACAGCGGTGACGTCACCGCTCTGCTCTCACTGTACGGCGCTCAGTCAGTCAGGAAGTGGACGCAGGGGGACGTGAATGTAAGTATGTGCTGTTTGTTTTTTTTAGATTTTACGCTGGTAACCAGGGTAAACATCGGGTTACTAAGCGCGGCCCTGCGCTTAGTTACCCGATGTTTACCCTGGTTACCAGGGGACCTCGGCATAGTTGATCGCTGGAGAGCGGTCTGTGTGACAGCTCTCCAGCGACCAAACAGCGACGCTGCAGCGATCGACATCGTTGTCGCTATCGCTGCAGCGTCGCTTCGTGTGAAGGTACCTTAAGGCCCCGTCTCACATAGCGAGATCGCTAGCGAGATCGCTGCTGAGTCACAAGTTTTGTGACGCAACAGCGACCTCCATAGCGATCTCGCTATGTGTGACACGTACCAGCGATCAGGCCCCTGCTGCGAGATCGCTGGTCGTGTCAGAATGGCCTGGACCTTTTTTTGGTCGTTGAGGCCCCGCTGACATCGCTGAATCGGTGTGTGTGACACCGATCCAGCGATGTCTTCACTGGTAACCAGGGTAAACATCGGGTTACTAAGCGCAGGGCCGCGCTTAGTAACCCGATGTTTACCCTGGTTACCAAAAAAAACAAACAGTACATACTCGCCTTTCGGTGTCCAGGTCCCTTGCCGTCTGCTTCCTGCTCTCACTGACTCCCGGCCGTACAGTGAGAAGTGAGAGCACAGCAGTGACGTCACCGCTGCGCTCTGCTCTCACAGTACGGCGGCTCAGTCAGAGCAGGAAGCAGACGGCAAGGGACCTGGACACCGAAAGGCGAGTATGTAGTGTTTGTTTTTTTGGTAACCAGGGTAAACATCGGGTTACTAAGCGCGGCCCTGCGCTTAGTAACCCGATGTTTACCCTGGTTACCCGGGTGCTGCAGGGGGACTTCGGCATCGTTGAAGACAGTTTCAACGATGCCGAAGTCGTTCCCCTGATCGTTGGTCGCTGGGGAGAGCGGTCTGTGTGACAGCTCCCCAGCGACCACACAGCGACTTACCAACGATCACGGCCAGGTCATATCGCTGGTCGTGATCGTTGGTAAATCGCTAAGTGAGACGGGGCCTTTAGTCAACAACCCTGGATTTTTATACCGATATCCTGGTGCTAGAGTGATCCTTAGGTGTCTGGGAACAATTCCTGATTTAATGTAGTTATCCAAAGTTTGCACTTCCCACCAAGACGCAATTTGATCTTTATATGTCTTAGTGAGCTCTTTAAAAGCTGCATTAAATGAAGGGACATATTTCTTTTGTGTATATGTCTTATCCGAAAACACATCCTTGGCCTCTGAAAACCATACATTCGTGTCGATACCCGTGGTAAGGAATCCTGCCATGCCACATATAAAGAAGAAATCAGCTGGGTATACTCCAAACAAAAAATAAACAGTAGCTATAGCAATTGGATATAGTTAAAACGTAACCTTTAATCGATTACCATAAAAAATGGCTAAAAAAACACACACCCAAAAAAAGTGAATGAACTGTGCCCTAAAAACCACACAGGACAGGAGGACTAATACACACAAACACATAAATGTTTAAAAATTGACTGCACCTTGGTTAATATTTAATGTATCCAACCGTGGCCCAAGAAAAGGGACCCTGAGGGGCGGGATTATGCTATATATACATACATCTCAAACCCTTGATTTCTTAAAGGATATAAACCCCCTGAATTTCTTGGGGTCCGTTATTCCTCCAATGTATTGCACACTAAAGTATGTTAGCATAAATCACTGTTCTTAGATATACCAATGCAGATACATCCCCTATACGGTTTTTCTATAACCCAATAGTGACAGTCAATGGATATAAGCAGCGTTTCACTGCGGCTTCAGAATAACCAATAGCGCATAGTATCCCAAATCACATGTCTCAAGGAACCCCTGCTTCCTCATCTATTTATGAGCGTTCCAGCTATGCTTAATACAGGATTTAACGTGAATTCATATTAGAAGTGCTCTACAATAAGGCACTAATATGTCAAATGTGCGCCTGCAGAAAAAAGCCCACTGCCATGGGTGGATCTCACCAGCATGTCACAGGTATATTCTGTCACTATCCAAATGCTCCATATGATGAGATGTTAATGAAGCCGCAGCGGTGGACAGCGTCTCCCGACGCGTTTCATCCTACCGGAATCATCAGGGGAGTAACAGGGTCTAAGTTAGCTGCCTTACCGATCTCCCCCGTTCCTGTGATATATAGCGGTTCTGATCCTTGGCGCGTGAGGAAGCTCCGCCCCCCGCGTGTGACGCGTCTAAGGTCGTGTGAAGTACTTCCGGTGTAGGTTAAGACGCTCATCTGACTTGGTGAACCGCAAACAAAGCAAACCAGTGGAACGCAAATTCCCCCCGGAGTGCGCATGCGTTTCTACTCCAGATACATGCTGCGCCAACCACAATACTTACAAATTGGGGAATGTTATTTACAACAATGTGCACAACAGACCCCTTAATAGCCAAATCCAATGCAGGTAGAAAAATATATATTAATAAACCCTCCTTATGAATAAGGCTATAGAATAGGACGAATATTATCAGTATCTTTTATTAAAAAAAAATATATGTACATATCGTCCTATACCCAAAGTGGCATGATTCAGAGTTAACCTCTACCATTCTTGCAAAACACGAAATAGGTATTAAGAGCACCAAAAGTGTAACCCAAGAAGGATAAATATGAACTATAAAAATGGCTATGAATTCATTTACTTGGACGCGACACCACTAGGACCCATATTAGAAAAAGATTGCAAGGGAAAAAGAAAAGAGGGGGAACAGGTGCAGGGGGACCTAATAAACCCTGTAAAGAATCTGGCCCTGTCACTGGACTATACCCTGCCTATCAGCGGAGGTTGGCACCCTATAAAGAAAAGTACGCAAAGAAAAAGGCGCCCCCACTCGACGACGGCTGTCCCTAACTACCTAACCCTATTCTATCCCTGTACAGTGCATGGGAGATAGGAAAGTAAAGTTTACCAATTTGTAAGCATTTGGATAGTGACAGAATATACCTGTGACATGCTGGTGAGATCCACCCATGGCAGTGGGCTTTTTTCTGCAGGCGCACATTTGACATATTAGTGCCTTATTGTAGAGCACTTCTAATATGAATTCACGTTAAATCCTGTATTAAGCATAGCTGGAACGCTCATAAATAGATGAGGAAGCAGGGGTTCCTTGAGGCATGTGATTTGGGATACTATGCGCTATTGGTTATTCTGAAGCCGCAGTGAAACGCTGCTTATATCCATTGACTGTCACTATTGGGTTATAGAAAAACCGTATAGGGGATGTATCTGCATTGGTATATCTAAGAACAGTGATTTATGCTAACATACTTTAGTGCGCAATACATTGGAGGAATAACGGACCCCAAGAAATTCAGGGGGTTTATATCCTTTAAGAAATCAAGGGTTTGAGATGTATGTATATATAGCATAATCCCGCCCCTCAGGGTCCCTTTTCTTGGGCCACGGTTGGATACATTAAATATTAACCAAGGTGCAGTCAATTTTTAAACATTTATGTGTTTGTGTGTATTAGTCCTCCTGTCCTGTGTGGTTTTTAGGGCACAGTTCATTCACTTTTTTTGGGTGTGTGTTTTTTTTAGCCATTTTTTATGGTAATCGATTAAAGGTTACGTTTTAACTATATCCAATTGCTATAGCTACTAAGAACGGTGAGCGCAGCTCTGGGTGTGACTGGAGGATAAGGAGAACTGAGCGCAGCTCTGGGTGTGACTGGAGGTTAAGGAGAACGGTGAGCACAGCTCTGGGTGTGCCTGGAGGGTAAGGAGAACGCTGAATGCAGCTCTGGGTGTGGCTGGAGGATCATCACATGACCTCCTCTCGCCCGTCCACTTTCAGACCTGCTTTGTCAGTCACTGTAAGGGTAAGTCTCCACGTTCAGGATTGCATCAGGATTTGGTCAGGATTTTCCATCAGTATTTGTAAGCCAAAACCAGGAGTGGGTGATGAATACAGAAGTGGAGCATATGTTTCCATTATACTTTTCCTCTGATTGTTCCACTCCTGGTTTTGGCTTACAAATACTGATGGAAAATCCTGACCAAATTCTGATGCAATCCTGAACGTGGAGACTTACCCTAAGAACGCCTTCGGCTGCGCCATCGTCCACCAGTCCAGCTGTAAGTTGGTGTTTTCGGGGGACACCATGCTGTGCGACGCTCTGGTCAGCATGGGTAAGATGGTGGCAGTGCGGGCGGCCATGTGCGAGGCAGTCGCCTAAATTGCAATTCCATAATGTGACGCATATTTTTACAGGGAAGAACACCAGCCTGCTGATCCATGAGACCACGCTGGAGGACGGGCTGGAGCAGGACGCCATCGACAAGGCGCACAGGTATAGCGCTGGCACAGCAGGAGGACGCACACCTGGCTCTGCTGTAACCTGTGTTTCAGGGGGCCGCACGCCCGGCTCTGCTGTAACCTGTGCTTCAGGGGGCCGCACGCCCGGCTCTGCTGTAACCTGTGCTTCAGGGGGCTGCATGCCTGCCTCTGCTGTAACCCGTGCTCCAGGGGGGCTGCATGCCTGGCTCTGCTATAACGCCTGCTGCAGGGGGGCCGCACGCTCGGCTCTGCTATAACCCGGGCTCCAGGGGGGCTGCAAGCCTGGCTCTGCTGTAACCTGTGCTCCAGGGGAGCTGCACGCCTGGCTGTGCTATAACTTGTGCTCCGGGGGGGTGCACGCCCAGCTCTGCTATAACTCGTGCTCCGGGGGGGCTGCACGCCCGACTCTGCTGTAACTCGTGCTTCAGGGGGGCGCACGCCCGCCTCTGCTGTAACTCGTGCTTCAGGGGGGCGCACGCCCGGCTCTGCTATAACCTGTGCTCCAGGGGGGCTGCATGCCTGGCTCTGCTGTAACCCATGTAGGATGAACACCCTTCTCTGCTAGACTGCCGAGACCCGTGTGTCATAACCAGTGCCTTCCCCCGTCCCACCACTCCGTAATAAAAGATATCGACAAAGCCTGGATGGGTTGAACAGGTCGGTCACAGTTTATTATTTGCAACGTAGAGAAGGGCAATTACATTTCTCAGTCGCCCATGACAGCACACCAGAGAGGGGATCCGCCCTTCAGGGACAGGAAACCTACAGGATAAAAGGGCGGTACCTCTCCCCTGCATCAGTTTGGTTTCCTGTCCCTGACGGGGAACCTTCTGGGACGGTACCTGAGAAGAACTGGAACCGTGAAGAAAAGCCTGAAGAATCCGGAACCGGCCAGTCCGAGTCCTGGCAGCGGGGAGGCCCCTGCCACGGCTGGTGCGGTGTCCGAAGCCGCCACGGCTATGACCGATGGGTCCTCAGCGTGAGCGGGGGGAAGCGCAGCCGCCACTCTGGATAGGTGTTGGGGCTCCCGGCATTCGGCCGCACTCAGGACGCCGGCGTTCAAAGATGGCGCCGCACCGGAAGTAATAGGACGGCTTCCGGTTCAGGGGCAGCGCAGTAACCAAGGTGTACCAAGATGGCGCTGCCCCGGAACCGGATTACTTCATTTCCGGGTCCCTGACTGTGCGCGCATGCGCAGTAGAATTTTCGGGAAAAGAAAAAAAAAAAAAAAGATGAACGCTTCCTCATCGATGCAGCCACAAGAGGAGGGGCTAATAATGAGCGCTTTGCTTAAAAGATGGTGCACATGGAGACTCCTTGCTGCATGCCGTCCCAAGGTAATAAAGCCATGGAAGACAGCGATCAGCAGCTCCAGCCGCCACCGCCGCAGCAGCAGCGCCACCATCAACGACCGAAACCGGACGCGCAAAAGAAGCGAACCTCTGCTGGCACCCGGAGTTCTCGGTCTGGTAGCCATTCCACGCAACGTAGCAAGAATTCCAGCGTGGTGAATCAGCTACCATCTACGGATCTCTCTCTTCAAGATCCTACCCCTCCTCCAGAATCGGTACCTGTGGCTGCGTCTGATTGGTGAGTGATCTTCGTGAAAGCTCATTTTTTGTAATTGGGGTCCCTCTTCTCCTTTATCCTAGGCAAGGAAGAGAACGGCAAAAACAAAGCACAGAACCTGCCCATTGTGCGATAAAGAATTACCGCAATCTTGGGATAAAAAATTATGTGACTCGTGTATTGGTCAAGTCCTCTGTGAGGAGACTCCAAGCTTTGCCTCTGAGTTACGGTCCGTAATTAAAACAGAGGTGGAATCTGTGTTTAAAACCCTTAAAGGAGGAAGGAAAGTCAGTAGGGAAAAACCTATTCCTTATAGGAATTCTGATTCCTCCAGCTCTGATATTGTAAACTCAGATATACAGGACTCCTCTTTCTCTTCTTCAGATGACGAAAGGGGAGGTCGTCATTGTTTTCCCCTAGATGAGGTTGACGGCCTTGTTAAAGCGGTGAGGTCGACAATGGGGGTATTGGACCCTCGTCCTGACAAAACAGTTCAGGATGTTATGTTTGGAGGACTATGCCAAAAAAAGCGGAAAGTTTTTCCCCTAAATGAAAATATACAAACATTAATCAAAAAAGAGTGGGAAAAACCAGAGAGGGAAAAATGCATCAGTTCCCTCTATTAACCCCTTCATGACCGTGGGATTTTTCGTTTTTCACTCCCCTCCTTCCCAGAGCCATAACTTTTTTATTTTTCCGTCAATTTGGCCATGTGAGGGCTTATTTTTTGCGGGACGAGTTGTACTTTTGAATGATACCATTGGTTTTACCATGGCATGTACTAGAAAACGGGAAAAAAATTCCAAGTGCGGTGAAATTGCAAAAAAAGTGCAATCCCACACTTGTTTTTTGTTTGTTTTTTTTGCTAAGTTCACTAAATGCTAAAACTGACCTGCCATTATGATTCTCCAGGTCAGTACGAGTTCATAGACACCTAACATGACTAGAGGCCCGTCTCACATAGCGATTTACCAACGATCACGACCAGCGATACGACCTGGCCGTGATCGTTGGTAAGTCGTTGTGTGGTCGCTGGGGAGCTGTCACACAGACAGCTCTCTCCAGCTACCAACGATCAGGGGAACAACTTCGGCATCATTGAAACTGTCTTCAACGATGCCGAAGTCCCCCTGCAGCACCCGGGTAACCAGGGTAAACATCGGGTTACTAAGCGCAGGGCCGCGCTTAGTAACCCGATGTTTACCCTGGTTACCAAAAAAAACAAACAGTACATACTCGCCTTTCGGTGTCCGTAACGTCCCCCGGCGTCTGCTTCCTGCTCTGACTGAGCCGCCGTACAGTGAGAGCAGAGCGCAGCGGTGACGTCACTGCTGTGATCTGCTCTCACTTTCCGGCCGGCAGTCAGTCAGAGCAGGAAGCAGACGGCAAGGGACCTGACGGACATCAGATGGTGAGCATGTACGTTTTTTTTTTTTTTACATTTACGCTGGTAACCACGGTAAACATCGGGTTACTAAGCGCGGCCCTGCGCTTAGTAACCCGATGTTTACCGTGGTTACCAGTGAAGACATCGCTGGATCGGTGTCACACACACCGATTCAGCGATGTCAGCGGGGCCTCAACGACCAAAAAAAGGTCCAGGCCATTCCGACACGACCAGCGATCTCACAGCAGGGGCCTGATCGCTGGTACGTGTCACACATAGCGAGATCGCTACTGAGGTCGCTGTTGCGTCACAAAACTAGTGACTCAGCAGCGATCTCGCTAGCGATCTCGCTATGTGAGACGGGGCCTTAGGTTATTTTTCACCTAAGTGGTGAAAAAAAATTCCAAACTTTGCAAAAAAATAAATAAATAAAATTGCGCCATTTTCCGATACTCGTAGCGTCTCCATTTTTCATGATCTGGGGTCGGTTGGGGGCTTATTTTTTGCGTGCCGAGACGGCGTTTTTAATTATACCAATTCGGTGCAGATGCGTTCTTTTGATCGCCCGTTATTGCATTTTAATGCAAATCGCGGCGACCAAAAAAACGTAATTCTGGCGTTTCGATTTTTTTTCTCATTACGCCGTTTTGCGATCAGGTTAATGCTTTTTTTTATTGATAGATCGGGCGATTCTGAACGCGGCGATACCAAATATGTGTAGGTTTGATTATTTTTTTATTGATTTATTTTGATTGGGGCAAAAGGGGGGTGATTTAAACTTTTATATTTTTTTTATTTTTTTCACATTTTTTTTAACTTTTTTTTTTAACTTTTACCATGCTTCTATAGCCTCCATGGGAGGCTAGAAGCAGGCACAGCCCGATCGGCTCTGCTACATAACAGCGATCATCAGATCGCTGTTATGTAGCTAAAATGCAGGTGTGCTGTGAGCGCCGACCACAGGGTGGCGCTCACAGCCACCGGCGATCAGTAACCATAGAGGTCTCAAGGACCTCTATGGTTACAATATCCAAGCATCGCCGACCCCCGATCATGTGACGCCTGGCCGGATGCGGTAGTTAAATGCCGCTGTCTGCATTTGACAGCGGCATTTAACTAGTTAATAGCGGCGGGTGATCGCGATTTCACCCGCCGCTATTGCGCGCACATGTCAGCTGTAAAAAACAGCTGACATGTCGCGACTTTGATGTGCGCTCACCGCCGGAGCGCACATCAAAGCAAGGGACCCGACATCGGACGGTATAGTACGTCCGATGTCGGGAAGGGGTTAAAAGAAAATATCCCTTTGAAGAGGAAGCTTCCACTTCATGGGATAAGGCTCCCAAACTCGACGTGGCGGTAGCTAAAGCCTCAAAAAGATACGCGTTACCATTTGAAGATATGGGAACCCTAAAAGATCCTCTTGATAAGAGAGCCGACACCTTTCTTAAAGGTGCCTGGGAGTTGGCAGGAGGATGCTTGAGACCGGCCATAGCAGCTGCATGCACGTCACGCTCCCTTATGATCTGGATTGACAACTTAGAGAAACAGCTGAGGGATGGGGTACCCAGAAATAAGGTGTAAGGGCACCTTTCCACTTGCGAGAAACTCGTCCGTATCTCGCATGTGGAAACCAAGCTGTGGAGCCGGCGCTCAGGAGCGGAGCGTGCGGCCGCATAGGAACACATGGAGCTGCACAGCTCCGCTCCCAAGTGCCGGCGCCAGAGCTTGGTTTCCACATGCGAGATACGGACGTGTGCCTCGCATGTGGAAATGAGCCCTTAGACTCTATTCCTATGATTAGAGGTGCCGCGGCATTTCTAGCTGATTCGTCTGCCGACTCAATTAAGTTAACGTCTAAATCTGCAGCCCTCTCAAATGCAGCGCGCAGAACCCTATGGCTAAAAAGCTGGCCAGGAGATTTACAAACTAAAGACAAACTGTGTTCTATCCCGTGTGAGGGCAAGTTTCTTTTTGGAGAGACTCTGGACGATATCCTGCAAAAAGCAGGTGATAAAAAGAAGGGGTTCCCCAACCTGACTCCAACGTTCAATAAGCGGCCCTTTCGGAGTAGGAAGTTTTTTAGGAAAAGACCCCCAAGAGAACAAAACCGCTGGGACGATGGGAAAAGAAGAGAAAGAGGTTTTCTCTTTGGTAGTTCCCCACGAGATAAGAAACCCCCCCCTAAGTGACGTCTCCCCCAGGGTGGGAGGGAGGTTGTCTCAATTCCTCCCGGCCTGGGAAAAAATTACTACCAGCCCCTGGATACTAAATCTGATAAACGCAGGGCTTCAAATAGAATTTTTTTCCCTACCCCCCCGACACTATGTAGTAACTCCACTGAGGTCTTCTCCCCAACAACAAGAAGCTCTGGAACTCGAAATTTTAAAATTATTGGACAAAAATGTCATCCAGGAAATTCCCCCTCTGGAGAGAAAGAAGGGCTTCTACTCCCCATTATTCCTGGTTCCCAAACCAGACGGGTCCTTCCGGACCATAATAAACTTACGGAGATTAAATACTTACGTAAAGAACAAACGATTCAAAATGGAATCAATAAAGTCGACAATAAAAAACCTGTTTCCGAACTGTTTTATGATAGTTCTAGATCTCAGTGACGCGTACTATCACGTCCCCATCCACAAGGATTC
This sequence comes from Ranitomeya variabilis, assembly GCF_051348905.1. NCBI lineage: Eukaryota > Metazoa > Chordata > Amphibia > Anura > Dendrobatidae > Ranitomeya > Ranitomeya variabilis. The sequence continues at coordinate 713,123,639 of NC_135232.1, forward strand.
TCAAAAATTCCTCAGACTGGCGGTGGTCATAAAGGGACAGAGAAGGGAATACCAATACAGAGCTCTTCCCTTCGGCATATCAATCGCACCTCGCATCTTCACCAAATTGGTAGCAGAGATGATGGCACACCTAAGAGAGGAGGACATTTTAATCGTTCCATATTTGGACGACTTTCTGATTGTAAGCAGCTCGGCCCAACGCTGCAGTCAGCAATGCGACAGAGTGATAGACATTTTAAAAAAACTAGGCTGGCTGGTGAACTTTCAAAAGTCAAAACTGGAACCAACCAGGGTTCAGGAATTTTTGGGTCTCACTTTGGACTCAAGTTCCCAAGAATGTCGCCTCCCAATTCAGAAAAGACAAAAGATATTACATCTAGTGTCAGAAGCTTGTTCAAAACCATCCATGTCTCTGAGGAAGGCGATGTGGTTACTGGGGTCCCTCTCTGCTTGCCTTCCAGCAGTTCAGTGGGCGCAGATCCACACGAGACCCCTCCAGTGGGACATTTTAAAAAAACAGAATTTACTAAGGGGTCGGTTAGAGGGTCGCATGACTCTAAGTTCGCCTGTTATTCATTCCCTAACCTGGTGGTTAAATCCCACCAATCTATCAAAAGGGATTCCCTGGGTGATAGAAGGCCCTCAGATAGTAACAACAGACGCAAGTCCCACAGGGTGGGGGGCTCATCTGAACAACAAAGTCGCTCAGGGGGTATGGACGAGTCGGGAACTCGGGACTTCCTCAAACCAAAAAGAGCTGAGGGCGGTGAATCATGCACTACTTTTTTTCCTAACAGAATTACAAGGGCATCATGTCCGAATTTTTTCGGACAACAAAGTAGTTGTAGCTTACTTGAACCACCAGGGGGGGACCAGGTCTCAAACATTAATGGAAACTACCTCCGAAATTTTCAGCCTGGTACAGAACAATTTTCTATCCCTATCAGCCCTACATATAAAAGGTGTAGAGAACCAGGAAGCCGACTTTCTAAGTCGTACCCAACTAAAACAAGGGGAATGGTCCTTGAATCAGGGGATCTTCAACAAAATTACAGACTTATGGGGAGTCCCTGTAATAGACCTCTTCGCAAACATGCACAACAGGAAGGTGAAAACCTTTTGCTCCTTAGATCCCAGAGGGAATCCTCAGGCAGTAGATGCATTTACGATTCCCTGGACACAAACTCTTGCGTACGCGTTTCCTCCCATCATCCTCATTCCAGCAGTTCTGCGGAAAATCAGGGAGGACAAATCCAGACTTATCCTAATAGCCCCCTTCTGGCCCAAAAGGGCCTGGTTCCCCTGGCTGAGGATGCTATCGATCACCGATCCCTGGGTCCTTCCGGATCTTCCGGACCTTCTGTCTCAGGGACCGGTGTTCCACCCTCAGTCAGAGAATCTCCACTTAACAGCGTGGAATTTGAGAGGTCACTATTGACGGATAGAGGGTTTTCTAACAAACTAGTCTCTACACTAATGAAGAGTAGAAAACCTGTGACCACAAAAATATATGGTTAAACTTGGCAAAAATTTTTGTCCTCCGGGGTCAGGTTGCAAGACGGGGTTCCAGTGACTGAAATATTAGAATTTCTACAAAAGGGGCTAGACCTGGGCCTTTCAATAAGTACCTTAAAAGTACAGATATCAGCCCTAGGAGCACTGTACTGTGAAAACATAGCAGCAAACCCTTGGGTGATACGGTTTATCAGAGCAGCCGCAAGGTCTAAACCTGTAACAGTACATAGATTACCAACTTGGGACTTGAACTTAGTCTTGTCAGCCCTGACAGAACCCCCGTTTGAGCCCATAGAGTCAATACCTCTTAGGATTCTATCACTTTAAACTGCCCTCCTAATAGCCCTGACATCGGCCCGTAGAATAAGTGATCTCCAAGCCCTGTACGCAAACCCTCCCTTTACACAAATCCTGGATGATAAGGTTGTACTAAAAACAGACCCTGCCTATCTACCCAAAGTAGCATCCACATTTCATAGGTCTCAGGAAATAATCCTTCCTTCCTTCTGTCCAGACCCTAAAAATAGGAAAGAAGAAAAATTCCACACACTAGATGTGAGAAGGTGTCTAATCCAATATATTAAATCCACCCAACAGTGTAGGAAGGAAGGGTCTCTTTTTATCTGCTTCCAGGGACCTAGGAAAGGACTTAAAGCTTCTAAGAGCACTATAGCGCGATGGGTAACAGACGCAATAGCCTTGGCCTACTCATCCACTGGGAACGCCATTCCACAGGGACTGAAGGCCCACTCTACAAGGGCTATGGCGACCTCCTGGGCCGAAAGGTCAGAGGTACCATTAGATCAAATTTGTAAGGCGGCCACCTGGTCATCACCTTCAACCTTTTTCAGACACTATCGCTTAGACCTAGCCTCTTCATCTGACCTGACCTTCGGAAGAAGGGTTCTGCAGGCTGTGGTCCCTCCCTAACCAATATATCTCTGCAATTCTCTCTGGTGTGCTGTCATGGGCGACTGAGAAAGTCATAGTTACTCACCGATAACGGTGTTTCTCAGAGCCCATGACAGCACCTGCTTATCCCCCCCTCATCACGTGTGCGGTGAGCACATTATTTTGTGTGAAGTGCCTTTTTATATAGACACGGTGTTTACTTGTTAAGCAATATGATAAAGTTGTATATTTTTTTGTTGTTGTGACTAACCTGGAGGACCTCCGATGCTCTGTAAACAAAACTGATGCAGGGGAGAGGTACCGCCCTTTTATCCTGTAGGTTTCCTGTCCCTGAAGGGCGGATCCCCTCTCTGGTGTGCTGTCATGGGCTCTGAGAAACACCGTTATCGGTGAGTAACTATGACTTTCGCGACGGACTCATTGCTGAAGGCCCCAGCCGACGACCGCTGGGCCAGCAAGCCGATGAGAGGTTACGAACCTTTGCCCCCCTCTACCTACCGCTGTGACGTATATAAAAAGAACGTCAAAATTATTATTATTTATTTATTTTTTTTTTTTTAAATAATTTAAAACATTTTAACAATAATAGTACAGTACATTCACCAGTTTATAAGGGAGGGAGGGTGGGACAACAGCTTCCAAGGGTCAGCCGGGGAGAAAGAGGGAGAACCCGGTCCCGTCCCTACAATTTAACCCTTGAGGGTGTGGCCAGACTCCCCTCTTCTCCCCGGTTGGTCCGCTGGGCGTCCCAATCATGACATCACCTGGGGAAGTAGTGGGAGGGGGGAATTGGGCACTGCACAGTTTTTCATCTGGCTATCCCTTAAAGGGATCTGCAGTCAGAGGCACGTTCCTTATACAGTACCGTGCCTACCATAACCCTTGCTCCAGGGAGGACGCACACCTGGCTCTGCTGTGACCTGTGCTTCAGGGGGCCGCATGCCCGGCTCAGCTATAACTCGTGCTCCAGGGGAGCTGCATGCCCGTCTCTGCTATAACCCGTGCTCCAGGGTGGCTACATGCCCGGCTCTACTATACCTCGTTTTCCAGGGGGGCTGCATGCCCGACTCTGCTATAACCCGTGCTCCAGAGGGCTGCATGCCCAGCTCTGCTATACCTCGTGCTCCAGGGGGCTGCATGCCTGGCTCTGCTATAACCCGTGATCCAGGGGGGCTGCATGCCCGGCTATGCTATACCTCGTGCTCCAGGGGAGCTGCGCTCTCGGCTCTGCTATAACCCGTGCTCCAGGATGGCTGCATGCCCGGCTCTGCTATAACCCATGCTCCAGGGTGCCTGCATACCCAGCTCTGCTGTAAGTCGTGCTCCAGGGGAGCTGCAGGCTCGGCTCTGCCCCCAATATCTATCCCTAAATGGCCACGCCTCACCTCCAATATCTGTCACTACAAGGCCACGCCTGGCCCCCGATATCTGTCCCTACAAGGCCACGCCTTTCCCCAGTATCTGTCCCTACAAGGCCATGCCTCGCCCCCAATATCTGTCCCTACAAGACCACGCCACGCCCCCAATATCTTTCCCCTTACAAGACCATGCCTAGTCCCCCCAATATCTGTCCCTACTAGGCCATGCCTAGCCCCCCCGGAATCAGTCCGTACAAGGCAACACCTAGCCCCCGATATCTGTCCCAACAAGGCCATGCCTGACCCTGATATCTGTCCCAACAAGGCCACACCTGGCCCCCAATATCTGTCCCTACAAGGCCACACCTTGCCCCTAATTATTTCCCCTTACAAGGCCATTCCTAGCCCCCCCAATATCTGTCCCTACTAGGCCATGCCTAGCCCCCCCGGAATCAGTCCGTACAAGGCAACACCTAGCCCCCGATATCTGTCCCAACAAGGCCATGCCTGACCCTGATATCTGTCCCAACAAGGCCACGCCTGGCCCCCAATATCTGTCCCTACAAGGCCACGCCTTGCCCCTAATATATTTCCCCTTACAAGGCCATTCCTAGCCCCCCCCAATATCTGTCCCTACTAGGCCATGCCTAGCCCCCCCGGAATCAGTCCCTACAAGGCAACACCTCTACCCCGATATCAGTCTCTACAAGGCCACGCATGGCCCCCCGGTATCAGTCCCTACAAGGCCATGCTTCGCCCCCCGGTATCAGTCCCTACAAGGCCATGTGTCGCCCCCGGTATCTGTCCCTACAAGGCCACAACTCGCCCCAATGTATTTCCCCTTACAAGGCCATGCCTAGCCCCCCCAATATCTGTCCCTACTAGGCCATGCCTAGCCCCCCCCCGGAATCAGTCCCTACAAGGCAACACCTAGAACCCGATATCTGTCCCATCAAGGCCACGCCTGGCCCCCGGTATCATTCCCTACAAGGCCACACCTCGCCCCCGGTATCAGTGTCTACAAAGTCACGCCTGGCCCCGGTATCTGTCCCTACAAGGCCACGTCTCTCCCCTGATATGTCCCTACAAGGCAACGTCTGGACCCCGATTTCTGTCCCTACAAGGCCACACCTCGCCCCCCTGTATCAGTCCCTACAAGGCCACGCCTGGCTCCCCGCTATCTGTCCCTACAAGGCCACGCCTCGCCCCCGGTATCAGTCCCTACAAGGCCACACCCCCAATATCTGTTTTTACAAGGCCATGCCTCATCCCCGGTATCAGTCCCTACAAGGCCACGCCTGGCTCCCAATATCTGTCATAACAAGGCCACATCTGCAATATCTGTCCCTGCAAGGCCAAGCCTCGCCCCCGATATCTGTCCCTACAGGCCCTACAAGGCCACATCTCCAATATCTGTCCCTACAAGGCCAAGCCTCGCCCCAGTATCAGACCCTACAAGGCCACACCTCCAATATCTGCCCTTCAAGGCCACGCCTCACCCCGGTATCAGTCCCTACAAGGCCACGCCTGGCCCCGATATCTGTCGCAGGAAGGCCACACATCCAGTATCTGTCCCTACAAGGCCACGTCACACCCTCAGTATCAGTCCCTCCAAGGCCACACCTTCAATATCTGCCCTACAAGGCCACGCCTCACCCCGGTATCTGTCCCTAAAAGGCTCCGCCTGGCCCCGGTATCTGTCCCTACAAGGCCACTCCTCACCCCCAATGTATTTCCCCTTACAAGGCCATGCCTAGCCCCCCCAATATCTGTCCTTATTAGGCCATGCCTAGCCCGAACTCCCCCCCCCCCCCCCCGGAATCAGTCCTTACAAGACAACACCTAGCACCCGATAAGCACCCGATATCTGTCCCAACAAGGCCACGCCTGGCCCCCGGTATCATTCCCTACAAGGCCACGCCCTGTCCCCCTGTATCAGTCCCTACGAGGTTATGTGTCGCCCCCGGTATCTCCCTACCAGGCCACACTTCGCCCCCAATATCTGTCCCTACAAGGCCACACCTTGCCACCAATATCTGTCCCTACAAGGTCACGCCTTGCCCCCTATGTCTGTCCCTACAAGGCCGTGCCTCGCCCCCAATATCTTTCCCCTTACAAGACCATGGCTAGCCCCCCCAATATCTGTCCATACTAGGCCATGCCTAGCCCCCCTGGAATCAGTCCCTACAAGGCAACACCTAGCCCCTAATATCTGTCCGAACAAGGTCCCGCCTGACCCCCATATCTGTCCCAACAAGGTCACTCCTGGCCCCCTATATCTGTTCCTACAAGGCCACGCCTGGCCCCGGTATAATTCCCTACAAGGCCACTCCTCGCCCCCCGGTATCAGTCCCTAGAAGGCCATGCCTGGCCCCCGGTATCAGTCCCTACAAGGCAACACCTAGCCCCTAATATCTGTCCGAACAAGGTCATTCCTGACCCCCATATCTGTCCCAACAAGGCCACTCCTGGCCCCCTATATCTGTCCCTACAAGGCCACGCCTCGCCCCGGTATCAGTCCCTACAAGGCCACACCTGGCCCCTGATATTTATCCCTACAAGGCCACATCTCCAATATCTGTTCCTACAAGGCCACGCCTCGTCTCCAGTATCAGTCCCTACAAGGCCACGCCTGGCCCCCGATATCTGTTGCAGGAAGGTCACACATCCAATATCTGTCCTTACAAGGCCACGTCACACTCTCAGCATCAGTCCCTACAAGGTCACGCCTGGCCCTCCGCTATCTGTCCCTCCAAGGCCACACCTCCAATATCTGCCCTACAAGGCCATGCCTCACCCCGGTATCAGTCCCTATAAGGCCACGCCTGGCCCCCGATATCTGTCTCAGGAAGGCCACACATCCAATATCTGTCCCTACATGGCCACGTCACACCCTCAGTATCAGTCCCTACAAGGTCACGCCTGGTCCCCCGCTATCTGTCCCTCCAAGGTCACACCTCCAATATCTGCCCTACAAGGCCACTCCTCACCCCGGTATCAGTCCCTACAAGGCCACGCCTAGCCCCCCGATCTATCCCTACAAGGACACGCCTCACCCCTGATATCTGTCCCTACAAAGCCATGCCTCGGCCCCGATATCTGTCCCCTTACAAGGTCATGCCTAGCCTCCAATATCTTTCCCCTAACAAGGCCTCGCCCCCGATATCTGTCACTACATGGCCATGCCTAGCCCACGATATCTCTCCCCTTACAAGGCCATGCCTTGCCCCCGATATCTTCCCCCTTACAAAGCCATAACTAGCCCCCAATCTTTCCCCTTACAAGGCCATGCCTCGCCCCCGATATTTTTCCTCTTACAAGGCCACGCCTCACCGATATCTTTCCCCTTACAAAGCCATGCCTCACCCTGATATCTCTCCCCTTACAAGGCCACGCCTAGCCCCGATATCTGTCCCCTTACAAGACTATGCCTTGCCCCGATATCTGTCTCCTTACAAGGCCATGCCTCACCCCCGGTATCTGTCCCCTTACAAGGCCACGCCTCGCCCTGATATCTGTCCCCTTACAAGGCTACGCCTCGCCTCGTTATCTCTCCCCTTACAAGGCCATGCCTCGCCCCGATATCTGTCCCGTTACAAGGTCACGCCTCGCCCCGATATCTCTTCCCTTACAAGGTCACGCCTCGCCCCGATATCTCTTCCCTTACAAGGCCACGCCTCCCCTCGATATCTGTCCCTGCATGGCCACGCCTTGCCCCCAATATCTGTCACCTTACTAGGCCATGCCTTTCACAGCTGTGAAGTAACTGATGTGTGTAAGGGGGGTAAATGATTGTGGCCACATCTGTGTATCCTCAGTGGCCACAGTCATTTCTCTCTTCGGGGCCACTCTGAGGCCATTCTGGGGTCGGTCCTATCGTTGTAGCTGTTAGTGTCTTCCTCCCTGCAGTGGATGTGGTCAGTGTGATGATGTCAGCACAGCTCAGGTTCTCTCACAGTCCTGCACAATGGGGGCAGCCAGGATGATGACGGATTACTGGGAAGAGCTCCACACCTCACCACAAGATGTGCACGGCGGGACACAGGAATCGCGGTAAATGGCCCCGCCCAGCGAATTTCCCGGTAACGGGAACCGCTTCTTCACGTCGGTGTTTACTATCACTGATTCCCGCGTACCCGCACATGACAACCTGAGCTTCACTCCGGAAGCGACAAGCAGGGAACGCCGGGAAATGTAGTCCCGTGGCTCTGTCAGCACCATGTGACGGCAGGAGGCGAGGCCTCCGGGTTGCTGCTCTGTGGGGGGCAGCACACTGGCTGGTGGGAGCCGGAGCTGCCGACCGGCACAGTGCGGTCAGGACACGGCAGGGATCTGTGTCCTCATGGGAGAGCCTAGACTGTATTGCCGCTGCCTGCCCTGACTGCAGCCAAACATGTCTAATGGCGGCTTCTCTCCCTGCCTGTACTAAGTCAGAACACTCCCCCCCAGTATGACCGCCCCAGAAATGACGTCACACCTGGAAGGAGCCCACACAGTCTAGTATTTAGGTTGTGGCTAAATCCAAGTCGGCTAAAGGACCGGGTCCCTCTGCCCACTGGGATTTAGCTTTCTCACACAGAGCCGGCTATTTCCTAGTTGGCAGAGGGACCAGGTCCTTTAGCTGACTTGGATTTAGCCTGCTCTATATAAGAATGCTAAATCCCAGTACACAGAAGGACACTTATTGTATATAAATATATATGAATCCTGTCATGTTATTTTTTGCAGTAATATTGAGCCGCAGACTAGATATGACATCTGATTACACATTTATTTATATGTGACATTTATACACAAGAATTTTCCCCTTAATTCCAGTGTGTACAATATTCTGCCCCAATCTCATCCGCTTCCCGTTTTATTTACTGGTGATCATTTTTGTAGATCACACAACCACAGATTTTTTTCAATGCATGCACCTAGGAGTGTTTTAACCCTCGGGCGATTTTCCGTTTTTTTTTTTTTTTCCCATAACTTTTTTATTTTTCCATCCACATCGCCGTTGGGATTTTTTTTTATTTTGGTGGGACGTTCTTATTGATACCATTTTGGCGCGGATACCATGTTTTGATCACCTCTTATTTCATTTTATTGCAATGTTGTGGCGACCAAAAAAAAGTAATTATGGCATTTCGAGTTTTTTTCTTGTTATGCCGTTTACCGATCAGATTATTTTAGATTTTGATTGGTCAGACCTTTCTGAACACATCAATTCCAAATTTGTGTATTTTTTTATTGGAGCAAAAGCAATTTTTTTTTTCTTATATTTTTATGATATATGACGTAACTGCATCATGCGTTGTGAAGGGGTTCATACTGTAACTATTGGCCAAATAGACCAGGTCCTTCTTTCAAGTTGGATTTAGCCTGCTCTCTGTCAGAAAGCTAAATCCCAGTTGGCTAAAGGACCGGGTCCCTGTGAGTATTTTAGTGCTAGATCTAGCAGGCTCAAAGACTAGGTCCTTCTGCCAACTTGGATTTAGCCTGCTCGCTGTGAGAAAGCTAAATCCCAGCCACCTAAAGGACCAGGTCCCTGTGAGTGTTTTAATACTAGATTTAGCAGTCTAAAAGATCAGGTCCTTCTGCCAACTTGGATTTAGCCTGCTCGCTGCGAGAAAGCTAAATCCAAGTGGGATAAAGGACCAGGCTCCTTGGAGTGGTTTAATACCAGACTTAGTAAGCTAAAAGACCAGGCCCTTCTGCCCACTTAGATTTAGCTTGCTTTATATAACAAATTCTAGTGGGCAACGCAGTCCAACAGTGATTCACCAATCTGATGCACTGTAATGATTCCACCGGTTCACTGTCGGACTTCCGTATTGTAGTGCCGCTGTGTCACGCAGGGGGCAGTCCGGCAATCCAACCTACTACAATGATTCCGCCAGGTTATGCGCATTGCCGGTCACTGTGCTCCTTGAGGTCACCTGAAGTGACAGTTGGCGGCTCACACAGAGGGTACTGTGATAGCCGCAAATTGTAATCTCTGATGATCTTACAGGTGGCTTCTTCCATGCCACCCTTAGTGTGTGTACAGCAGACACGGGGAGGGGTCACGTTTTATGATGTCACTATGGCTTCTGTATGTATTGGAGCCAGGGATCGTCTTGGGACCTCAATGTGGATTACGCGGGACCTTGTGGATCTCATTGGACCTGCAGGTGGGTTTTTTTGGTAACTAAATGGGTGAAAGAGGGTGTCTGTTTTTATATTTTAACTAGCTGTACTACCCGGCTTCGCCCGGGGTAATAACTGCTGTTAGCAAAATAGAATGTGTTAACAAAAATTTATTCTGCACAAAAAAAACACAAAACAAATGGATAGAAATGTAATTATTAAAAGGCAAAAACTAAGCTAATAGAAGCATTTTACAACATATATTTCAACACCAGAGATATTCCACACAGATTTAACTAAATTGGCCAAGTAATGTGAAGTAATCTTCTACTACTTATTCGAGAGCCTTTTGATAAACGACATTCTTAGTTTTTCCTTCAGGTGCAAAGACAAACAGATTTTTGGATGTTCCAACTCTTGAACAGGCCACATAAAGTTGACCATGAGAAAAGCATGGAGATTGTAAATCTAAGCTAGCTGAAGAGCCCGGCATTGCCTGGGCATAGTAAATATCTGTGGTTAGTTATAGCACCTCACTTCTCTTATTTTCCCATCACGCCTCTCATTTTCCCCATCACATCTTTCATTTTCCCCCTCACATCTCTCATTTTCTCCCTCACACCTCTCATTTTCCCCCTCACTCCTCTTATTTTCCCCCTCACTCCTCTCATTCCCCCCTAACACTTGTCATTTCGACCTCACATCTGTCATTTTCCGATCACTCCACTATTTTCCCTCACTCCTCTGATTTTGCACTCACACCTTTTCATTTTCACCTCACACCTCTCATTTTCACCTCAGTATATACATGTTTGTCATCTCCCTTATATATAGTATACACCTGTATGTCATCTCCTGTATATAGTATATACCTGTATGTCATCTCCCCTGTATATAGTATATACTTGCTGTGTGTCATCTCCCCTGTATATAGTATATACCTGTATGTCATCTCCTCCTATATATAGTATATACCTGTATGTAATCTCCTCCTGTATATAGTATATACCTGTGTGTCATCTCACCTATATATAGTATATATCTGTGTGTCATCTCCTCCTGTATATAGTATATACCTGTATGTCATCTCCTCCTATACATAGCATATACCTGTATGTCATCTTCTCCTGTATATACTATATACCTGTAGGTAATCTGCTCCTGTATATAGTATATACCTGTGTGTCATCTCCTTCTGTATATAGTATATACCTGTATGTCATCTCCTGCTGTATGTAGTATGTACCTGTATGTCATCTCCTCCTCTATATAGTATATACCTGTCATCTCTCCTGTATATAGTATATATCTGTGTGTCATCTCCTCCTGCATATAGTATATACCTGTGTCATCTCCCCTGTAAATAGTATATACCTGTGTGTCATCTCCTGTATATAGTATATATCTGTATGTCATCTCCTCCTGTATTAGACCTCGTTCACACGTTATTTGGTCAGTATTTTTACCTCAGTATTTGTAAGCTAAATTGGCAGCCTGATAAATCCCCAGCCAACAGTAAGCCCACCCCCTGGCAGTATATATTAGCTCACACATACACATAATGTGACTGACAGCTGCCGGATTCCTATATGGTACATTTGTTGCTCTTGTAGTTTGTCAGCTTATTAATCAGATTTTTATTTTTGAAGGATAATACCAGACTTGTGTGTGTTTTAGGGCGAGTTTCGTGTGTCAAGTTGTGTGTGTTGAGTTGCGTGTGGCGACATGCATGTAGCGACTTTTGTGAGATGAGTTTTGTGTGGCGACATGCGTGTAGCAACTTTTTGTGTGTCGAGTTGCATGTGACAGGTTAGTGTAGCAAGTTGTGTGCAGCAAGTTTTGCGCATGGCGAGTTTTGCGCGTGGCGAGTTTTATGTGTGGTGCCTTTTGAGTATGTGCAAGTTTTGTGTGAGGCAACTTTTGCATGTGTTGCAACTTTTGTGCATGTGGCAATTTTTCCGCGTGTGCAAGTCTTGCGTGTGGCGAGTTTTCCATGAGGTGAGTTTTGCACGTGTGGCGAGTTTTGCATGTGAAGAGTTTTGCGCGTGGCGAGTTTTGAGCAGCGACTTTTGTGTTTCAACTTTTATGTGGCGAGGTTGGTTTATGTGTGGTGAAATGTGCGCTGAGGGTGGTATATGTGTTCGAGCACGTGGTAGTGTGTGGCGCATTTTGTGTGTGTGTTCATATCCCCGTGGTGGTGTGGTGATTATCCCATGTCGGGGCCCCACCTTAGCAACTGTACAGTATATACTCTTTGGCGCCATCGCTCTCATTCTTTAAGTCCCCCTTGTTCACATCTGGCAGCTGTTAATTTGCCTCCAACACTTTTCCTTTCATTTTTTCCCCATTATGTAGATAGGGGCAAAATTGTTTGGTGAATTGGAAAGCGCGGGGTTAAAATTTCATCTCACAATATAGCCTATGACGCTCTCGGGGTCCAGACGTGTGACTGTGCAAAATTTTGTGGCTGTAGCTGCGACGGTTCAGATGCCAATCCCGGACATACATACACACATACATACACACATTCAGCTTTATATATTAGATTACATGTTTTTAATCTGTGTGTTTCTTTATTTTTACTTACAGTGTTAGTTAACGGGGTGTTTCATAGACACCTCTCTATTACCAACCCTGGGCTTGATGTCAGCTATGATTTTTGACAAATCACAATTGTAATTATACTTACAGCTCTGGCAAAAATTAAGAAACCACTGCAAAATGTCCAGTTTGTCTCATTTTTCTCTTTATAGGTATATTTTTAAGTAAAATGTAAATTGTTCTTTTATTCTATAAACTTCTGACGTGTCTCAGAATTTTAAAGCAATAAATTTAGTATTTTTTTCTGACAAAGAAAAATGGTCAAAATAAAAAAAAACAGTTCTTTCAGACCTCAAATAATGCAAAGAAAACAAGTTCATAATCACTTAGAAACAACAATAATGTTTTAACTCAGGAAGAGTTCAGAAATTAATATTTTGTGATTTTTAATCACAGCTTTCATACGTCTTGGCATGCTTTCCACCAGTCTTTCACACTGCTTCTGGCGCAAAAATATAAGCAGTTCTTCTTTGATGGCTTGTGACTATCCATCATCCTCTTGATTACATTCCAGAGGTGTCCAATGGGGTTCACGTCTGGAGAATGGACCGCCCATGACAGGGTTTTGATGTGGTGGTTTCTTAATTTTTCCCAGAGCTGTATATATTACCCCAATTGCCACTGCACAAAAGCAATCAGGAAGAGCTGAGGCGATGCACAAGAATTAGCGCTTCTAACAGATGCTCCATTTCTCGTGTGGCTGAGGACTAGTCTTATTAGTGTTGGAAGGGGCCAATATCCATGGACAGTCACAGCTTTTTAATATCAGCCATTTACTGTCTGTTTTACCTTAGCTGGTTATTAAAAATGAAGTTGGCCCCAATTAATTTTTTGGATAATTCCACCCATTTTTTAATAACCAGCAAACAAAAACAGACAGCTGTTGACTGATTAATAGGCTGAAAAGGTTAATGTTTATTGGGCCCTTCCCAGCATAATGAGGCCAGCTCATAGCCAATGTGGTCTCGAACTTTGGTGCTGTAAAATGGGGGTAGTAAGGGGTAAAGGTGAAAAATGGAACAAAAAAGGGGTAAGCAGGACAATAGCCCTGAAAACAAATGTGGATAGTAAGATCAATTAAAATAACAGAGAATAAAAAGTAATAATAATAATCTTGAAAAAAGAGGCATAGGTCCAAATGTATGAGGAGGTGTAGTAGGTGGATGAGCTTGAGGCGGATGTGGTGATGAAGGTGGAAGAGGCAGGGGATGAGGTATCCAACAGTTTTTGTGGGGCTTTTTAAATTTATTTTTTTTTTAGGGACAGAACTTAAAAGAACATAGTATAAAATAAAAAAGAACAATGTAGATACAGTAGTTGGATGTCCTAGTGGAGGAGGAGGTGGTGTAGGTGGACATTGCGGTGTAGGTGGAAGAGGCAGGGCTGATGGTATCCAACATTATTTTTGTGGATTTTATTTCTCTTCCTTTTTGGTGAGGCCCCAAAATAAAACGAATGGCAAATAGAATATACCAATGTCTAGGTGTGGATAGTACATTTTGTCTGGTCAGCCAAAGGTACAGACAAGTTCTGTGGACTCCACTCCTGGTTTCTTTTAATGAATGCGAGAATGCCCACTTTGGCTTTGGACAGGTGGATGCTCCTATGTGTGATTACATCCACTGCTGTGATAAACACACGTTCCATCATTACACTTGCCATGGGGCATGCCAGCACTTCCAAGTCAAAATGTACAAGCCTAGGCCATGTGTCCAGTTTGGAAACCAAAAAGTTAAATGGGCAGACCCATCACTTAGTACATGCAGACGTGTGGACATGCACACGTACTCTTCCACCATGTTATAATGCTGGCACCTGGTTGTATAGACCGTATCAGATGGTGGTGCTTGATGTTGTGGCCTGCTGATGATTTTTTTTTTCACATTTTAGCCATGCTAACTCTCCCTTCCGAGGTGGTGCTCCAGCTGCGTTGGCAACTTCCTCCTCTGCCTTGTGTTTCTTCTGTCAGGTGGGAATGCCGTCAGTAGTGCCCCTACCAGCATGTGCTTGTATTCACACATTTTGCCATCTCACTCCAGTGACGGAAGTAATAATGGCACTTTGGCTTTGCAGCAGGGATCCAGCAGGGTGGCCACCCAGTAATCAGTAGGGGTATGATCTGGGCAACTCTGCGGTCGTTGCGCAGTCACAGCAGACTGTATTGGCTAATCCTGCCCTCTCTCTGTCCTGGGGCCCTACTTTTTTCCATCTACACCCTTGGCCTAGGACAACTCATAAAGTCCCATGGCTTCCAGTATCACCTGTATGCTGATGACACTCAGATCAACCTCTCTCGCCCAGATGTCACCTCTCTGCTGTCCAGAATCCCCAAGTGTCTATCAGCTATATCCTCCTTCTTCACCTCTTGCTTCCTAAAAATCGATGTGGACAATACTGAACTCATCATCTTTCCTTCATCTCACGTATCCCCCTACCTGATCTATCTATTATGGTAAACGGCATCATGCTCTCTCCCACACCTGAAATCCGGTTAACTCTCGACTCTGCCCTGTCCTTCAAACCGCACGTCCAAACTCTTGCCACCTCCTGTCGCCTCCAACTCAAACATATTGCCAGAATCCGTCCCTTCCTCTGCCCTCAATCTATTAAAACGCTTGTGCATGCCCTCATCATCTCCCGCCTCGACTACTGCAACATCCTCCTCTGCGGCCTCCCCGCTAACTCTCTTGCTCCACTCCAGTCTGTCCTCAACTCTGCTGCCCGGCTAATCCACCTCTCTCATCGCTACTCCCCTGTTTCTCCCCTCTGCAAATCCCTCCACTGGCTCCCAATTCCCCAACGAATCCAGTTCAAACTACTAACACTGATCTACAAAGCCATCCACAACCTGTCCCCTCCCTATATCTCTGAACTAATCTCCCGATATCTTCCCTCACGTAATCTTCGATCCTCCCAAGACCTCCTACTCTCCTCCACACTTATTCGTTCCTCACACAACCGCCTCTAAGATTTCTCCCCAATATCCCCATCCTCTGGAATTCCACGCCTCAACACGTCCGATTATCCACCACCCTCGGATCCTTCAGACGGAACCTGAAAACCCATCTCTTCAGGAAAGCCTACAGCCTGCAATAACCATTCTGCCGCCTCACCACCACCAGAGCTGCTGCACCCCCGACCTTCTGTCTCTTCTCCATTATCCCGTAGAATGTAAGTCCGCAAGGACAGGGTCCTCTCCCCTCTGTGACAGTCTGTCATTGTAAATTTGTTCACTGTAAACGATATCTATAACTCTGTACGTAACCCCTTTCTCACCATGGAATTAATGGTGCTATATAAATAAATAATAATAATTCGTGCCAGGCTGCCCAGAGGCAAAGACAAACTGTCTTCTGTGGGAGGTGTATGGTCTATGTTCTATATCCTCCCTGTCATGCTCCAGTGATGCCCGTGAGCTACTTTGAGTGCCACCCTGTTGTGTTCACGACATGGTGAAGTATTGTTCCACAGAGCGACTCACCCATGCATGCTGCAGCTGAAACTCCAGTATTGCTTCTGCTCACACAGCCTCTACAGCGTATTCAACTTTTGAGTTCCACCTTGTTGATATGTCACATATGGGGCGCTGAGCGAGAAGGCAGAAGAGCAGCTGCAGGGTGTGAAAGCCATAAGCGTGCACAGACGACCGCTCACATATGGGTAATTTTTAAGAAAGATTTGCACCACTAAATTTAACACATGTGCCAGGCAAGGGATGTGGTCAAACCGGCTAGGCCTAGAGCTGCTACCAGATTTCGCCCGTTATCGCACACCACCAGGCCGGGATTTAGATTCAGCGGCACCAACCACTCATCAGTCTCTTGTTTAATCCCTGTCCACAGCTCTTGCGCAGTATGGAACTTGTCCCCCAAAATGCTGAGTTTGAGAACACCCTACTGTCTTTTCCTCCTGATTGTGTTGAAGTTGCTGGTGCAAGTCTTACTGCTAGGTGATGGAGTAAGCAGAGTAGGAGGCCACATGGGCAGAGCAATGTCCAGCAGTAGATGTAGAACATGTGCTAGAACGCCTTCCTCCTCTGTCCCAGCTGCCACATTTACCCAGTGTGCAGATAAGGAGATGTAATGTCCCTGCCCATGCTTACTGGTCTACGTATCGGTAGTTATCTGGACCTTGCCACTGATGGCGTTGTGCAACGTGTGTGCTGGGCAGGGATGGCCAACTTGAAACATTAGTGGTGGATGGGAACCACATACTTCGCAACAGCCACCACCATCAGTTTTTTTAAAATGGTTTTTCTCCATCAGCTGGAATGGCAGCATTCCAAAGGCCAGGAATTGGTAAATGCTGTTATTCAGGACCAGGGCCTGTGGGCGGGTAGTGGGGTATTTCCTCTTTCTCTATGGGGTTTGGGTGATGGAGAGATGAACACTTCCATGGGACAGGGTGGAGATGCTTGGTGACACTGCTGGTGGTGCTGTCACATCCTGTCTTTGCGGGTAGGCTGTTGTTCGTGAGCTGGATGAAGAGGTCAAGACCGCAGCAGAAGAGGGAGCAGGAGGAAAGCTCACATCATTTTTTTTAAGGTGTCTACTCTACTGCAGCTGGTAACTGGAACTCAGATGCAGGTGGTGCTCAGGTAAAGAAAATGTTAAAAAAAAAAAATAATCAGAATAGACTGCTTCATGACTTTGGGCTGATACTGCTTGGCCGATTTGCAAAGGGTTGAGGTGGAAGAAAAATGCCCAAGGTCCTCAGGTGAAAACTCTGCGCTTTCAGCAGTGGACCCAGTGGAAGGAACTGAAGGCGCTCTCAGCCATCCAATCTAACACCACCTCCACATGTTCTTGCCTCACTATCCATCCAGCGGTGCTCGTGCCTAGGATATGGTGCACAACATCCTGTGGACTGCATGCACCAGAGGAACGCGTTTCATGTAGGCACGTAACGGGCACAGATCAACTATGTCATCTCCTTGAAGCAGGTACACCTCCACCATGACCACGTCCTTCATTTGATGCTCTCCTCATGCCCCCTCCCCAACAATAATTCCCAGTAGAGAAGAGGCTGAATTAGGGCACACTGAACCATGCTTTATTACCGGCAGCATGCATCAGGTTGTTACAGCATGCTGCATAGGGGTGGTAAATTAACAGTATACGATAATTGTCTAAATTTTTCTTTAAAAAAAAAAAAAAGAATAAGTAAAATATTAAAATTTTAGAATCATCAGTGGTTGATACCCTTTTAAAGGAGAAGTGTAACAATGATTGTAGCCGGCATCTTGGGAGTCTCTATCAGGCTCAGTATAGGAGTACGCTTACAGCAATGGATACAGAAAGTGCTCCCACTCTCATCCAGGAGAACGGGATGATTTGTTCTCACTTCTCATTGCTGTGCTCGCCCAGTTTTTATTCATCATACAGGACCATTTACAGTAGTCCATATTACAGAATTGTATCTTTATAAATGTCGCACTGATGGGCCGTATGGCAGCCAATGTTTTCTGCTCACACCCATCTGATTTCAGTCACATTGCTGCTGAATACAGCTGAGTAAAAAACTCCCCAGATCTGCCCGGCCTGATAGAAGAACATTGCTCCGAGTGCAGGCCGATATTTACAGGATTGCACTCATCTGATTTTTATGCTAACATAAGCGAGACACAAAATGTGAAGCGTCCCATATTCTACAGAACAGAACGGGCCATAAATAAGACAAGTGAATCAGAACGATCAATATGGGAGGGGGGAAACAGTTGTGGTCATAAATATTGCAGCAGCTCATAGCTAAGGAGTGTGAGGTTTTATTGTCCTGTGGTTTAGGTCAGATCCAGGGATGTGAATTCTCCAGGAGGTCTGAGGAGCACGTTCCTTAATTAATGTAGCAAGACAAATACATACGACATAATCTATATAATCATCTAAGGCAGAGGTCCCCAACGTTTCTGACCTTGAGAGCCACATTCAGCTCTGAGAGAGGGTCTCGAGCCACATTCAGCTCCCTCACTATAGTGGCAACCAAAGCCCCCATTACAGGGATAATGGTAACCAAAGCTTTTCCACAAAAATCACCCAAAGCAGTGTACGAAGATCCAGGAGTTCCCACAATACCCCCATTCAGTATTCTATAAAGCACTCCTAAGTCACTGTCACATCAAGCTTCAAACACCTATGACAGGTATTGTCATCTTAGTCCAACAAAATAGCAAATGGCCGACAGCACATTAGACATGTGGATGCACGTCCTAGTTCCACTGGACCCCCATGGAAAATGTACATACCAAATAAACAATGAAGGACAGCATCCAATCCAGGTGAAAGGTTCAAAAACGGATTTCTTTATTTGCCAAAGGTGCAACGTTTCAACCCACAAGGGTCTTTTTCAAGCATGAATTATCAATTATCAATAAAACATTGGACTTTTTACTGAAATGGAGTTTCACACGGGAGATTTCTTTTCCTGCATTTTGTCTCCAGCGTACCATACTTAAATCATCTCAAAACCCCTAAGACCAGTATATGTGCATCCAGATCTGCTCTTCTGTGCAGGGCTGCTCACAAAGGTCACCATTTTCAGATGTGCTCTTCATACCTGTTTGCTAGAACTGGAGCTAATACACCAAGCTGACAGCCGCGAGCCACAATTCATGGGGCCGCGAGCCACATGTGGCTCCCAAGCTACAGGTTGGGGACCCCTGATCTAAGGGGTACTTCCGTCTGTCTCTGTAATGGAAATCATGCGTCGCTGCCGGCCGCCACCAATCAGCGACAGGCTTAGTCCGGCCGCGAATTGGCCTCTCCCTACTCTCCTCCAGTCAGTGCCCCCTCCCTACTCCCCTCCAGTCAGCGCAAGTGTGTCGCCCCATCCCGGACCAACTTTTTACTATTGATGCAGCATCAATAGTAAAAATATATAATGTTAAAAACAATAAAAAAATATAAAAAAATTGTGCTATTCTCACCTTCCGACGTCAACCAATGTGCGCGATGCTGCCGCCAGCTTCCATTCCCAGTGATGCATTGCGAGACCGCTAAGTCATCTGGGTAATTTTGCAATGCATCACTGGGAACGGAAGCTGGCGGCAGCATCGCGCGCATCGGGACAGCTTCGTTGGATGAGTATATAACTATTTTTTATTTTAAATTTTTTTTAACGGATATGGTGCCCTACGTGGCCTGTGTTATATACTACGTAGACTGTGCTATATATTACGTGGGTTGTGTTATATACTGCCTGGCTGCTATATACTACATGGGCAGTGTTATATACTACGTGGCTGCCTGTGTTACGTGAGCTGTGCTATATACTATGTGGCTGCTATATACTACGTGGCTGTCTGCTATATACTACATGGCTGTCTGTTATATACTACGTGACTGTGCTAAGCACGTCGTACATGCACACACATTCTAGAATACCCGATGCATTAGAATCGGGCCACCATCTAGTAATAATAATCTTTATACAGCGCTAACATATTCCGCAGTGCTTTACAGACATTATCATCGCTGTCCCCAATGGGGCTCACAATCTAAATTTCCTATCCTAATGTGGGAGGAAACCCACACAAACACAGAGAGAACATACAAACTCTTTGCAGATGTTGTCCTTGGTGGGATTTGAACCCAGGACTCATTCCAGCTGTCACAGGTCGTCAGAAGTTTGTAAACCATTAGTACAAAAAAATAAAAATGTGAATATTGCCTAACATTACAAAGATACATTTTTCCTCTGGAAAATATGTCATAGCCTGTCCCATCAGTGGTGGCAGCAGCAGTCAAACCCTCAGTGAAAAGCAACTAATGTCTTTTTAAGAAAAAAACAATTATGGATTTAGAAAAAAAACAAAAAACATACAGCTAGTCCGGCTGTATGGGCTACATGGAAGTGCGGGTCTGGTCTACTGGTGAGGACTTCCCTGCAGATAGTTTCCCCAATAAACCGGAATGTCTAAACTCAGCCTGATAGAGATCCAACTGCAGTTACTCTCCACTAATGTCACCCCGAGCTTTAGAATTATAGAAATGAAAATTCAACTCATAGCTGTCAAACAATTTTACAAGTCAGTTAGAAATAAAAAAGAGAAATATATAAATATATGCATACATACAAATGAATAAAAAAGAGTTTTAGAAATCAAAACAATGAATAAACGTTAAAGACATTAGAGATTAATGACAAAAAAGCAAAACACATTTGTACCAAAGTCCCCTGTGCTTTAGCTGCAAAAATTGTATTGTGCTTAACACAAAATTCCTCTCTCATTCAATACACTATAAGACACGAGCGTGGGTAAAGGAAAGAGGTACGGGAAAGAGGACGAAACACGGGACGGGGGGAGACAGAGGACGGGACGGGAAGGGGGAGACAGGACGGGGGAGAGACAGAGGACGGGACGGGGGAGAGACAGAGGACGGGACGGGGGAGACAGAGGACGGGACGGGGGGGGAGACAGGACGGGACGGGGGGGAGACAGGATGGGAAAGGGGGAGACAGAGGACGGGAAAGGGGGGGGGGAGACGGAGGACGGGGGAGAGACAGGACGGGATGGGGGAGGCAGAGGACGGGACAAGGCAGAGGACAAGACAAGGCAGAGGGCCAACGGCCAGGGGGACAGGACGGGACGGGGGGAGACAGGACGGGACGGGGGGAGACAAGACGGGACGGGGAGACAGAAGACGGGACGGGGGAGACAGGACGGGACGAGGCAGAGGGTCGACGGCCAGGGGGACAGGACGGGAGGGGGACAGATCCTAGCAACACAATATAAATGGAGAGAAGGGGGGGGTTTAGGAATTATACTCCTCTATCTGACATTATCAGACGCCCACAGTGTCCTCACATGGATTGTGGGGGCACCAGCGTTCCAATTTGTGAAGAGAAGTCCAGTGATGAAGTGACATCTGCAGGGAGGTCACTGCTCTGGGGGACACAGGATGGGAAAAAGCCACAATACCTAGAATAAAAGAGAAAGAATCAAGAATCATGTAGGAAACTCGATACAAGTAGTGGCTAACACCAGTGGCCACCAGGCCAGCACAGCACAGCGTGCAAGTAGAGAATAAAGCCCGGGATCTGGAGACATTATTGTCACGTAGTTTCTCTCCCAGAGGTCATAGGTCAGTCATCAACCTGACATCATGTGTCCCGAATAATATTAATGAGAAAACGTTTTATGTAAAAAAAAAAAAAAAAAAACAGGACCGACTCCTCACCATCAGGCAGAGATTCTCATGTTAAGCAATATCAATCACTCAGATCTCCAACATCATTCATCCCCTTCCCTGTTCGCCCCCACACACTATAGCACTATACTTCCCTGCACACCCCCCACCGCAAGTGACATCACACACTGACCTGCACAGCGCATGTAACATCAGCCCCCTACCCCACGCAGACCCACGCGAACAACATCAGCCCCATTCTGCAGGCAGACCCCCCACGCATGCAACATGACCCCCTTCCCAACAGAGACCCCCAGCACACAGCCCCCCTTCCCAACACACCCAGCCCCGCTCGCAAGGAACATGACCCCCTTCCCCACAAAGACCCCCAGCATGCAGTCACCCTTCCCCAGGCAGGCCCCTACAGCACGCAGTCCCAGGCAAGCAACGTCACCCCCTTCCCCACGCAGGCCCTTCCAGCACGCAGTCCCAGGCAAGCAACGTCACCCCCTTTACCAGGCAGGCCCCTCCAGCACGCAGTCCCAGGCAAGCAACGTCACCCCCTTCCCCAGGAAGGCCCCTCCAGCACGCAGTCCCAGGCAAGCAACGTCACCCCCTTCCCCAGGCAGGCCCCTCCAGCACGCAGTCCCATACAAGCAACGTCACTCCCTTCTCCAGGCAGACCACCAGCACGCAGTCCCATGCAAGCATCACCCCCTTCCCCAGGCAGACCACCAGCACACAGTCCCATGCAAGCATCACCCCCTTCCCCATCCAGTCTCCCAGCACACAGTCCCATGCAAGCATCACCTTCCCCATGCAGACTCCCAGCACGCAGTCCCATGCAAGCATCACCCCTTCCCTATGCAGACTCCCAGCATGCAGTCCCATGCAAGCATCACCCTTCCCCATGCAGACCCCCAGCACGCAGTCCCATGCAAGCAACATCTCCCCCTTCTCCCCAGGCAGACCCCCTCCAGCATACTCATGCAGCCCCATGCAAACATCACCCCCTTCTCCCCAGGCCGCACCCCTCCAGCATGCACATGCAGCCCCATGCAAGCATCACCCCCTTCTCCCCATGCACAGGCCTTATAATACTTTTTTGTGGTTTCCAAGAAATTTAGTTATGGCAAGTTTTTTGGCGGGACCTGTCAATACTAGTAAATGGCTCAATGATGTAAGGGAAGTTTTTTCCAAACAGAATCTGGTAGGGAGTGCTACGGAAACACCTCTAAAATCAGTCTTTACAGATTTCCTAGTGGCCTATAAGAATAACATTAAGTCCTGGTGGGAAATTCAATCTTTGGAACAGTATATCAAACAAAATATTGTACCTAGAGGACTGAGGATACAGATTACACCAGCATTTAGATCAAGATCAACCACATTGATTGCTAAGTGGGAAAAAGAATCGATTCAGTCCTCTATACGTTTTATGAATATCCTATTGGAGGAAGAGAAACTAAACTTAGAAAATACAACTAAAACTCTAGAGGACTTTATTGAGGAGGCATTAAAACACAAGGCAGATCCTGATTTTGCAAATAGAGAAGCCACACTCAAACCTCAGTGGAAAAATATGAGATCAATCTCAAGGATAGGAAGCATAGACATTTTGTGAGGGATTTGGCTGACTTTAAAGAGAAAAGCGCATTTGTTTTTGTAAGGGATAATAACCTCCTAGGTGATATTTCATCCTCGGACTTTGAAACCTCTGATACAGAGTCTAGACCTTTAGGGGCGAGACCTAAGGATAACTACAGAGGGAGAGGAAATACGGAGAGGGGCTCTTCAAAAAGATGGCAGAGCAATGGTCACAGAGGAAGGCGGAATCAAAAGAATATGGAGCAATTCACAAGTGCATCTGTGGCACAATCGTCCTCATCCTTTTCCTCCTCTTTTTTAGATTGTAGAGATCTGTTGCCATACCCTCTGAGAACGAGATTACCAACAAACCTAAAGAGATAAATTTTACATGTGGTAAAGAACAAGTCATTAATCTTTCTTCCTATGCCCTATCCTTGGCCGAGACTTCTGTGTTGGCTTCGGGTTTGTCTTTTGTACCCACAACCAGATTTGACTGTTTTTCCTGGGTTAAGGATATCAATCTGTTTCTAATGAAATTAAAATGGAGAAAATTCTTCATCAATAACGATAAAAACAAACGTGCACAATTGGACATTCCCGTGGATTTGTTATCGGACGTCAACCTCCTTGCTGAACTCTATGAGGAAGGAGCAAGGGGTGTGGGAGAGGGCCCATTCTCTATAATTAACAAGAAAAGTACTCGGATGCCTCCACCAGGAGATTATAGTAACATTGATATCTTTTCCAAACTAGTTATTGATGAACTAAAAAAGATCAACCCAAAGAATAGGTCCACCGAATTGAATCTGACTACTATTGAAATGGAAGCCCTCAACTCCTTAGCAGATAATGCCAAGATTATCATCAAACAGTCCGATATGGGCGGGAATGTTTTCATTTTAGACACTATTAAATATCTGATGTTGTGTGAGTCTATTCTATCTGACCATACTACGTATGAGGTTTTGAGAGGTGATCCTACAGCCTCCTACTCTTGTCTACTCCTTGGGATACTTGCCAGGGCCCTGGATGATTTCCTTATATCAAAGGACGAGTTTAACTTTATGTTCCCAAAATATCCCACCATTGCTACATTTTGTTCACTTCCGAAGATCCATAAGGGGCTCACCCCCCCTTAAGGGTCGTCCAATTGTGTCAGGGATCGATGCCCTATGCCAAAATGTGAGTGTCTATTTGGACCATATTCTACCACCATTTGTAACAGCCTTGCCGTCTTATATAAGAAATACCAGTGACTTATTGAACAAACTTGAGGATATACGTATGTTATGATCCTTAGTGGCTGAGGATCACGAATAGACCAGCAAGTTAATAAACTAAGGACAAGCTCTAGGGAGATGGTAACTGGACTGATCGCAAATCTGAACCTATCCAAAACAACTAGAGGTAGCCGGTGAACGTGCCTACAAAATTCCTAGACGTCTCGAGCCAGCCTGAGGAACTAGCTACCCCTAAAGAGAAAGAAAGACCTCGCTTGCCTCCAGAGAAATAATCCCCAAAGATATAGAAGCCCCCAACAAATATTAACGGTGAAGTAAGAAGAAGGCACATACGTAGGGATGAAATCAGATTCAGCAAAAGATGCCCACTAGTACTAGAAAGCAGAAAATAGAGCAGGGGTCTATGCGATCAATAAAAAACCCTTACAAAATATCCATCCTGATATTACAAGAACCCACGCACCAACTAATGGTGTGTGGGGAGAAACTCAGTCCACTAGAGCATCCAGCAAGCGAGGAAATCACATTTTAGCAAGCTGGACAAGAAAACATGATAAACACTGCTGATCAAAAAAAAAGCAAACAAAACTTAGCTTTGTCCTGGATGGACTGGGAGCAAGGTAGTCAGAAGGAATCTGAGTAACACTGATTACATCGACAGCCGGCAACAAGAGGAAGTAAAACAGCTATATAGGAACCTCCCAGAGGATAACGAACCAGCTGATAGCCAGAGACCAGCAGGATAACAAACAAAGCCACCAGGGGGAGCCCAAAGCAAAAGTCACACCATACCACCAGTGACCACAAGAGGGAGCCCGAAAACAGAGTTCACAACAGTACCCCCCCTTAAGGAGGGGTCACCGAACCCTCATGAAAACCCCCAGGGCGATCAGGATGAGCCACATGGAAGGCACAAACCAAATCGGCCGCATGAACATCAGAGGCGACAACCCAAGAATTATCCTCCTGACCATAGCCCTTACACTTGACCAAATACTGGAGCCTCCGTCTAGAAACACGAGAATCCAAGATCTTCTCCACCACGTATTCCAATTCTCCCTCAACCAGCACCGGGGCAGGAGGCTCAACCGGAGGAACCACAGGTACCACATACCTCCGCAACGAGCGATGGAACACATTATGAATAGCAAATGATGCCGGGAGGTCCAGACGGAATGACACAGGGCCAAGGACTTCCAGAATCTTATAAGGACCGATAAACCGAGGCTTGAACTTAGGAGAGGAGACCTTCATAGGAACGAAGCGAGAAGACAACCACACCAAGTCCCCAACGCAAAGTCGGGGACCCACACAGCGACGGCGGTTGGCAAAGAGCTGAGCCTTCTCTTGTGACAACTTCAAATTGTCCACCACATGATTCCAAATCTGATGCAACCTATCCACCACAACATCCACTCCAGGACAGTCAGAAGGCTCCACCTGACCCGAGGAAAAACGAGGATGAAACCCCGAATTACAAAAAAAAGGAGAAACCAAAGTAGCAGAACTAGCCCGATTATTAAGGGCAAACTCGGCCAACGGTAAAAAAGTAACCCAGTCGTCCTGGTCAGCAGAAACAAAACATCTTAAATAAGTCTCCAAGGTCTGATTAGTTCGCTCGGTTTGGCCATTCGTCTGAGGATGGAAGGCCGACGAAAAAGACAACTCAATGCCCAACTTAGCACAAAAGGTCCGCCAAAATCTAGACACAAACTGGGATCCTCTGTCAGAAACAATGTTCTCAGGAATCCCGTGCAAACGAACCACATTTTGAAAAAACAGTGGAACCAACTCGGAGGAGGAAGGCAACTTAGGCAAGGGCACCAAATGGACCATCTTAGAAAAACGATCACACACCACCCAGATGACAGACATTCTCTGAGAGACAGGGAGATCTGAAATAAAATCCATGGAAATGTGCGTCCAAGGCCTCTTCGGGACAGGCAAAGGTAACAGCAAACCACTGGCACGAGAACAGCAAGGCTTCGCCCGAGCACAAATTCCACAAGACTGCACAAAGGAACGCACATCCCGCGACAAGGAAGGCCACCAAAAAGACCTGGCCACCAAGTCTCTGGTACCAAATATTCCAGGATGGCCCGCCAACACCGAAGAATGAACCTCGGAGATGACTCTGTTGGTCCATCTATCCGGGACAAACAGTCTCTCCGGTGGACAGCGGTCAGGTCTATCCGCCTGAAACTCTTGCAGCACACGTCGCAAATCTGGGGAGATGGCAGACAAAATCACCCCTTCTCTAAGGATACCAGCCGGCTCTGAATCTCCAGGAGAGTCAGGCACAAAACTCCTAGAAAGAGCATCAGCCTTCACATTCTTCGAACCCGGCAGGTACGAGACCATGAAATCAAAACGAGAGAAAAACAACGACCAACGAGCCTGTCTGGGATTCAGCCGCTTGGCCGACTCGAGATAAATCAAATTCTTGTGGTCAGTCAAGACCACCACACGATGTTTAGCTCCCTCGAGCCAATGTCGCCACTCCTCAAATGCCCACTTCATAGCCAACAGCTCCCGATTACCGACATCATAATTCCGCTCGGCAGGCGAAAACTTTCTTGAAAAGAAAGCACATGGCTTCATCACAGAGCCATCGGGGCTTCTCTGCGACAAAACAGCCCCCGCTCCAATCTAGGAAGCATCAACCTACACCTGGAAGGGAAGTGAGACATCTGGCTGACATAAGACCGGAGCCGAAGAAAACCGACGCTTCAGCTCCCGAAAGGCCTCCACAGCCGCAGAAGACCAATTAGTCACATCAGAACCCTTCTTGGTCAAATCCGTCAAAGGCTTAACAACGCCAGAAAAATTAGCTATGAAGCGACGGTAAAAATTAGCAAAACCCAAGAACTTCTGAAGACTCTTAACAGATGTAGGCTGCGTCCAGTCATGAATAGCCTGAACCTTGACTGGGTCCATCTCAATAGTAGAAGGAGAAAAAATGAAACCCAAAAAAGAAACCTTCTGGACTCCAAAAAGACATTTTGAGCCCTTCACAAATAAAGCATTGTCACGCAGGACCTGAAAGACCATCCTGACCTGCTTAACATGAGACTCCCAATCATCCGAAAAAAACAGAATATCATCCAGATACACAATCATAAACTTATCCAGATATTCACGGAAGATGTCATGCATAAAGGACTGAAAGACTGAAGGAGCATTAGAAAGTCCAAAAGGCATCACCAAGTACTCAAAATGGCCTTCAGGCGTATTAAATGCAGTTTTCCATTCATCACCCTGTTTTATACGCACAAGGTTATACGCACCACGAAGATCTATCTTGGTGAACCAACTAGACCCCCTAATGCGAGCAAACAAATCAGTTAACAATGGCAAAGGATACTGAAATTTGACCGTGATTTTATTCAAAAGGCCATAATCAATACAGGGTCTCAGGGAACCATCCTTTTTAGCCACAAAAAAGAATCCTGCACCAAGAGGGGATGAGGACGGGCAAATATGTCCCTTCTCTAAAGACTCCTTTATATAACTCCGCATGGCAGCATGCTCCGGCACAGATAAATTGAAAAGTCGTCCCTTAGGAAACTTACTACCAGGAATCAAATTTATAGCACAATCACAGTCCCTATGAGGCGGTAGAGAATTGAGTTTGGGCTCCTCAAATACATCCTGGTAGTCTGACAAAAACGTAGGGACTTCAGAAGGAGTGGATGAAGCAATAGACACCACAGGAGCGTCACCATGAATTCCCTGACAACCCCAACTTGACACCGACATAGCTTTCCAATCCAGGACTGGATTATGAGTCTGCAACCATGGTAGACCCAACACGACGACATCATGCAAATTGTGCAGTACAAGAAAGCGAATCACCTCCTGATGAACAGGAGTCATGCACATGGTCACTTGTGCCCAGTACTGAGGTCTATTCGTAGCCAATGGTGTAGAATCAATTCCCCTTAGTGGAATAGGGAATTTCAAAGGCTCCAAAACAAAACCACAGCGCCTGGCAAATGACCAATCCATCAGACTCAGCGCGGCACCTGAATCTACAAAAGCATTAACCGGGTAAGATGACAGGGAACAAATCAGGGTAACAGACAAAATGAACTTAGGCTGTAAAATACCAATGGTGACAGATTTATCAACCTTTTTTTTGCGCTTAGAGCATGCTGAGATAACATGCCATCCACCTCTGGTCAGAATTCTGTCACATTGCATAGATTCAGGTGTCTGTTCAGAAGGCACCGCCAAATGGTGCACAGGTTTGCGCTCCCACAAACGCCAATCAATCCGAATGGCCAGAGTCATTGACTCATTCAGACCTGCAGGCGTAGGGAACCCCACCATGACATTCTTAATGGCTTCAGAAAGACCTTCTCTGAAATTTGCAGCCAGGGCACACTCATTCCACTGAGTAAGCACCGACCATTTCCGAAATTTCTGGCAGTACACCTCTTCTTCATCTTGCCCCTGCGAGAGGGCCAATAACATTTTTTCAGCCTGGTTCTCAAGATTAGGTTCCTCATAGAGCAATCCAAGGGCTAGAAAAAACGCATCTACACTAAGCAATGCAGGATCCCCTGGCGCCAATGCGAAGGCCCAATCTTGGGGGTCACCACGCAAAAAGGAAATGATAATCTTAACTTGCTGAACGGCATCACCAGAGGAACGAGGTTTCAAAGAAAGAAACAACTTACAATTGTTCCTAAAATTCAGGAACCTAGATCTATCTCCAGAAAACAACTCCGGAATAGGTATTCTAGGCTCTGACATAGGACTGTGAACAACAAAATCCTGAATACTTTGAACCCTAGCAGCAAGATGATCCAGACTGGAAGCCAAGCTCTGGACATCCATGTCAGCAGCTGAACTCAGAGCCACACCAAGATTAAGAGGAGGAGAGAAGCTAGCCACAGCAGCTAGACACACGGCAACAACAACAACAAAAAAAAAAATTCTCAAGGCTTCTTTTCTCCTGCTTCTGCCATGCAATTAACACTTTACTGGCCGGCTGTACTGTTATGATCCTTAGTGGCTGAGGATCACGAATAGACCAGCAAGTGAATAAACTAAGGACAAGCTCTAGGGAGATGGTAACTAGACTGATCGCAAATCTGAACCTATCCAAAACAACTAGAGGTAGCCGGTGAACGTGCCTACAAAATTCCTAGACGTCTCAAGCCAGCCTGAGGAACTAGCTACCCCTAAAGAGAAAGAAAGACCTCGCTTGCCTCCAGAGAAATAATCCCCAAAGATATAGAAGCCCCCAACAAATATTAACGGTGAAGTAAGAAGAAGGCACATATGTAGGGATGAAATCAGATTCAGCAAAAGAGGCCCACTAGTACTAGAAAGCAGAAAATAGAGCAGGGGTCTATGCGATCAATAAAAATCCCTTACAAAATATCCATCCTGAGATTACAAGAACCCACGCACCAACTAATGGTGTGTGGGGAGAAACTCAGTCCACTAGAAGCATCCAGCAAGCGAGGAAATCACATTTTAGCAAGCTGGACAAGAAAACATGATAAACACTGCTGATCAAAAAAAAAGCAAACAAAACTTAGCTTTGTCCTGGATAGACTGGGAGCAAGGTAGTCAGAAGGAATCTGAGTAGCACTGATTACATCAACAGCCGGCAACAAGAGGAAGTAAAACAGAGCTATATAGGAACCTCCCAGAGGATAACGAACCAGCTGATAGCCAGAGACCAGCAGGATAACAAACAAAGCCACCAGGGGGAGCCCAAAGCAAAAGTCACACCATACCACCAGTGACCACAAGAGGGAGCCCGAAAACAGAGTTCACAACAACGTATTGATCCAGGTACTATCATTGCATCAATTGACGATGAGTCTCTATATAGTAGCATTCCACATTCAAAGGGGATTCAGGCAGTGGAATATTTCCTTAGAACCAGGGGAACTCATCTCTTGGTACATAACAACCTAGTTATTAGACTACTGCAGTTCATTCTTGAACATAATTATTTTCTCTTCAGCGGCAAGTTTTACCACCAGCTCAGGGGTACAGCTATGGGGAGCCCCTGTGCCCCCACTTATGCTAATTTGCTCCTGGGCTGGTGGGAAGACACCATTGTGTTCTGTGATGAGGATTTCACATGGTGCCCCAGGATTTTATTCTGGAGGCGCTACATTGATGACATCCTCGTCCTTTGGGCAGGGGATGGTCCCTCTTTTGAGAGCTTTGTGATGCATCTGAATAACAATGATCTAGGACTTAGACTCACGTGCGATATTGGAGGTGCGAGTATTCCTTTTTTGAACGTCTATATCTCGAGATGTCCAGATGGACGCCTCGAAACATCTTTTTCGCAAGCCAACGGCATCTAACAGCTTGTTGCGATGGGAAAGCTACCATCCTTTCAATCTGAAAAGGGGTATTCCAAAAGGGCAATTTCTTAGATTGAGAAGAAATTGCTCATCATTAAGAGATTTTGAGTCTAAATCCAATAATCTCAAGAAAAGGTTTAGGGATCGTGGATATCCTGCAGAGATTGTTAATGAAGGATATAGGCATGCAGCGGGCTGCAATCGATCTGAGCTCCTTGTTCCCAAAATTAAAGATGATGAAAACCAACCTACATGCCTAATCGGAACTTTTGATGACCAAAACACTAGGGTTATGGGTATTCTTAAGAGATACTGGGGGGTACTCATGGCAGATCCCGATATCTGTAGTGTTATTTCACCCCAAGCGGCTGTTACCTTTAGGAAGGGAAAATCTGTCTGCGATTTTGTGTCCCGGAGTCATTGCAGTGCCCCTAAGCCTTTGGGCACATGGCTGGACCGTAGACAACCTGGAACTTTTAGGTGTGGATCATGCAGTTTCTGTAAATATGTCAAACCCAGCAATACTTTTACGAGTGCTGCGAAGGGTAGGATCTAGCAAAATAGACACTTTGCAAACTGCAAGACGGTAGGGGTAGTATACATCTGTACCTGTTCATGTCCCCTGGATTATGTAGGGAAGACAAAACGACAATTCAGGGTAAGGATTGGTGAAAACATTGGGGACATCACCCACAAGAGGGATACCCCTTTGTCTCGCCATGTTAATGATATACTGTACATTTGGGGGACCTTAAGTCGATTTCATTTAGGGTAATTGAGACTGTGTCACAATCGAATATACAAGGAGACTGGGACAAAAGGATTATCCAGAGGGAGACCAGATGGATATTCTGGATGGAATCAACAAACCCGGGGGGGCCTTAACGAGCAGCTTAATTTTGGCTGCTTTATCTGACCTGTTTTTCTTTGCCAAAAAAACACTTTCTTTGCCTATGTTATATTGGTCCTACAGACCATGACAAAATGTATTAGTATGTCTCCTACTGCAGTGACTTTTACATTTTTTGATCAATGTTTGATACCATACGTTTGTTTTTTATGTATCTGCGACTGCGGTTCCACTCTAAACAAAAAAGCCATGCTGGACTTGAGCATGCTATGGTTAGTTTTCGAATGTATTAAGAATGGGGGTTCTGCCAATAGGTGTGTTCATTCAGGATACTGTGTAATAAAAATAAGAATAAAAATATTGCTAAGAACCTATTAGTATAGGCATTTGGTCATCTGTTATTTCTTTATTGTTTGAGTACCAATGGGGCATTTGTCATAAGTTCCATCATTAATTATATATTACTATTAAGATTATTTGGTTATTAGTCATCACTTAGTATAATAATAATAATATTTATTTATATAGCGCCAACATATTCCGCAGTGCTTTACAGTTTAACAGTTTCAAACACAACAGTCATAAGTAACAACGTTAACAATACAATAATTAAAGCGAAATAAGACGACACAGCTCGTGAGAGCTTACAATCTACAATGAGGTGGGGGAGATACAAAGTACAGGTGTGTATTTACAATGATGTATTTACAATGATGGTCCAGCCATCTTCAGGGGGTGGGGGATAGATGGGGATAGTGAATGGGCTACACACACACAAACATAAAATGAGTTTGATTAGTGAACGTGGTAGGCCGCTCTGAACAAATGTGATTTGAGGGAGTGCCTAAAACTGTTCAAATTGTGGATGGTTCTAATATCATGGGGTAGAGCATTCCAGAGGATTGGCGCAGCACAGGAGAAGTGTACTTTATTATATGATGTACAGAATATCGCACAGTATCATAGACTATATCCACCACTGCTTTAGTCCTAAACTACTTTGGTCTATTTAGTGGTGGAATGGCGGTTTAGTGGTGGAATGCCCTATTATGCCCACGTTTTACCTTCTCCCCAAGGTCCACAAAGACTCAGTTAATCCCCCAGGGCGTCCGATTGTCTCTGGCATAGGAGGGCTCTGTGACCCAGTATGTAAATACATTGACTACTATCTTAGGTCGCAAGTAGAAACTCTACCCTCCTATGTCAGGGACACTACGGACGTCCTGAGGAGATTGGATGGCCTCTCTTTAGAACCAGACATGTTAGTGACGGCAGACATCGAAACACTCTACACCTCCATACACCATGATGATGGGATGGAGGCAGCAACTTTTTTTCTTGAGTCAAGTAGTATTGACTCGGATGTGGTGAGCCTGGTGTTGAGGCTTTTGCAGTTCATCCTGACACATAATTGCTTTACGTTTAAGGACCGATACTACCTCCAGAGTCGAGGGACCGCGATGGGGGCGGCGTGTGCGCCCTCTTATGCTAATTTGTTTTTGGGATATTGGGAGAGAGTCATATTTGGGGACGCACACTCCGCCCCCCAAGTACTGGGGTGGTATCGGTACATTGATGATATTTTGTTTATTTGGCAAGGGTCCGTGGAACACCTTCATCAGTTTATGCAGGACTTGAACTGTAACAGCCTCAAAATCAGGCTTACGTACAACTTCAGTAGAGAGAGTATTTCCTTCCTTGACATCATGCTATATGTTCAGAGTGATGGCTCCATTGGTACGGATGTTTTCAGGAAGGCAACCTCAGTGAATGCACTTCATGCCTCCTCGTCCCATACTGGCTCCACTATTGGGGCAATTCCCATAGGGCAGTTTTTAAGGATAAGGAGGATATGCTCCACTGAGGAGGCTTTTTCGAAACAGTCAGTGGACCTTGGGGAGAGATTTAGGTCACGTGGATACAGTAATAGGAGCATAAAAAGAGGGTATGTTCGAGCCAAAAATCAAAAGAGATGTGACCTCCTATCACATGTACCCAAAACGAAAAAGAAGGATGAAAAAATTAGGTACATATCCACATTCAACCACCAGTGGGGAAAAATGAGGGACATCCTGAGGAGACACTGGCCCATATTAAGAACAGAACCAGTTTTGGCCGAATATCTCTCGGAAGAACCCCTTATGACAGCAAGGAGGGCGAAAAATCTGAGAGATATTTTGGTCAAAAGCCACTACGTAACTAAGACTCCTCCTATTTTTGGTGCTGGCAAAAGAAAATGGGGCTTCTTCCCATGTGGGGACTGCCTGGCGTGTCGCAATCACGTGAGGACACAGTCATTTGCCTCTGTGGATGGGAAACAGTTTAAAATTACAGATTACATTTCATGTAGTACCACCTTCGTGATCTACATGGCAAAGTGTACATGTAACCTATCCTGTGTTGGACTGACCTCACGTGAACTGAGGGTCAGAACACGGGAGCATGTCAGGGACATCATGGCTGCTAAAGAGGCAAAGGATGATGTACCTCTCAAGTCTATACCTAGACACTTCAGGCAGTATCATAGATGCAATCCGAAAGAATTGAGTGTCTTTGGGATTGATCATGTTAGGGGGGGTATAAGAGGTGGGGACCTAAAGAAAAAACTCACACAACTTGAATGTCGATGGATCAATATATTAGGTACAATGTCCCCACACGGGTTAAACGAACAGATTAGCTTTGCATCCTTTTTATAAAATTTCTAGCTCCGGGTCCGTTTTGATTCCCTGTTTCTGGATTTTAATTTTGTGTGTCTTTGTTATTTTTAGTACCTTTTGCACGTATCCTTCTCCATCGTCGTTGTTCGTCTGGGCGTGTTTGTGACATCTGGAGGTTATGTCGGCTGTATCCTCGGACAAATGAAGAATCTGGAAGAATAATGAAACCAGTCATGGACTATTATATTATGAGGAAATACTGTACGGCAGTTATGAGGAGGCGATATTATATACTAGAGGATCTGCCTCCTGGCATATGTTGTAGTAACCCTTGCTGTATTGTTTCCCTTTGTTTCCCCTGTCTTTTGTCGTTCTTCTTTTGTCTGGTGGATAATGTATTTAATATGCATAGGTTTCGGGAGGTAGCAGGATCGAGCCAGTATGAATATACTGGGGCTATGGATATATTCTCCATCTTCTAATGGAGGTGGAGTTAGTTCCCAAATTTATTATTAGGCATTTGTTTATTGAATGGGTCACTCTTTGTTCTTTCACTTTTATTATTTACACTTGCACTCCCTGCATTTTTCTTTTTATAGGGAGTGGGTTTTTTTCCCCCACTTTCGTTATATGTATGAGGTGGGTCCGAATATGACTGCCACTAATGGTGACAGGTGCACCACTTCTTCTCTTTATAGTATTAGTGGCCGGGCATTCGGTTGAATGATCATTAGGCAACACCATACACATGATATATTGCACTGGTTGCACTTTATTCATATTTATGGGGCAAATTGGCCTCTTCTGTATATTTTATTTAGTTTTATGGGGGGGATCGTTTATATTCCTATGGCTATAATGGTGATAGCCCCAATATTTTATACTATACATAGCATCGCTCTTGCTGCCCTTAGCTTTTCCCTTGAGGAAGATGGCCGCGTGTGTATGCGCGCATGCGCGCCACGACGGTGCCCGCGCATCGCTTTCTCCGGCACTCAGTAGCGGTGGAGCAGGAAATGACATCTTGAGGGTTTTCCCTCTGCCTGCTCGCAGCGCCGTAGATGCCGGGGTTGTGATGTGCGGCGTTCCGTAGATGGCGGTGCGCATGCGCCAATTACAGAGCGTGATGGCCGCCACAGCTGACAATACACCCTTAAATATAGCCCAGTTTGACACACAAGCATGTCCCCCCGAGGAAGCTCACGCGAAACGCGCGAGGGGCCACCGGACACACACTGTCACCATAGGATATTTGGGTAAGACTGACAGGAATATTTGGATACTGGTATTATGATGTTTGATTCATGATTAAAGTAAAAAAGAAAAAATGGTCAGCACTCACCATTCCCGATGCTTAAAAAGTCTTTATTAGAACATGGACACGGACAGGGAGAGCATGGTGTCCAGGGATGCGAGGGACCCCTTTGCCGGTACGTACAGAGTTAAAATGTTCACGTATGCGCACAAAAAGTGGACGGAAGGTTTTACCTATATAATAGAAGCCACAAGGGCAAAATATCACATATACTACATGTGTGCTTCTACATGTAATAAAATCACGTACCAAATGCTCGATGGGGCCTATTTTGCAGGTTTTCCCGGTCAGGTGGTAGGGGCAGAAACTACAGTGCCCACACTTAAAATTGCCTTTCGGAGTACTCCCCGACAGCCAATTATTGCTACGGGACCGTATTCGATTATGTACCAACAGGTCTTTTATATTCTTACCGCGACGAGCCGCGAACAATGGACCATTACATGTCTTATCAACCAGATCACTGTCCCTGCACAGGATATCCCAGTTATTCCTAATCACGGACCTAATTTCTCTATCCATAGAGCTAAACTTAAAAGAAAAAACAAAATGTTCTTTTCCCTCCTTTCCCCTCTTACGTCCAGGATCCAGATCCGAAGTAGAACGCCCTGTGTTCACCTCAACTCTTTCCAAAGCCGCATCCAAAACCGGGGCAGGAAAGCAAGTATGTATATTTGTATACTGTTTTTTTCATACTCAGCACGCTGCTGGCGTTTCATTCTAGGCGTTTACCTACAGGGTGATTAATCACCAGCTGTGTTGTTTTCCAACATGGAACCAGCAACCTTACCCCTCTCTAACGGACTGTTAGCAGGACGGGAGAATGTGGACTCTTTTTTTACTGAATGTGAGTCACAAGAGGATGTTTTTACTTTGAGCACTAAGACTTTGGAATATAGACTTTTTAATACAGCGGAGAGGGAAGTTAATTTGTTTTGGACTAATAATTCGTTGAAGTCCTATGTCGACTGTGGACGTGTACCCCGTGGCCTGAGGGTCTTAAAAGAGATGTCCCAGTTCAGAGATAACCCTGTTTTTGTCTTGGAGTGGGAAAAGATCTTGCTTAAATGTTCCCAGGACTTACTCCAATTAGTGTTACAACAAAACATCATGAATTATGAGACCACTAAACTCGAGTTGAATAAAACAAAGGAGGAGCTAAAAACTCGTCTAACGGAAGCCCAGTGGGCATCAGTTGACAAAAGATTGGACATCAAGCTGGTGAATTTGCAAACAGAAATCAAGCAGAGGAAGCGTGATAAATTCATCCGCGATAAGCATGACTTCGACACTGGAAAGGTGTTTACATGGAATAGATATGGCCACCAACAGAGTAACCGCAGATCAATGAGGAGGAATTATAGAGCCAGAAATTCTAAGAAAAACAACAGGAGAGACTATCTTACCACGGATTCGGACTCTAGCGCTAATGAAGACAGCTTGGCGGAGGTCACCATTGAGACCCAGACGGGTACAACCTTACCTGTTACAGCCCCTTTAGACGTAGGACACGCCGGGGGGGGCGCAAGAAATCCGCCCCAAAAAAGGAAACAGGTCTCATGGAGACCGATGGTATAAATAACTTACCGGTTCATACTGTGATAAATTTGACTGACCACGTTTTGACGCAGGCTCATTACATGGTTCTCTCTAAAGGTCTTAATTACTGCTTACCAGAATCGTTTGATCTAGCACAATTTAAAGTGGATCTTTATAAAGCGGTTAGGAAAATTCATTTACATAAATTTTTTAAAAACACAACACAAGAAGTGGCACATAGCAACCCGGGTGAGGTTCCATGTAAAGTGGGCCCTTTAGGGTTCATGGCGGCGGATGATGGGCATACACAGTCACGGCAGGATGCAGACCTATTGCTTAGTCTCTCAGACACTGGATCAGTGATAGCCCAGCCTCGTGCAACCCCCACGGAACGTTTTTTAGGGGGAGTAAAATCTACTTTTTCACCCCCCGTTTCCCCGGGTAGCCCCATAGACATTTTCGAGGCACGGGTCAATAAAGATATGGAGGCATTGCTATATCGTACTACACCACCTAACCTCACTAGCATAGAGTCTTCCGCACTTAGAGAAATACAGGGTTGGTCTGACGTGATAGTGCGCCCCGCGGATAAAGGGGGTAATATAGTGCTTCTTTCCAAGGAGCAGTATATGATAGAAGCACTCAGGCAGTTGTCTGACACCTCTACGTATAAGAAATTAAAAAATGACCCCACACATAAATACAACAATGAGTTGCGTACTTTTTTGCGACTGCAGGTGGAGAAACGTGTTCTCTCAACAAAACAAGCCGAGAAGTTGATAGCTGAATTCCTGAAAAAACCGTGTTGGTATTATGTTCCTAAGGTGCATAAAAGCCTAGTGAGTCCTCCAGGTCGTCCAATCGTGTCGGGGGTGGGTTCGGTTACAGAATCTCTATCCAGATATTTGGATTGGTTATTAAGACCCCTATTGAACGATGTACCGTCCTATGTAAAAGATACTGGTCA
Source organism: Ranitomeya variabilis (assembly GCF_051348905.1). Classification (NCBI taxonomy): domain Eukaryota; kingdom Metazoa; phylum Chordata; class Amphibia; order Anura; family Dendrobatidae; genus Ranitomeya; species Ranitomeya variabilis. The sequence continues at coordinate 713,161,764 of NC_135232.1, forward strand.
TTTTTTGCGCATTATGCGGGGCTTCCAATGGCAGGAGGGGTTTAATTTAACCTCGGTAGATGTGGAGAGTCTTTACACTCGGATCCCTCAAGATCTGGGGGTGGAAGCAATCAGGGAAGTTCTGATGCACACACCTACGGACACAAACACCATTGAGTTTATTTGTGATGCCTTATTATTTGTCCTTAAGCATAATGCTTTTCAATTTGACGACACATGGTATATACAGGAGGAAGGTACAGCCATGGGCACGTCGGTCTCTTGTACGTTCGCCAATCTATTTCTAGTTGTCCTCGAAGAAAGGTTTGTTTATTCAGTTTCTAACCCCTTTTTGAAACATATCAAACTTTTTATTAGGTATGTCGATGATATCATGATTGTATGGGATGGAGATCAGGCTAGTTTTGCACAATTTGTACAGTATTTGGGACAGGTCAACACGATGAATATGAGGTTTACATCCCAGTATGGGGGCAAAGCTTTGGAGTTTTTAGACGTCAAAGTAGAGATTGTGGATGGCACGGTTCACACCAGTGTTTTCCGCAAACCGACTTCCACAAACTCTTTACTCCACTATGGGAGTGCACATCCCCAATATACTAAATGTGCCCTACCATACAGCCAATTCCTCAGGGTGAGGAGACTTAACAGCACAGTAGGGGGTTACAAGGAACAATCTACAGAGATGTATAAACGTTTCCGGGATCGGGGCTATCCTGCCCCGGTTTTGGATGCGGCTTTGGAAAGAGTTGAGGTGAACACAGGGCGTTCTACTTCGGATCTGGATCCTGGACGTAAGAGGGGAAAGGAGGGAAAAGAACATTTTGTTTTTTCTTTTAAGTTTAGCTCTATGGATAGAGAAATTAGGTCCGTGATTAGGAATAACTGGGATATCCTGTGCAGGGACAGTGATCTGGTTGATAAGACATGTAATGGTCCATTGTTCGCGGCTCGTCGCGGTAAGAATATAAAAGACCTGTTGGTACATAATCGAATACGGTCCCGTAGCAATAATTGGCTGTCGGGGAGTACTCCGAAAGGCAATTTTAAGTGTGGGCACTGTAGTTTCTGCCCCTACCACCTGACCGGGAAAACCTGCAAAATAGGCCCCATCGAGCACTTGGTACGTGATTTTATTACATGTAGAAGCACACATGTAGTATATGTGATATTTTGCCCTTGTGGCTTCTATTATATAGGTAAAACCTTCCGTCCACTTCTTGTGCGCATACGTGAACATTTTAACTCTGTACGTACCGGCAAAGGGGTCCCTCGCATCCCTGGACACCATGCTCTCCCTGTCCGTGTCCATGTTCTAATAAAGACTTTTTAAGCATCGGGAATGGTGAGTGCTGACCATTTTTTCTTTTTTACTTTGGTCATATGTATATCTTTTGGTTGAAGCACCCCATAAGCCCATGCATTGAGTAGTGGGAATAGGAGCTGGTACAGCGCATCGTGGCACGCCGTTAGGTGATCGCAAAAAGCAGCAGTGCGAGTATTTATTCTTTTCATTGGATGATTCATGATTAATGATGCAGTATGTCACTGGACATAATTGGCACTCATATAGAGCACTATGCACTTTATAGTTATAACCGCTAGCTACTGAGTGAGTAGTATGTCCCTATGACACCTGCATGTGTCACCTCTGAGCCCCAGGTGCTACTTTTTCAGTGTGGTTGTTCCGCCATACATGTGCTATAACGTGCACTTTGTCTGTTTATATTTGTGGTTACTTCTGTTTACATGTTTCTCAATAAAACTTGTTACATTTTTTACAATCTGGTGGGTGTATATACTCCGTAGTTCTTTTGTAGGATTTATACTTTGGTCTATTTTGCAGCTTTATGTGACTATAAGGAATCAATAGGAAACTTGTAATTAGCAGACAATTGATATCTTTTCTTGTTGATCTGTAATATTTACTCTCCTTTTATACACCAGCACAAGTTATTATTATTAGGGGGTATTTAATTTAATTTTGTATTATAGAGTTTTTAATGGCTCATAGATATCTATATTAATTAACTATACACAGATCAACACTATTCAGCAGCTTAAGCACTTGTTTTTGTTTTTTTGTAGTGTCTAGTTTTGGTGTTTATGGTGGTGGCTTTTTTTAGTAGGGATACCTTTATAGGGTCTTTGAGGGTCAGCCGTCGGTGAGCAGGGGCGCCATATTGTATCCCAGGGTACCAACCTCCGCTGTTAGAAAGGGACTTTATTAGGGTAAGGCACCTCTATCTTCCTTAATTAAAATAAATACATATAATATTTGATATTTTTATCATAAAAGTAGCCAGGCGGCTTCATATTCATAAAACGACTTTTTTTGACCCATCTATTAGGTACCCTGACAATTTTTAATGTGTGTTTTTTTCTTAATGTTTTTAATCCTTACTATTAAAAACTATTGTTTTAGGTCTTTTGTTTTTTCTGGTTCTTGTATTTGATATTAAGGCCTTATAATACTTTTTTGTGGTTTCCAAGAAATTTAGTTGTGACGTCACTGCCATGAGCTGCTTACAAGCATAAAGCAGCTGCTGGCATTGGAGCAGAACTCTGTGAGGGAGCACCGGGTAGGTAAGTGTAATGTTTTTTTTTTAATGTTTTCTGATGGGGCCATGCATGCCAGGATGGGGGTGGGGGGCAGTTATAAGGATTGAGCCCTGCATACCAGGACCAGGATGGGGGCCAGTCATACCAGAATAGGGATGGGGCCCTGCATACTACAATGAGATAGGGGCCCTGCATACTAGTATAGGGATGAGGGCGATCATTCCTGCCAGGATAGGGATGAGGGATCCATACGTACCAGGCTAGGGATGAGGGATCCATGTGTATCAGGATGGGGATGAGGAGACCATATATACCAGGATAGGGGATATTAAGTACAGAGTTGACCACATTTTTTGCTTCAATTTTTTTCCTAATTATCTTTTCTAAAACCTAGGTGCGTCTTATACTCCAAAAAATACGGTATATATATATTTTTTGCAATGAACTTATTCCTCATGTTTGGCCTCATTAAAATAAAAACACTCATACTCCGCTGGCGTGCCGGCTCCACTTCAGCGGTGTCGAGACTCACTGTCCCAGGGCTTATGTGAGGTTGTTACATCACACGAGCCCTGCACCCGATCAGCGGCAGCTTCACTGCTTCTTCCTTTGGATGTATTGAACATGAACAGGAAGCCAGGGCCGCGGCTGCTCTCTGACTGCCTCCTGATGCTTGATTTGTACAAAGGTGGGGACAGTGACGTCAGCCCTGATTGGGCACAGGGCTCACATGACGTAACAACCTCAAAAGAGCCCCAAGAACACAAACGCCAACACCAGTGAAACGGCGCCACCATGGGAGGTTTGTTTGAGGATTTTTATTTTAACAGGACCAAACATGAAGAATGAGAAGGGCTTGATCAACTAGTAGCAACCTTTATAAAAATATTTTAAAAAAAGCCTACACAGGGAAAAGCCATTATTATACCTAGAGTGTGAGAAATGAATTACAGGAAAATCGTATTTTGTTGACCTTCAAAAATAACTCAGACGGAGTTATATACAACTATATACAGTTGTGGCCAAAAGTATTCACACCCCTGCAATTCTGTCAAATAATACTCAGTTTCTTCCTGAAAATGATTGCAAACACAAATTCTTTGGTATTATTATCTTCATTTGTCTTAAATGAAAAAAACACAAAAAGAATTTTCCTAAAGCCAAATTGGATATAATTCCACACCAAACATAAAGGGGTGGACAAAAGTGTTGGCACTGTTCGAAAAATCATGTGATGCTTCTCTAATTTGTGTAATTAACAGCACCTGTAACTTACCTGTGGCACCTAACAGGTGTTGGCAACAACTAAATCATACTTGCAGCCAGTTGACATGGATTAAAGTTGACTCAACCTCTGTCCTGTGTCCTTGTGTGTACCACATTGAGCATGGAGAAAAGAAAGAAGACCAAAGAACTGTCTGAGGACTTGAGAAACAAAATTGTGAGGAAGCATGAGCAATCTCAAGGCTACAAGGCCATCTCCAAAGACCTGAATGTTCCTGTGTCTACCGTGCGCAGTGTCATCAAGAAGTTTAAAGCCCATGGCACTGTGGCTAATCTCCCTAGATGTGAACGGAAAAGAAAAATTGACGAGATTTCAATGCAAGATTGTGCGGATGTTGGATAATGAACCTCGACTAACAGAAACAAGTTCAAGCTGCCCTGCAGTCCGAGGGTACAACAGTGTCAACCTGTACTATCCGTCAGCGTCTGTCAGGACTCTGAACATTTTTATTACCTTTTGTGCATTACTGCCCTTTTCCAAGATGGCGTCTTTGGTCTCGTGCACTGTGTCTTCCTGCTATAAAACTCCACCCCAGTCTTCAGTCTGTGCTAGAGTATTCTGCCTTGCATCCAGCTCCTGACTCTGGTGACTCCCTGGCTATATACTTGCTCCTGTGAACCTGTATGGTGATCCTGCTACTCTGCTCTGAGTTCCTGCTGCATACACCAGTTTCCAGTAATCCTTCTTCATCTGCTGCTTGTGTTTACTTCCATCTGCATTTGCTGGACATGTAAGCTGTTGCTGCTCTGCAAAAACCTGATACTTTTACCCAGGCCTCCCTGGTTGAGCTAAGATATTATTTGAACTGCCTTATAAGCATATCTGTCTGTGTTTGGACTAAAACAAGGACTTATTCGTGTCAAGTATCCTCAAGAATAATTGTGCTTCATAGACTTTCTGCGTGATTGCATTTTCCTCTGAAGTTTCATATAGACTGCTAAGCTGCGTTTAATATTTACACCAAGTGTTGTGGACTTGAGTTTCTCATTGCATCCTGTTTGAATCACCGTGTTATAATATAGACTTTACCACTTATAAAACTGTGTCCTGTAGTTGTCTTGTTCCATGCAAAGAGTCTCCTAAGTTATCCCCTATAATTATTACAGCGTCTGAATGAAAAGGGACTGTATGGTAGGAGACCCAGGAAAACCCCACTTCTTACCCCGAGACATAAAAAAGCCAGGCTGGAGTTTGCCAAAACTTACCTGAAAAAGCCTAAAACTTTTTGGAAGAATGTTCTCTGGTCAGATGAGACAAAAGTAGAGCTTATTGGGCAAAGGCATCAACATACAGTTTACAGGAAAAAAAGAGGCATTCAAAGAAAAGAACACGGTCCCTACAGTCAAACATGGCGGAGGTTCCCTGATGTTTTGGGGTTGCTTTGCTGCCTCTGGCACTGGACTGCTTGACCGTGTGCATGGCATTATGAAGTCTGAAGACTACCAACAAATTTTGCAGCATAATGTAGGGCCCAGTATGAGAAAGCTGGGTCTCACTCAGAGGTCAGGGGTCTTCCAGCAGGACAATGACCCAAAACACACTTCAAAAAGCACTAGAAAATGGTTTGAGAGAAAGCACTGGAGACTTCTAAGGTGGCCAGCAATGAGTCCAGACCTGAATCCCATAGAACACCTGTGGAGAGATCTAAAAATGGCAGTTTGGAGAAGGCACCCTTCAAATATCAGGGACCTGGAGCAGTTTGCCAAAGAAGAATGGTCTAAAATTCCAGCAGAGCATTGTAAGAAACTCATTGATGGTTACCAGAAGCGGTTGGTCGCAGTTATTTTGGCTAAAGGTTGTGCAACCAAGTATTAGGCTGAGGGTGCCAATACTTTTGTCTGGCCCATTTTTGGAGTTTTGTGTGAAATGATCAATGTTTTGCTTTTTGCTTCATTCTCTTTTGTGTTTTTTTCATTTAAGACAAATTAAATGAAGATAATACCAAAGAATTTGTGTTTGCAATCATTTTCAGGAAGAAACTGAGTATTATCTGACAGAATTGCAGGGGGGTCAATAATTTTGGCCACAACTGTATATTATTGACAAATTGTACAAAAACATGATGTGTGTGGCGTGCGTTCAAGGATGGAATATTATATGGGAGTTTTATAGGATAAACCAAATACCAACAGAAAATAAATGACCCAAAACAAACATTTTTCAGTAAAAATAACTCTTCTTTATTAGGTAAAGTATAAAAGAATTGCGCCATTTTCCGATACCCGTCGCGTATCCATTTTTCATGATCTCAGGTTGAGAGAAGGCTTTTTTTTTGTGTGCCGAGCTAATGTTTTTAATGAATACCATTTATGATCACCCGTTATTGCATTTTAATGCAATGTTACGATGACCATAAAAATGTAATTCCGGTGTTTTGACTTTTTCTCGTTACTTCGTTTAGCGATCGTGTTAATTTTTTTTTTATATTGATAGATCAAGCGATTCTGAATGCGGCGATACCAAATATGTGTATAATTGATTCTTTTTATTGGTTTATTTTGAATGGGGCGAAAGGGGGTCATTTGAATTTTTATTTTTTTTATATTTTAAAAACATTTTTTTTTTTACTCTTGGCATTGTGAAGACATACAGCATTGTATCCTTATCAACCAGACGGCTATTTTTAGTAAACAAAGAATAATAGAATGTTATCTGTATGTTGGCTGTCAAATTTAAGTGTTGATTTCTGGTTGGTCAAGAAAACAGACTTTTGTTTGTGTAAGTCGGTAATATTGACTTTTATTGTGCGCTTATCCTTGATCACTAATGATGTTTGCTGATATGCTAATTATGCATTGTTTGTTGACTTATAAAGCAGAGAGGGAAAAACTATGCAAATCGTTTAAATCAATACTACTTGATCTAATCTCCATTCTAAGCCTTTATGTAAATACTGAATGAGGGACACTTGTTAAGTATAAAAATAGGTTACATGCCTCTATATAAAAGGACTGACAGAGAGAAACAGCCAAAGAGATTCTGCCAAGAAATCCATACATCCAAAGGACCAGAGACAGGACAGCAGCCATTTTACATCATGGCTCCATTGCGAGGAACGCGGATCTATCATTCTATAGGAAACAACCTAGGGGTTTTTCGACCTCGGTTGGAAGAATACAGATCTGCTCCATTGGCCATCGCTGAACCATGGATACAATTGAAGAAGCCAGGTTGTGATCCTCAGATCAACTGGCCTTGTACTTTGTATGGACTCAATGGACTGTCATCTTCCTACACTAGTTGTTGCCTCCTCTCTGTGTGCGTGCCACAGGTGGAGTAACCAACCCTGGAATATGAAGCCAGGTTGTGATCCTCGGATCAACTGGCCTTGTATGGACTGGCATCTTCCTACGCTTGTCGTTACCTCCTCTCTGTGTTTGTGCCACATTTGGGGTAGCGACCCTGGAAGATCTGAAGTCACAGCTGCCATTGTCTCGGCGAGTCAGCGGAAGGGCGAGACTCTGTTATGTGCACCATCTTGGGTATTTTGCTGGGACTGTTCTATGTGTTATCTGACTGTTTTGTGGTTCAATAAATCATTGGCACACTGTTTTACCCTCACTCTGTGTTGTCTGAGTAGCGTTTTCCCCAAATTAAAAGGATAGCGGGCATGTGGCGGGATGATCCCTGGTCCATGCGGTTTCGGCTAGACCCCCGCGCCCCCCCCCCCATGTGTCCACAGGCATGCTTCAATAGTCTCCATTGGAGACTAGAAGCTGTCATAAACTGATCGGCTCTGCTACATACCAGCGGTGATCTAATCGCCTGTATGTAGCAGACTTGATCACTTGCTATGAGCGCCGACCACAGGGCAATGCTCATAGCAATCCGGCAGTGACAGCCACAGAGGTCTGCTGTAGACCACTGGTTGTCATACCAACCCATCGGTGACCCGTGCTGGAAAAGATGTGGCTCAGCGGCGGACCCCACATCAAAGGGAGGGAGTCCGACATCGGCGTACATTTGCGCCCCATGTCAGAAAGGCATTGCAGGGGATTGTTTTAGCAGAGACAGAAGTGGTAATCAATCATGTATACATACAATTACAAAAACACAGCTTATAATGATAAATACTATATAGTTAAGACAATAAAATATAATCTGGGTAAACCATGTGTAGATATAAAAATTCAGGCAAATGGCAAATGTAGCTCCATCTAGTGGCTATGTGAAAAAGTGCCATCATACAGTAAAATGTATCCTATGAGTGTGTGACAATCAAGGTTGAAATTAGATTTTAAGTGCACCATACAGTTGTGCTCAAAAGTTTACATACCCCGGCAGAATTTTTGTTTTCTTGGCCTTTTTTCAGAGAATATGAATAACAACAAACCTTTTTCTCCACTCATGGTTAGTAGTTGGGTGAAGCCATTTATTGTTAAACTATTGTTCTCTAAAAAGAGAACCCCTTCAAGTCCCTGCCCTTTTTCATTTTTGCATTTCAGTTTTTGCTCCCCTTCTTCCCAGAGCCATAACTTTTATATTTTTCCATCAATATGGCCATGTGAGGGCTTGGTTTTTGCAGGACGAGTTGTACTTTTGAATGAATCATTGGTTTTACCATGTTGTGTACTAGAAAGCAGTGAAAAATTTTCAAGTGCAGTGAAATTGCAAAAAAAAGTGCAATTCCACAATGGTTTTTTGGATTTTCTTTTTTTTACCATGTTCACCAAATGCTAAAACTGAGCTGCCGTTATGATTTTCCAGGTTATTATGAGTTCATAGACACCAAACATGTCTAGGTTCTGTTTTATTTAAGTAGTGAAAAAAAAATCCAAAGTTTGCTTAAAAAAATTAAAATTGCGCCATTTTTCGAGACCTCTAGCGTCTCCTTTTTTCATGATTTCGGGTTGGGTGAGGGCTTATTTTTTGTGTGCCGAGCTGATGTTTTTGTTGATACCATTTTGGTTCAGATGTTTTGATCGCTCGTTATTGCAGTTTAATGCAATGTCCCGGCGACCAAAAAACGTAATTCTGGCGTTTTTACTTTTTTCTCGCCACGCTGTTTAGAGATCAGGTTCATCTTTTTTTATTGATGGGGTGATTCTGAATGCGGCGAAACCAAATATGTGTATGTTTGATTGCTTTTTTTTTTATTTTGAATGAAGCAAAAGGAGGGGTAATTTAAACTTTTATTTTTTTTATATTTTTAAAAACATTTTTTTTTTACTTTTGGCATGCTTCAATAGTCTCTGTGGGAGATTAGAAGTTGCCATAGCCCGATAAGCTCTGTTATATAGAGGTGATGATCAGATCGCCTCTATGCAGTAGAATTACTTGCTATGATGCTATGGAATTACTTGCTATGGATTGCGATTCCACCTGTGGCTATTCCGGGCACATGTCAGCTGTTCAAAACAGCTGACATGTCCCAGGAAAGATGTGGGCTCAGCGCTGGAGCCCACATCAAAGGGAGGGAAGCAACCTCTGCAGCACAAATGACCCTGATCAAAAGTTCACATACCCCATTTCTTAATACCGTGTATTGCCCCTCTAACATCAATGACAGCTTGAATTCTTTTATGTTAGTTGTAGATGAGGTTCTTCATTTTCTCAGATGGTAAAGCTGCCCACTTTTCTTGGCGTAAAGCCTCCAGTTCCTGTAAATTTATTCCTGGGCTGTCTAGCATGAACTGTGCGCTTGAGATCTTCCCAGAGTGGCTCAATAACATTGAGGTCAAGTGACTGAGATTGCCACTCCAGAATCTTCACTTTGTTCTGCTGTAGCCAATGACAGGCCGACTTGGTCTTGTGTTTTGAATTGTCATGTTGGAACATCCAAGTACGTCCCATGCGCAGCTTGCGGGCTGATGATTGCAAATTTGCCTCCAGTATTTGCTGATTAACGTGCTGCATTCATATTTCTTTCAACTTTGACCAAGTTTTCTGTGCCTTTGTAGCTCACACATCCCCAAAACATCAGCGATCCACCTCCGTGCTTTACAGTAGGAATGATGTTCCTTTCATCGTAGGCCTTGTTGACCTCTCTCCAAATGTAACGTTTTTGGTTGTGGCCAAAAAGTTCAATTTTGGTCTCATCACTCCAAATTGCCTTGTTCCAGAAGTTTTGAGGCTTGTCTCTGTGCTGTTTTGTGTATTGTAGGTGAGATACTTTGTGTCAGTAATCACTTTCTTCTGGCGACTCGACCATGCAGACCATTTTTCTTCAAGTGCCTCCTTACTGTGCATCTTGAAACAGCTACTCCGCTAGTTTTCAGAGAGTCCTATATTTCAGCTGATGTGATTTGTGGGTTCTTTTTTGCATTCCAAACAATTTTCCTGGCAGTTGTGGATGACATCTTTTTGTATCACTTTCTTGTTTTATACAATTCAACTACCTTTTCCCGTAGATCGTTTGACAATTCTTTTGCTTTCCCCATGATTCACAATCCAGAAAAGTCAGTGGCTGGATGAAAGATGCAAGAATCTGTCTGGATCCCAGAAACTCACTCAGCTTTTATGCACACACTCTGATTACAAGCAAACAGGTCACAGGTGAGGATGTTACCTTTAGTAGCCATTCAAATGCATTTGTGTCAACCTCTGTGCATGTTATCAGGCCAAAATCACCAGGGTATGTGAACTTCTTATCAGGGTCATTTGATGTTTTGGGTTGTTATTAAGATTTAAAAAGAGAAAACATAGTAGCTTGACAATAAATGGCTTCACCCAACCACTAACCATGAGTGGAGAAAAAGTTTTGGTATTATCATTCATATTCTCTAAAAAAAAAAAAAAAAAAAAGGCCAAGAAAGCAAAAATTCTACAGGGGTATGTAAAATTTTGAGCACAAATGTATTTATTGAGTATAAGATAAATACATACATAGATATATGTTAACGAACTGTAAATATATCACTTGATATCAGTTTATAAGGTCAAAAGATACTGTGCACTTATAAATAGTGTTGAGCGATACCGTCCGATACTTGAAAGTATCGGTATCGGAAAGTATCGGCCGATACCGGCAAAGTATCGGATCCAATCCGATACCGATACCCGATACCAATACAAGTCAATGGGACTCATGTATCGGACGGTATCCCTGATGGTTCCCAGGGTCTGAAGGAGAGGAAACTCTCCTTCAGGCCCTGGGAACCATATTAATGATAAAGATGAAATATTTACCACTATTCCCTCTTACGTGCGTTTCGCCATGTCAGCTTCCTCAGAGGGTATGGATAAGTGTTTCCAACAAACCAAGGTCCTGCACTAGTCCAGGCAAGGTGAGTAACTCTGGGATAAAATGGGAGTGTTTCTAAAGGAATTGGGGCTGTTCCCCGGTCACATCTATGGAACACATGAATGAGTCTGCCAATGTAAGCCAATCACATTGGTGGTTATTGTTTATACCAGCCCTTTCCTTTCCAGGTTCATGTTATTGGCGTGACACCTAATAGTGGTTGGGACATAGCCCTGATGGCTTATTGGTGTAAACCGAACAACCTGGGGCAAATGCCATTCAAAACTCATGGGGAGCGAGTATACCCCACGTGGGTAAATGCACCTTTGACGCTCCCGGGTGGTGTGTCACGTGCGGCATCCAAGAAACAGCGTTACACGTCATCCCGGGAAACTCTGCCTCTGGGCACTTCCGATTGAATGGCATATCCAAGGGGGAGTGTCCGGAATGGTGCTGGATGGACTTGTTGCCATGGAGACCGAATGGGCCCACACCACGCGAGCGTTCAGCATCCCCAGTGAAGCAGGAGGTTCAGGATATAAACCTGTTGGTAAGATCAAGATGAATATAATGCTGCATAGAGCCATCTGGTAGCGATCAATCAGGTAAAGTGATAGTGAGGGCTGTCTGGAATCAAAACAATGCATGTGAAAAGTGGCAAAAGTGACACCACCAAGTGACCAGTGCAACGGGTGAGAAATGGAGAATAAAAAGTGATAAAAGCAGCTTAATAAAACAGTGATGGATAATAAAATATATAGAAAAGTGTTTTTGGAAAGTGAATACACTCATAAAAATGTTTTCTTTAAAATATAGAAATATAAATGAATCAGTATTAGGATGTGTAAAAAAGAGAAATATGTTATTTGATTAAGAAAATGTAATGAACAATAAATTAAGTGAATAATCGTGAATGAAATTGTTATTAAACAATATAATGAATTCACAGAACCTGATCCACTTCCCGGTATATATGGGCTTATATTAGAATCCCTTAAAACCAACTGGAAAGATAAAAACAAAGGAAAAAGGGCGGAACAAAAAACAAACACCAAACAACTAACAGCCCATAATGTAAAAAAAATATAAGTTTATATTCAAACTGCCAATATTAGTCACATTTGATCTGTGTCTCTCCCAGAAAAAAAGTCATCATAGTGTCATTCCCTGTAATAAACGTATAGAGGAGGAAATGACTGCGGAGAGACCGTCCATTGTCAGAATAGTGGGTAGACACAGATGGCATCTAATGTTCCTGACTATCCGGATGTCTAGAGGATCTTCACCATAGGAGAGTAAAGTGCAGGTAGGCTATCTTGTGACCATTGTATTATGAGGAAACCTTTAAAAAAAGGGAAATAAAAAACAAATAAGACACATTGAAATCATATAAAACTGTTATTTAAAAAGTGTAGAGAACGAATTCTACCAAACACCTTATAGGAAAGGGGAGAAACTGAGAACTTCACTTAGACCATTTGGATGTAAGGTATGTAGTTGCCATATTCATTTAGTTTCTGATTGTGACCAGATCTTTTTCCAGTCACCACCCCTTTTGGTAACCAGGACCCTATTGATGCCAGCAGGGGCGGACACAGACAGCTTGGGGCCCCTGTGCAAGAAATGTGTCTGGGCCCCCCTCCTTTTATGGCGACAAAGCTACATATATATATATACACAGCCATACATGTATGATGTATGACCGGGCTTATGGAAAGTGTACAGTATTCCAGCCGGTACCCATGTAACCAATCATGAAAATATCTTTCTCGGACAGCTACCTAAAACTGTTGTATTAGGCTTTGTGGATAGTGAAGCATTTAGCGGTGCGATTAATAAAAATCCTTTGCTGTTCCACCATTATAATGTGAAGCACACTGCGTTATACCTGGATGGTCAGCAGATACCTGCGCACCCCTAGCACCCAGATTGTAATGTCAATATAGCCATCAGGGAGTATATGGCTCTTAGGGTACCGTCTCACAGTGGCACTTTTGTCGCTACGACGGTACGATCCGTGACGTTCCAGCGATATCCATACGAAAAAAAACAGTACATACTCACATTCCAGTGTCACGTCTCTCGCCGTCTGCTTCCCGCACTGACTGTGAGTGCTGGCCGTAAAGCAGAGCACAGCGGTGACGTCACCGCTGCGCTCTGCTTTCACTTACGGCCGGCGCTCACAGTCAGTGCGGGAAGCAGACGGCGAGGGACGTGACACCGGAATGTGAGTATGTACTGTTTTTTTTTTTTTTACATTTACGATGGTAACCAGGGTAAACATCGGGTTACTAAGCGCGGCCCTGCGCTTAGTAACCTGATGTTTACCCTGGTTACCCGGGGACTTCGGCATCGTTGGTCACTGGAGAGCTGTCCGTGTGACAGCTCCCCAGCGACCACACAACGACTTACCAACGATCACGGCCAGGTCGTATCGCTGGTCGTGATCGTTGGTAAATCGTTTAGTGTAACGGTACCCTTACACATATATCTGGCAAGCACAAGTCTGATAGCGGGTTGTCAGTAGGTCATGAAGAAATTATGGATGGGTTTACCTTGTTTGTGTTTGATTTATCACCTGATCAAGAACCAGGCGGTCATTTCTCCCTCATTAATAGGTAACCTGCGTGCAGGGTCGGCGTTAGGGGCAGGCAGACCAGGCAGCTGCCTGGGGCCCCCGCTCCCCCAGGGGCCCCCAGCTAGTGGCAAGTCACACAGCCGCTATGGGGCCCCTGTGAGGCAGGGGGGCCCGCCTGCCACCAGCACTGACTCCCCCGCCGCATTGAACTATACCGGCGTCTGCCGGTACAGTTCAAAGCAATGATGGAGGAGAGAGCGTCACATGACGCTCCCTCTCCCATCATTCCCCGCTCTGCCTCTGACACAGCGGGTGCGCGTCATCGCGCACTCGCTGTGTGTCAGGCAGTGCGGCGGCAGCTGCCGACACAGGAGCAGGGAGGGAGCAGCGTGGGCTCGGGGAGAGGTGAGGAGGTTGTGTTTTTTTTGTTTATTTTTTTAACTAGACTAAGTCCATTCTCGGGAGGAGAGAGGCGGGGAGGGAAGGGGGATGTGGACAGTGCTGTATACTACTGTGGGCTGTGGTGTATACTACTGTGGGCTGTGGTGTATACTACTGTGGGCTGTGCTGTATACTACTGTGGGCTGTGCTGTATACTACTGTGGGCAGTGCTGTATACTACTGTGGGCAGTGCTGTATACTACCGTGGGCAGTGCTGTATACTACTGTGGGCAGTGCTGTATACTACTGTGGGCTGTGCTGTATACTACTGTGGGCAGTGCTGTATACTACTGTGGGCTGTGCTATATACTACTGTGGGCTGTGCTGTATACTACTGTGGGCTGTGATGTATGCTACTGTGGGCAGTGCTGTATACTACTGTGGGCTGTGCTGTATACTACTGTGGGCAGTGCTGTATACTACTGTGGGCTGTGCTGTATACTACTGTGTGGGCAGTGCTTTATACTACTGTGTGGGCTTTTCTATATACTACTGTGTGGGCTGTGCTATATACTAAGTGGCTGTGTTATATACTACTATGTGGGCTGTGCTATATACTATGGGGGTATATTATATTCTATGGGGGAGGCTGTATTATATTTATATTCTATGAGGGGTGATGGCATCATACTCTATGAGGGGGCTACATTATACTATATGGGGGGGCTGCATTATATTCTATGGGGTGGCTGCATTATACTATATGTGGGCTGAATTATACTGTATCGAAGACTATGGGGAATACATTATACTATATGAAGAACTATGGGGTGCATTATACTATGGGAAGTGAATTGTACTACATGGATGACTATGGCGGTGCATTATACTATATGGAGCACGGTGAGGAGTGTATTATGCTATATGGAGGACTGAGGAGTATATTTTAATATATGGAGGACTATGAGGAGTGTATTATACTATATGGAGGACTATGGGAAGTGTATAATACTATATGGAGGACTATGAGGAGTGTATTATACTATATGGAGGACTATGGGGCACATTATATTATACGGAGGACTATGGGGTGTGCATTTTACAATATGGAGGACTATGGTGCACATTATAATATATGGAGGACTATGGGGTGTATTATACTAAACAAGCAAAATGCTGCATATTCATTGGGTGATTGGATTGTTTATGCCGGAATAAAAATCATTGTTCTCAGCAGCACATCGCCGGTGTAAACTGTAGATGTGCTGCTGATAACATGATACTGTATGGTGATCTGTTAGTGATCTATTAGTGATCGTTCTGTCCCCTTCATTCTTTCTCAGACGGTGGAAAGAGGCCGTGAAACAAGCGTCCAACGACTTCAGTATTGTCGATCACACTCATTTAGCGGCCTGAGATCAGCGCATGTAAATACAACCGGAATGCTTCTGTATGATGTGCAATATGTTAGCATTTGGGGCCCCATTTTAAACTTTGCCTAGGGCCCCACTTTGCCTAAAACCGGCCCTGCCTGCGTGCTGAAGTGTGCTTTGCCCTACTGACGCCCCACACACTAGCATGATCGTGTATTCGGTCAGCACCGCCATTCTGGAGCTAAATAACCAGAGAGAGGTCTTGTATGGTTGTGACTGATGATGGACACTCTAGAACTCACAGCTCTGCTGAAGTCTAACCGCTATACAGAACGCATATCTGCAGGCGTGCTTCCATGTGATTGGCTGCCGTCAGAGACCGGCGGCCTTGATTGGTAACACGGATACATCAGGCCAGAGCGGCCGGCATTGGATATTGATAGGACTCTGCAATGATGAAAAGGCCAGATTTATCGACAGTTACGGACTCGATCCAGATAATGTTTTATTCCCCCGTGATTCTGTGACATTCGTGAATAGGAACTGTGCGTTATATTCCTATCAAAATCAACAGCTGCAAGATACATATAGCCGTGTGTGTGGTAATTTCTGTGTTTTTTTCTGTATCATTTTGCCGGGGGCTGACCTATAACAAGATACATATAGCCATGTGTGCTGCTATTTCTGTGTTTTTTCTGTATCATTTTGCCGGGGGCTGACCCATAACAAGATACATATAGCCATGTGTGCGGCCATTTCTGTGTTTTTTCTGTATCATTTTGCCGGGGGCAATAATGGAAAAATTATAGCTCTCAAAATGTGGTGATGCAAAAACTATTTTTTGCAATAAAAAGTATCTTTTAGTGTGTGACAGCTGGCAAACAAAAACCCGCTATAAATAGTAAATCAAACCCCCCTTCATCACCCCCTTAGTTAGGGAAAAATAATAAAATAAAAAAAGTATTTATTTCTGTTTTCCCATCAGGGTTAGGGTTAGGGCTAAAGTTAGGGTTAGGGTTGGGGCTAAAGTTAGGGTTAGTGATGGGGCTAAAGTTAGGGTTGGGGCTAGAGATTGGGTTAGGGTTTGGATTACATGTATGGTAGGGATTAGGGTTGGGATTAAGGGTAGGGGTGTGGTTAGAGTTGTGGTCGGGATTAGGGGGGTGTTGGGGTGAGGGGTGTGTTGGGGTTAGGGGTGTGGTGAGGGTTGGAATTAGGGTTAGGGGTGTGTTTGGGTTAGGGGTGTTGTTATGGTTAGGGTTGGGATCAGAGTTAGGGGTATGTTGGGGTTAGGGATGTGGTTGGGGTTTGGGTTAGGGTTGGAGTTACAATTGGGGGGTTTCCACTGTTTTGGCACATCAGGGGCTCTCCAAACGCGACATGGTGTCCGATCTCAATTCCAGCCAATTCTGCATTGAAAAAGTAAAACAGTGCTCCTTCTCTTCCGAACTCTACCGTGCACCCAAACAGTGGTTTACACCCACATATGGGGTATCAGCGTACTCAGGACAAATTGCACAACAATTTTTGCTGTCCAATTTCTCCTGTTATCCTTATGAAAATACAAAACTGGGGGCTAAAAAATAATTTTTGTGAAAAAAAAAATTATTTTCACGCCTCTGCATTATAAATTATAGTGAAACACTTGGGGGTTCAAAGTTCTCATAGCACATCTAGATAAGTTCCTTTGGGGGTCTGGTTTCCAATATGGGGTCACTTATGGGGGGTTTCTACTGTACAGGTACAGTCATATGAAACAGTTTGGGCACCCCTATTAATCTTAAGCTTAATGTTTTATAACAATTGGTTTTTTTGCAACAGCTATTTCAGCTTCATATATCTAATAACTGTTGGACACAGTAATGTTTCTGCCTTGAAATGAGGTTTATTGTACTAACAGAAAATGTGCAATCTGCATTCAAACAAAATTTGACAGGTGCATAAGTATGGGCACCCTTATCATTTTCTTGTTTTAAATACTTCTACCTACTTTTTACTGACTTACTAAAGCACTTTTTTAGGTTTTGTAACCTCATTGAGCTTTGAACTTCATAGCTAGGTGTATGCAATCATGAGAAAAGCTACTTAAAGTGGCCACTTGCAAGTTGTTCTCCTGTTTGAATCTCCTCCAAAGAGTGGCATCATGGGCTCCTCAAAACAACTGTCAAATGATCTGAAAACAAAGATTATTCAACATAGTTGTTCAGGGGAAGGATACAAAAAGCTGTCTCAGAGGTTTAACCTGTCAATTTCCACTGTGAGGAACATAGTAAGGAAATGGAAGAACACAGGTACAGTTCTTGTTAAGGCCAGAAGTGGCAGGCCAAGAAAAACATCAGAAAGGCAGAGAAGAAGAATGGTGAGATCAGTCAAGGACAATCCTCAGGCCACCTCCAGAGATCTGCAGCATCAACTTGCTGCAGATGGTGTCACTGAGCATCGGTCAACTATACAACGCACTTTGCACAAGGAGAAGCTGTATGTGAGAGTGATGCGAAAGAAGCTGTTTCTGCAAGCACACCACAAACAGAGTTGGCTGAGGTATGCAAAAGCACATTTGGAGAAGCCAATTTCTTTTTGGAAGAAGGTCCTGTGGACTCATGAAACCAAGATTGAGTTGTTTGGTAATACAAAAAGGCGTTATGCATGGCGGCAAAAAAACACAGTGCGTTGTATAGTTGACCGATGCACAGTGACACCATCTGCAGCAAGTTGATGCTGCAGCTCTATGGAGATGGTCTGAGGATTGTCCTTGACTGATTTTGGGAGTGAAAAATATTTTTTTGTGAAAAAATATGATTTTTTATTTTTTTGGCTCTACATTATAAACTTCTGTGAAGCACTTTGGGGGTTCAAAGTGCTCACCACACATCTAGATAAGTTCCTTAGGGGGTCTACTTTCCAAAATGGTGTCACTTGTGGGGGGTTTCAATGCTTAGGCACATCAGTGGCTCTCCAAACGCAACATGGAGTCCATATCAATTCCAGCCAATTTTGCATTGAAAGGTCAAATGGCGCTCCTTCCCTTCCGAGCTCAGCCATGCGCCCAAACAGTGTTTCCCCCTACATATGGGGTATCTGCATACTCAGGACAAATTGTACAACAACTTTTGGGGTCCATTTTCTCCTGTTACCCTTGGTAAAATAAAACAAATTGGATCTGAAATAAATTTTTTGTGAAAAAAAGTTAAATGTTAATTTTTTTTAAACATTCCAAAAATTCCTGTGAAGCACCTGAAGGGTTAATAAACTTCTTGAATGTGGCTTGAGCACCTTGAGGGGTGCAGTTTTTAGAATGGTGTCACAGTTGGGTATTTTCTATATTTTCTATCATATAGACCCCTCAAAGTGACTTCAAATGTGATGTGGTCCCTAAAAAAAAAAATGGTGTTGTAAAAATGAGAAATTGCTGGTCAACTTTTAACCCTTATAACTTCCTAACAAAAAAAAATTGGGTTCCAAAATTGTGCTGATGTAAAGTAGACATGTGGGAAATGTTACTTATTAAGTATTTTGTGTGACATATCTCTGGGATTTAAGGGCATGAAAATTTAAAGTTGGAAAATTGCAAAATTTTCACAATTTTCTCCAAATTTCCGTTTTTTTTTTCACAAATAAACGCAAGTAATATTGAGGAAATTTTACCACTATCATGAAGTACAATATGTCATGAGAAAACAGTGTCAGGATCACCAGGATCGATGCGAGCGTTCCAGAGTTATAAACTCATAACGGGACAGTGGTCAGAATTGTAAAAATTGGCCCGGTCATTAACATGCAAACCACCCTTGGGGGTTAAGGGGTTAATATATAAAAGGCATTATGACACAACATAACATGTTAAAAACATAGGACCTATTATTAAAAATAATTAAAATAAATTAAAAACTAATTATAATTAAATTGAATTATAATCACACTGTGTGTGAGGGGCATGGTATGTCAAACTAATTGGCAAAAAAATCAATAATATAAAATAAAATTAAAAAATTTTTCATTGATTTGTCATTGACTATGCTAACAATGTGTTGATAAAGTAAAAATAAATAAATGGTTATAAATCTATATTAAATCCCCAAATTTTATTTCATGACATATACAAATGTATGTGATTATTTGGACATGAGGAAATACAATTTGTGATATGAATAATCAATACAAATCAATTCATAAAAAAACAAAGTGCTCATTCAAAAAGAAACCTCATGATCAATATGATGGATATTCATTCAATGTAAATAATTTTTTGAACATGAGGAAATGAATTTTTTGATGTAATTAATCAAATATAAATCAATTCATAAAAAGCAAAGTGCTCATTTGGAAGGAGACCTCATGATCAAAAAATAGACATCATATAAAACAAAAAATGATTTCCATAGTGAAAAAACACAAATACCAACCTGTGCGACACACCACTCCAACGCGCGTTTTGCTTCCCCTGTAATTAATTACGTTTTTAATTTATTTTATTTTTATTATTTTTAATAAAAGGTCTTATGTTTTTAACATATGTTGTGTCATCTTGCCTTTTATATAATAATAAAGTATTATATTCATTGATATTGTGTTGAATGCTATTTTTTGGGATCATAAATTTATGTATAGTATTATTTAGTAAACAATTGGTGGTCAGTTTTGGTATTTCTTTTCTATATATGATTTTTTTTTTTTACATCTCCTGATGTGATTGTTCTACACTGGAGATCATCATGGGACACTCGGTAAATGGACTACGTCGGACAGGGAGTTATATGTTGGTTTATTATTTTATTTTTGTTGCAGGAGAATGAGGGATTCGGGGATTAGGCGATGCAGTAAGTATGGTAAATTAAGATTAATAAAGGACTTTATTCTGGCTGTGTTTTTATTTACCATATAACTATAGGATTAGTAATTATACAACCTTATTCTTCATGCACCATATTCAAACACAAGGCGCAAGAAAAAATCTCTGGAAGTTGACACAAAATTATTTTTTTTTAAACTACAATAGTTTATTATTTTATTCAAGATATGGTAAAAATTGTTCAGGAGTATGGTAAATAGTGGAAAAACAGAGGTTGAAAGAAGGATCACTACTAACAAATATGGCAAACAATTTCAAATATCAGAGCATAACACCAAATGGCAACCAATTAATAAATGGCAAATTATATTGAGAAATTAAATATTAAATAATCATATCAAAATATTAATTAAAGTGCATAGTGCCAAGAAATTGTTTGTAGTATAATTATTACATTAATGCCATTAATATCACAATTGGCCACTAGGTGGTGCTGTGACTCTCAAAAAGAGAGAGAGAAAAAATGCATGTATATAATGCCAACACCTAGCCAAACACAGCTGTAATAATTATAATAATAATAATAATAATAATAATGCTGTACCAGCGTTTTAAGTACAAATCTATATGTGAATGTTTAAACTATACATATACTGTATTATAAGGTGCAGTGTCCAGTCCAAATAAATACATGTTGCTGTTTATAAATCAAACCAGATTGTGTCCTGCAAAGTAGGAAATACAAGTGGCCGATATGATTAATGAATGGAATTTTTAAACACCGCAAATAATTACCTGTAAGAATCAAAGTCCGCTGAGTGTGTTGGTATTAGGACCTAAACCTCTCGCCCCTTGAAATCCATTTGGACACACTGTTCAAAACAGCACAAAAAATTAGATCAAACCAATAAGTCCTCAATCAGTAAGAATGCCCATAAGCGAGGGCCAACACTTCCTACTAGTTTAACAATACAACCTTATTCTTCATGCACCATATTCAAACACAAGGCACAAGAAAAAATCTCCGGAAGTTGACACAAAATTATTTTTTTAGTAATTGAGAGGTGTTTTATAGTCGCTTCTCCATTACTAATCAGTGGGCTTGATGTCACCTGACAATACAAAGGTGACATCAACCCCACAAATATAAACCTCACTTGCCACAGCTACAGAGCAAGTGGGAAGAGCGAGGCTTAGTGCCAGAATTGGCGCATATATAAGATGCGCCATTTCTGGGGCGGCTAAGAGCTGATGTTTATAGCCTAGGGGGTGCCAATATACATGGCCCTTTCCCAGGCTATTAATATCAGCCCGCACCTGTCTGCCTAGCCTTTGCTGGTTCGATTTTAAAGGGGGACCCCATGTCAATGGGGTCATTGTGCAGAAGTAATCACCCTCAGGTACTGTAGATGATGGGGTCACTGTGCAGAAGTAATCACCCCCAGGTACCGTAGATGATGGGGTCACTGTACAGAAGTAATCACCCACAAGTACTGTAGATGATGGAGTCTCTGTACAGAAGTAATCACCCCAGGTACTGTAGATGATGGTGGGGTTACTGTGCAGAAGTAATCACCCCCAGGTATTAAAGATAAGGGGGTCACAGTGCAGAAGCAATCACCCCCAGGTTCTGTAGATGATGACGTCACAGTGCTAATGTAATCACCCCCAAGGTACAGCACATGATGTGAGTCACTGTGTATTAGGCCGGTTTCACATTTGCGGTTGTGTCTGCAACGTTTTTACATTGTGGATGCAGGTACATGCGTTTACTTACGCATGCGTCGTTTCACGGTGTGCGGCGGGACGCGGCTAACACACCATGCTGCAATTTTTGAGGCGTCAAATTTCCGCCGCCATATGCATGCGGACGCTTGCGGAAGGAGTGCGTCAAAACAACGCATTACAGTCTATGGGAACGCAAGGACATGCATTCGCTTGCGTTTGCGTACGCATGCGTTTTCTGAGTAAACAAGTCCAGAAACTGGTTTAAGCCACTCGCCCAAACAAAGATGTATAAAAAGAAGGTGTGGGCACTGGAAGTCCATTATCTCCTGACTCTCTTCAATTGGAAGCAAGCTGATTCTGTGGGAAGACTGCTATTATTACAAAATGTAAGTATACAAGCTAATGTCTGTCTTTTTTTGTTCTCCCTACAGTCTGTACTCATTTCTGTCTCTTTCTTACAGCATTCATCACCATATCACCATGGCCTCAAGTCCAGAGCACACTGAACAGGAGACTGAAGTGAGTACATTTGGTAGTCATTGGTAAGTATTCACTGTCACTATTTACACATGTGGCAAAATGATGTATTTTCTTTTACAGAACACTTCAACAATTGCAGAGGAGCAGGAGCAGCAGACTTCGGCCCAAGTGCCGGTGGTAAGATCGCGTGTAAGTACTCTTGACTGTCTGTATTTAATCTTGACTTTGTTTTTCTTGACTGTTTTTTTCTTTCTCTTTTATTTTTGAATCGTTTTTTCTTTCCAACACTAATGTCTTTCTTTCATGTTTAGGCTCCACAACGTGAGGAGGAATTCCTTGATAAAGACCTCCTCATCACATTGTTGCAGGAACGAGTTGCGTTGTGGGACACCCGGGAGGTGCAGCACTCGGACGCTGTGGTGATTCAGCAGCTGTGGACTAAGGTGGCCCAAGCGCTGATGGATGACTGGGACAACGCCACGCCACGAGTCAGAAAGGAATTTCGTAAGTATTGCAGTGTGGTCTGATGCATCAGTGAACCTGAAGGCCGGGATCACACAACCATGTGTGATGCGAGAAACTCGCAGGAGTTTCTCGCATCGCACACGGTTGTGTGATCCGAGCCTAAAGTGCATTGTTTAACAATTCCCCCCCCCCCCTTCATAGTGAACAAAGCCAAAACCCATTGGCGTTCGATGAAGGATCGCTTCAACAATGACCTGAGACAGGAGATCCAAGTTCGCAGTGGTGCTGCATCAAGGATCGGTAAATACAAATATCACCGGGTGCTGGATTTCCTGAGGCCTGTCCTTGCTCAGAGAACGTATTTTTGTGTTGTATTCCCTAATCTGAATTTTTCTATTCCACAGGAGTTGGAGCTTTTACAATTGTTATTTTTTTGGAGTAATGTTTTACATTTCTTTTCACAGAACCTGGAGCAGCACCCTCGAACCTGGATCGTCCTCTGGAGCGGTCCCTCATCGAACTGCCATGGACCAGTCCGAGCCATCCACCAGTGAAGCAGCAAGTGGGCCGGCGTCACAGTCTGGGGAACAGGTAACTGGTCCTACAGGTGTTCCCCGGTCCCAGTCCTCTGCTTCTTTTTGGGGGGGCTTCCCGCCAGCTGCAAAAGGCCTCGGACAGGTCACTCATGCCCTAGTTTATTCACTTGAACTCGGTCTTCCAGAATGGCCTGAAGGCGCTGGGAGATAGACTGAAAATTGGTCTGACCCATATTAACACACTTTTCCAGGATGTCAACCAACGCCTTGACAGTCTGGAAGCCGACCTCCAGAGACCGGCACACCATTTTTTTTAATAAGATAGAGCGGGGCATGTCGGAACACCTTATGCCTGATCTCCAGCCTAATGTGCTGCAGGCCTACAATGCTGTTTACTTTCAGGCTATGCAGCAGACTCGGTACTTACAACAGTCACAGTACACAGCTACAGTATTTCCACCTGTGCCACATATTACACACTAACCTCAATACCGAGATCTGCTGCATAGCACTGTGCGGCCACCACCATGCCCAGTCCTGCTGCACACCACTACACCGCCACCACCATGCTGGGTGCTGCTGAAAGCCACTCCACCACCATGCCGAGTCCTGCTCCTGCATGGCCGTCCACCGCCACCAGGACTAGGCCGCCTCCAGATCCTGCACGGCTGTCCACTGCCACCACCATGGTGGTTATGCAAACTGCACGGCCGTCTATCGCCATCACCATGAAGGATTATGCACGGCCGTCCCGATCCACCACCATGCCATTCTGTCGCCGTCTACACATGCTGTGTTTTTGCCACCTCATAACTCCATGACACACAATCTGCTGCCCCTCTTCTTTATTTGCTTTACACTGCAGCTTTGCTTCTGGTGTCTGTCATGGAGCTATGAGGTGGTAAAAACACAAAGAGGACTGAAAATCCTCCCCAAAAAAAATTAATACAGCACAAAGGGTCAGCAATGCTCACCTGCCCAGGTGTCAGCACTAGTGCACTCAGGATGCTGTGTTTTCTGCATCCTGAGTACACCAGTTCTGACACACGGGCAGGTGAGTAAAGATATGAGGTGGATTAGCTCCATCATCTCTTCAGTCTGCATTAATCTATTGGACTATAGAAATGCTGACTGAAGAGACGACGGAGCTAATCCAATGTCACCTACCATACCACTGACCTCAGAGAGAAGAAGTGTAGTGTAAAGCATGGGTGACATAACCCAATTTGGTTATAATCAACTCCCTGTCTCATGCAATCTGCATGAGACAGGGACTTGATTTTATAAAGACTGTAGTTGTGAACCAGTGATCACCATATTAAACTGTAAAAAAAGTATTGTAATGTAGAGGGCACTTGGAACAGGTGTTTTACTAGAGGTGTTTTATTTTCAGCAAACATGAAAGTTACATTTTAACATTCCAGGTACATAACATTACATAACATTACAAGAACATTTTACTAAACCATTTCTTCTTGCCAGGACAGACGTCCACTCTCAGAAACAAAGTAGGCCGCAAATGTATTCACCATTTGGGCAACTTCAACTGTTGTCATCAGAGGGTGATGATGGTAATCTGGCAATGGGGTACAAACAGGTTCATCAAGTTCAATGTTGGGTCATTCTTTAGCTATTATGTAGTTGTGCAGAACCACACACGCCTTGACCACCTCATCGACTGTCTCAATTTTGAGATTAATGGCTGGCCTTAAAATGCGCCATTTCGAGACAAGCATACCAAAGGCACACTCAAAAGTTCTTCGTGCCCTGGTCAGTCGGTAATTAAAAATCCTTTTTGTGTGGTGCAAGTCCCTACTGGAATATGGTTTCAGAAGGTTTTCACACATCTGAAATTCCTCATCCCCAACCACAACAAAAGGCATTGGCGGGCCTTGAGTGTTGCGAAGAGGTTGTGGCAGGGGGAAATTGAAATGATTGCCTTACAACCGTTGGCCCATGTCCGAGTTTTTAAACATCTGGGAGTCATTACCACGGCCAATAGATCCAAGTCCACGGTGACAAACCTACAGTTCGCAGCTGCAATCGCCATGAGCACTATGGAAAAATATTTTTTATAATTAAAGTACTCAGATCCAGTTCCAGCCGGTTTGGTAATCTGGATGTTTTCCATCCACTGCTCCCAAACAGTTGGGGAAATTATAAACTTCCAAGAATTTTTCAGCATTTTCCTGCCATATTTCCGTGGTGGGTAGGGGGATAAATTCCTCACGGAGAACATCCCACAAAGCCCGGCAGGTGTCTGCGATAATCCGAGAGTGTGGAAATTACTATCCGGAATTGGAAATGGAGCTATGATACGCTCTCGCCGGTAGCCCGGAATCTGCCGAACAGAGAAAGAAAACAAATAAGTCAGAACAATAATATTTATTACAAGGGTTTTGCAAACCAGAGAATGAAATAAAAAAGGACAAGGACATGGCTTTTATAACAATAATATTTAGGACAGTTGTTTTGCAAAACAGAAAAAGGAGAAAATATTAAGTACATTGCAGAACAATAATTATAACAGGCGTTAATGTTTAAATATTACGTACCTTAATGTGTTAGGGGTCGAGCTCCCGCCTCTTCACAGGGGGAATCTCGAGCCATCTCCACTGCTGTCTCCCATGCTTCTCCAGCCGCAGTGGAGCCTGCTTGGCGGAGACGTCGGTTTCAGCGTCTGGCTCAGCCTGATATGGTGCGGATGGTTACTGCTGCCCTTCCAGGTTCAGCTATTGTAGCCAGTACTGGTCAGCGGTGAGCAGACATCTCTGGGACTAAGTCCTGCTTTTCCCCTTCTGAGCATGCACAGGGTAAGTCCTCTCATTGGAGGTCGGGGGTCACATGCTCAGGTACTACAGCAGCTCCCATTGGTCCTCTAGGAAGGTCCTGAAGTGGCTCAGATACTGTAGCAGCTCCCATTAGTCCTCTAGGAAGGTCCTGTAGTTGCTGCAGCTATAAAAGGTTCGCATGGCCGCACGGCCATGCGCTAGTATCAACTAAGTAATGTGTTCTGCGCCAGTGTGGTCATATGTATGTGGTTTCAGGGTTTGGCTGAAATAAGCCCCTAGAATACCGGCACCTCAGGTGAGGAGTTTTGCGTGTGCTATTCTGACTGTATGACCACTGTTCGCTCTATTTGGTAGCTGTGTTTCTCTGTGAGGTTAACAGGGCACAGCGTTCTCTTGTCTTAACTGACTTTGTGAAGTAACAGAGTTCACTTATACCGCCATATAGTACCGTCAGTTACTAGCAGCGGGTTTTACTCCTGCACGGTGGACCCTGGGTTGCGAGCGCACCTATCTACTATATAATTGTCTAAGGGTCACTTCCGTCTGTCTGTCTGTCTGTAACGGTTATTCGTTCGCTGATTAGTCTCGGCAGCTGCCTGTCATGGCTGCCGCGACCAATCAGCGACGCGCACAGTCCGGAAGAAAATGGCCGCTCCTTACTCCCCGCACTCACTGCCTGGCGTCCTCATACACCCCTCCGCTCACCGCTCACATAGGGTTAATGCCGGCGGTAACGGACCGCGTTATGCTGCGGGTAACGCACTCAGTTACCGCCGCTATTAACCCTGTGTGACCAAGTTTTTTACTATTGACGCAGCCTATGCAGCGCCAATAGTAAAAACATCTGTTAAAAATAATTAAAAAAATAAAAAATGATTATATACTCACCTACGCCGACTTTCCCGCTCCTCGCGATGCAACCGGCACGTTCCGGTGCACGGATGGTCTGGCAGAAGGACCTGCCATGACGTCACGGTCATGTGACAGCGACGTCATCACAAGTCCTGCGCGCCTGCGCTGAAAGGACCTACCGTGACGTCACGGTCATGTGACCGCGACACGGTCACGTGACCGCGAAGTCATCACAGCCTGGGACCGGAAGCTGCCGGCTGCACCCGACACAGGCGACACAGCTACAACGCGCAAGCGGAAGGTGAGTATGTTTATTTTTAATTTTTTTAACCTGTGTCATACGTGGCTGGGCAATATACTACATAGCTGGGCAATATACTACATGGGCTGTGCAATATACTACGTGGCTCTGTGCTCTATACTACATCACTGGGTAATATACTACGTGGCTGGCCAATATACTGTACTACGCAACTGGGCAATATACTATGTGGCTCTGTGCTGTATACTACGTAACTGGGCAATATACTATGTGGCTCTGTGCTGTATACTACGTCACTGGGCAATATACAATGGAACTGGGCAATATACTACGTCACTGGGCAATATACTACGTGGCTCTGTGCTGTATACTACGTGGGCTGGGCAATATACTACGTGGCTGGGCAATATACTACGTGGCTGGGCAACATACTACGTGGCTCTGTGCTGCATACTACGTGGGCTGGGCAATATACTACGTCACTGGGCAATATACTACGTCGCTGGGCAATATACTACGTGGCTGGGCAATATACTACGTGGCTGGGCAATATACTACGTGGCTGGGCAACATACTACGTGGCACTGTGCTGTATACTACGTGGGCTGGGCAATATACTACGTGGCTGGGCAATATACTTCGTGGCTGGGCAATATACTACGTGGCTGGGCAATATACTATGTGGCTGGGCAATATACTACGTGGACATACATATTCTAGAATACCCAATGCGTTAGAATCGGGCCACCATCTAGTTACTTTATATATATATATATATATATATATATATATATATATATATATTTAGTGCGTCCTGCCAAACCCTAACATAATACTAGCGCCAGAGTCTAGCTAGTAAATGGCGGATAAACAGCAATCTTTGTGGTGCATCCAGCAGGTGGAGGGTAGGTTGGCGGCTATCGAACGCTCAACCTCAGCAGTGGATGTTACCGCAGTTGCTGTTCAGACTGCTAGCGTGGCTGCAGCAACCTTGTCAACTGCCACCCCTGTTCCGACTCTTTCTCACCTCCCGCTGCCAGAGAAATTTTCTGGAGATAGTAAATCTTGTAGGGGTTTCGTGAGCCAGTGCTCTATACATCTCGAGCTTCTGGCCGCACGTTTCCCCACAGAGCGGGCTAAGGTGGGATTTATTGTGTCTCTCCTGTCGGACAGGGCGTTGGAGTGGGCTACGCCGTTGTGGGAGCGTGGCGATCATGTGGTGCAGAGTGCTCCACTGTTCCTGAGCACTCTGAAACAGGTCTTTTTAGGGCCTCAAGTCACCCATGATACGGCACTCCAACTTTTGGCATTGACTCAGGGCTCGTCCTTGGTCAGCCATTTTGCCGTCCACTTCCGTACCCTAGCATCTGAGCTGGAGTGGTTGGATAAGGCCCTTATTCCGATATTTTGGAGGGGGCTGGCTGACCACATGAAGGATGCTCTGGCCACTAGGTGTAATAATTATAGGGGATAACTCAGGAGACTCTTTGCGTGGAACAAGACAACTACAAGACTCAGTTTTATAAGTGGTAAAGTCTGTCTTATCACACGGTGATTCAAACAGGTGCAGAGAGAAACTCAAGTCCACAAAACTTGGTGCAAAAGTGCAGCTCAGCAGTCTATAGGAAACTTCAGAGGAAAATGCAATCACGCAGAAAGTCTATGAAGCACAATTATTCTTGAGGATACTTGACACGAATAAGTCCTTGCTTAGTCCAAAACACAGATAGATATGCTTATAAGGCAGTTCAAATAATATCTTAGCTCAACCAGGGAGGTCCGGGTAATAGTCTCAGGTTCTTGCAGAGCAGCAAACAGCTTACATGTCCAGCAAATGCAGATGGAAGTAAACACGAGCAGCAGATGAAGGAGGATTACTGGAACTGGTGTATGCAGCAGGAACTCAGAGCAGAGTAGCAGCATAACCCCACAGGTTCACAGGAGCAGGCATATAGCCAGGGAGTCACCAGAGGTCAGGAGCTGGATGCAAGGCAGAATACTCTAGCACAGACTGAAGGCTGGGGTGGAGTTTTATAGCAGGAAGACACAGTGCACATGAGACCAAAGACGCCATCTTGGAAAAGGGAAGTAATGCACAAAATGGTAATAAAAAATGTTCAGAGTCCTGACACTAGGAAGATTCCCGCCACACTGGAGGAGTCAATAACTGTGTCCACTCGTATTGACCTCCATTTTCACGAGCGGAGGTTAGAGCAAGCCCAGTGTAGGCAGAGGTTTCGACTGGCTCCCACCTTCGCCAAACCTTTGGAATCTCCGATCCTGGTCCCTGAGTCACATGAGGCCATGGAAGTGTCACGAGCGGGATCTAAGTCCCGGACCACTCATGCACTCACCGTCTGTTTGCCAGCAGTCAGGACATCTTGCCACCAGATGTCCCCAGCGGTCGAGGAAACGTCAGCGTCTAGTGGTAGTTGGTGGAGGTACACTAGACACGGCGGCGTTTGCCTCCAAATTGTCCATTAAGGGGACAATTACTATAGGCTCATTCTCCCACTCGGTAGAGCTTTGTGTGGATTCTGGGGCAGAGGGCAATTTTATGTCTTCTGCCTTTGCCCAACATCACGCAATTCCCCTGGTAATGATTATTATGAGAATGAGATTATATCTCTGCTCGTCATTCCTGAGGGAATTGATGAGGTACTGTTAGGGATACCTTGGCTACGGTACCACTCTCCTCATTTTAAGTGGTCCACAGGCAGAATTTTGGGATGGGGTGAATCTTGTGGGGGTAGATGTCAGAGGGAATGCGTTCAGGTTGCTACTACTGAAGTACCCGCAGATCTATCCTCTCTCCCCAAGCAATATTGGCCCTATGCTGACGTGTTCTCCAAAAGGGCTGCGGAGACCCTTCCGCCTCACCACCCCTATGACTGTCCTATAGACCTCTTGCCTGGTGCTGAGCCTCCCCGGGGTCGAGTCTATCCGTTATCTCTCCCGGAGACGGAGGCAATGTCACAGTACATCCAGGAAAATTTGGCAAGGGGATTCATTAGGAAGTCAGTGTCACCTGCAGGGGCTGGGTTCTTCTTCGTGCAGAAGAAGAATGGGGAACTACGTCCATGTATAGACTACAGGGGTCTTAACGCCATCACCGTTAAGAATAAGTATCCTCTGCCCCTGATATCTGAGCTCTTTGATAGGCTTCGGAGAGCAAAGGTATTTACTAAACTAGATCTGCGGGGTGCTTACAACCTGATTTGCATCCGTGAGGGGGATGAATGGAAGACGGCTTTTAACACCAGGGATGGGCACTATGAATATCTAGTGATGCCCTTGGGGCTCTGTAATGCCCCAGCCGTTTTCCAAGACTTTGTAAACGATATCTTCTGGGATATGCTTTCCACCTCGTAGTCTATCTGGATGATATCCTCATCTACTCTCCAGTTATTAACTTCCACCGGAGAGATGTTTGCAAAGTCTTCGACCTCTTACGAGCTAATTCCCTCTACGCCAAGTTGGAGAAATGTGTGTTTGAGCAGGAGTCCTTACCTTTCCTGGGCTATATCATCTCCGCCCAGGGATTGGCTATGGATCCTTCCAAACTACAGGCTGTGATGGACTGGCAAGAACCCCATTCTCTTAAAGCGGAGCAGCGCTTTATGAGGTTCATTAACTATTATCGCCCGTTCATTCCTCATTTCTCAACTTTGGTAGCTCCCTTGATAGCTCTCACCAAGAAGGGAGCAAATCCCAAATTGTGGTCTGAGGAGGTCTCCAAGGCCTTCACTTCTATTAAGTCCCATTTTGCTAGTGCTCCCATCCTACATTGACCCGATGTAGATAAACGATTTATAATGGAGGTGTATGCCTCTTCTGTTGGTGCTGGAGCAGTCCGCTTTCAAAAGGATGCTCAAGGTTGGAAGCATCCTTGCTTTTTCTTTTCCAAGACCTTCACACCAGCGGAGAGGAATTATTCCATTGGGGACAGGGAGTTGCTAGCAATGAAGTTGGCTTTCTCGGAGTGGAGACATCTTTTCAAGGGGGTCCCTTTCCTTTCCAAGTATTCACAGACCACAAGAATTTGGTTTACCTACAGACAGCCCAGCGGTTAAATTTTCGCCAGGCCAGATGGTCCTTGTTCTTCTCCCGGTTCCATTTCACCCTCCATTTCCTTTCCGGGGAGAAGAACATTCGTGCCGACGCTCTCTCTCGCTCCGTTGTATAAAGAGGAGCCTCGGCTTATTGTGCCTACCGAGAGTCTGAGAACTGTGGCCCCGGTTTCACTAGACTCTGTGCCTCCAGGCAAGACTTTTGTACCATCCAGTTTGCGTCCGGAGGTTCTCTCTTGGGCTCACTCGTCCAGGGTGGGTGGACATTTTGGGTCCAAAAGGACATCTGAGCTATTGGCGAGGATATACTGGTGGCCGCATATGGCCCGTGACGTCGCAGACTATGTTCGGGCGTGTGTCTCCAGCACCAAAAACAAGTCTCCTCGTCAACGGCCAGCTGGGTTGCTTTACCCCCTGCCGGTGGCGGACAGGCCCTGGGAGATGTTCAGGATGGATTTTGTGGTGGGCTTACCCAAGTCTCGTAACTGCACCATTATTTGGGTGATCACCGACCATTTTTCCAAAATGGTGCACTTGGTGCCTCTTCCACGGCTACCTTCTGCACGGGCGCTGGCAGCGTTGTTTATTAAACATATCTTTCGCCTACACGGTATGCCGGACAAAATTGTCAGTGACCCGGGTCCCTAGTTTGTGTCTCGATTCTGGAGAGAGCTTTGTAGTCTACTCAGCATTGAGTTGAATACTTTTTTGCCCCACTGTATATACAGTATATATATATATATATACAGTATATATATACAGTATATATATATATATATATATATATATATATATATATATATATATATATATATATATTTGGTGCGTTCCGCCAACCCCTAACATAGTGTCACCAGCAGACGTTCCTTAGCAGGAATCGCTCTATGAAGCTGGGTGTCTTGCCTGCTGATGGCTCCTTGTACACGAAGCAGCAAATCCATGAAGCCGTCTTGAGACATCTTCGTTTACTCATAATATTTCTGTGGGTTTTCACGGAGCTCACTGTATAAGGAGTGGTAGGCTCCACAGCTCTGTCCGAGTTCAAGAATCGGGCGCTGCCATAAGCGCCGACGCCGTCTTCTCTGTTGTTTTCTTTTCCGTTCTTGCTCACAAGCAAATGCAAAGGAAAGAAACAAGTTCACATCCAAATCCAGATTCCGATAGAAACTCTCCACGCGAAGATCCATCTTGGCACAAGATACAGGAGCAAAATGTGAGGATTTCATCTGTACAAGGGTCTATATACAGAAATCCCATGAGACACGCTCATTTGGCGTGGCTTGTGTCAAGGAAATTCTCCTGGAAAATCAAACACATGCAAAAGCAGTGTTTTTTCCCGTCATGTGTAACTGATGCCGCTAAAAAAATGCAGCGGTATCATGCGTTTGGGACTGAACCGCAAATTTGAACCTTGCCTAAGTAATCACTCCACAGGTACTATAGATCATGGGGATCACTGTGCAGAAGTAATCACCCCCAGGTACTGTAGATGACGGGGTCACTGTGCAGAAGTGATCACTCCACAGGTACTATAGATCATGGAGATCACTTTGCAGAAGTAATCACCCCCAGGTACTGTAGATTACGGGGGTCACTGTGCAGAAGGAATCACTCCACAGGTACTATAGATCATGGGGATCACTGTGCAGAAGTAATCACCCCCAGGTACTATAGATGACGGGGGTCACTGCAGAAGTGATCACCCCCAGGTACTGTAGATGACGGGGGTCACTGTGCAGAAGTAATCACTCCACAGGTACTATAGATCATGGGGATTACTGTGCAGAAGTAATCACCCCCAGGTACTGTAGATGACGGGGGTCACTGTGCAGAAGTAATCACCCCCAGGTACTGTAGATGACGGGGGTCACTGTGCAGAAGTAATCACTCCACAGGTACTATAGATCATGGGGATCACTTTGCAGAAGAAATCACCCCCAGGTACTGTAGATGACGGGGGTCACTGTGCAGAAGGAATCACTCCACAGGTACTATAGATCATGGGGATCACTGTGCAGAAGTAATCACCCCCAGGTACTATAGATGACGGGGGTCACTGCAGAAGTGATCACCCCCAGGTACTGTAGATGACGGGGGTCACTGTGCAGAAGTAATCACTCCACAGGTACTATAGATCATGGGGATCACTGTGCAGAAGTAATCACCCCCAGGTGGTACTATAGATGACGGGGGTCACTGTGCAGAAGTGATCACCCCCAGGTACTGGAGATGACAGGGGTCACTGTGCAGAAGTGATCACCCCCAGGTACTGTAGATGACGGGGGTCACTGTGCAGAAGTAATCACTCCACAGGTACTATAGATCATGGGGGTCACTGTGCAGAAGGAATCACGCCACAGGTACTATAGATCATGGGGATCACTGTGCAGAAGTAATCACCCCCAGGTACTATAGATGACGGGGGTCACTGCAGAAGTGATCACCCCCAGGTACTGTAGATGACGGGGGTCACTGTGCAGAAGTAATCACTCCACAGGTACTATAGATCATGGGGATTACTGTGCAGAAGTAATCACCCCCAGGTACTGTAGATGACGGGGGTCACTGTGCAGAAGTAATCACCCCCAGGTACTGTAGATGACGGGGGTCACTGTGCAGAAGTAATCACTCCACAGGTACTATAGATCATGGGGATCACTGTGCAGAAGTAATCACCCCCAGGTACTGTAGATGACGGGGGTCACTGTGCAGAAGTGATCACCCCCAGGTACTGTAGATGACGGGGGTCACTGTGCAGAAGTAATCACTCCACAGGTACTATAGATCATGGGGATCACTGTGCAGAAGTAATCACCCCCAGGTACTGTAGATGACGGGGGTCACTGTGCAGAAGTAATCACCCCCCGGTACTGTAGATGATGGGGGTCACTGTGCAGAAGTAATCACCCCCAGGTACTGTAGATGACGGGGGTCACTGTGCAGAAGTAATCACTCCACAGGTACTATAGATCATGGGGATCACTGTGCAGAAGTAATCACCTGTTATGACCTGGTGGTTAAGAGGCCACACTGATAAGACCTGGTGGCTAAAACGCAACATGGGACGAGCTCTGAGAAGGTGGTATCTCTACTGCCCGCAGTCCCTAATCCTAACAACAACACTAGTAATAGCCGTGGGATGTTCCTGACTCTCCCTAGACACCTCTTCACAGCCTAAGAACTAACTACCCCTAAAGAAGGAAATAGAAAGCTATCTTGCCTCAGAGAAAACCCCAAAAGGAAAGATAGCCCCCCACAAATATTGACTGTGAGTGGAGAGGGAAATGACGTACACAGAAATGAAATCAGATTTTAGCAAAGGAGGCCAATACTAAACTTGATAGACAGAAAAGGATACTGTGCGGTCAGTATTAAAAACTACAAAATCCACGCAGAGTTTACAAAAATGAACTCCACACCGACTCACGGTGTGGAGGGGCAAATCTGCTTCCCAGAGCTTCCAGTTAGCCTGAATATGACATAGTGACAAGCTGGACAAAAAGAGAAATATTTGCAGAGCAATAGAGTCCAAAACAAATGGACAAACAAGGACTAGCAAGAACTTATCTTTTGCTGACAAGGACAGGCCATATGAGAAATCCAAGGAGAGAACCAAATCCAACCAAGAACATTGACAGCTGGCATGAACTAAAGCCCAGAGCAGGTTTAAATAACAAACCCAGGCAAGGCAATCAGTGAAGGCAGCTGCTACAGCTACCTAAAGGAGCAGCAGTTCCACTCAAAACCACCAGAGGGAGCCCAAGGGCAGAACTCACAAAAATACCATTAGCAACCACAGGAGGGAGCTCCAGAACGGAATTCACAACAATCACCCCAGGTACTGTATATGACGGGGGTCACTGTGCAGAAGTAATCACTCCACAGGTACTATAGATCATGGGGATCACTTTGCAGAAGTAATCACCCCTAGGTACTGTAGATGACGGGGGTCACTGTGCAGAAGTAATCACTCCACAGGTACTATAGATCATGGGAATCACTGTGCAGAAGTAATCACCCCCAGGTACTGTAGATGACGGGGATCACTGTGCAGAAGTAATCACTCCACAGGTACTATAGATCATGGGGATCACTTTGCAGAAGTAATCACCCCCAGGTACTGTAGATGACGGGATCACTGTGCAGAAGTAATCACCCCCAGGTACTGTAGATGACGGGGATCACTGTGCAGAAGTAATCACCCCCAGTTACTGTAGATGACGGGGTCACTGTGCAGAAGTGATCACCCCCAGGTACTGTAGATGACGGGGGTCACTGTGCAGAAGGAATCACTCCACAGGTACTATAGATCATGGGGATCACTGTGCAGAAGTAATCACCCCCAGGTACTATAGATGACGGGGGTCACTGCAGAAGTGATCACCCCCAGGTACTGTAGATGACGGGGGTCACTGTGCAGAAGTAATCACTCCACAGGTACTATAGATCATGGGGATCACTGTGCAGAAGTAATCACCCCCAGGTGGTACTATAGATGACGGGGGTCACTGTGCAGAAGTGATCACCCCCAGGTACTGGAGATGACGGGGGTCACTGTGCAGAAGTAATCACCCCCAGGTACTGTAGATGACAGGGGTCACTGTGCAGAAGTGATCACCCCCAGGTACTGTAGATGACGGGGGTCACTGTGCAGAAGTAATCACTCCACAGGTACTATAGATCATGGGGGTCACTGTGCAGAAGGAATCACTCCACAGGTACTATAGATCATGGGGATCACTGTGCAGAAGTAATCACCCCCAGGTACTATAGATGACGGGGGTCACTGCAGAAGTGATCACCCCCAGGTACTGTAGATGACGGGGGTCACTGTGCAGAAGTAATCACTCCACAGGTACTATAGATCATGGGGATTACTGTTGTGAATTTGGATTCTGGGCTCCCCCGGTGGCTACTGGTGGAATTGAACTGGTGTTTTCATCTTCTCTGTTCACCTGTTCCCATCAAGATGTGGGAGTCGCTATATAACCTTGCTGCTCTGTTAGTTGCTTGCCGGTCAACAATGTTATCAGAAGCCTCTCTGTGCTTGTTCCTGCTCCTAGACAACTACTAGATAAGTTGGACTCTTGTCCATGTTTGTTTTTGCATTTTTGTTCCAGTTCACAGCTGTAGTTTCGTTACTGTGTCTGGAAAGCTCTTGTGAACAGGAATTGCCACTCTGGTGTTATGAGTTAATGCCAGAGTTTTAAAGTAATTCCTGGATGGTGTTTTGATAGGGTTTTCAGCTGACCATGAAAGTGTCCTTTCTGTCTTCTGCTATGTAGTAAGTGGACCTGAAATTTGCTAAACCTATTTTCATACTACGTTTGTTATTTCATCTTAATTCACCGCCAATACATGTGGGGGGCCTCTGTCTCCTTTCGGGGTATTTCTCTAGAGGTGAGCTAGGACTAATATTTTCCTCTGCTAGCATTATTTAGTCCTCCGGCTGGTGCTGGGCATCTAGAATCAACGTAGGCATGCTACCCGGCCACTGCTAGTTGTGCGTTAGGTTTAGTTCATGGTCAGCTCAGTTCCCATCTTCCAAGAGCTAGTTCCTTTATATGCTGATGCTATGATCTCTTGCCATTGAGATCATGACAGTTTGACCGGCCCACTAAAGGGTTAAAATCCTTGGCTGAGAAAGGAGAGAAATAAGTAGTCTGCTGAAATTTTTTTTTTTTTTTCTCTCCTTCTAATCTTTGAATGGTTCTGTGTCCACCTGTTTGTAATGGATCTTCAGAGTGTAACTGCAGGTTTGAATTATCTCGCCACGAAGGTACAAAATTTGCAAGATTTTGTTTGTCATGCACCTGTATCTGAGCCGAGAATTCCTTTGCCGGAATTTTTCTCGGGGAATAGATCTGGGTTTCAGAATTTTCGAAATAATTGCAAATTATTTTTGTCCCTGAAATCTCGCTCTGCCGGAGACCCTGCACAGCAGGTCAGGATTGTGATTTCCTTGCTCCGGGGCGACCCTCAAGACTGGGCTTTTTCATTGACACCAGGGGATCCTGCGTTGCTCAATGTGGATGCGTTTTTTCTGGCCTTGGGGTTGCTTTATGACGAACCTCATTTGGAGCTTCAGGCAGAAAAAACTTTGATGTCCCTATCTCAGGGGCAAGATGAAGCGGAAATTTACTGCCAAAGATTCCGTAAATGGTCTGTGCTTACTCAGTGGAATGAGTGCGCCCTGGCGGCGACTTTCAGAGTGGGTCTCTCTGATGCCATTAAGGATGTTATGGTGGGGTTCCCTGTGCCTGCGGGTCTGAATGAGTCCATGACAATGGCTATTCAGATCGATAGGCGTTTGCGGGAGCGCAAACCAGTGCACCATCTGGCGGTATCCACTGAGAAGTCGCCAGAGAGTATGCAGTGTGATAGAATTCTGTCCCGAAGCGAGCGGCAGAATTTTAGACGGAAAAATGGGTTGTGTTTCTATTGTGGTGATTCTACTCATGTTATATCAGCATGCTCTAAGCGCACTAAAAAGCTTGATAAATCTGTTTCCATTTGCACCTTACCGTCTAAGTTTATTCTATCTGTGACCCTGATTTGCTCTTTGTCATCTATTACCACGGACGCCTATGTCGACTCTGGCGCCGCTTTGAGTCTTATGGATTGGTCCTTTGCCAAATGCTGTGGGTATGATTTAGAGCCTTTGGAGACTCTTATTCCTCTGAAGGGGATTGACTCCACCCCATTGGCTAATAATAAACCACAATACTGGACACAAGTAACTATGCGTATTAATCCGGATCACCAGGAGATTATTCGCTTTCTGGTGCTGTATAATCTACATGATGATTTGGTGCTAGGATTGCCTTGGCTGCAATCTCACAACCCAGTCCTCGACTGGAGAGCTATGTCTGTGTTGAGCTGGGGATGTAAGGGGGCTCATGGGGATGTACCTGTGGTTTCCATTTCATCATCTATTCCCTCTGAAATTCCTGAGTTCCTGTCTGACTATCGTGACGTCTTTGAAGAATCCAAGCTTGGTTCGTTACCTCCGCACCGAGAGTGCGATTGTGCCATAGATTTAATCCCGGGTAGTAAATACCCAAAGGGTCGTTTATTTAATCTGTCTGTGCCTGAACATGCTGCTATGCGAGAATATATAAAAGAGTCCTTGGAAAAGGGACATATTCGTCCATCGTCATCTCCCTTAGGAGCCGGTTTTTTCTTTGTGTCAAAAAAAGACGGCTCTTTGAGACCATGTATCGATTATCGGCTTTTGAATAAAATCACTGTAAAATATCAATACCCATTGCCGTTGCTGACTGATTTGTTTGCTCGCATAAAGGGGGCCAAGTGGTTCTCTAAGATTGACCTTCGTGGGGCGTATAATTTGGTGCGAATCAGGCAGGGGGATGAGTGGAAAACCGCATTTAATACGCCCGAGGGCCACTTTGAGTATTTAGTGATGCCTTTTGGTCTTTCAAATGCTCCGTCAGTTTTCCAGTCCTTTATGCATGATATTTTTCGCGATTATTTGGATAAATTTATGATTGTGTATCTGGATGATATTCTGATTTTTTCGGATGACTGGGACTCTCATGTCCAGCAAGTCAGGAGGGTTTTCCAGGTTTTGCGGTCTAATTCTTTGTGTGTGAAGGGTTCTAAGTGTGTTTTTGGGGTACAGAGGATTTCCTTTTTGGGATATATTTTTTCTCCCTCTTCCATTGAAATGGATCCTGCCAAGGTTCAAGCTATTTGTGATTGGACGCAGCCCTCTTCTCTTAAGAGTCTTCAGAAATTTTTGGGCTTTGCTAACTTTTATCGTCGATTTATTGCTGGTTTTTCGGATATTGCTAAGCCATTGACCGATTTGACTAAGAAGGGTGCTGATGTTGCTGATTGGTCCCCTGACGCTGTGGAGGCCTTTCGGGAGCTTAAGCGCCGTTTTTCCTCTGCCCCTGTGTTGCGTCAGCCTGATGTTGCTCTACCTTTTCAGGTTGAGGTCGACGCTTCTGAGATCGGAGCTGGGGCAGTGTTGTCGCAGAAAAGTTCTGACTGCTCCGTGATGAGGCCTTGTGCCTTCTTTTCCCGTAAATTTTCGCCCGCTGAGCGGAATTATGATGTTGGGAATCGGGAACTTTTGGCCATGAAGTGGGCTTTTGAGGAGTGGCGCTATTGGCTTGAGGGGGCCAGACATCAGGTGGTGGTATTGACTGACCACAAAAATTTGATTTATCTTGAGACCGCCAGGCGCCTGAATCCTAGACAGGCGCGCTGGTCTTTATTTTTCTCTCGGTTTAATTTTGTGGTGTCATACCTACCGGGTTCTAAGAATGTTAAGGCGGATGCCCTTTCTAGGAGTTTTGAGCCTGACTCACCTGGTAACTCTGAGCCCACAGGTATCCTTAAGGATGGAGTGGTATTGTCAGCCGTTTCTCCAGACCTGCGGCGGGCCTTGCAGGAGTTTCAGGCGGATAGACCGGATCGTTGCCCACCTGATAAACTGTTTGTTCCTGATGATTGGACCAGTAGAGTCATCTCTGAGGTTCATTCTTCTGCGTTGGCAGGTCATCCTGGCATTTTTGGTACCAGGGATTTGGTGGCAAGGTCCTTCTGGTGGCCTTCCCTGTCACGAGATGTGCGAGGCTTTGTGCAGTCTTGTGACGTTTGTGCTCGGGCCAAGCCTTGTTGTTCTCGGGCTAGTGGATTATTGTTGCCCTTGCCTATTCCTAAGAGGCCTTGGACGCACATCTCGATGGATTTTATTTCAGATCTGCCTGTTTCTCAGAAGATGTCTGTCATCTGGGTGGTGTGTGACCGTTTCTCTAAGATGGTCCATTTGGTTCCTCTGCCCAAGTTGCCTTCTTCTTCCGAGTTGGTTCCTCTGTTTTTTCAAAATGTTGTTCATTTGCATGGTATTCCTGAGAATATCATTTCTGACAGAGGGACCCAATTCGTGTCTAGATTTTGGCGGGCATTCTGTGCTAGGATGGGCATAGATTTATCTTTTTCGTCCGCTTTCCATCCTCAGACGAATGGCCAGACCGAGCGGACTAATCAGACCCTGGAGACATATCTGAGGTGTTTTGTGTCTGCTGACCAGGATGATTGGGTTGCTTTTTTGCCATTGGCAGAGTTCGCTCTCAATAATCGGGCCAGCTCTGCCACTTTGGTGTCCCCGTTTTTCTGTAATTCGGGGTTTCATCCTCGATTTTCCTCTGGTCAGGTGGAATCTTCGGATTGTCCTGGAGTGGATGCTGTGGTGGAGAGATTGCATCAGATCTGGGGGCAGGTGGTGGACAATTTGAGGTTGTCCCAGGAGAAGACTCAGCTTTTTGCCAACCGCCACCGTCGTGTTGGTCCTCGGCTTTGTGTTGGGGATTTGGTGTGGTTGTCTTCTCGTTTTGTCCCTATGAGGGTCTCTTCTCCTAAGTTTAAGCCTCGGTTCATCGGCCCGTATAAGATATTGGAGATTCTTAACCCTGTTTCCTTCCGTTTGGACCTCCCTGCATCCTTTTCTATTCATAACGTTTTTCATCGGTCATTATTGCGCAGGTATGAGGTACCGGTTGTGCCTTCCGTTGAGCCTCCTGCTCCGGTGTTGGTTGAGGGTGAGTTGGAGTACGTTGTGGAGAAAATCTTAGACTCTCGTGTTTCCAGACGGAGACTCCAGTATCTGGTCAAGTGGAAGGGATACGGCCAGGAGGATAATTCTTGGGTGAATGCATCTGATGTTCATGCCTCTGATCTGGTTCGTGCCTTTCATAGGGCCCATCCTGATCGCCCTGGTGGTTCTGGTGAGGGTTCGGTGCCCCCTCCTTGAGGGGGGGGTACTGTTGTGAATTTGGATTCTGGGCTCCCCCGGTGGCTACTGGTGGAATTGAACTGGTGTTTTCATCTTCTCTGTTCACCTGTTCCCATCAAGATGTGGGAGTCGCTATATAACCTTGCTGCTCTGTTAGTTGCTTGCCGGTCAA
The DNA here is from genome assembly GCF_051348905.1 of Ranitomeya variabilis. Lineage (NCBI taxonomy): Eukaryota > Metazoa > Chordata > Amphibia > Anura > Dendrobatidae > Ranitomeya > Ranitomeya variabilis. The sequence goes on from NC_135232.1 coordinate 713,203,035, forward strand.
CAATGTTATCAGAAGCCTCTCTGTGCTTGTTCCTGCTCCTAGACAACTACTAGATAAGTTGGACTCTTGTCCATGTTTGTTTTTGCATTTTTGTTCCAGTTCACAGCTGTAGTTTCGTTACTGTGTCTGGAAAGCTCTTGTGAACAGGAATTGCCACTTTGGTGTCCCCGTTTTTCTGTAATTCGGGGTTTCATCCTCGTTTTTCCTCTGGTCAGGTGGAATCTTCGGATTGTCCTGGAGTGGATGCTGTGGTGGAGAGATTGCATCAGATCTGGGGGCAGGTGGTGGACAATTTGAGGTTGTCCCAGGAGAAGACTCAGCTTTTTGCCAACCGCCACCGTCGTGTTGGTCCTCGGCTTTGTGTTGGGGATTTGGTGTGGTTGTCTTCTCGTTTTGTCCCTATGAGGGTCTCTTCTCCTAAGTTTAAGCCTCGGTTCATCGGCCCGTATAAGATATTGGAGATTCTTAACCCTGTTTCCTTCCGTTTGGACCTCCCTGCATCCTTTTCTATTCATAACGTTTTTCATCGGTCATTATTGCGCAGGTATGAGGTACCGGTTGTGCCTTCCGTTGAGCCTCCTGCTCCGGTGTTGGTTGAGGGTGAGTTGGAGTACGTTGTGGAGAAAATCTTAGACTCTCGTGTTTCCAGACGGAGACTCCAGTATCTGGTCAAGTGGAAGGGATACGGCCAGGAGGATAATTCTTGGGTGAATGCATCTGATGTTCATGCCTCTGATCTGGTTCGTGCCTTTCATAGGGCCCATCCTGATCGCCCTGGTGGTTCTGGTGAGGGTTCGGTGCCCCCTCCTTGAGGGGGGGGTACTGTTGTGAATTTGGATTCTGGGCTCCCCCGGTGGCTACTGGTGGAATTGAACTGGTGTTTTCATCTTCTCTGTTCACCTGTTCCCATCAAGATGTGGGAGTCGCTATATAACCTTGCTGCTCTGTTAGTTGCTTGCCGGTCAACAATGTTATCAGAAGCCTCTCTGTGCTTGTTCCTGCTCCTAGACAACTACTAGATAAGTTGGACTCTTGTCCATGTTTGTTTTTGCATTTTTGTTCCAGTTCACAGCTGTAGTTTCGTTACTGTGTCTGGAAAGCTCTTGTGAACAGGAATTGCCACTTTGGTGTCCCCGTTTTTCTGTAATTCGGGGTTTCATCCTCGTTTTTCCTCTGGTCAGGTGGAATCTTCGGATTGTCCTGGAGTGGATGCTGTGGTGGAGAGATTGCATCAGATCTGGGGGCAGGTGGTGGACAATTTGAGGTTGTCCCAGGAGAAGACTCAGCTTTTTGCCAACCGCCACCGTCGTGTTGGTCCTCGGCTTTGTCTTGGGGATTTGGTGTGGTTGTCTTCTCGTTTTGTCCCTATGAGGGTCTCTTCTCCTAAGTTTAAGCCTCGGTTCATCGGCCCGTATAAGATATTGGAGATTCTTAACCCTGTTTCCTTCCGTTTGGACCTCCCTGCATCCTTTTCTATTCATAACGTTTTTCATCGGTCATTATTGCGCAGGTATGAGGTACCGGTTGTGCCTTCCGTTGAGCCTCCTGCTCCGGTGTTGGTTGAGGGTGAGTTGGAGTACGTTGTGGAGAAAATCTTAGACTCTCGTGTTTCCAGACGGAGACTCCAGTATCTGGTCAAGTGGAAGGGATACGGCCAGGAGGATAATTCTTGGGTGAATGCATCTGATGTTCATGCCTCTGATCTGGTTCGTGCCTTTCATAGGGCCCATCCTGATCGCCCTGGTGGTTCTGGTGAGGGTTCGGTGCCCCCTCCTCGAGGGGGGGGTACTGTTGTGAATTTGGATTCTGGGCTCCCCCGGTGGCTACTGGTGGAATTGAACTGGTGTTTTCATCTTCTCTGTTCACCTGTTCCCATCAAGATGTGGGAGTCGCTATATAACCTTGCTGCTCTGTTAGTTGCTTGCCGGTCAACAATGTTATCAGAAGCCTCTCTGTGCTTGTTCCTGCTCCTAGACAACTACTAGATAAGTTGGACTCTTGTCCATGTTTGTTTTTGCATTTTTGTTCCAGTTCACAGCTGTAGTTTCGTTACTGTGTCTGGAAAGCTCTTGTGAACAGGAATTGCCACTCTGGTGTTATGAGTTAATGCCAGAGTTTTAAAGTAATTCCTGGATGGTGTTTTGATAGGGTTTTCAGCTGACCATGAAAGTGTCCTTTCTGTCTTCTGCTATGTAGTAAGTGGACCTCAAATTTGCTAAACCTATTTTCATACTACGTTTGTTATTTCATCTTAATTCACCGCCAATACATGTGGGGGGCCTCTGTCTCCTTTCGGGGTATTTCTCTAGAGGTGAGCTAGGACTAATATTTTCCTCTGCTAGCATTATTTAGTCCTCCGGCTGGTGCTGGGCATCTAGAATCAACGTAGGCATGCTACCCGGCCACTGCTAGTTGTGCGTTAGGTTTAGTTCATGGTCAGCTCAGTTCCCATCTTCCAAGAGCTAGTTCCTTTATATGCTGATGCTATGATCTCTTGCCATTGAGATCATGACAGATTACTGTGCAGAAGTAATCACCCCCAGGTACTGTAGATGACAGGGGTCACTGTGCAGAAGTAATCACCCCCAGGTACTGTAGATGACGGGGGTCACTGTGCAGAAGTAATCACTCCACAGGTACTATAGATCATGGGGATCACTGTGCAGAAGTAATCACCCCCAGGTACTGTAGATGACGGGGGTCACTGTGCAGAAGTGATCACCCCCAGGTACTGTAGATGACGGGGGTCACTGTGCAGAAGTAATCACTCCACAGGTACTATAGATCATGGGGATCACTGTGCAGAAGTAATCACCCCCAGGTACTGTAGATGACGGGGGTCACTGTGCAGAAGTAATCACCCCCCGGTACTGTAGATGATGGGGGTCACTGTGCAGAAGTAATCACCCCCAGGTACTGTAGATGACGGGGGTCACTGTGCAGAAGTAATCACTCCACAGGTACTATAGATCATGGGGATCACTGTGCAGAAGTAATCACCTGTTATGACCTGGTGGTTAAGAGGCCACACTGATAAGACCTGGTGGCTAAAACGCAACATGGGACGAGCTCTGAGAAGGTGGTATCTCTACTGCCCGCAGTCCCTAATCCTAACAACAACACTAGTAATAGCCGTGGGATGTTCCTGACTCTCCCTAGACACCTCTTCACAGCCTAAGAACTAACTACCCCTAAAGAAGGAAATAGAAAGCTATCTTGCCTCAGAGAAAACCCCAAAAGGAAAGATAGCCCCCCACAAATATTGACTGTGAGTGGAGAGGGAAATGACGTACACAGAAATGAAATCAGATTTTAGCAAAGGAGGCCAATACTAAACTTGATAGACAGAAAAGGATACTGTGCGGTCAGTATTAAAAACTACAAAATCCACGCAGAGTTTACAAAAATGAACTCCACACCGACTCACGGTGTGGAGGGGCAAATCTGCTTCCCAGAGCTTCCAGTTAGCCTGAATATGACATAGTGACAAGCTGGACAAAAAGAGAAATATTTGCAGAGCAATAGAGTCCAAAACAAATGGACAAACAAGGACTAGCAAGAACTTATCTTTTGCTGACAAGGACAGGCCATATGAGAAATCCAAGGAGAGAACCAAATCCAACCAAGAACATTGACAGCTGGCATGAACTAAAGCCCAGAGCAGGTTTAAATAACAAACCCAGGCAAGGCAATCAGTGAAGGCAGCTGCTACAGCTACCTAAAGGAGCAGCAGTTCCACTCAAAACCACCAGAGGGAGCCCAAGGGCAGAACTCACAAAAATACCATTAGCAACCACAGGAGGGAGCTCCAGAACGGAATTCACAACAATCACCCCAGGTACTGTATATGACGGGGGTCACTGTGCAGAAGTAATCACTCCACAGGTACTATAGATCATGGGGATCACTTTGCAGAAGTAATCACCCCTAGGTACTGTAGATGACGGGGGTCACTGTGCAGAAGTAATCACTCCACAGGTACTATAGATCATGGGAATCACTGTGCAGAAGTAATCACCCCCAGGTACTGTAGATGACGGGGATCACTGTGCAGAAGTAATCACTCCACAGGTACTATAGATCATGGGGATCACTTTGCAGAAGTAATCACCCCCAGGTACTGTAGATGACGGGATCACTGTGCAGAAGTAATCACCCCCAGTTACTGTAGATGACGGGGTCACTGTGCAGAAGTGATCACCCCCAGGTACTGTAGATGACGGGGGTCACTGTGCAGAAGTAATCACTCCACAGGTACTATAGATCATGGGGATCACTTTGCAGAAGTAATCACCCCCAGGTACTGTAGATGACGGGATCACTGTGCAGAAGTAATCACCCCCAGGTTCTGTAGATGACGGGGATCACTGTGCAGAAGTAATCACCCCCAGTTACTGTAGATGACGGGGTCACTGTGCAGAAGTGATCACCCCCAGGTACTGTAGATGACGGGGGTCACTGCAGAAGTGATCACCCCCAGGTACTGTAGATGAAGGGGGTCACTGTGCAGAAGTAATCACTCCACAGGTACTATAGATCATGGGGATCACTGTGCAGAAGTAATCACCCCCAGGTACTGTAGATGACGGGGGTCACTGTGCAGAAGTGATCACCCCCAGGTACTGTAGATGACGGGGGTCACTGTGCAGAAGTAATCACCCCCAGGTACTATAGATCATGGGGATCACTGTGCAGAAGTGATCACCCCCAGGTACTGTAGATGACGGGGGTCACTGTGCAGAAGTAATCACCCCCAGGTACTATAGATCATGGGGATCACTGTGCAGAAGTGATCACCCCCAGGTACTGTAGATGACGGGGGTCACTGTGCAGAAGTAATCACTCCACAGGTACCGTAGTCTGTAGCTGATGAGGGTCACTGCACAGAAAAAATAACCACCTTGGTAGCATAGTCTGTAGATGATGGGATCACTGTGCCAAAAGAATCATCCTCAGGTACTGTAGATGATGGGGTCACAGTGCAGAAGTATTCACCCCCAGGTACTCTAGATAAGGCGGTCACAGTGCAGAAGTATTACCCTTTCGCACTGAGGACCCTTCTTACGGTTATGCAGCCCCATCTCCTGTAGAACCACAGGTCCCCAGCACGTCTCCTCGGCCCGAGCGCCTCTCCTGTCTGCACTGTTCGGCTTCTCGCTCGCTCTGGCACCTGAAGGGTTAACAGACTTGTTTCCCTCTCGGCCCTGAGCACTACGACTCCCAGCAGCCCCCGTGCGGCCCCGCCCCAGTGACGCGCTCCTCTCGCGAGGCTTCCCGCCCCCCGTGACCTGCTGGCTGCGTCTCGGCGCTCGGTGTCCGTATATAAAGGAGAAGCAGAAGCGAGGAGGCAGCACCGGGGGCCGGGGAGGCTACTGCGGGACATGGCGACCGCGGCCAACGCCAACCCCGTGGTAAGAGCCCCGTGTAGTGCGGCTCAGCCGGTGCCTGAGATGTGGAGTCCAGCGGTGGTCGGGGCCCCGGTGTGCTGGGCTCCTCTGTATTCCCGCCATTCTCCGGGTGTGTGGGGGTTTCCGGGCGCTACGGCAGTGTCAGCAGTCACTGTGGTCCTGTGCTGAGGGCCATACGGCTCCTGCATAAGGGCCCCGAGTAGCGTCGCCTCCGGGGGCTCCTCTGCCAGGTCCTGGGGTCGTTACATGTATAATGCTGGAATCTGTTGCCCGAGCCCTCCGCACTGGGGCCCCCGAGCCTTCTGTGACTGTAGTGGGGCTCAGTGGTCCCCTTCACTACTGGGGCTCCTCAGTGTCCCTTTCATCACTATTGGGGCTCTTCAATTACTTGTTGGGCTCATCCCCACCCGTTATTGGGGCCCCTCAATGACTTGTGGGGCTCTGTGTCTCCCTCCTCACTATTGGGTTCTTCAATTACTTGTGAGGCTCATTACCCACACACACTCAGTAAACTTGTGGGGCTCAGTCCCCCTCTTTATTGGGGCCCTTCTGTGACCTGTGTGGTTGTCACCCTCTTCAGTATTGGGGTACCTCTATAACATTTGTGGCTCAGTCCCCCCTAGTATTGGTGCCCTTTTATGACTTGTGGGGCTCAGGGTCCCCCCCCCCCCACTATTGGGACCCCTCAACGACTTGTGGTGCTCAGTCCCCCCTCAGTATAGTATTGGGCCCCCCTCTATGACTTGTGGGGCTCAGTATCCCCCTCTCCTCAGTATTGGGACCCCTCAATAACTTGTGGCCCTCAATTTCCACCTCAGTATTGGGGCCCTCTCTATGATTTGTGGGGCTCAGTGTCTCCCCTCCTTAGTTTTGGGCCCCTCCATGACTAGTGAGGCTGTGTCCCCCTTCTCAGTATTGGGGCCCCTCCATGACTTATGAGGCTCCGTGTCCCCCTTCTCAGTATTGGGGCCCCTCCATGATGAGGCTGTGCCCCCCTTCTCAGTATTGGGGCCCCTCCATGACTAGTGAGGCTGTGCCCCCCTTCTCAGTATTGGGGCCCCTCCATGACGAGGCTGTGCCCCCCTTCTCAGTATTGGGGCCCCTCCATGACGAGGCTGTGTCCCTCTTCTCAGTATTGGGGCCCCTCCATGGCTTGTGAGGCTAGGTGTCCCCCTTCTCAGTATTGGGGTCCCTCCCTGACTAGTGAGGCTCAGTGTCCCCCCTTCTCAGTATTTGGGCCCCTCTGACTTGTGGGGCTCAGTGTCCCCCTTCTCAGTATTGGGGCCCCTCCATGACTTGTGAGGCTCCGTGTCCCCCTTCTCAGTATTGGGGCCCCTCCCTGACTAGTGAGGCTCCGTGTCCCCCTTCTCAGTATTGGGGTCCCTCCCTGACTAGTGAGGCTCAGTGTCCCCCTTCTCAGTATTTGGGCCCCTCTGACTTGTGGGGCTCAGTGTCCCCCTTCTCAGTATTGGGGCCCCTCCATGACTAGTGAGGCTCCGTGTCCCCCTTCTCAGTATTGGGGTCCCTCCATGACTAGTGAGGCTCCGTGTCCCCCTTCTCAGTATTGGGGTCCCTCCATGACTAGTGAGGCTCCGTGTCCCCCTTCTCAGTATTGGGGTCCCTCCATGACTAGTGAGGCTCAGTGTCCCCCTTCTCAGTATTTGGGCCCCTCTGACTTGTGGGGCTCAGTGTCCCCCTTCTCAGTATTGGGGCCCCTCCATGACTTGTGAGGCTTTAAAGCTGACTTTAATAATGTGGCTGAAACTCCACCCACTGCTAACTAATTAAATTGATGAGTGGGCAGAGTTGCATCTGCTGAACATTGGGATTTTATGCCCAGTGAGAGCTATTCGTAGAATTTAGTGGCTCTCTGGGGTGCCGGCTCCCATCCTTCACAGCAGGGAGCCGCCTCCTTGTAACAGATCCTTTACAAACGACCCATCACTAGCTACTGTAGAATCAGACATGCTGTGACATTGTCTCCTCCTCCTCCTGATACTTTTGGGTCTCTCCTCCTCCTTCTGTCCCGCACCTCCCTCTATATACACAGAGCTGAGGGGGAGGGGATGAGTCCTGCTGACGTCAGCTCCCCTCCCTCTGTGTGCTTGTCCTTGTGTACTGCAGTGATGGAGGAAACCTGTGAGTAACAGACTGGGCCTCATAAGATGTAAAAGGAAGAATATTTACAGGGCCCTAAAAGTCAAACAGTTTAGTGACTTCTAGCCTACCTTGTACTGGAACACCTCATTCACACTGCTGCTGCAGAACCTCTTGCTCAGAGCATTAGGATCTCATGTCTGTCACTATTGGACTGCCTTTTTCAGGGGATATGGGCAGGTTAGTGCAGCCCCTGATCTGATAACTGGTGGTCTCTCCGCTCACAGCCAGCTTATTCCAGGATGACACTCCTGGGGACTTATGAAGGGTGTACAGGAGATGCCGGAGGGGCTGCCATGCTGGGTACAGTTCTAGGCATTGTGGGGGGGGTCTGCTCTGTCATCCAGCCCCCCCCCCCCACTTCTCATCCCTGCTGTCTGGTGACTTAGGCTGCATGCCCACAATGAGGTTTTGTTGCATTTTTGGCTCTGTGTATCTCACTGTCACGCTGCAGCGTCTTACCGGTCCAGCAAAGTATGGGATTTATAGAGATCTTCTGCCCCTGCGCCTCTTGTTTAGCGCTGCTTAAACTCGCCTGCGCTGCTCGTTTCCAATCCACCACTGCAATTTCTTTGGCGGGTATGATGAGTTTTCTGTGTATTTTCTCCATTGACTTACATTAAATGCAGAAAATGCCCAGCAAAAAAATAAACATACGTTTTTAGTGCGTTTCTGCAGTGGAAACACATGTAATCTGCACCGAAGTAGAACGCACCTAGTATGTTAATAATGTTCTGAAAAAGCCAAAAAAGTCTCAAGAACAAGCTTTATTTAACCCTATCAAGACGTGCGCCATACATATACTGCGCATGTGGGGGTCTCCCACTTTGATATGGGCTTCAGCACTGAGCCCACATCTTTCCCAGCACATGTCAGCTGTTTAAAACAGCTGACATGTGCCCCTAGCAGCCCCTGGTGAAATTGCAATCCACTCACGGCTGTTAACCTGTTCAATGCCGCTGTCAATCTCTGACAGCTGCATTTAATGTGATTGTGCTGTAAACGCGTCATTAATCCCGCCCATTGGCACTCCTGTCTGTGACATGACCACGATTCGCCTGTGGGTTGTCATGATGACCCGGGGTCTGCAGCAGACCCCTCTGGTTGTCATTGCCGGATTGCTATGAGCGCCACCCAGCAGTCTGCCCTCATAGCAAGTGAGCATTTCTGCTATTGAAGCAAGTGAAAAGTTAAAAAAAAAAAGTTAGTTTAAATCACCCCCCTTTATGCCCCATTCAAAATATTTAAAAAATACAGATTTGGTATCTCCACCTTCAGAATCGCCCTATCAAGATATAAAAAGAACTAGAATTGATCCGATCGGTAAATGGCGTAGCGCAACAAAGTAAAAATGCCAGAACTACGATTTTTTTTCGTCACCACAACATTGCATTAAAATGCAATAACGGGCGATCAAAAGATGGTATCTGCACCAAAATGGTATCATTAAAAACATCAGCTCAGCACGCGAAAAATAAACCCTAACCCAACCTGAGATCGCAAAAAGTGGAAATGCTATAGGTCTCGGAAAATGACGCAAGTTTTCTTTAAAACTTTTCATTTTTTTTTTTTTCCCACCACGTAAATAAAAAACCTATACATGTTTGGTGTCTGAACTCGTAATGACCTGGAGAATCGTAATGGCCGATCAGTTTTAGCATTTGGTGAAAATGATGGGGAAAAAAAAATCAGTTGTGGAATTACACTTATTTTTGCAATTTCACTGCACTTGGAATTTTGTTTCCCGTTTTCTAGTACACAACATGGTAAAAGCAGTGGTGTTGTTCAAAAGTACAACTCGTCCCGCAAAATACAAGCCCTCACATGGCCATATTGACCAAAAAATAAAAAAGTTATGGCTCTGGGAAGAAGGGAAATGCAAAAACAAAAAAGGGCTGCGGCGTGAAGCGGTTGAAGCATGACACTGCAAACGGAGAGAAAAAACAGCTTCAAAAACGCAAGTTGCCAAATTTACATAATAGGTGCAGCTAAAGCTGATCGTGGGGACGTGGCCTTGTGGAGAGATGTGACTGTCCGCAGTGGCCGGATCCTCCACGTTATTGTCGACCCCCTTCTGCATTGCTGTTTAGGCTGACGCTGGATAATGGCTGCTGGGGAGACTGGATATCCATGATTAATGTGGCAACAGATTGGAAGACTTGTGAGGGCTGAGGGATTGTTACAGTTGTGCCTAGCCAATCCTGAGAGACTGCCCGCACTGGATGCAATTGTAACATTCCTCAGCTGTGTGAGCAAGTCCCTGCTGACAATCAGATGTTTTGAACACGGAGTATTAGGAGCATGGGATCTGATGGTACCAGAGTACTTACGATGTAAGTACAAGAGGTGGCGCCGCCATGTTGTCAGGTACCATCCCTATGACAGATGGTGTGGAAAGTGCTGCAGTGCCTCAGCCAGGACACTGGAGTTGGTATATAATGGAGCCACTCCCAACATATATAATAAATTGGGTACAGTAGTACAATGCAGGATGTGCTGTAAGTGGTTCCATAATAATTTGGGAAAGTGATGAAATGTCCTATAAATGTCTGTTCGGTTTCTAATCTCAGCTTTTAGTTTAGATGAATCTGTGCTTCCCTTTATACACGTGCTCAGTAGTGACCAGTGCTGCGTAGTCGGAGGTTTGGCTTACTGCCTCCGCACAGCCCTGCCTTCTGTAGATCTTGGTGCAGCCAGGGACGCAGCTGCCTCATCGTGTGTGCTAATCTGAGCTATCTCTTGTGTCTCAGCCTAAACTGTACCGCTCGGTGATCGAGGATGTCATCAATGATGTCCGGGAGCTGTTTCTGGACGAGGGTGTGGACGAGCAGGTCCTGATGGAGCTGAAGACGGTGAGTACCGTACCCCCACCCCTCTGCGCTGTTACCTGCTGCCGTTCTGACCACCTCTTCTCTTCCAGCTGTGGGAGAACAAACTGATGCAGTCCAAGGCTGTGGACGGCTTCCACTCCGAAGAGCAGCAGCTTCTACTCCAGTCCCAGCAGCAGCACCACCACCACCACCACCATGTGCAGGTGCACCAACATCCACCGCCGACCGCCACTCACCAGGCTCAGCAGGTCCTCATCCCAGCCACGCACCAAGGTTTGATTATAGTGCCACAGTGAGGGGGTGTTCAGTCTCATGGCGACCCAATCTGCCACCACCATAGCTCTAATGGGCTGGCATGCAGCACTCCTGGAAGGCAGTGATGCCACTATAGACAGGAGAATCTGTAGATGGTGGCCATTGTGGTCATCACTTAGGATATACCGTATATGCTCGAGTATAAGCCGACCCGAGTATAAACCGAGACCCCTAATTTTGCCACAAAAAACTGGGAAAACTTAATGACTCGAGTATAAGCCTAGGGTGGAAAATGCAGCAGCTACTGGTAAATGTCAAAAATAGATACCAATAAAAGTAAAATTAATTGAGACATCAGTAGGTTACGTGTTTTTGAATATCCATATTGAATCAGGAGCCCCATATAATGCTCCATACAGTTCATGATGGGCCCCATAAGATGCTCCATATTAAAATATGCCCCATATAATGCTGCACAAATGTTGATTATGGCCCCATAAGATGCTCCATACAGACATTTGCCTCATACTATGCTGCACAAATGTTGATTATGGCCCCATAAGATTCTCAATAGACACATTTGCCCCATATAATGCTGCATAAATGCTGATTATGGCCCCATAAGATGCTTCATAGAGATATTTGCCCCATATAATGCTGCACAAATGCTGATTATGGCCCCATATGCTGTTGCTGTGATTAAAAAAAAAAAAAATCACATACTCTCCTCTCGTCGCTCAGGCCCCTGGCATTTGCTATAGTCATCTTTCCCAGTTCTACCGCCGGGTGCCACTACGTCTTCTGCACTGACGTTCAGGCAGAGGGCGGCGCGCACACTAATCGTGTCATCGCACCCTGTGACCTGAGTGTCACTGCAGACGGTGCAAAAGACGGAGCCCGGAGGTGTGACAGGTGAATATCGCGCAATGCCCCCGTTATACTAGCCTGCTTCTGGCGCGGTCCCTGCACGTCCCTGGTTCTCCGGACGCCGGCATCTTCTTCCTGTATTGAGCGGTCACATGGTACCGCTCATTACAGTAATGAATATGCGGCTCCACCCCTATGGGAGTGGAGTCGGGTCCATATTCATTACTGTAATGAGCGGTACCATGTGACCGCTCAACGCTGGAAGAAGCTGCCGGCGCCAGGAGCAGTTAAGTATGATTAGACAGCTGCCGCTTCCCCCTCCCCTGCCGACCCTGGGAATGACTAGAGTATAAGCCGAGAGGGGCAATTTCAGCCTTAAAAAAATGGGCTGAAATTCTCGGCTTGTACTCTAGTATATACGGTAATACTGCAGAAGAGTTATTGTCCTCTATTTATCAGTGCCCCGTCCTTCTGGTGATCACATCTTTCTTCCCTCTGATTTTAGCTTCTCAGCAGCAGGTTCTGATTCCGAGCAATGATTCCAAGCTGATCCAGCACATGGCCCCACAAGGAATGGTACGGGGTCCTCTTGGGGCTGAGGGGGTGTCGCTGATTTTTTTTAATTTTTATTTAGTTTTTTTTTTGAGGGGGTAAAGGCTACAATCTGTTTCTTGTTGCAGAGTGCGGCAGCCACCGCGGCTACACTGGCTCTTCCTGCCGGGGTTACCCCTGTCCAGCAGCTAATCACCAACTCTGGTAATTATGGGTGAGGGGCAACGTCGGCACACGAGAATCCTGAAACCCTCTACACTTACAAACCAGTGGTGTATATGATACTTGTGGACCAGGGTACAGACTTAAAGTTGAGGCAAAGAGGTTCTGGTTATGCCTCTGCTGAGGATTTTAGCTGCTGCTTGGTTTTGGGAGGTCTCGGAGGGTTGGTGGTGATGTCAGACTTTAAATTTCTGTTAGCACTCTTTCACCCTTGGCTTAGTTTTAGCTCGCTGGCAACCAGGGAAGCTCCTTACATGCAGTCAATACCTGTTACAAGCGTCTACTATAAAATTGGACTGCATCTAACCTCTGGCGCCATCACAAATCCTACGGATGAGGGTCTTGGGATCCTCTCCCTGATCAGTGATGAGGCTTTGTAAAAGTGGAACCTCCTAAAGTAGCTAAAATCTGTGTTGCACAAGGAAGGAGCCCTTTGGGTGTCACTGTGTGGGGGCTGATTAATCGCACATGGTGGTAACACACACACACACACACACACACACACACACACACACACACACACACACACACACACACACACACACACACACACACACACACTCCCACTCTCTCTCTCTCCCACTCTCTCTCTCTCCCACTCTCTCTCTCTCTTTGATGGGTCCAGTTTGTTTCGCTTGTCCCTCCACAATCTGCCCCATGTCGTGATCCTTTCTGAGGGCTCAGGCATCTGGTGGTCACCTCTGCCATCATTGTGCCAGTTTGTTACTTTCCAGTTCTTCCCACAGGTCAGCTCCTGCAGGTGGTCCGAGCCCCCAATGGTGCCCAGTATATCATTCAGCAGCAGCAGCCTATGGTCCTGCAGCAGCAAGTGATCCCCCAAATGCAGCCTGGAGGGGTACAAGGCCCTGTCATCCAGCAGGTAGACAGCTTTTTATGCTGGTGACTTCCAATATCATAGGGGGTATGGCCCTTGTGACCCACTTGTCTATTCCAGGTTCTGACTCCCCTGCCCGGTGGTCTTTCACAGCAGACCGGTGTCATCATACAGCCTCAGCAAATCCTCTTCACAGGCAATAAACCCCAAGTCATCCCAACCACCATCGCAGCTCCACAAGCACCATCGCAGGGGCAACTCTCTGTGGCGAATGCCCAACAGCCGCAGCAGGGACAGCAGCAAGCACCTCTTGTCCTGCAGGTGGATGGTGCCGGAGATACCTCTTCTGAGGAAGATGAGGACGAGGATGAAGATTATGACGATGAAGAGGAGGAGGACAAGGAAAAGGATGGAGAAGACGGCCAAGTGGAAGAGGTAATCTTAAGGCGGCGTCCCTCTGGCATGTGGCATGCTGGGAGTTGTAGTTACAGAATGCAATCTATATATAATTGTCTAAGGGTCTGTTTGTCTGTAACCGAAATCCCGCATTGCTGATTGGTCGCGCCGGGCGCGACCAATCAGCGATCGTAAATAAGCTACGTACATATACTAGAATGAGAATAACATGGAGGACAGTGTGTGAGGGAGAGAATAACATGGAGGACAGTGTGTGAGGGAGAGAATAACATGGAGGACAGTGTGTGAGGGAGAGAATAACATGGAGGACAGTGTGTGAGGGAGAGAATAACATGGAGGACAGTGGGTGAGGGAGAGAATAACATGGAGGACAGTGTGTGAGGGAGAATAACATGGAGGACAGTGTGCGAGGGAGAGAATAACATGGAGGACAGTGTGCGAGGGAGAGAATAAGTTTCCCCCATTTTTAAGTTTATCATATGGTTAAATATATGGTGTCTTTGAAAACTATAAGTCATCCTGTAGAAAACAAGCGGTCATACAGCGATAGATGACTAATAAAGTTTTGACTCTTAAAGTAAAGACAGGAGAAAAACCATAGCAGTGTCCAATGGGTTAAAACATAAATGTAAGCACCAATGTTTATATGAATACTAGATGGTGGCCCGATTCTAATGCATCGGGTATCTACTATATAATCGTCTATTTTTCTCTCTGTAACGGAAATCCCGCATTGCTGATTGGTCTCGCCAGCTGCCTGCGACCAATCAGCGACAGGCGCAGTCCGGCCGCGAATTAACACTGGATTTAAACCCCGCTGCGCTGATTGGTCGCGGCCGGCCGATCAGTGATATTGGCGCGGGATTTAAACACCGCTTCACTGATAATGTATATATTTTACCCAGAAAATCCTGTGTATTCATTGCATTATTCTTAAATCTTCATAAATAAACTACATACATATTCTAGAATACTCAATGTGTTACAATTGGGCCACCATCTAGTAGTCTATAAAGCCGGATCTAGTGACTTCTGTTTCCTCCCGCAGGAGCCGCTGAACAGTGAGGACGATGTGAGCGATGAGGAAGGGCAGGAGCTGTTCGACACGGAGAATGTTGTTGTGTGTCAATACGATAAGGTGAGACACCCTTGTAGTGCCAGTGGACACTGGTCCTGTCCAGTCAATGGCAAAAACCAGGACACCTGTCACAGCCATCCTCACACTTGTGAGCTACTGCAGTGAAATGAACCCTCTCTGAAACAGTGCTGCACCCAGAGATTGGCATTTATTTAGAGCCCTTATAATAAAGGCTCGATGTGTGCAGTATTAACGAACCAATTAGGTCCTACATCTGTGCTCATGTCACAAGCACTTGTCCTGTGCACCTGACCCCCGTAGGTTGTCAGAATGTGCCATACGCAGCGTGGCCACTAGGTGGCAGCCTTGTAGAGATAGTCATCTGTGCATTGCAGCGTCCTGGCACTGTGAGCAGTGTCTGGCCGTGGCCAAAGGCTACGTTCACATTTGCGGCCAGCGCCGCAGCGTCGGGCGCCGCATGCGTCATGCGCCCCTATATTTAACATGGGGGCGCATGGACATGCGGCGCACTTGCGTTTTGCGTCGCTGCGGCGCCCGCGTCGGGGCGCAGAGGACGCAGCAAGTTGCATTTTTGCTGCGTCCAAATTCAATGAAAAAAACGACGCATGCGGCGCAAAACGCAGCGTTGTGCATGCGTTTTGCTGCGTTTTTGTTTGCGTTGTGCGCTGCGGCGCCGACGCTGCGGCGCACAACGCAAATGTGAACGTAGCCTAACCGCTGCGATGTATGGAAGCTGGCCACACTGAATCATGAGAGGGTCCACCTCTCCGCCATTGTGGTCTGATCCGATCATGGTTCTTTGCTTTCTGATGAAGGTGCTTGACATTGTTTGCAGATGTAGGTTTTTGTAGTGGGCAAGCCTGCGGTCGGACGGTCCCCAAGTATCCTCTGCTAATATCTCCACTCTTCTCCACGTTTCAGATCCACAGAAGTAAAAACAAGTGGAAGTTTCATCTCAAAGATGGAATTATGAACCTGAATGGTCGTGACTTTGTCTTCTCCAAAGCCATTGGTGATGCTGAGTGGTGAGCCCCCCTCGGCCCTGAGCAGGGTTGTTAGGGGGGCAGTGACTTTTAGAGAAAACCCAGCTAAATAACTGGTTAATTTTAAAACTGCACCCAAAGTCCGGGAATTGACCCCCTTCCCTGGCGTCAGTGACAATAGACTAACGCTGCATCTCCGTTTGGGCCTGGATGTCACGGGACTGATCACATGGAGTGACGCTGGCCACGGACGGCTACGTGCAGCCCTTGTTTTATTCCTCTTTCCATGTTATACAAGTTTGATCCTCTGGAAAGTTTTACTTCAAAAGATTGTACAAAGTGTTTTTATCGGGGGACACTGGCACCTTTGCCCTCCTAGGTACCTGATGCGACCCCTGCTTTTACCGCCTCTCCCTTATGCCGCAATCATCCATGATGTGATGCCTAAATGTCGGGTTCAGCTCAGTGTCTTCACATCCTACCCTCCATTCTGTTTTATTCTTCGGCTTAATCATTAACTGTGCAGCTAACTGCTCCACGACCTGTGCCCCCCTCGCTGCAGCGCACTCTGTGGGGGTTCTTGTTGGGCACGTCTGGGGCTGGCTGCCTTACCCACCCTCACTCCTGGCAATGGTGATACATGGGAGGGGGCTCCATGTTTGTACTGCCTTGTGTCTAGTGCCTAAAATCACGCAAGTAAGATGCTGAGTCAGATGGAAGCTGCGCCCCCTCTTGGCTGCTGGCGGGGTTGCCGTCTTATCCATTCTGATTTATGTTTTTGTATGGGAATTCTGTGTCTCTTTCAGCCTGTTCTGTGGGGTGATGGTTGCAGATGAATGATCTTGGTGTGGGAACCCCCAATGAATACTTGCTGCCTTACACAGCACATTGACTGTGGTCGGAGCTCTGGAGCATGGCCACTCCCTCTTGGCGATCATCGGACCCTGTATGTGGCAGTGATGGAGCAGCTTTTCATAAATGTGAAACCCTTTGTACTCGGGGGCTGGGATCTCTTTTATATCGGACGGGTGGTTGCGCCCCTGTCATCTGCTGTTGTACGTACAGTGCTGTGGAGGGGCGACGCTATTTATTATGTCTGTCTGTAAATGCTGTACAATGGCAGATGAGGCCGCTTTCTTTTAATGCCACGCTTTAGACTTCTCATTAGGAAACCTATTTGATTCTCTTACGTTTTAATATTTTACCTTTGCAAAAACCTTTAATTAAAAGTTATTTTAAAAACTTTATATTTTCTGTGTGAAGACCCCCAGGGGGCTTGTGCGGGCTGTAGATATATTGCCATAGCCTGAAATCGGAGGCTTCTCCTCTCGTCTGCAGATTGGAGATGATTTCGGACCATGTTGTAGAACCTTGTCTGCTGATTCTGACGGACACTGTGGCTCGCCCTTTGTGTGCCACGCTGCCAGGATGGATCATCAAATGTCCATCCCATGGTACAATGATGCAATGCTGCCATAGGAGGCTGGTGCAACGCCCCTTCACACATCCGTTTGTTTATGTCCGTAGGGTGGTCTGTGTTTGTTTGTTTTTTTTTGCTTGCTTGCTTGCTTGCTTGCTTGTTTGTTTTTCTCTCTGTGTGACACTTTTTGGCGCCTGGGGAAAAAGCCATACAGTTAATGCTGTTCCCAGGAGCTGAATTAAACTCATCCTTGTTGCTTGGTCTCTGTGGTCAGAGAAAATTCGATGCTGATGCGAGTTGGAGTCAGCACCCACTGTGTGTGTGTGTGTGTGTGTGTGTGTGTGTGTGTATATTAAATCATTTGGAGGGGGGGAAACACTGCGTGGGGTTTCGCTTCATTTTGTGGGGCCGATGTAAATATTCTGAGAACGGGCCAATAGCCATAAGTTCCCAGGCTATTGATATCAATTCACAGCTGTTTGTTAAGCCTTTACTGGTTCTGCCAATAAACCACTAATGTCCATGTCCCACGATGATCTGTGGATGGTTTGGTGAGCGGTGACATCCGTAATGCTACAGATCGCCACACCAGCCCTAACACGCTGAGCATGAGAAGCGCTGCCTATAATCGGCTGTAACCTTAATGACATCACCGCCGGTCACACACAGCCATGTTCTCACGCTCCGCTTAGTATGTTCCGGCTGGCGTAGTGAGTGGTCGCATCACTGATGTGACCTCTCACCAAGCCATCCAGATCCTTGTGGCACATGGGCTTTAATGGATTATGTGGAACGAGTGGAGGCTAAGCGCCAGATTTGGGGTGGTGGAGGGCTGGTGTTCTTGGTCTGGGAGTGGGCATTCATGGCTTCGTCCCAGCCTATTAATATCAGCATGCGGATGTCTGTTTAGTATTTGTTGGTTAGCAAATAGAGGGGGAGGGACCCCATGTGGTTTATTTTTTTTATTATTAAAAGTCATGCTTTAACCCGATTGTACATGGTGGATGCTGGAACGCCCTTCCTCTTTTGTCTGTTGCCCAACTGCCGGGCTGGAGTCCCTGCACCACATATTGTGATGGAGGCTACATTCCAACACTTGATGAGCTGAATAATCCTCTCCCCTTTCCCTGTTCTTTAAAGAATCACCAGGACGGTTGAAGGAGGCCTAATGTTGAGGCTTTGAAGTGAAGCATCATACTCCTCTGGCTGTGGCCCTCGTCCCTACCATCCTGGCCGTGCACCCATGGCTGTGCACTCTTGGTTGGGCTGGACACCCATAACCGTGCTCTGGGCTGTGCTCCCCTTGGTTGTGGCCCTGGGCCCTTCTCTCCTTGTGTTTCAGTAGAGAAGTGTGTAGGTGGAGGATGGAGCCTTCGCTCTCCAGGCCTTACTCAATGGCTCCTCCATATTTTGTAACCTGATAAATTTTATTTCCCGGTCATATGGTGCAAGCTGTGCCAGTCTCCCCATGATGGTTGGTGCAATAGGTGAGCTCTCCATGGCGGTGTTGTTGCCCCTGCCGGGGGGTGGTGGGGGAGCTGGTCCTGTCTGCCTAGTTATATATGCTGTGACAACGGGGGCCTTAGTATCCCTAAGAATTCCTCCCTCACTATAGGGACCATTCACTTTCCTCCTCATCATTGCTTTCTTTCTGTTGAGCCAGACGAGTTGCTGTAGACCTCCGGCCTCGCATAGCAGCCTCTGCCCATCTGTGGGGCACCGCTGAGAGCCCCTCGCCCATGAGAGCCTCTCAGCTCTTTTTTCTTTTCCTGTTCTTGTGCAGACAATGTGGCTGGTTAAATTTAGAAGCTCTCCTTTGGGGCTATACCCCCCGCCTAACTCCTGTATGGGTCTTTAACCCCCTCAATCCTAGAAGATGCCATTGTCTTGATGTGACTGAAACCCGGTAGAAGCAGCAGAATTTCAGACAGATGGCCGCATGTAAACTGAGGCTGACCTGTGATGGTTGGGGGGGAAACAGACATTCACATTTTGGTTTATTCACCACTGATATTACTCCATTGTACACTGTTCCTTGCAGTCACTGTGGGCTGTGGAGGGGGTTAAACAGACCTGGACGGCTCACTGAGCGTTGGAGATGACGCCCTGATCCTGGCATGACGTCACTGGGACACTCGCACCGCGCTCGCCCAGAACACTGGCAGGAGCTATCATAACAAGCCCTTGGTGTGACCCCGGGAACCTGCGCCATGAGACCCCGTGACCATGCACCTTCCGCCTCCAGGATGTCTCATGGTCACACATGACATTGATTTATTGATTGGGAAATTATGAAATCGCTCCAGATGCTTCTCACAGAGGAGCTACCAGCGTCATGCCCAGAACCAGCAACACACTCGCCTGTTACCATAACAATGATTGGCACACTCCTGTCTCCAGGGTTACTTCTGTTACATTGTGATATAGTTTTCAACATCACTTCCTGCACAGGATATTTTGATAGTGCCTGGTCCAGTGACTATAGGTGGCACTGCGTATGGGAGACATTACACCTGTACCCACTACCATCGGTGGCATCAGACATGGAGCCATTATATTACAGAAGATCATCGTATAAAAGCCATATGAAATGTACGTAAGGAGCAGAATAGTGAGTGTAGCTCTGGAGTATAATACAGGATCTAACTCCGGATCAGTAATGTAATTGTCATGGGTGAGTCTGAGGTTGCAGCTGTCGCTCTGCATCTGACTGCAGAAGGTTTCAGCAGTTTGATTTGCAGACTTCTTCCTGGTCCTTTCTGACTCTAGGACCCAGTGGTAGCCTTCCCCCGGCTCTAGTTGACACACCTAGACCGGGGTGTTTATAAGCCCAAGCTTGCTGCTGGATGTTACGGGTGACATTTCCCTATTGAGACTTGAAGCTATAGCAGTCGGCTATCTTCCTCTTTGGTGCTTGGAGGACATCTGTGTTTCTCTCTGAGTCCACTCAAGCTAAGTGTTCCCCTTGTTTGTGTATTCCATCTGTCTTTAGTGGTAGTGAGGATTGACTAGTGCTATCCCGTCCTTCCCTATGCAGGCTTATCGCCAGGGTCAGGCAAGGGCTAGGTATCCTGCTCAGCAATGGGTGCGGAACCTATATAGAGATGCTTGGGTCAGACAGGGTGACGTTAGATCTGCCTAAGGGTCTTCACTTCGCCCTTCCCTAGTGTTGGGTTCCCTTCCCACTTATCCCTCCATGTTGCACTTAGTCTTTCCTACACTGTGTGTGACAGTAATGTATATGCACAGTGACTGCACTAGCAGAATAGTTAGTGCAGCTCTGGAGTATAATACAGGATGAAGCTCGGAATCAGTAATGTCTGTACAGTGACTGCACCAGCAGAATAGTGAGTGCAGCTCTGCCCATTCGTTGATAACTGTGGTAATTGAAGTTGTGGTCGCTACTGATCCTGCTGTGTGTTCCTGAGCCACAACACCTCTGCACTTGGGGACCTTCTCTCCTACCGAGGGAGGGAATGGGTTTTCTGGGATGAGCGATGTAGCAAAGTCCCAGGCTTCTGTTCCCCGGGCCAGGCCAGTGGGGGGCAGAAGAAACCAGCTAACTGCCTGCACATCAGAGGACCCGGGGGTGAGTCGCTACTCCAGACGCAGTAATATGTTTCCAAACCCCCCCCCCCCCCCCCCCCCCTTCCGTGCCTGGTCTGCGGAGACCCAGAGAGGTCGTAAGGCTTCCAACATGGAGGACAAGCGTGCATGATGGCGGTCCTTACGGAGGAAAGCTGAGTGCTCACAGAGGTAAGGCCAACCTCACTGTGGAAGGTTGGGGGCTGCAGAGACCCTAGGAGTCTGTCCACCTATGCCTCCCAGGCTCTCAGCCACCTCCGTGAGTATGAAGATACGAGTGAGACAGACCTGGGCAAAGTCCAGCCCTCTGTCTGGCCCGTGGACCGAGACAGCCGTGGGGCTGGAACCCAGAGGTCCACGGGCCGCACAATGCCCGCCCGCTTGCTGTTTCCATCTGTGGCGCTGCGCCGCTGATGGACTCAGAGGCGTATGTAGGATGGGGGCAGTCGGCCGCCTAATGCGGCAGTCCTCATTGTCTTCCCCGGTGACTGCATTCTACCGCTCTCCGGACTGGGAGTCGGCTGTTCTCTGTACCGGCTGTTAAACTGACAGCTGGCACAGAGAAGTTGCAGCACGCCGGCTCCCAGGTCTCGGTTGTACTCGCGAGTACAATTGAGGCTCTAACCACTGTGTCAGAGTGACACGAGCAGCGTGATCAGATCATGTGATCACGCTGCTGACGTCACTCGCCGGACTACAAAGGAGCACAATGGTGGTAAGTGCTCCAGTAGAGCTGAAGAAACCAAAGATTAAGTGCAGGGGGTGGATTTAATGTGTGTGGGGATGGGGGATTTGAGGACACAATGAGCAAAGGGGGAGATACAGAGCATGTATGAGGAAACGGAATGGAGGCATGGACGAGAAAACAGTATGGGGGATGGGTGCAGACAGTATGGGGAGCGAACGGGGGAATGTATGCGCACACAGTATGGGGAGTAAGGGTGTTGGGATGTGTGCAGACACAGTATGGGGAGTTAGGAGTGTGAGTAGACAGTATAGAGAGGGGGTAAATATGAGGAGACAGTACTGTTAACGGGGGGATATTAGATGAGATGGTAATAGTGTGAGGAGACCGTATGGGTGGCGGTAATAGTGTGAGGAGACAGTATGGATGGCGAATGAGTGGGCACAGAATAGAAACAGTAGTGGGGGTGTAGCATGGGGGTGACGGTGTAAGAGTACAGCCAGGAGGGAAGAGTATACCAAGGAGGGGGGAGTGTGATGAGAGGGTACAGTATAGACGGGGCCTATAGGGAGGACAGTGTGAAGAGAGGGCCAGTATGGAAAGGAGAGGTCAGTGTGAAGAGCATGTGCCATAAGAGGGCCAGCGTGGGGTCATATTTTGTGCAGACCATATAGTGAGGGGCAGATAATTTTTATTCGGGAGCATTATAATGACACTGGTATCTTTAAAGGTATAGTTGAGATTTGCTGTGGAAGACCAGAGAATATGGAAGTCTGCAGAGACGGCTGTGGATGAGAGAGCTCATCATGGAGTCTGAACAAGAAGAGACAACGTCCATCTATAAGGTACCTGGATGTAAATATTTGTGATACTGACTATTTCTCATATTTTTATTTGTTAGGAGCATTAAAGGGGTTGTCTAGACTTGTGATCAGTCTGCAGTTATTCTACGTGACTGCAAACTTCTGAATTCTCAGTGCTCGCTGTTAGGATTCTCTCGTGCCGGCGATTTACCTACATGCGGTCACACGCTGACTAGACATGTATACCTCAATGAAAATTAGCTGAGTGAGGTTAGACACGTCTAGTCGGAATGTGGCCAGAAGTATACAAATCGCATGCTTGAGCTGGCATGACCGTCCACTCTTGCCACCGGCCAGGGAGAGTCCTAAAAGTGTGCAGTGAATTAGTTGTGAGAATTCATAAGCCTGTAATGTCAGGATTCAGCTCTGCAGGTTCCAGTAGTCATTACATGGACACTCATATGCGACTTTCCTGTCCTGTGACAATGATCTTCTCTGCCTGCTTCTCTCAGCTTTTCACTGAACATTGAGAGCATTAGGGAGAGCAGCTCGTCAGTACGTGTGCACATCGCGTATGTACTTGGGAAAGGGGGGCACTAAACTGAATTTTTGCCCCAGGTGCCAGAATACCTAGAAACACCTCTGCCTTTGGTGAAGGGGCCTCCGGTCACTTCCTCCACCAATCGGCATGTGTAACGGCTGCCGCGATGACGTCATTTCATCGCGTCATCTGTGTACTCCGGAGAGTCCGTGCATCGGAGGCAGGGAGAGAAGCAGAGCGCCAGGGAACAGGACCGAGGTGAGTGTGTGGTGGTCTTTTTGTTCTTGTTTCTTCTTGTGTATGGGCTGTTTTTTTGGGCATGGGGAGGCTTGGGGGGTGACATGGACTCATACGATATATAGGGGGGATGTTTGCATACTTAATTCTGCTCAATCTTAAGTGATACAATTAATAAAATAATAATTATATTGATATTAAGCAGAATTAATTTCTGCCCATTGGTTCGGCCCTCCACAACTGTCACTGTCTCTGTGACACCTTGGGGAAAATTAATTGCCCACCCCTGAAGTAAGACCATCACGAGGCTCCGGGAGGAGCTGCGCTGCACAAGTGCCAAAGCTGCTGGTGCCTCCAAACCGAGGAAGACCCAACTCCAGGCTTAGGTAAAGAGACTGAAACTGAAATGAGCTGGAGGTAAGGAAAGCCTTCATCAGAGAGAAGAGTGGTCCTTTCAAGGAAAAACTAATGAATGAGGACAGATTTGGAGAAGTGACTAGGAGAGCAAAGGTAGATCGGCTGCGGCCTGAGAGCCAGGTGGATGATGAGTGATGATGACCAGCAGAAAGCTCCACCTGGCAGCCTGCCAAGTCACCCGCAGGCCACGTGCAGCAAGCTCCTTGCAGGATAGGCAACTTTGACATCTGGGCACAGTTCTGCCTGCTCTGGGGACGAAAGTGACCACAGCAGCCAGGAAGGGGCACAAATGGCAGAGATTAAAGGGAACCTGTCACCCCGTTTTTGCGATATGAGATAAAAATATAGTTCAATAGGACCTAAGCTCTGTTTTACAAGAGTGCCTCTTATCCCCTGATTTCCCACCTTTGCAGAGAAAATACCGTACTAATCTTGCCGTTTTCTGCTGTCAATCACCCCGGTCCGATGGGCGGGGCTTAATCGCCAATTCTCCCCACCTCCGGCTTTCACTACGAATTTTCATCCCGGCGTTGTATTTAGCGTCTGCGCATTAAAGTGTCATCTCGTGCCTGCGCAGTATGCTTTGCCCAACTGTGGGCAAATCATACAACACATCATTGCGCATGCGCCGGTTTTTCACTGTAACCTCTGTGCCCCGGAAGTCTCGATATGCAAATTTGCATACTGAGACTTCCGGGGCACAGAGGCTACAGTAAAAAAAACGGCGCATGCGCAATGACGTATTGTATGCTTTGCCTACTGTTGGGCATTACATACTGCGCATGCGCTAGCGGCAAATGCACTGCGCAAACGCGAAAAATGAGCGCGATCTGTGCTATTCACAGATTGAGTTACGTCTGACACGCCGAGGAGCGGGGGGAGAGACAGCGATTAGGCACAGCCGACCGGACCGGGGTGATTGACAGCAGAAAACGACGAGATTACAACGGTATTTTCTCTGCAAAGGTGGGGAATCGGGATAATAAAGGCACTCTTGTAAAGCAGAGCTCAGGCCCTATTGAGCAATATTTTTATCTCATATCGCAAAAACGGGGTGACGGGTTCCCTTTAAGCAGCTCCTAGAGTCCCTAGTATGACTTAAGAATTTCAATCTTGGTGACTATTTACCGGAGGAGGCCCCTTTGGGCCAGAAGAAAAAGGCAAAGAACACCAAGCCAAAGCTGCAGGAAGCAGTAAGCTATGTGTATGCCACCCTACCTGTACCCCCTGAATCGGCATCAAGGTCAGCTCGTTGTATAAGCCCCGTTGCCCAGACCGAGTTCTACTGTGGATCCGGTGCAAAGGCGCGGGGAGATTACAAAGCAAGGTGTGAGGCGCAGAGCTCAGTCTCTGCTTGTAGTAGTGGGGACTAGTGATGAGCGAATATACTCTTTACTCGAGATTTTCCCGAGCACGCTCTGGTGTCCGCGTATTTTTTAGTGCTCGGAAATTTAGTTTTTATTGCCGCAGCTGAATGATTTACATCTGTTGGCCAGCATAAGTACATGTGGGGATTCCCTAGCAACCAGGCAACCCCCACATGCACTTATGCTGGCTAAGGCTACGTTCACATTAGCGCTATGCGGCGCAGCCGCGGCGACGCATGCGTCATGCGCCACTATATTTAACATGGGGGGCGCATGGACATGCGTGGTCTTGCGTTTTGTGACGCAAAAATCATGCAAAAAATGAACGCATGCGTCACAATGCTGCGTTGCGTCGCAGACGCTGCGCCGCGCAACGCAAATGTGAACGTAGCCTAACAGATGTAAATCATTCAGCTGCAGCAATAAAAACTAAATTTCCGAGCACTAAAAAATACTCTTGAGGACACCCGAGCATGCTCGGGAAATCTCGAGTAATGAGTATATTCGCTCATCACTAGTGGCGACGTAGCAGGAGGTGCATCAGGCGAGAGGCTGGAAAGTGAAGGTGTACGATAAGGCTGGTTTCACACTTGCGTTTTGATCTGCAGCGTTTTAGCGCTAAAAACGCATGCGTTTTTTCTCTATACTTAACATTAAAAAACGCGTGCGTTTTGACGCGTTTTCGGCAACGCATGCGTTTTTTGACGCGTGCGTTCATTTGCAGAAATGCAACCTGTAGTAATTTCTATCTGCGTTTTTTTGCCGCAAAAAAATGCATTGCTGTCTATGTAAACGCATGCGGTTTTAAGCACATGCGTTTGCGTTAAAAACGCATGCGGTTTTATAGAAAAACAAGAAAAAACAAGAAAACCCTAACCACAAGAAAACCCTAACCCTAAACACAAGAAAAAAACAAGAAAACCCTAACCCTAGGGTTACTAGGGATCCTAACCCTAACCCTAAGGTTAGGATCCCTAGTAACCCTAGGGATCCTAACCCTAACCGTAGGGATCCTAACCCTTAGGGTTAGGGTTATGATCCTAACCCTTAGGGTTAGGATCCCTAGGGTTAGGATCCCTAGGGTTACTAGGGATCCTAACCCTAGCTATTTCTGTTTATAGTGGGTTTTCTAGTTGATTTTGATGATTGGCAGCTGTCACACACTTCTCAGCATGCGTTTAAAAAACGCAAACGCAGGAAAAAACGCATGTAAACGCCGCGTTTTTTTTTCTGCATGCAAAAACGCATGCGTCTAAAAAACGCGGCGTTTTGCCGCGTTTACATGCGTTTTTTTCACCACATGCGTTTTGATCTGCAGCGTTTTAAAAAAAAAAAACGCAAGTGTGAAACCAGCCTGAGGCTACGTTCACATTAGCGTTCTGCGCCGCAGCGTCGGGCGCCGCAGCGTCGCCGCATGCGTCATGCGCCCCTATATTTAACATGGGGGCGCATGGACATGCGTTGCACTTGCGTTTTGCGACGCATGCGTCACTGCGGCGCACGCGTCATGGCGCAGAGGACGCAGCAAGTTGCATTTTTTGTGCGTCCAAAATCAAGCAAAAAAGGACGCATGCGTCGCAAAACGCAGCGTTGTGCATGCGTTGTTCCTGCGTTGTGTCGCCGACGCTGCGGCGCACAACGCAAATGTGAACGTAGCCTAAGTCCATGATACTGTAGTGTGCTCCTCAGTTGGGGGGGACGTTCCAGTGTCGGGTAGTTCCAGTAGCCTCGGCGCCACTGAATGTTGTTGCCGCTGATGGCTTAGTTGAGAAGGGGTGGAAGTGAGGGGGTTGTCGGGGCTGGGAGCTCCGGCCCGCCCACCAAAGTCCTATTCTGTGTTGATGCCACTGGTCAGCTAATACTAAGGATCAGCTGCGCCTGGTAGCAACTGTGACGCAGCGGAAAATACCTACTGATCATGCGGAGGGCACACGTAAAACCAGGGGTGAGTTCACCTCCAGTTCTATGGAGGAAATTGAGCCCCTGGTGCCTGATGATGTGGAGGTCAAAATATCACACACTGTTGTTACTGGCCAAGCAGCAGTGAATGTGGTGGTGGGTGTGAATGAGGAAAATTATTTGTCTAGTGGTGTGGTTGTTGGTTTGGTGGAGGGTGAGGGTTTTTTTATAGAGGTGGGTAACTGTTATGGTTCTCAATGGCAAGAGAACATAGCCCAGCAAACATACGAACTAGCTCTTGGAAGGATGGAAACTAAACTGACCATGAACTAAACCTGCCGCACAACTAACAGTAGCCGGGTAGCGTAGCCTGCGTTTTATCCCCAGACGCCCAGCGCCGGCCGGACTAACTAATCCTGGCAGAGGAAAATATAGTCCTGGCTCACCTCTAGAGAAATTTCCCCGAAAGGCAGACAGAGGCCCCCACAAATATTGGCGGTGATTTTAGATGAAATGACAAACGTAGTATGAAAATAGGTTTAGCAAAATTGAGGTCCGCTTACTAGATAGCAGGAAGACAGAAAGGGCACTTTCATGGTCAGCTGAAAACCCTATCAAAATACCATCCTGAAATTACTTTAAGACTCTAGTATTAACTCATAACATCAGAGTGGCAATTTCAGATCACAAGAGCTTTCCAGACACAGAAACGAAACTACAGCTGTGAACTGGAACAAAATGCAAAAACAAACAAGGACTAAGTCCAACTTAGCTGGGAGTTGTCTAGCAGCAGGAACATGCACAGAAAGGCTTCTGATTACAATGTTGACCGGCATGGAAGTGACAGAGGAGCAAGGCTAAATAGCGACTCCCACATCCTGATGGAAACAGGTGAACAGAGAGGATGATGCACACCAGTTCAATTCCACCAGTGGCCACCGGGGGAGCCCAAAATCCAATTTCACAACAGTTAACGGTGAAACTATTGGAGTTGATGTGGTCCGGTTGCCCCCCCCCCCCCCCCCAGTGGTGGCAGCGCCCGTTAGGAGTTATGCCGCTGTCATCTCCGGCGAAAATAGGGTGTCCTACTATGCTCTGGGGGACCGCATGTTGCAGCAATGTCTCCTGGAGGCTCTAAAGAAAGGAGAGATCACTAATGGTAGAGGGTCGAGAGGTTGATCTATCCTTTTGGATAGAGAGGCATGCTTTGTTCAGCCAGAGCGGCTTGAGCTCTACTGGTCGAATTGTGAGTTGGCAAAAAAATGAGCTCGGCTTGAAAGATTTTGCCACTCAGGTGGTGTCTAGCCAAAACCAAGTCAAGAAAGTGACAGTGATGGCTTGTAACGAGTCGCTTTCTCGTTATGACCTCATGACGTGGCTTGGCCGGTATGAAGAGGTGGTAGAGATGCCAAAGAAAATCCGCGATGAGTTTATCTGGTCAGGGCCTTGGACGTTTATGGTAAAACTTTAAGCGCTCGTGGTATGGTTGCTCACATTCCATCATCTGCCTTCCTGGGAAGGGATCGTTTCCTGGCCTTGTACCAGGGGTGTTATGATCTGGTGGTTTAGGAGCAACATGGGACGTGCTCTGGAGGAGGTGGTACCTGTACTGACCGCAGACCCTGAACTTAACACAACAACTAGAAGTAGCCGTGGGATGTTCCTAACACTGCCTAGACACCTCGTCACAGCCTGAGGACTAAATACCCCTAAAGATAGAAACAGGAAAGCTATCTTGCCTCAGAGAAAATCCCCAAAGGATAGACAGCCCCCCACAAATATTGACTGTGAGAGGAGAGGAAAATAACAAACGCAGAATGAAACCAGGATTTAGCAAAGGAGGCCACTCTAGCTAGATAGAAAGTACAGGACAGAATACTGTGCGGTCAGTATTAAAATACTAGAAAAAATCCACCACAGAGATTACAAAAATCTCCACACCTGACTAAAGGTGTGGAGGGTAAATCTGCTTCTCCAGAGCTTCCAGCTTAACTGAATAAATCCATACTGACCAAGCTGGACAAGAGAAAACCTAAAATGCACTGAACTATTAAGTCCACAGCATGTGGACTGCAAAAAAAACAAGCCAGGACTTATCTTTGATGATTTGGTCAGAATAGCAGGAGACTCCAAGCAGAGATGTGAATCCACCAAAGAACAATTGACAACTGGCACTAAGGAAAGGGTCTAGCCAGATTAAATAGCCCAATCAGAACTGGTAATAAGTGGACGCACCTGATAATTGCTGAAATCCAAAGGAGCAGCAGTACCACTTATAACCACCGGAGGGAGCCCAAGATCAGAACTCACAACATTACCACTTATAACCACCGGAGGGAGCCCAAGAGCGGAATTCACAACACAGGGGCACAGGTGTGACAACCCAACACAATTCAGTACAAACTGCACTGTGCAGAAATGTGCACTGTGAGGATATCTTCAGTCAGGTCACCCATTCACCCGTTGTCCTCACTCCTTCACCTTGGCTTGGTGCTGCTTCCATGGTGTGTGTCAATATGAAGTGTAGGATCTCTCTCTCTCTCTCTCTCTCTTCTAGTTAGCACAGTGGATGGATATCACACGTGGAACGCACGGTGCGTAGCATCCATGCAACGGAAAATCCTCCCAGTGGACGATGTGTTTAGGACCATACTCGGTGACTTGGTGAAGGTGCGCTCTCTGGAGTATGTGAGATGCTGCACATGTAGAGCCGCTCTTCTCTGGAGGGGCTTTTCTTCTAATGTGCCCTAGTCTGGTCCTCATCTCCTTTCCTGGTGGTGGGCTGCTACTGTATACAAAAATCTACAGTGTCAGCAAGTGCAGCTCTGGAGCATAATAAAGGATGTAACTCCGGATCAGTAATGTATGTACACAGTGACAGGGATGTATGCCAGAGTACTCAATGGGTCAGTTTAGATCAGGGGAAACAAGATTCCAAAATGGAGTTTTTCTTGTACTATAGGGGCAAAGATGAGTTTAAAATAGGTTAGGTCACACATGAAAGGGGATGTAGGTCAGGGGTCATGGACATACTTGATTGGTCACTGTCCCCTGGAGATATAGGGCTCAATGAGCAATCCTAGGGCAGTCTGTTGGAAGATCAGTGTAGGAGCCCCACCAGAGACCCTCCAGCAGCTGTGGACCGTCCATGCTGGCCGTCTACTTGGCACGCTGGGATGAATCCGCATCAGCATGCTGCATCGGTGGTGAGTACATGCGGGGTGGCACTCGCCTCCCCACACTTTTACCCAGCCGCCTCGCCGCAAGATGTGGTGCCATTGTGGTAGGGCATCAGGATTTAGAGGTTCCTTCCTAGGAACGTTTGCATCAGATGGGGTACATTTGTCATCCATAGGTATCGATATGTGGACCCTAGGTTTGAGAGGGTCTGGAAAAGGCTGTTTGGGTGATGCACTCATGAGGTGGTCCCTCATGCATGTTGTGGTGGGATCGGGTCTTTGGAAATCTGAGGTGGTATGGTAAAGGGGAGGGAGTATACCCTGTTTGGGAGGGTCACCTCCCTTCTTTGCCAGATGTTAACCAATAATCACGGTCCCTACTGGGCAAAGGTCTTAGAGGGAAATGTATAGGACATCATTCAGAAAGAGGGCCCCGAATCAGCACCTTGCGGTTTGGGGCAATAGACGAGTAGGTGATGGTGACAGGTTTTCAATGTGGTTGCTTCCAAAGACCCTTTCTCAGATTCAGGTTAATTTTTATGTTAACTTATATGTTATAGTTGTTTAATAAAGGCTGCTGTGGCCATTTTATCCAGTCAAGTGAATGCAGCTCTGGAGGATAATACAGGATGTAACTCGGATCAGTAATGTATGTACACAGTGACTGCACCAGCAGAATAGTGACTGCATGTCACAGTTGTGTCATGTGTGACAGACAGTCATCCTGGACCTGGTTGTAGAAGATCTTTGGATTTAGCTCAAGCTCCTTGATTTTTGCATCTCTTATGGAGTGATACCCTTCTCCCTCTAGGACCCAATAGGTACCTCCACCTTCTGCTGCTAATCATACACCTGTGGTGAAGGTTTACCCCCTTAGTGACCGGGCCAAATTTTTTACATTTGACCAGTGTCACTTTGTAGTAATAACTCTGGAACTCTTCAACATATCCCATTGATTTTGAGGCTTTTTTCGTGACATATTGTACTTTATGATAATGGTAAATTTGTGTCGATGTTTTCTGCGTTTGTTTATAAAAATATCAGAAATGTTACAAAAATTTCATAAAATTTGCCATTTTCAAACTTTGACTGATTATTCCCTTAATCCGGAGTCATACCATAGAAAAACATTAATAAGGCTACGTTCACATTTGCGGTGTGCGGCGCAGCGTCGGCGACGCAACGCACAACGCAGCGTTTTGTGACGCATGCGTTCATTTTTTGCATGATTTTTGGCGCAGAAAAAACTGCATCATGCAGCGTCCTCTGCGCCCTGACAGTTGCGCCAAAATGACGCATGCGTCACAAAACGCAAGACAACACATGTCCATGCGCCACCCATGTTAAACATAGGGACGCATGCGTCGCCGCGGCTGCGCCCGACGCTGCGCCGCACAACGCTAATGTGAACGTAGCCTAAATAATATTTCCCTCATGTCTACTTTACATCAGCACCATTTGTAAAATGTTGTTTTTATTTTGTTCGCATTTTAGAAGGTTTGAAACTATTTTTTTTTTTTTTTCTCTCAATGAAATTTACTAAACCTTTTTTCAGGGACCTATTAAATTTTGAAGTGACTTTGGGGGTCGCATATTTTGGAAACCCCCAAAAGTGCTAGAATTCTAAAAACCACACCCCCTCAAAGTATTCAAAATTTCTTACAGGTAGTCTATTAACCCTTCAGATGCTTTTCAGGAATTAATACAAAGTGGCATAACAGGAATGAAGAAATGTATTTTTGCCATCCAAATGTTGATAACTTCTGAACAGGCCACTGTAGCCGCCAGATTTTAAGACCGTTATTTGGCTATGAATGGCCATTGCAAACTTCAGGACGACACGATCAAGATCTCCGAGTGCCACTGGGGTTAAAGAGGGAGCCCAAACACTGTTAACCATCTAGATGCTGTAGTCATTATTGACTGCAGCATTTAAGGGGTTAAATGACTATAGTTGGTACCAACATTGATCATGGATGATGCAGCAAGTTGTCAGCTATAGTGCACAGCCGACAGCTGGTGGATGCTAGTCTCCTATATCGCAGGTCCGTAAAATTACCTATTGGTGGTCACTAAGGGGTTAAATACATTCAATTTCTGGAGAATGGTGCGGGTGTTGGCTCATATTTGCCTCAGTCTTTTTGGAAGCTTTAGGCCATGTTCACACTTTGCGGGTTTTACCGCGGATCCGCGGCGATTTTGATGCTGCGGGTCCGCAGCAGTTTCCATTGCGTTTACATTTACATGTAAACCCTATGGAAACCGCTGTGCACATGCTGCGGGAAAAACCGCGCAGAAACGCAGCATGTCACATAGGAATGCATTGAACCGCTTACTTCCCGCATGGGGCTGTGCCCACGTTGCGGGAAGTAAGCGGATAATGTGCAGATGGTACCCGGGGTGGAGGAGAGGAGACTCTCCTCCAGGCCCTGGGAACCATATTTGTGTGTGTAAAAAAAAAAAATAAAATAAAAAATAATGATATACTCACCTCTCAGCGCTGCACGCGGCCGTCCGATCTGGGTTGCTGTGCGAGCAGGGCCTGAGATGACGTCGCGGTCACATGACCGTGACGTCACGAAGGTCCTTCTCGGCACAGCATCTTTGGAACCGGACCGCCGCGTGCAGCGCCGAGGAGATCGGGACATCAGAGGGTGAGTATATAACCGTTTTTTATTATTTTTACCATTACTATTGATGCTGCATATGCAGCATCAATAGTATAGGAGTAAACCCGCAGCGGAAACCGCAAAACCGCGATAAATCTGCAGGGATAACCGCAGCGGTTTTGCCCTGCAGATTTATCAATTCCGCTGCGGGAGAACCCGTAGAGGACGCCGCAAAGTGTGCACATAGCCTTAGCAGTCTTAGTGTTTTTTCCCCTGAGGTCTATTGGAGGATTGCTGGCTGACATCTTGGTTGTCTTCTCAAGCTAAGTGTTTCCACCCCCCACCCCCCCCCCCCCCCCATCCGTCGTCTTCCCTCTTTGTCTTTAGCGACGACCGACCAAGTGCTAACCCTGTCCTCTCCCAATGTAGGGCCTATCGCTAGGGTCAGGCGGGGATTTGGTTCCTGCTCAGCGATATGTGCAGAACGTATATAGGGACGTTTAGGGCTGACAGGGTGATTTTTTAGGTCTGCCTAGGGATCTCCACTACCCTCTTCCCTAGTGTATGGGCTTCCTCTTCCCCTTGTTGTGCACTTATTTATCCTTCACCCAGCGTGACGTTAACACCCGCCATACACTCTCTTTAAAGGGGGGGGAACCCTGACTTTTGTTTTTTGTGTGTGTTTTTTTTTTTTTTGTTTTGTTTGTTTTTTTACTTTTACCTTTTTCAGAGTTCATGGATCCCGTTTCTGTGCTGGCAGAGCAGCTGCAGAGGTTATCACTAGAGATGACTGACCTTTGCTCTGAGGTTCAGCAGCAGCGGCTGCAGACTCCTACTGTGGGGGATTCTGCGGGTAGGCCGGTCCAGCTTCAACCCAAAATTGTCCTCCCGGACAGGTTTTCATGAGGTAGGGACAGGTTTTTTGTATTAAAGAAGCGTGCAAATTGCATTTTAAACATAAACTTGGTCCTTGCTTTTCTGGGGATAAGGAACAGCAAGTGGGAATTGTGATTTCACTGTTGCAAGGGTATCCTCAATCCTAGGCTTTTTCTTTGTCACAGGTTTCTATGTGTCTCCGGTCCGTAGAAGGGTTTTTCAGGGCTTCAGCCCTTATCTATGATGATCCTGACCGTATTTTCCTTGGCTGAATCCAGGCTCCATCGCCTTCAGCAAGGGAATCGTTCAGTGGACACTTAAAGCTCTGAATTCCGCATGTGGGCAACCGATACCAAATGGAATAACCTGGCTCTTAGAAGCCAATTTTGTCAAGGTGTTACTGAAAGGTTTAAAAATGCGTTGATGGGAGTCCTGGCATGTAGGAAGCTCGTCCTGAGCTTTGTGGGGACACCAGAGAAAGCGACCTATAACATAAAGTGCATGTATAGTAATGC
The DNA here is from genome assembly GCF_051348905.1 of Ranitomeya variabilis. NCBI lineage: Eukaryota > Metazoa > Chordata > Amphibia > Anura > Dendrobatidae > Ranitomeya > Ranitomeya variabilis. The sequence goes on from NC_135232.1 coordinate 713,236,794, forward strand.
CAGAAGCCTCACCAACAAAATGGACGAATTAGAATTAATGTTGTTGGAGCATAATTATGACATGGTGGGGATATCTGAGACATGGCTGGATGAGAGCTATGACTAGGCTGTTAACTTGCAGGGCTATAGTCTGTTCAGAAATGACCGAACGGATAAGCGAGGGGGAGGGGTGTGTCTATATGTAAAATCATCCTAAAAACCCATACTGCGTGATAATATAGGTGAATCGAATGAAAATGTGGAGTCCCTGTGGGTGGAGATAAGGGGAGGAGGGAAAAATAATAAATTATTGATAGGGGTTTGTTATAAGTCTCCAAAAATAATGGAAGCAATGGAGAATATCCTCATAAAGCAAATAGATGAAGCTGCAACTCAGGGAGAAGTCAATTATTATGGGGGACTTCAACTACCCTGAAATAGATTGGGGAACAGAAACCTGCAGTTCCAGCAAAGGTAATCGGTTTTTGACAACTATGAGAGACAATTACCTCTCACAACTGGTTCAGGACCCAACAAGAAGGGGGCACTGTTAAGGTACCGTCACACTAAACGATATCGCTAGCGATCCGTGACGTTGCAGCGTCCTGGATAGTGATATCGTTGTGTTTGACACGCAGCAGCGATCAGGATCCTGCTGTGATATCGCTGGTCGTTGATTAAAGTTCAGAACTTTATTTGGTCGTCAGATCGCCGTGTATCGTTGTGTTTGACAGCAAAAGCAACGATACCAGCGATGTTTTACAATGGTAACCAGGGTAAATATCGGGTTACTAAGCGCAGGGCCGCGCTTAGTAACCCGATGTTTACCCTGGTTACCAGTGTAAAATGTAAAAAAACAAACCGTACATACTCACCTTCGCGTCCCCCACCGTCCGCTTCCTGCACTGACTGAGCGCCGGCCGTAAAGTGAAAGCACAGCACAGCAGTGACGTCACCGCTCTGCTGTTAGGGCCGGCACTCAGTCAGTGCAGGAAGCGGACGCCGGGGGACGCGAAGGTGAGTATGTAGTGTTTGTTTTTTTACATTTTACACTGGTAACCAGGGTAAACATCGGGTTACTAAGCGCGGCCCTGCGCTTAGCAACCCGATGTTTGCCCTGGTTACCCAGGGACCTCGGCATCATTGGTCGCTGGAGAGCGGTCTGTGTGACAGCTCTCCAGCGACCAAACAGTGACGCTGCAGCGATCGGCATCGTTGTCTGTATCGCTGCAGCGTCGCTTAGTGTGACGGTACCTTTAGACCTAATATTAACCAACAGGCCAGACCGCATAGAGTTGGGGGTCACTTGGGGAATAGTGATCACAAAATAATAAGTTTTCATGTATCCTTTAATAAGATGGGTAGTAGGGGGGTGACAAGGACACTAAACTTCAGGAGGGCAAATTTCCAATGGATGAGAGATGATCTTGGTGCAATTAACTGGGACGATATCCTGAGACATAAAAATACACAAAGAAAATGGGAGACGTTTATTAGCATCCTGGATAGAACCTGTGCACAGTATATACTGTATGGGAATAAACATACTAGAAATAGGAGGAAACCAATATGGCTAAATAGAGCTGTAAGGGGCGCAATAAGTGACAAAAAGAAAGCATTTAGAGAATTAAAGGAAGTAGGTAGAGACAAGGCATTAAATAAATACAGAAAATTAAATAAATTCTGTAAAAAGCAAATCAAGGCAGCAAAGATTGAGACAGAGAGACTCATTGCCAGAGAGAGTAAAAATAATCCCAAAATATTCTTTAACTACGTAAATAGTAAGAAACTAAAAAATGAAAGTGTTGGCCCCCTTAAAAATAGTCTGGGTGAAATGGTGGATGAGGATGAGGAAAAAGCCAATATGCTAAATGACTTTTTTTCATCAGTATTTACACAAGAAAATTCCATGGCAGACAATATGATCAGTGATAACAAAAATTCCCCATTAAATGTCACCTGCTTAACCCAGCAGGAAGTACGGCAGTGTCTAAAAATCACTAAAATTTGACAAATCTCCGGGCTCGGATGGGATCCACCCCCGAGTACTGCAGGAATTAAGTACAGCCATTGATAAACCATTATTTTTAATCTTTATAAACTCCATAATAACAGGGTCTGTACCACAGGACTGGCGTATAGCAAATGTGCAAATATTCAAAAAGGGGACAAAAACTGAACTCGGAAATTATAGGCCAGTAAGCTTAACCTCTACTGTGGGTAAAATCCTGGAGGTCATTCTAAGACATGCTATACTGGAGTATCTGAAGAGGAATAACCTCATGACCCAATACCAACATGGGTTTACTAGGGACCGTTCCTGTCAGCCTAATCTGATCAATTTCTATGAAGAGGTAAGTTTCGGACTGGACCAAGGGAATGCAGTGGATGTAGTGTATATGGACTTTTCAAAAGCTTTTGATACAGTGCCACACAAGGTTGATACGTAAAATGAAAATAATGGGGATAGGAAAAATATGTGTTAGTGGGTTAACAGCTGGCTCAGGGATAGGAAACAAAGGGTGGTTATTAATGGAGCGCTCTCGGACTGGGTTGCGGTTAGCAGTGGGGTACCACAGGGGTCAGTATTGGGTCCAATTCTTTTTAACGTATTTATTAATGACCTTGTAGGGGGCATACAGAGCAGAATTTCATTATTTGCAGATGACACCAAACTCTGCAGGGTAATCAATACAGAGGAGGGCAATTTTATATTACAGGATGATTTATGTAAACTAGAAGCTTGGGCTGATAAATGGTAAATGAGCTTTAATGGGGATAAATGTAAGGTCATGCACTTGGGTAGAAGTAATAAGATGTATAACTATGTGCTTAATTCTAAAACTCTGGGCAAAACCGTCAATGAAAAAGACCTGGGTGGATGACAAACTCACATTTAGTGGCCAGTGTCAGGCAGCTGCTACAAAGGCAAATAAAATAATGGGATGCATTAAAAGAGGCATAGATGCTCATGAGGGAACATAATTTTACCTCTATACAAGTCACTAGTTCGACCACACTTAGAATACTGTGTACAGTTCTGGTCTCCAGTGTATAAGAAAGACATAGCTGAACTAGAGCGGGTGCAGAGAAGAGCGACCAAGGTTATTAGAGGACTGGGGGGTCTGCTATACCATGATAGGTTATTACACTTGGGGCTATTTAGTTTGGAAAAACGAAGGCTAAGGGGTGATCTTATTTTAATGTATAAATATGAGGGGACAGTACAAAGACCTTTCTGATGATCTTTTTAATCATAGACCTGAGACCGGGACAAGGGGGCATCCTCTACGTCTGGAGGAAAGAAGGTTTAAGCATAATAACAAACGCGGGTTCTTTACTGTAAGAGCAGTGAGACTATGGAACTCTCTGCCATATGATGTTGTAATGAGTGATTCATTACTTAAAGGGACACTGTCACCCCCTCCAGCCCTTATAAACTAAAAGAGCCACCATGTGCAGCAGTAATGCTGCATTCTAACAAGGTGGCTCTTTTAGTTTTTGTTGCTGTTATTCTCAAAATAAAGCGTTTTATAATTTTGCCCAAATACCTATCTTTATACCTGGAGGCGGGTCTTTGAAGCACCCAACTGCCGTCAGTCATCTCTTCTGCGGCGCTGGTCGCCGCCCCCTCAGCGATGTTTTCCTCTGAAATCCGGCGCCTGCGCTGTGCTCTTCTGCCTGGGGCAGGCGCATTGAGCATTGGCCGTCATAGTTCAGATGCCGGGTTCCGGACTGCGCCTGTGCGGGCAGTGCGGCCACCCTGCTACTGAATCCCCGCCCCGCAGTGTGTTATGCATTATGCACAGTGCGGCGCTGGGATTCCTAGGCACGGCACAGGCGCAGTCCGGAACCCGGCATCTGAGCTATGACGGCCAATGCTCAATGCGCCTGCTCCAGGCAGAAGAGCACAGCGCAGGCGCCGGATTTCAGAGGAAAACATTGCTGAGGGGGCGGCGACCAGCACCGCAGAAGAGATGACTGACGGCAGTTGGGCGCTTCAAAGACCTGCCTCCAGGTATAAAGATAGGTATTTGGGCAAAATTATAAAACGCTTTATTTTGAGACTAACAGCAACAAAAACTAAAAGAGCCACCTTGTTAGAATGCAGCATTACTGCTGCACAAGGTGGCTCTTTTAGTTTATAACTGCTGGAGGGGGTGACAGTGTCCCTTTTAAATTTGAGGGGACTGGATGCCTTTCTTGAAAAGTATAATGTTACAGGTTATATACACTAGTTTCCTTGATAGGGTGTTGATCCAGGGAACTAGTCTGATTGCCGTATGTGGAGTCTGGAAGAAAATTTTTTCCCCAATGTGGAGCTTACTCTTTGCGGGTTTTTTGCCTTCCTCTGGATCAACATGTTAGGGCATGTTAGGTTAGGCTATGGGTTGAACTAGATGGACTTAAAGTCTTCCTTCAACCTTAATAACTATGTTACTATGTTAACAAAAAGAAGCTGGTCTCATTTGGACCGTTTGGGTGGATTCAGAACTGCTTGTGGAGCAATCCAAGACCACCTGTGACACACTATGTGCTGGCACAGCTGAGATGTTTGCTTTAGGGCTGTCCCACACGTCCAGATAATTCCGGTACCAGAATAAATCGGTACCGGAGTTATCCGTGTCCGTGTGCCTGGGAACTCACGTAGGCCATGCGTGCGGCACACGTGTGCCGCCCGTATGGCGAGTGGGTACCACACGGAGCGTGTGGTACCCACGCGTGTGGTCCCCTGCATCTTGTGCTGAAGCCGCGATTCATATGTTCCCTGCAGCAGCGTTTGCTGCAGAGAAAATATGAATAACAGTGTTTAAAATAAAGATCTATGTGTCCGCCGCCCCCCTCACCCCCTGTGCGCCCCCCCCCCCCCCCCCCGCTGTTCAGAAAATACTTACCCGCCTCCCTCGCTGCTTCCTGGTCTGGCCGCGGCTTCTAGTGTATGCGGTCACGTGGGGCCGATCATTTACAGTCATGAATATGTGGCTCCACCTCCCATAGGGGCGGAGCCGACTATTCATGATTGTAAATGATCGGCCCCACGTGATCGCATACAGTGGAAGCCGCGGCCAGACCAGGAAGGAGCAACAGCCAACGAGGGAGCGGGTGAGTATTTTCTGAACAGCGGGGGGGCGCACAGGGGGTGGGGGGGCGGCGGACACATAGATCTTTATTTTAAACACTATTCTTCATATTTTCTCTGCAGCAAACGCTGCTGCAGAGAAGATATGAATCGCGGCTTCAGCACCAGTGGGGGGGACAGCGCTTACTGTAGCGCTGTCTCCGGCACGCCACACGGACCCCAGACGGAGAATGTCCGTGTGAGGTGCGTGTTTTACACGGACCCATTGACTCTATTGGGTCCGTGTAATACGTGCGCTCCCACGAACACTGACATGTCTCCGTGTTTGGCACACGGAGACACGGTCCGCAAAAAATCAATGACATCTGCACAGATGCATTGATTTTTATGGGTCTACGTGTGTCAGTGTCTCCGGTACGTGAGGAAACTGTCACCTCACGTACCGGAGCCACTGACGTGTGAAACCGGCCTTAAACCCAGCAGGACCGGACACTGTAGGCTAGTGAGTGGAGCCACACCGCATAGTTCTCTATCCCCAGCTCCTAGCACAGCCATCAGGCGATGGTGGGGCCGAAAATATACCTCACTCACTTCTGATCACTAGTGGAGCTGTCACCAGCTCTCATTCTTCCTGAAGGTGGCACACCAGAGCAGCATCTGTTCCTACGATCTTAGCAAAAGGTCTAGTTTGTACCAGAGATTCATATAAAGGCCCTTTTTTTTTTTTTTTTTTGGCCCATATAACTTCAATATTCACAAAGTGGGTACAGCCCCTGGGTTAGCATTTCTCCTACCTCATTATTGCCCCTGCTGCCAATTGAAGTTTTCTTCATATCTCTCTGAGGCTCCATAACACCTTGAACCAACATCAAACACTGGTTCTGAGCCTGCTACTGATGTGAACTTTCTATATGCTATTTCCGGAGGTCAATTCGCCGGTAAAGCGCAGAAAGGTATTAGACCATATTACCCGCTTACGCCCACATATTGTCTTTTTATAAGAAACTCACTGGCTTTGCAGAGGTCACCCAGCACTCCGTAATAGACATTATTGGGAGTGCTTGGAGGCTTCCTTTTCACGGAAGAAGCATGGGGTGGCCATTTTGTTTCATAAGGACCTCGAATACTCTAAACAAGATGTAGTGAGAGATAAGGCAGGACGATATTTAGTAGTCAGAGTCCTTATCGAACAGCAGGAATATTGCCTCATTAATGTTTATCCGCCTAACACTGCCAAGCTTTCATTTTTTGCTAGACTCTTGGAAGTTGTTCATGGATGGCATCCCACTAATATATTAGGTGGAGATTTAAAAACCCTTCATGATCTCTTTTTTGATAGATCTACACCTCTGCCTGCATCTCAGTCTTCAACTGGAGCGATTTCTTCCCTACTAGATAGGCTTGATCTAGTTGATGCTTGGAGATGCTGTCACCCCATGGAGAGAGAATACACCTTTTATTCCAGAGTACGTGACGTTCATACTCATATTGATTATTGTTAGTGATGAGCGAGTGTACTCGTTGCTTGGGTTTTCCTGATCACGCTCGGGTGACCTCCGAGTATTTATGACTGCTCGGAGATTTAGTTTTCATCCTGGCAGCTCAATGATTTATATCTACGCAAGGGCAAGGTCCTCGCCCCTCTGTATCAGTCTGTAATTGTTAGTTTGCTTACTGTGATATCTGTAATTTTTATGTAAGGCTACTTTCACACTAGCGTCGTGCACTGCACGTCGCTATGCGTCGTTTTGTAGAAAAAACGCATCCTGCAAAAGTGCTTGCAGGATGCGTTTTTTTTCTCCATTGACTTGTATTAGCGATGCAGTGCGACGCATTGCCACACGTCGCAACCGTCGTGCGACAGTTGCGTCGCACCGTCGCCACCAAAAACGTTGCATGTAACGTTTTTTGGTGCGTCGTGTCCAGCATTTCCGACCGCGCATGCGCGGCCGGAACTCCGCCCCCGCCTCCCCGCACCTCACAATGGGGCAGCGGATGCGTTGAAAAACAGCATCCGCTGCCCCCGTTGTGGTGCGCTTCCACAGTATGCGTCGGTGCGCCGCAACGTCACATTGCGACGTGCAGTGCACGACGCTAATGTGAAAGTAGCCTTACCCCTTCGCATGTACAGCACCATGGAATCAATGGTGCTACACTGCGTGCAGAATTATTAGGCAAGTTGTGTTTTAGAGGATTATTTTTATTATTGATCAACAACTATGTTCTCAATCAACCCAAAAGACTCATACATATCAAAGCTTAATATTTTTGGAAGTTGGAGTGTTTTTTTTTTTTTTAGATTTGGCTATCTTAGGAGGATATCTGTTTGTATAGGTAACTATTACTGTGCAGAATTATTAGGCAACTTAATAAAAACCAAATATATTCCCATCTCACTTGTTTATTTTCACCAGGTAAACCAATATAACTGCACAAAGTTTAGAAATAAACATTTCTGACATGCAAAAACAAAACCCCAAAAAATTAGTGACCAATATAGCCACCTTTCTTTATGATGACACTCAGCAGCCTTCCATCCATAGATTCTGTCAGTTGCTTGATCTGATTACGGTCAACATTGCGTGCAGCAGCCACCACAGCCTCCCAGACACTGTTCCGAGAGGTGTACTGTTTTCCCTCCCTGTAGATCTCACATTTTATGAGGGACCACAGGTTCTCTATGGGGTTCAGATCAGGTGAACAAGGGGGTCATGTCATTATTTATTCTTCTTTGAGACCCTTACTGGCCAGCCACACTGTGGAGTAGTTGGAGGCATGTGATGGAGCATTGTCCTGTATGAAAATCATGATTTTCTTGAACGATACCGACTTCTTCCTGTACCACTGCTTGAAGAAGTTGTCTTCCAGAAACTGGCAGTAGGTCTGGGAGTTGAGCTTCACTCCATGCTCAACCCGAAAAGGTCCCACAAGTTCATCTTTGATGATACCAGCCCATACCAGTACCCCACCTCCACCTTGCTGGTGTCTGAGTCGGAGTGGAGCTCTCTGACCTTTACTGATCCAGCCTCTGGCCCATCCATCTGGCCCATCAAGAGTCACTCTCATTTCATCAGTCCATAAAACCTTTGAAAAGTCAGTCTAAAGATATTTCTTGGCCCAGTCTTGACGTTTTATCTTATGTTTCTTGTCAAAGGTGGTCGTTTTTCAGCCTTCCTTACCTCGGCCATGTCCCTGAATATCGCACACCTTGTGCTTTTTGATACTCCAGTAACGTTGCAGCTCTGAAATATGGCAAAACTGGTGGCAAATGGCATCTTGGCAGCTTCACGCTTGATTTTCCTCAATTAATGGGCAGTTACTTTGCGCCTTTTTTGCCCAACACGCTTCTTGCGACCCTGTTGGCTATTTGCCATGAAACGCTTGATTGTTCGGTGATCACGCTTCAAAGGTTTGGCAATTTCAACACTGCTGCATCCCTCTGCAAGACGTCTCACAATTTTGGACTTTTCAGAGCCCGTCAAATCTCTCTTCTAACCCATTTTGCAAAAGGAAAGGAAGTTGCTTAATTAAGCACACCTTATATAGGGTGTTGTCATTAGACAACACCCCTCGTCATTACAGAGATGCACATCACCTGATTTACTTAAATGGTAGTTGGCTCTCAAGCCTGAACAGCCTGGAGTAGGACAACATGTATAAAAAGTATCATGTGATCAAAATACAACTTGCCTAATAATTCTGCACGCAGTGTATATAAATAATAATGTGGGGATTCGCTAGCAACCAGGCAACCCCCACATGTACTCAGCCTGGCTAGTAGCTGTAAATCATTCAGCTGCCGCGATGAAAACTAAATCTCTGAGCAGTTACAAATACTCAGAGGTCACCCGAGCGTGCTCGGGAAAACCCGAGCAACGAGTACACTCGCTCATCACTAATTATTGTTAATCTCTGCCCCTCTTCTTTCCTTCTTAAAAACAGTTGATGTCCTCTCATCGGTTATTTCGGACCACTCTCCGGTTTTACTTACTTTAGAACTCCCCACTAGTAGAACTGTATCTTTTCGTTGGCGTGTTCCCAAATATCTTTACACTTCAGATGACTTCAAACGCTATATGACTGGTTGGTGGGAGACTTTCTTGGAGGACATATCTCCTTTGTGTCCTCTCTTAGACCGGCTTACTCAATCATAGAGATTTTAAATTGCATAATACTCCTTCAGAGAGGCTTACCTTATGGCTAAACTAAACAAAACTTAAAGGAAATCTGTCACCCCATTTTAGGGCTATAAGCTGCGGCCACCGCCATTAGGGGCTTATTTACAGCGTTCTGTAATGCTGTAGATAAGCCCCCGATGTAACCTGACAGATAAGAAAAACAAGTTAGATTATACTCACCCAGGGGTGGTCCCGGTGCGGTCCGATGGGCGTTGCGGTCCCGGTCCAGCGCCTCCCATCTTCATGCGATGATGTCCTCTTTGCTTCCTGTAGGCGTACTTTATCTGCCCTGTTGAGGGCAGTGCAAAGTACTGCAGTGCGCAGGCGCCTGGCCTCTCTGTCCTCAACAGGGCAGATAAAGTATGCCTGCGCAGGAGCCACGACATGAAGCAAAGAAGAGGACATCATCGCATGAAGATGGAAGGCACTGGACCCGGACCGCGATGCCCATCGGACCGGACCGCAGCGGGACTGCCCCTGGGTGAGTATAATCAAACTTGTTTTTCTTATCTTTCAGGTTACATCGGGGGTTTATCTACAGCATTACAGAATGCTGTTGATAAGCCCCTGACGGCGGTAGCCGCAGCTTATAGGCCACAAATCGGGTGACAGATTCTCTTTAAATACACTATTGCATGAACAGGCACACAATGAGTTAGCTCATCAGCGCAATCGATATTTTCGGTGGAATAATAAACCAGGCCGTCTTTTAGCATCTCTAAAGAAGCTATTCAAATCTTCGGGGGTATGAGGCAGGGATGTCCCCTGTCACCTCTGTTATTTAATATTGCCCTGGACTCTTTGCTGAGATACCTGGAGATGATCCCTTCCTTTGGGGGCATTGGGATCGGTCACCATACGCTTAAAATATTGGCATTTCCTGATGACATTTTGCTCATGATAGCCAACCCTAAGGAATCCATTCCTTCTATAATGGATGCCTTTAATGAGTTTGGAGCAGTTTTAGGGATTTCGCATAAATTGCGACAAATCTCATGCTTTGACTATCTTCAAAATGGCTCAAACTGTGGCCGTTCTCTTTCCCCTTTTAGTGGAGGAGGAAGTCCCTGCGTTATCTTGGGGTCTACCTACCCTCAAACCCCCATGATACTTATAAACTGAATGTTCGATCCCCTCATTTCTGCGGTTGTACAGGAAATACAATCCTGGAAATCCCTTAAACTGTCCTTTGTGGGCAAGGCCCATCTGATTAAAATGATCTTTCCCTAAAATACTTTTTCCCTTGCAGACCCTGCCGGTTCTATTGTCTAAAGCTGATGGCAGGTTTTTAACAAAAGTCTTCCATCAATTTATTTGGGGTGCAAATTGGGGCTCTAGAATTAGTATTTTTAATTTGCAGCAAACTAAATCCTTAGGTGGCCTTAATCTCCCTAATATACGTCTATACAGTATAGCCGCTGTCTTCCGCCACTCTCTGGACTGTATCTATGCCTTCACCCGCTTCACTATACTCCAATAGATGAGGCGATGTGTAGACCTTTTAATCTTCATGCTCTGCTCCACCTACGACAAGCCGAGGTCCCAGTAGAGGTTAGGGATAACCCCTTACTGTGGTTAGTAATCTTGGGATGGCGCCATGCTAGACGAATTAGTGGACTTGACCCTCATATTTAGGTGTTTCTTCCCTTCCGAGGCAATCCCTCCTTTCTAGATGGCAGGCCACCTCCCCTCTATCGTGTGCTTGGGAATAATGGATGTAGACTGGTTTATGACATGTTGGCAGACAATGTCCTCTTAGTTTGGAAGTTACTATCTTTAAATACCCAATCCTGGCAGGAGATAGCTTTACTATTACTGAAGTTAGACGTTATGTAGGTTCGGTACTGCGGGATATACTAGATGACGTTGGCGTGCGCCCTCTAAACCTAATCTCCATTGAAGCCCACGCGGGGAATTACTCTTTGAGTTTTAAATACAATTCACTGAAACCTTCCATACAGTGGTCAGACTCTTCACCGGGCCGGGGAGATGGGTATCTCAACTGACCATCAGCTAAAAGACCTCTTGAAAGCCACATTACGTATTAACTCTGTTACCATATGATAGTTACATAATCATGACTCTCATGATATTCCATAGAGCATATATCTCCCCAGAGGTTAAATCTAAAATGTCCCCCTCAGGTGATTTTTTTTTTTTTTTTTTTTTTCTTCCCCCTGCCCTAAATGCTTAGATTCTCCAGCTGATATTTTTCATTGTTTCTGGGACTGTCCATAAATACTGGAGGTTTGGGATACACTCTTGCAGCATCTCACTAATACCTTTTGGTGTATCTATTTCTTTCTCCGGAGTGGGCCATATTCAACATTCTTCCACAAGATCAGTTGGTGAGGCTTTCAGTTCAGCAGCGCTGTATTTTATTCATCTTGGTGGCAGCCAACCGCAAAAGTATTCTTCATTTATGGGCACAAGATAATACTCCTTTGAGCTTAATTACTACGAGGGTAGCTATCTCTTCAAGATAGACTGGATAGAGTCCATATTGAATAAAGAAAAGTACACTGAACGGTTTTTCCTTACAGACTGGTACATGAGAGCACATTGAGGGCAGAATTCATGCTGGGCTTGATTGATATTGTGCTATCAAGGTGTGGCTGTGTGCCTGGGGGAGGTTATAGTTATAATACTGTCTAATGTTCAATGTACCATAAACTCTATTTGTCAAATCTTTTCTAATGCTGCTGAATAATCGATGTACCCTTTGTTTATTGTTCAATAAAGACTGTGTTATAAAAAAAAAGAAAAAAAGATACGTTGGCAGTTTATAAAACTCCTGACTCATTGAAGGCTGCCATGTCATTGGCTAAATGGGTGGATAGACATCTGCGGGATAGATGGGTAGGACCACCTTCTCCCGAGCCCTCTTTCCAGGACGATACCCCTGTGCTGGTGGTGAACCACTACTTCTGGAGTTCGAGGAACCCATGCAGTTAGGAGGTGTGACCGCTTTGTATGTCTTCCCCAACATTCGCAAGAAAAAGGGCGTGTTTGTTTTGTTTTTTTTATTGGGGCCTGTCCTCTGATTCCCAATTAAAGAGACTCTATTAACCCTTGGGAACCTTGAGTTTGATAATCAAGTGGTAGGTTTGTCTTCAACCTCTAATTCTTGGTTTGTCCTAACAGCAGAGGTGGTGCTAGAGATCAGGATTGAGAATTTCTGTGTCTGTTGACAGTGGAGCTGGAGTCAGTATGGCTGATGTTGAATTTGCTAGAGCTCATGGGCTTGCTTGCTCTACCTTAGCTAAGCCTGTTCCTATTTATGCCATCGACTCATCACCACTTGCACAGAGAGCACTGACACAGATTGTACATAACATAAGAATGAGAGTTGGGTCTTTTCATTATTAGGCAATTTCTTATGTCCTGGAGGGTCTCCCCACTCCAACTGTACTGGGTATATCCTGGTTGGTGAGACATAATCAGGCTGTGGATTGGCAATCCAGAGCAATTGTGGAGTGGGGAGATTACTATCATAACTCCTAAACATTTCCCTTTCTGCAGTATCTACGGGGATTTTACCTGCGTTTTCATCTGGGTTTGAGGAGGTATTTTCTGAGAAGGCGTGTCAGGATTTGCACCCCCCATTGGCCATATGACTGTCCTATTAACCTGACTCCCGATGCTAAACTACCCAAGTCCAGACTGTACAATCTGTCCCATCCTGAAAGACAAGCCATGAAAGATTTTATTGCTGAGTCTTGAGAAGGGACATATTGGACCCTCATATTCGCCCGTGGTGGCAGGGTTCCTTTCGTGAAAAAGAAAGATGGCAGTGTCTGTCCCTGGTTATATTTCTGGGAATTGAATCTAATTACTATCTGAGATCCATATCCTCAACCAGGTGGTGGGAGCTAAGGTTTTCTCTCAGTTGGATTTAAGGGGGGCCTATAACCTGGTTAGAATCGGGGAAGGGGATGAATGGAAGACTGCATTCAATACCCCTGAGGGCCATTTTGAGAGTTTGGTTATGCCTTTTGGTCTGACCAATGCACCTGCAGTGTTCCAGAATTTCATTAATGATATTTTCCATCACTAGGTAGGCAGGTTTGTGGTGGTCTATCTGGATGATATTTTAGTTTATTCACCTGATTTGGAGACACATTGGGGGGCATGTCCGACAGGTGATTCAGATATTAAGGGATAACAAACAAACTTCATGCCAAAACAGAAAAATGTGTTTTTGCCCTTCAGGAGTTGCAGTTTTTGGGATACCTGTTGTCATCTTCAGGTTTTCGGATGGATCCGGAGACGGTTCGGGCAGTACACAACTAGGGGCATTCCAAGAATCTGAAAGCATTACAGTGTTTTTTGGGTTTTACTAATTTTTACTGAAAGTTTATTCAAAATTATTCAGTAATGGTGAAACCCCTTACTGACATGACAAAGAAGGGGTCTAATTTTTCTAAATGGTCAGATACTAGTCAAATGGATGTTTCCTCCTTAAAGAGTAGTTTTGACACTGCTCCTATACTCAGTCAACCAGATGTTTCTCAACCCTTGTTCGTCGGAGGTGGGGGTTGGGGCTATGTTGTCTCAGGGTCCATCACCTGTTAAATGGCATCCATGTGCCTTCTTTTCCCAAAAATTCTCCTCGCCTCTGAGAAATTGACATGGGTAATGGGGAGCTTTTGGCAATTAAATTGGCGTTCGAGGAGTGGCGACATTGGTTGGAAGGGGCAGTCTATCCTTTTAGTTATCCCGGACGACAAGAACTTGTCATACCTTCAATCTGCTAAACGTCTCAATCCTAGACAAGCTAGATGGTCCTTGTTCTTTACTAGATTCAATTTTGAGGTCACTTTCTGTCCAGGAGTTAAAAAAAAAAACAAAAACAAAAAAAAAACAAGGCGTATGCTTTCCTGATGGTGGTGACCATGAGAACCTTGCCCCCATTTTGCAAGGGTGGTAGTCATTTTGGCCTTATACCGTGACCTGGAAGGTGAGGTGTTAGAGGCTCGGGGATGCCCCTGCATCCTGCCCTTCTTGGAGGTTACTTGTATCGTTTGATTTGCGCCATAATTAGGGATCATCATAACTCTGTACTGGCTGGTTATCCAGGGGTTAAGGCAACCGCGGACCTCCTTTTTCATCGTTTTTGCTGGCCAGGGTTGCATTGCAATGTGGTTGAACAGGTGTCGGCTTGCAGCATTTGTGCGTGTTCACACTTGTCCATGGATTTTATTACTGATCTACCGGTGTCGGCAGGCAAGCCTGTGGTTCTGGTGGTTGTAGATAGATTCAGTAAAATGGTTCATTTCATCGCATTACCAGCACTTCCAAATGCCAGTACTCTTGCTCAGGGTTTTGTTAATGAAATCGTAAAGCTTCTCGGGGTTGTCAGATCGGGGGACCCAATTTGTTTCTATGTTCTGGAAGGCGTTCTATACTCAACTGGGGGTGCAGCTATTCTTTTCCTCTGCTTTCTATCCTCAGTCGAATGGACAGACCGAGTACACTAATCAGAATTTGGAGACTTACCTCAGGTGTTTGTTTTATCTCCGAAAACCAGGATGATTGAGCATCTTGCTTACTGTTGGCCAAGTTTGCTATTAATATTAATCGCCAAGAATCTACCGGGAGGTCACCGTTCTTTTGTGCATACCGTTTCCATCCACAGTTTGGTACTTTAAATGAAGGGGGGGCTTTGGTTGTTCCTGAGGAGGAACATTTTGCTCGTGTGTGGTTCAGAGTAATTTGATGGTCATGGGCGACAGGTACAAACGTATGGCTGACCTAAAACGCTCGCCAGGTCCGGACTTAAGTGTGAATGACTGTGTGTTTCTCTACCAGGAATATCGAGTTGAAGATCCCTTCCTGGAAACTGGGACCTTGGTTCATTGGCCCCTATAGAATAACCGCCGTCATTAACCCTGCAGCTTTTCATCTTGAGTTACCCCAGGCTCTGAAAATTCACAATGTTCCACAGGTCTCTGCTCAAGAAGTATGTTTAACCTCTTGAGTCCTCTCCCCTGCCGCCACCCCCAATCATTGTTGATGGTAATTTGGAGTTCCAGATTGCGAAGATTGTTGATTTTTCTCTTCTTCAGCGCCGTTCCCTGCAGTACTTGGTGCACTAGAAGGTTATGGCCCAGAGAAGAGGTTGTGGGTTTCAGCATCAGAGGTGAATGCCCCTAGACTTGTTCGTTTGTTCCAAGCCTCTCATCCTGAGAAACCAAGTCCAGAGTGTCCAGAGACCACTCATAGAAGGAGGGTACTGTCACGGGTGTGTAAGGTGTGACAGACAGTCATCCTGGATCCGGCTGTAGAAAGTCTTTTGCGTTTAGCTCTAGCACTTTCTTGATTTTTGCATTATGGAGTGATACCCTTTTCCCTTTATGACCCAATAGTTACCTCCACCTTTTGCTTCTAATCACACACCTGTACTGAAGGTTTAAATACAGTAAATTGCTGCAGCATGGTGCGGGTGTTAGCTCATACTTGCCTCAGTCTTGTTGGAAGCTCTAGTAATCGGTTAGTGTCTTTCCCTGGAGACCCTTGGAGGATTGCTGGTGTGACATCTCGGTTGCCTTTTCAAGCGAAGTGTTTCCTCCCCCATGTCTTCTCTCTTTGTCTTTAGTGTTAGTGGGGACTGACTTGTGCTTACCCCGTCCTCTCCCTATGTAGGGCCTATTGCTAGGGTCAGGCAGGGATTAGGTTCCTGCTTGGCGATAGGTGCAGAACCTATATAGGGACTTTTAGGTTAGACAGGGTGACCTTATATCTGCCTAGGGGTCTCCACTCTCCTCTTCCCGTGTTTGGGTTCCCTTTTCCTGTTGTTGTGCACTTACTTTATCCTTCACCTAGTGTGACAGTGCAGCTCTGGAATACAATACAGAATGTAACTCAGGATAAGTAATGTATGTACATAGTGACTGCATCAGCAGAATAGTGAGTGCAGCTCTGGAGTATTACACACGATAATGTATGTACACAGTGATTTTGTGCTGGATCTACCCTGTCTGCACCCCCAGATACACTTTGTGAAGTTAGATGGAGTGTCACTTATACATAGGAGCTGTGGGATTTTAGTTATTAAAAATGTTGCCTCCCTACTGAAAGGGCTGTAAATAATAATAACTTGCTGTTTTCCTAATAAGTTACTGCTGGCACAGATTGTCTGGTGTTGTAGTCAAACCCTGTTCCCTTCAATGGTGTAGAGCTGCAATAACACACATCCTCTGAACAGGTATGGCGCTGCCATGCTTTCCCAGCAGAGGGCAGCAGCCAGTAAAATGATGACTGCAGCTGTAGTGGTGGGGAGTGGAGTATAAGAGGTGAAGTATCTGAGGAGATAATGCGTAACACAGAGGTGGATTCAATATGTAAGTCTGGGATCACACGATCATATAAGATGGCCAATTGCTATCTCCTGTTTTAGCGGACAGCTCTTGGCCCAGTATTATTCTATGGGGCAGCTCAGATCTGCGATTATTTTCTCATGCTGATTCAGTAGCAGACTGCGATTGGTAGCAAGACTAGTGCAAGTCTAAAATCGTGTGAAACATCTGACTGCACTCGGATGTCACCCCAGTGCAGTCCGATATACGCTGAGACAGGTCATGGAGGAGTATGAGAAATTACTTTGTCTCCTCTGCATCTCTGCTGCCATTTTCTCATGTGAAATGCTCTGATCTCCAGCGCGCGGGCGCTCTGATCCCACACGCTCAGAGCTGTAGCCGAGTGTCATTCGTATACCGCATCCAATGCTGTACGCTCGTCTGATTCCAGCATGATGCAGATTGTAGCAGCACATCGGTGGCCCACACTCCCAGTAGTAGAGATGAGTCCTGACCGTGTGATTTGCTGGTGATTCTGATTTCACTTCTTAGCATCTGTTCTGCATTTGATGCCTCGGGTATAAAGTTCTGTTTGTCCGGCGCCGACTGCAGTCGTGTATGGATCGGAGTGTCAGAGAGCGCTCTAGAATTTCATGGGGTACTCTGTATTTTCAGTGATTTCAAGCTTTTATATATTTTTTCTTGTCAAACCTGAGATGTTGACTTAGAATCTGGTTTAGTTCCTTGTGGATTTATTATGTATTATTTCCCCTTCCCTCGCGTTGCTTCATTTCCAGGAACCGTCTGCAGGTGACACCCTGCTCCTGCGAGCAGACGCTTCTACTGCTTTTGAGACGTCTTCAAGATGTGCGGAATAATAACATCGAATATCCCTTTTTCCAAAGGAAAAGTGGAAAAGAAAAAGCCCTCTTGTTTGTGCAACTGAAATTTTATCTTCTGCGTCTTTCGCCCCTGATCCCGTGATGAGCATGAACGGTTAAAGGGAAAAAGCTGAAACCAAATGAATGGGGTTTATTTTTAGTCGCTTTCTATGCGGTTACACAAAATATTTACAGGAGGGATCACGACTTCACTTTCCACCACTACAATGTTCTGTGTGCAGAGCCAGCGTCAGCCTAAAATTTCAGACCCAGAATCCAGCTACAGTTATATGAACTTGGTCCGTGCCCTAAATCTAAGATACCACATTGTTTTATTAATAAAAGGCATTTCCTTGGGAAAACCTCCAAGATTCGGCTAAACATAAATTCTTACATGATGTTTTGTTGATTGTTTTCTGCTTCTGGACAAGCTGGGTGACGATCCCTGTGGTCAACTTAAAGGGATTCTCTGCAATGAGAGGTCAGAGGCACTGACTACATTACGTGGACATGTTCCTGCCAGGACGGCCGTCGGGTATCGTGCACCTGTCCTATTAAATCAGAGTAGGACTCGAGCTAGAATCCTGGCAGGTACCTGTCCAAACAGTGATTAGAGTCTCGCCTTCTGCTGTGGACGTTCGAGGCACCTGGGAATCCCTTTAAACTGGCCTAGTCATACAAGAATGATAGTCACTAGATGTAAAACATGGCAATATCTTTCTGTACATGGGAAGTGCTCTTTATGTTCTGGTCAGTGACAGGACTGAGCTTGTACAAGGTCCATATGCTGGTGGGTGACTAAACCATGGGGTTAATAGGAAGTAGTCTCTAGTTAGCACCAGGTGTTCCCTGTCCAGTCTATGCTGGTGGTCAGATGAGGTGGCTGGTGATGCTACAAAACAGTCATGTAGTCCCAGGGGTTCCCTGTCCAGTCTCTGCCGGTGGTCATATGAGGTGGCTGGATATGCTACAAAACAGTCATGCATCTGTCCTCCAGGAGAGTACCTTGTAATGCCAACGTCGCTTCGTTCTCTTTAAGGAAATCTGGAATATTTGCCAAGGTCTGCCCTGTGCCCCCGCTGCTCCTCTGCCCATATGAGCCGCCACTGCTGTTTTTAGTAGAAACTGTCTGTCCACGATAAACTTGTGCCTGATGCTCACAGACGCCAAACTTACTGAGAAGGATAAAGACGTCTCTTCGGAAAGTCTTGGTAAATATGGCATAGAGAAAAGGATTTGCGCAGGAGTTCAGCGGGTAGAACAAGACCAGAAGGATTTTCGAGTTGGAAACTGTGATGAGTGGCTTGTTCATAATGGCAGACAAGGCATAGAAGGATATGGGCGCCATACAAAGGAAATCTGTGAAGATCAGGACTGCCATGCGCTTGGCAATCTTCGTGTCTTTGTCTCCAGACTTGTAATGAGGGTTTCGGACAGTGATGTAGATCTTGATGTAGCAGGCACAGATGATGATGAATGCCATGATGTTGAGCATCAAGACCAAGATGATGTAGGCCTGGGCGAGCATGGTCTCTGTGTCCATCGGTAAACAGATGCTGACCTTGATGTAACTGCTAATCCCAACCAATGGTAGGGCTGCCAGAAAGAAGCAAAAAGCCCACCCACCCAGCATAATGAAGGCGGCGTGTCTGAGGCGGATCTTACGATCCAAGCGCATGGCAAATGTGATGGCGTACCAGCGCTCCAGTGTTATCACAGTGAGCGTATACACCGAGAGCTCGCTGGCAAACACCGTGAAGAATCCAGCTGTGTTGCACCCCGGACCGGTCTGCCAGTTAATTGCATAGTTATAGTACTCAGAGCGGGTGTGAAGGTCTTCAGAGGCAATGAGAAGCAGGTAAATGCCCATGCAGAAATCTGCAAATGCCAGGTTGCACATGAGGAAGCGTGGCACAGTCAGTTTGTAATGGCTGGTGATGAGAATCAGCAAGACGAATGCATTACCCAGGATGGCCAAGAGATTGACAAACCAGACCACAATCCTCAAGAAATCGTAGCCCATGATGTCTTCACAAGGGTTGAACTCGTCCGGCGTGGGCGTACACACTAGCTTTTCGCTGCCATCACAAATATCATACACATCGTAGCTCTTGAAAACCGTAGTGTGCTGCTCCTGCGCGTTCTTGATTTCCTGCCCAAATCCAACCTCTTCATCCCCCTGATCCTCAAAGAAGACCGAGAAATGGCTGCTGCTGTGAAAAGTTGTAGACTTCATGTTCTCAGTCTCATCTGGATCTCCTTCCATGTAGTCTTGGTAATACGGGCCGTTCCCTATAAAGGTTCTGACGGAGCGTTTCTGGTGGCTGCTCTGCAGGTAAGACTGGTTACATAAGAAGGACTCCAGGTCACTGCGGAGGGAACCGGACAGACAATCAGCGAATTGTAGAGCAAAAGTCAAGAGCACAAAAATAATTCAGCAACATGGCGACCAAATAATCAACAGAAGCATTGCAGCTCCCAGGGAAATGTGCGTAATGTGAACTATGTAATTCTGAGATATGCCCAGGCGGCAATCTGTGCGAGTGGCAAATCGCTCTACGGCACAAAGGACACAAGCTTTCCCTGACTCTTCTGGCTTTGTCCATGGCTACATTGTCATATGGCAAATATGGACTGTTCACCATCAGACAGGCAAAGAACTAATGCAGAAAAGGGGCAGGCGGTCGTCGCGGCTCTCCATGAGATCTTACTGGCTGCTATTCGCTACCATTGCTTATATGAAAGGTCATGGGGCCATCCCCCTCGGGGTTTATGCTCTTACGCATATTACAGATGACTGGACCTGCTCTTTATTTAGGGATTCATTATCGTGTGTTTTAGTTTTGCTATATTTTCAATTGAAGGAAAATTTATGAAGTGACGTTACCAACCCAAGACTTAAAGGAGTTGTACCATTTCATCTATTTTTAGGCTCGATTATGAGTCCAGCGCAGTCATCACTGCTGCAGTCTTTATTGTTTTGCTGCAGTGGTGAAGTCATGTTAACAGAGCCGCAGCCAATCACTTAGCTCAGCAGCTGTGCCAGTGTATATGTTTGTGGCCGCTGAGCCCAGCGACTGGCTGCAGCGCTGTAGACATGACATCAACTCAATCAACAAAGACCACAGTAAAAATTCACCTGGTTATTAAGATGTGCACAATGTCATGAGTTCAGTGCATCCCCATGCACCAAAAAATCAGGTGGGGAGGGGGATGATCAATTCCCACGAAAGGCTCTTAAAAAAGGCTGCAGAACATCTAATTTTTTAGTGATAAAGTGTTCTGTACATAGAACATGACCAGGCTATTAATGTGGGTATCTCCACGCATTGATGTGGTCGGTGAAGATGGGACCAGGCTATTAATATGGGTGTCTCCACGCACTGACGTGGCTGGTGAGGACAGGACCAGGCTATTAATATGGGTGTCTCCATACACTGACGTGGCCGGCGCAGACAGGCGCAGCCCAGAATGGGGACGTTACAAACCTCTTCTTTTTGGTCCAGTTGGTAAAGGCACAACAGTGACTAGGGTATGACAGGTCAGCAGTCGCCAGGTGCACAAAGGTATTTAGTGGGGGCAACTTCTTCAGGTACCAGGTGCTCTGTGCCTGCAGATGCTTCAGATACTTCAGGCCTTTGGTGGGCAATGAGGAAACTGCCGTCCTGGAGATGTCCCTGGATGAACAGATATATAAAACTGTGAAGTGACACAGACTGACCCCGCCTACTAGTCTAGCCACTCCCAATTACCCAGTTATGTGGGAACATTAAGAGAATTGTTAGAGACCAGGATATATAGTGGGTATGGAAAGTATTTAGACCCCTTTACATTTTTCACTCTTGGTTTCATTGCAGCCATTTGGTAAATTAATGAAAAAAGCAATGACTTTTTTTTGTACACTCTGCACCCCAGCTTGACAAAAAAACAAATGTAGACATTTTTGCAAAGTTATTAAAAAAGAAAAACTGAAATATCTCATGGTCATAAGTATTCAGACTCTCTGCTCAGTATTGAGTAGAAGCACCCTTTTGAGCTAGTACAGCCATGAGTCTTCTTGGGAATGATGCAACAAGTTTTTCACACCTGGATTTGGGGATATTCTGCCATTCTTCCTTGCAGATCCTCTCCAGTTCAATCAGGTTGGATAGTGAACGTTGCTGGAAAGCCATTTTCAGGTCTCCAGAGATGCTCAATTGGATTTAGATCAGGGCTCTGGCTGGGCCAGTCAAGAATGGCCACAGAGTTGTTCTGAAGCCACTCCTGTGTTATTTTAGCTGTGTGCTTAGGGTCATTGCCTTGTTGGAAGGTGAACCTTCGGCCAAGTCTGAGGTCCAGAGTACTCTGGAAGAGGTTTTCATCCAGGATATCTCTGTACTTGGCTGCATTCATGTTTCCTTCAATAGCAGCCAGTCGCTTCCTTTCCCTGCAGCTGAAAAACCCCTCCATAGCATGATGCTGCCACCACCATGTTTCACTATTGGGATTGTATTGAGCAGGTGATGAGCAGTGCCTGGTTTTCTCCACACATACTGCTTAAAATCATCACCAAAAAGGTCTATCTTCATCTCATCAAACCAGAGAATCTTATTTCTCAGTCTGGGAGTCTGTCAGGTCGCTGTTTTCACCACCGCGGCCCCTGCTTTCCACTCATACTTACTGTGCCACGGCGTCTCGGCGCGCTCCTGTTCCCCCTCCTGCGTCATCTTCTCTGCCCGCTCTCCCAGCTTCTGTCTCCTGTCGGGCGCGCGCGCATTAGGGTTCTCTGCGCACGCGCATTCTGTCCTTTTCTTCTCACGCTTCTTCTGCTCCTCTCTATGGTCCTGGAGGACCATGATCCGGAAGGTATGCAGCCACTCTGCATTTAAGGCCGCCTCTTCCTTTCTCCGGTGCCTGTTTGTCATTTGTTTTCCTGCAAGTGTCTCTGGCTCCCACGCTTCTCTGCGTTCTCCTCGTCTCCCTTTCAGCTTGACCTCCGTTGCTGTTTATCGTTTCTGTGTCTAACCGTTGTCTGTTTTTTCTCGCTTCCTTTCAGCTCCAGTCCTCCAGTGTTTCCAGCTCCTCAGTTCCCTTGTTCTTCAGTTTATCCGTTCCACCTTCAGCTCCTGCTCTACCACGGTCCTGAGTTCTTCCCTGTCTTCTGGTTTGTCTTCCATTCTCCTTCTGTTCAGTCAGTCTCTCATTATCCTCTTCCCGTCATCCCTGCCTTGTTCCTTCCTTTTGTTACCGGCTGCCGTACAGTAGTCTCCCCTGGGCCTGCTCCTAACGCTCCCTGTATAGGGGGTGGTCAATCTGGTCCACTCGTCCTCGGGAGGTTCGCTGTTTCGGCTCAGTGGGTTCACCTTCCTTGTTCTCCTGGTCCCTTGTCGTAACAGAGTCCTTCATGTGTTTTATTAGCAAACACTACGCGGGCTTTCATGTGTCTTGCACTGAGGACAGGCTTCCGTTGGGCCACTGCCATAAAGGCTCGACTGGTGGAGGGCTGCAGCGATAGGTGACTTTATGGAACTTTCTCCCATCTCTCTACTGCATCTCTGGAGCTCCGCCACAGTGATCTTGGGGTTCTTCTTTACCTCTCTCACCAAGGTTCTTCTCCCACGATTGCTCAGTTTGCCTGGATGGCCAGGTCTAGGAAGACTTCTGGTGGTCCCAAACTTCTTCCATTTAAGGATTATGGAGGCCACTGTGCTCTTAGGAGCCTTGATTACTGCAGAAATTCTTTTGTAACCTTGGCCAGATCTGTGCCTTGCCACAATTGTCTCTGAGCTCCTTGGCCAGTTCCTTTTGACCTCATGATTCTCATTTGGTCTGACATGCACTGTGAGCTCTTCTATAAACAGGTGTGTGCCTTCCAAATCAAGTCCTATCAGTTTAATTAAACACTGCTGGACTCCAATGAAAGAGTAGAACCATCTCAAGGAGGATCACAAGGAAATGGACAGCATGTGACTTAAATATGAGTGTCTGAGCAAAGGATCTGAACACTTATGACCATGTGATACTTCAGTTTTTCTTTTTTAATATGAAAAAACCCCAGAAATGTTTAAATTTTTGCAGTCAAGATGGGGTGCAGAGTGTACATTAATGAGAAAAAATGAACTTTTTTTAATTTACCAAAAGGCTGCTATGAAACAGAGTGAAAAATGTAAAGGGGTCTGAATACTTTCCATACCCACTGTAATTTACAATTAGACCAATGTACGCATAAAATAACATTTTATTGAGTACATTATAAAAACACGTGTGTGCGTGTTAGATATAAATGTGTGTGTGTGTATATGTATATGTGTGTGTGTGTGTGTATATATATATATATATATATATATATATATATGTATATATATATATAATATGTGTGTGTGTGTATGTATGTGTATATATATATATATATATATATATTTACACATTTTATGTAAGATTGCACTTACTTGCGGGTTGGGGAAATACTCGCTTGGCAGCGTATTAACACACAAGACCGTATTTTCTTCTAAAAGTTCAACTGGGTTTATTACTCCATAAACCCCAGTGGCAGAAAACACAAAACCACAATCTTCATAGCACGGCAAAACAAAGTAACAATGTTCACAGCGTGACTCTGTTCCATCAGGACTGTGACCATACACTCTTGGTCGAGTCCAATATTCAGGCTCGCTCTGGAGCCAAACACAGTCTGGTATTACCTGCTTGTCAGCGTTGCAGGCTTTCCAACGGCAATACCACTTGGGACCTGTTTCTGGCTCTGCAGATCCCTGTCCTCACCTCGTGCTGTTCAGGGATCCAGTTCTCCTCCCAGGACCTCCCAACACCCAGGCTACTCAGGATCACACAGGTGGCCTGTCCGGGTACAATTCAGGATGTCCATCTCCAGCTGGGACCGTCCAATACCCAGGTCACCAGTAGCAAAGTCCCACCACGTGCTCTTCAGGGCTTAGCACACCCAACACCGAGGTATCTACCAGGACCTTGCCCATGGACCATTCAGGTCCCCTCACTCAGACCATGTGACCCACACCCTGGTCACATTACATACCTTTAACCACTCCCCTGGGTGGGTGTGTGGCTAGTTTGTCCCGCCCATCTCACATAACTAGCCCTGCCAGCCTCCGATTATAAACATACCAAATACTTGTGGGACTATAGGTCCCAGAACACCACATCGCTTCAGGCTGGCAGCGCAGAGTCTTCTCCTCTGCGACACACATATCGGCCATTCACAATACTGCCGCACTTTATCACATTACCACAGTCATGCCTGCGATTGCCATGCATTCCTATGGCCTCAATACGCCTCCGTGCGTATACTGGGGAGACCATGCAGCACCCCCTACCTGTTACAGGGGTCACTGCATCACTATATATATATATATATATATATATATATATATATATATATATATATATATATATATATATATATAATTGTCTAAGGCAGAGGTGTCAAACTGCATTCCTCGAGGGCCGCCAACAGGTCATGTTTTCAGGATTTCCTTGTATTGCACAGGTGATAATTTAATCACCTGCACAGAATGATTCCAGCACCTTGTGGAATGCTAAGGAAATCCTGAAAACATGACCTGTTGGCGGCCCTCGAGGAATGCAGTTTGACACCTCTGGTCTAAGGGGTACTTCCGTCTTTCCGTCCTCAACTTCCGTAACGGAAATCCCACATCGCTGATTGGTCTCGGCAGCTGCCTGTCATGGCTGCCGCGACCAATCAGCGACGGGCACAGTCCGATTAGTCCCTCCCCTACTCCCTTGCAGTCAGTGCCCGGCGCCCGCTCCATACTCCCCTCCAGTCACCGCTCACACAGGGTTAATGGCAGCGGTAACGGGCCGCAGTGTAATGCACTCCGTTACCGCTGCTATTAAGCCTGTGTGTCCCCAACTATTTACTATTGATGCTGCCTATGCAGCATCAATAGTAAAAATGTCATGTTAAAAATAATTAAAAAAAACAAAAAACCTGCTATACTCACCATCCGCCGCCTTTTCCGCTCCTCGTGACGCTCCGGTGACCACTCAATGCAAGCGGCAGGCTCCGGTGGCAAGGATGGTATGCGAGAAGGACCTGTGATGACGTCACGGTCATGTGACCGCGATGTCATCACAGGTCCTGCGAGAATACCAACCCTTGGACCGGAAGCTGCCGCGTGCACCGCACACAGGGCCAGGACATCAACGGGCCTTCAAACGGTGAGTATTTGTTTATTTTTTATTTTAAGTCTGTATACTACGTGGCTCTGTGCTGTATACTCCATCGCTGTGCAATATACTATGTGGCTGGGCAATATACTACGTGGCTGGGCAATATGCTACGTGGCTAGGCAATATGCTACGTGGATGGGCAATATACTACGTGGCTGGGCAATATACTACGTGGCTGTGCAATATACTACGTGGCTGTGCAATATACTACGTGGCTGGGCAATATGCTATGTGGCTGGGCAATATGCTACGTGGATGGGCAATATGCTACGTGGATGAGCAATATGCTACGTGGATGGGCAATATACTGCGTGGCTGGGCAATATGCTACGTGGCTGGGCAATATGCTACGTGGCTGGGCAATATGCTACGTGGCTGGCCAATATACTATGTGACTGGGCAATATACTACGTGGACATGCATATTCTAGAATACCCGATGCGTTAGAATCGGGCCACCATCTAGTATATATATAATTATAAAAAAACAAAGGAAGCCAGACCAGATGACAATTTCAGACTGTGAAGGAAAACTGACAAGAATGGTAAGTATAAATAACAAAAGTAAAATAGGTAGACAAGACGACACAGTACACCATATATAAAAAAGGGAAATATATCCGATAGATAATGGAACACTGGGTATGGGTGAGAAATAGTTATTAATGATTATACATTAGTATTTAAACTGCTCACACATATCTAAAAATAGGACGTAGTAGTAAATAGTGATTACATAGCGTAATAGCTGCCAAGTGAGGTAGTTTAAATGGACAAAAAGTCACGTGTCGTTAAAGTGCATAGTGCCGTAACAAATACCTATAAGGTTCACATACAAGTAGAGCAATTATTACCTAAGTAGGTGCCACTAGTCCGAGCGTCCACCGCACCCGATGTATGTTTTGCAATTGCTGCTTCGTGCGAAACTTACGTCTGGTGTGGTGGACACTCGGACTAGTGGCACCTACTTACTACTACCTCTTACTATTTTTGGATATGCACATATGTATGTGTGTGTATGTATATGTGTGTGTGTGTGTATATACTGTTTGTGTGTATATATATATATGCGAGTGTATATGTGTGTGTATATATGTATGTGTCTGTATGTATATATGTGTGTGTATGTATATGTGTGTATGTATGTATGTATGTATGTGTATATGTATGTATGTGTGTATATATTATGTATGTATGTATGTGTAATATACATATATACATACACATATATATACAGTTAGGTCCATATATATTTGGACAGAGACAACCTTTTTCTAATTTTGGTTATAGACAGTACCACAATGAATTTTAAACAAAACAATTCAGATGCATTTGAAGTTCAGACTTTCAGCTTTCATTTGAGGGTATCCACATTAAAATTGGATGAAGGGTTTAGGAGCTTCCGCTCCTTAACATGTGCCACCCTGTTTTTAAAGGGACCAAAAGTAATTGGACAATTGACTCCAAGGCTATTTCATGGACAGTTGTGGGCAATCCCTTCATTATGTCATTCTGAATTAAGCAGATAAAAGGCCTGGAGTTGATTTGAGGTGTGGTGCTTGCATTTGGAAGGTTTTGCTGTGAAGTAAACATGCGGTCAAAGGAGCTCTCCATGCAGGTGAAACAAGCCATCCTTAAGCTGCGAAAACAGAAAAAAACCCATCTGAAAAATTGCTACAATATTAGGAGTGGCAAAATCTACAGTTTGGTACATCCTGAGAAAGAAAGAAAGCACTGGTGAACTCATCAATGCAAAAAGACCTGGGTGCCCACGGAAGACAACAGCGGTGGATGATCGCAGAATAATCTCCATGGTGAAGAGAAACCTCTTCACAACAGCCAACCAAGTGAACAGCA